>NC_137074.1:20573203-21173203 GCF_951640355.1 Cnephaeus nilssonii
TATTACAAAAATTAATACCACCATCTAGTGGCCCCTTCCTAAATCTATGTGTGGTTGTTTATTTCTTGACTGGGTTTCCAGTTCACTATCATCTGAATTATATCTTCTATATATTCCTCAGAATTTTTAATTGCTTTGGTGGTGGTGGTGTGTGGGGGGGGGGGGAGTCAGGTTTATTGAAGTATAATTTACATACAAGTAAAATTTTACAGTAAGTAAAATTTTAGTGTATAGTTCTATGAGTTTTGACAAATACAAACGTGACAAATAAATGAATAACCGCCACAATCAAGGTATGGAAATTTCATTATTCCAAACAATGCCCTTGTATTCCTTTGAAGTCAGTCTCTCCACCCATCCCCCAGACCCTGGCAACCACTGATTTGTTTTTTTTCCCCCTACCGTTTTGCCTTTTCTGAAATGTTATATAAATGAAATCATACACTATGTAACCTTTGAGTCTGGTTTCTTTCAGTGAGCATAATACATTGGGATTTATCCACGTTGTCACCCTGATTGTTAATTCTCCCCCTCTACCACCGGTGCCCCCACTTCTGTTTGTTTGTTTTTTTTCCTCTCCTTTGGAATCTTTAGCTGACATATAGGCAATCTTGTTATTCTGAAACTGTGGTGATGAAGAGGCTATATAGAGGCAGAGATGCCAGATGGGCCGTTGCTTTTGAAGCTCTCAGCAGCTTGAGTCTCCCAGCTCAGGTGTCAGAGATGTGAAGTGGGAAAGCCTTCAGATGATTCTTGCTTCCAGCCTTTGAACCACTCTAGCTGAGGCCTAGTACAGCCAGGCTCTGGGCTGTAACCCATCTACATTAGGGCAGAGAAGAGCTGCCCCTTGTCCAAACTATAGTAAAATAAAGCATTGTTTTAAGCCAGTAGGTTTTAGACTGTTTGTTACAAAGAAAAATACAGGCCTGTTATTTTGTGGAATGTGCCTCCATTTGGGTTTGCCTAATGTCTGCTTACAATCAGGTTACACATTTTAGGCAAGCACTGAAGTAATACTGTGCTCATCTCACTGTATTCATCAGATGGCTCATGATGCTCATGATGTTAATTTGTTCCACTGCTGTTGATGTTAACTTTGATCACTAGAATAAGGAGGTATCGTCAGGTTTCTCCACTGTAAAGTTACTCTTTTTCCTTGAATAATTAATGATTATTTTGTAGGAAGAGACTTTGGGACAATGTAAATAAAACCTATTCTTGATCCAGCTTTTATCGATGAATTTTACCATCCATTAATGTTTCTTGTCTGAATTTATTATTATTTCTGTGATGGTTGCAAAATGATGATTTTCTAATTCAATTATTCCTTTTACTTTTATTAGTTGGTATTCTATAAGGAGTTTCTCCCCATTTTATTTTTTATTTTTTATTTTTTTAGGATTCCAAGTAGTGTTTTAATGTGCCTTTAAAAAGCCGGTATCCCCATTTTAATCATTCATTTCTTTCTTTTTAAAAAATATATTTTTATTGATTTCAGAGAGAAAGGGAGAGGGAGATAGAAACATCAATGATGAGAAAGAATCACTGATTGGCTGCTCTCTGCACGCCCCCTACTGGGGATCAAGCCCGCAACCCAGGCATGTGCCCTTGACTGGAATCAAACCCGGTACCTTCAGTCACAGGCCCATGCTCTATCCACTGAGCCAAAGCAGCTAGGGCTCATTTCTTTCTTTATATAGTTACTAGAGGCCCGGTGCACAAAATTCGTACCCTCAGGGGGGTCCCTCAGTCCAGCCTGTGCCCTCTCGCAGTTTGGGACCCCTCAGGGGATGTCCACCTGCCGGCTTAGGCCCGCTCCCAGGGGAATCGGGCCTAAGCTGTCAGTCAGACATCCCTCTGGCAGCCCGGGAGCCCTCAGGGGATGTCAGTCCGACAACCTTAGCGTTGCCAAGGAGTGGGGAGAGGCTCCAGCCACCGCCGCTGCGCTCTCAACCATCAGCCTGGCTTGTGGCTGAGCGGAGCTCCCCCTGTGGGAGCACACTGACCACCAGGGAACAGACGCTCAATGCAGGAGCTGCCCCCTGGTGGTCAGTGCACATTATAGCAACCGGTTATTCCTGGTGGTTCCCCCGTTAGGGTCAATTTGCATGTTACCCTTTTATTATATAGGATACAATGATGGATTCCTAACTTAATCAGCAGATATCTGTTTACCATCATTATTTTTTTTTTTAGATTAAAACATTTTATTTATTTTTCATTGATAAAGAAGGCTTCCCGTAGGTAGTACTTTTATTGTTGATGAAACTGGTCTCTTTTACAGCTGAATGTCTTCAAGGGTTATCATCTCCCAGTAGGAAGCATAAGCCTGACGACTAAGGCTGTAAAGTAGTGACCAGATGTGATTTTAGGTGCTAATGCCAGAGGAGAAATGCCTGTGAGTACCTTTATTAGTATCATTGTTGTTCTTATTAGGGCTCCAGTTATAATGTTCTGGTTACAACCTAATAAAGGACTTGTATCCAAGATATATAAAGAACTCTTATCCTATATAATAAAAGCCTAATATGCAAATTGACCGAACGGCACAATGACCACTGGAACAACCAGTTTCTATGATGCTCACTGACCACCAGGGGGCAGACACTCAATGCAGGAGCTGCCCCCAGCCTGCAGACCCCAGGCCAGTGAAGGCGGGTGCCAGCAGGGCCCCCCAATTGCCCCGTGGGTCACCCCACAGATTGGCCCTGATCGCCAGCCAGGCCTAGGGACTCTACCCATGCATGAATTTCATGCAACAGGCCTCTATTTACTCAATAATAAAACAAATAACCCAGTAAAAATGAGCAAAATATTTGAAGAGACATCTCAGCAGAGATATGGATCATATACAAGCACATGAAAGGATCGTTAGTCAACATCAGTGAGATACCATCACACACCCGCTTAAAGGCTACAATGAAGATTGAAGATATGTGTTAGCAAGGAGGTGGAGCAACTGAAACTCTCATACCCTGCTGGTGGGAATACAAACTGACTCAGCCCCTTTGGAATACAGTTTGGCATTTTCTTAGGAAATTGTGTGTGTGTGTGTGTGTGTGTGTGTGTGTGTGTGTGTGTGTGCCATCACTATCTGTCCCAGATTTGGCCAGTAAAAGCCCTCTCTAACTGACTCCTGGTCCCTCTGACATGTCCCTATTATTCTCTGGGTACTTCTTTACTTTCTGGCACACACAAACACAAAATGTTTCTGGCACACACAAAATGTTTCTGGTCATTTATCCTTGCCTCGGTCTTAAAATCAGCCATTTCTCCAGAAAGCCCTGGTTCCTATTGCTGAAGAATGGTATTTAAAAACCAGTATCTGGGTGCTACGTTTGCTCGTTGCTACTGGGATGATACTGCAACCAGGACTTTCCATGGACAGAGACAAATGAACAGGTAAATACAGTGGAGGGTGGTGAGTACTAGTGAAGGGAAAAGGGTTGTGAGAGCACAAAAGAGAAAGATACATCTATCCCAAGACTGAAGAGTTGTGGGGAGGGGAACAGAACTATTATACACAGAAGATATTTAGGTTCACAAGGCCCAAAACAAGAGAAAACATTTCATGTTTAAGGAAATAAAGCAGTTTAATAAAGCTACAGAGTAGAGTGAGGGGGAAGTGGTAAAAGATCAGCCTACAAGATAAACAGGGGCTGGCCAAATCTCCAAGTACCAAGCAAGCAACAATAGAACTTAGTTTATCCTGATAGCAATGGAAAGCCATTAATAAGGGATACATGATTAAATTTTATTTTTGAGCGGTTGTTTACAAATTTTTAAAAAACTCACATACCATCCTACAAGGATTTTGAAACACTATGTACTTCCACATTTTAAGTTGACATCTAATATTTTTCATACGTTTAAAAGTTATTTTTTTGTTAATGGGAGATTTAAAATAGCAAACATTTTGAAAGGTGAAATGAAATGACCACAGATTATGCCTGAAATAAATAGTCAATGATATGATACACACAAAATCTGGAAATATCTATCCATGGATTTTATCAATGGTTTCTTTAAAAATGAGTTGGTCCCAGAAACCTCACAATTACATTTACAAGAGTCAGCATCACTATTCTATGTTGCCTAAGTTGTTCTTAATTCAGGGCAATTTTTAGCCTGAATAAAAATATGTATAAGAAAGGAAGATCTTACAGGTTTAAGATGCTTTAACTAATCATTAATGAAGTTCTTCGATTTCTATTTACCCAGAGATGGTGTGACAGGAACTGAATTTACCTTCCTGCCTGTAACAACCAAAAGCCTCAGAGAAAATATATAAAATAATGGTTACAGAATACTGGATATCAAGCTTCAAAGTACAGTGACTCCTGAAAAACAGGGAACAAAAGAAATGAGCCATTCAATTGTCCCAGCCTACTATCTTGAGAATCTCCAGGTTATATACATAAACCTAACCATATCAATAATCACATTAAATTTAAATGATCTTAACACTCCAATTAAAAGACAGAAATTAACAAAAGACAGATCAGACAAAAAAGCAAGACCCAATTATTTGCTGCCTACAAGAAACACTTTAAATATAAAGACACAAACAGGTTGAAGAGTTGCAAAAAATATATCACACCAAGAACCAGTCAAGAAATCAGGTATGCTATTTTAATATTGGACAAAGAAATTGTTAGAGTAAAAAATATTACTGTTACTAGACAGGGCCAGCCCAGAGTGGGTCTGCCTCAGACTGGCCTATAGTGTGTAGGTTCTTGAATTTGTGTAGGAAAGATCCTATATAATACAAGCCTAATATGCTAAGTGTCTGGTTGTCTGTTCAACCAATCAAAGCATAATATGCTAATGATATGCTAAGGCTGCTCAACCGCTCGCTATGATGTGCACTGACCACCAGGGGGCAGACACGTAGGTTAGCTTGCTGCTGGGGTCCAGCTAAGCAAAACAGGCTGGACATGCCCTGGAGCCCTCCTGTGGTCCCTCCCCAGCTGGCCAACATCCCGCGTCCCTCCCCAGCCCTGATCATGCACCAGTGGGGTCCCTCTGCCTGGCCTGTGCCCTCTTGCAACTGGGCTGAGGGACCCCCTCTCCTCCCGAGTGCAAGAATTTCGTTTCACAATAAGATTCCAGGTGATTTTGAGAGTACACTTATTAAAGCTGGAGACAGTGAAACAAAAGAAGGACTTAGGGTAGAAGAAGCAACAGGAGAGAGCCTAGTGGGTGTTCTGTTTTGGCTCCCTAGAAGCATTATAGAAAAACTGTGAACCAAGGTAGGGCTGCTTTTATCTCACTGGAAAGTCAGAGAAAAAGAGGGCCTTGGAGACAGGATCAGGGGGGTAAGCCCGGGATGAGCTGCTGCTGTCCACTGCTCCCCTGGTTGTAAGTCTCCTGGGGACCCTTGGAGTTTAGGAGGAAGTAAAAAGTCCATGCTCGGGAAGGGGCATGGGAGTTCTCTAGAGCGAGACTGCACCGGATCTTTGTCTTGAGGGTTTTTATCTTTCTTCTGAGGGCAAGACTTTTAGGGGAGGGTTTTAATTGAATATTCATTAGCTTTCCAAGTGTGTTTTTAATATGCTGATGAATCAAAATGAGCTTATAGGGGAGTTTGGGATTATTCTTTAGTCTGCTTTACTGTTTGACTTTTATCTTCGATCTGTCTGGCTTTACTGTGGTTTTTGTTATTTGTTCCCCTGACTTCCACTGTCCTTGAGTTTGGCTGGCACAAATGGCATTAATTGGGTCTCTGTTCTCTATTTTCCCTGACCAGGGTGATTGAAACTATGTATTCTCTGGTTAGGGAGGACAGGTATAAACCATTTGCTCTCAAGTGTCCTTGGTTAGGGAAGATAAGGTCTTGCCATTCACTAGCTGGCTGTAAGTTATTCAAATTGTTTGGCCTTGTTTAATTTTCTTGTCTCAGTTTCCCCATTCTACTTGCCCAGGATTTTTCCTAGCTTCTTACTATCCTTCCACATTACCAGGAATAAAGAATGTCATTTCCTAATTATAAATTGATCTATAACAATTCTAAAATATATGGCCCTATTAACAGAGCTTCAAAATAGATAAAGCAAAACTGATAGACCTATAAGGAGAAATGATAAAATTACAATTATAGTGATTCTCCCAATTCCTGATAAACCACTGAACAGAAAATCAGCAAGAATATAATAGTCTTGAACAATACTATCAACCACCTTAACCTATTTGCCCTTATAGAACACTTCACAAAACAATGGCAGAACATTCACCGAGATAGACTATATTCTAAGCCATAAAAACAAATCTTAATAAATTTAAAAGAAATTAAATCATACACAATATTTTCTCTGACTGAAATGGAATTAAATTAGAAACCAATAACAGAAAGTTCTCTGGAAAATCTTCATATATTTTTACACTAAATAACATGCTTTTAGATAACCCATAGATCAAAGAAGAAATTTAAAAAAATTTAGACACTAGAAATGAATGAAAATGATATATAAGAATTTGTGGGATATTACTAAAGAACTGCTTAGGGATAAATATATAGAGGTAAATACCTATAGTAAAAAAGAAGAAGGTCTCAAATCAATGATCTCAGATTCCAACTTAAACTAGAAAAAGAGCAAATTAAAGCAAGCAGAAGAAAGGGCATAATAAAGATGAAAGTAGAAATTAATGTAGTAGAATGCAGAAAAACAATAGAGAAAATAAGTGAAACTAAGAGCTGTTGTTTTTTGTTGTTGTTGTTGTTTTTTTTAGAGAATCAATAAAATTGGTAAACTTCTCGCCATACTGATGGGAAAAAAATAGAGCAAACACAAATTACCAATATCAGGAATGAGGAAGTTGACATCACTACAGATTGTATATATTTAAAAGATTAAAAGCAAATATTATGAATAACATTATGCACATGAATTTGACAACTTAGATGAAACTGAAATTCCTTGAAAGACACAAATTGCCAAAGCTAAAAAAAAGATATCCTAAAGAACACATAGGTATATACACACACTCATATATAAAGAGACCTATATCTATTTTCAAAGTGGAATTTTTGTTAAAAACCTTATTATAGCCCATCCTGCATGGCTCAGAGATTGAGCATCAACCTATGAACTAGGAGGTCATGGTTGGATTCCAGGTCAGGGCACATGCCCGGTGTTGCAGGCTCGATCCCCAATGTGGAGCGTGCAGGAGGCAGCCGATCCATGACTCTCTCTCATCATTGATATTTCTCTCTCTCTCCCTCTCCATTCCTCTCTGAAATATATATATGTGTGTGTGTGTATGTGTGTGTGTGTGTATATATATATATATATATATATATATATATATATAGTTACAAAGAAAACTTCAGGCTCAGATGGCCTTATTGGTGAAGTCTACCAAAAATTTAAGGAACTCTTCTAGAAATAATTCTACAAAAAGTCTCAGCTTTATTCTTTGAGGCCAGCATTAGCCAGATACCAAAAACTAATCAAAGATATTACAATACAACTACAAACTGATATTCCTCATGAACATAGAATATAGATGCAAAAATTCAAAATAAAAATTTCACCAAATCCAATTCAATATAGTACTTTAAATTTATCCCAAGAATGCAGGGCTGATTTAACATTTCAAAATCAATGTAATTTACCACAATAAATTGAAAAAATCAAAACCATATGATTATCTCAAATAGACACAGAGAAAGTATTCTACAATATTCATTCATGATAAAAATTCTAAGCAAAATTGGAATAAAAGGGAACTTTCTCAATTTGACAGAGGGCATCTATGAAAACCTGTAGTTTATGGGTGAAAGACTAAATGTTTCCTTCTAATGTCAAGCGCCAGTGAGATTTGGCACAGAAATTTGGGAACTTCTGTTTTGGACTTGTTGAGTTTGTGGCCCGATATGCCTGGGGATGTGTAGAGTAATATGGATCTGGAGCTCAGAAGAGAGCTGTCAAAACATAGTCTATTAAGGTAATTTTTAAGCAGGTCTATATTTTTAAACAAGTGCTCCAGGGAAACAGGTGAAGAGAAAGATGAGAAAAGGGTTAGGAATGGAAATCCTGAAGAAACCAACACTTTAGCCTTCTCCTGTAGGACAGATATAGGAAGGGCAGGAAAAGGTGACCAAGAACAATCCTGGAAGTGAAAAGACACCTCGACGCTGTATTGTCAGGAAAATCCAGTTTCAAGAAAGAGCGAAGGGAGTCAATGAAGCCAAAGGTGCAGAAGAAGAACATAACAGAGTAGGATTCTGGTACATGTCGATATTCTTAGCCATAAACATAAGTGGCCACTAGAATATATTGGTTTTATTGGTTACTACACTGTTCTCTGGATTATTCATACAGACCTACCAAGAGAATCCAGCAGTATCTATGGCCTTAGAAAGTTCAAGTATCCATTTTTTACCCCCTTAAAAATGGGTAAGTGAAATGCTTTCGTTGAGTCAGAGGCCCACTGGAGTTTTGGGCTTTTTGTTGTTGTAAATACTGTACTATTAAACTTTCCCAGATCAGGTGCCCATTATCCTACAGGACCTACACGGAGAGCAAAGAGGCACCTTATCTCCCTGAGCCTCAATTTCTCATTAGTTAAAAAGTGGAGAAGAACATCAATCCCACCTCACTAATTTCATGGGGTGGTTGGAAGGAAATGAGTTTCTGGAAATCAGGGTTGTCTCACTTTGGCTCCTTAATACCTGGACTAGAGCCTGACACAGCATGAGCTCAGCAAATTTGGTTTTCTGTAACTGAATATCTATTCAAAAGCTTTGCTGGTGAAGGCCTGGGGCTGGGACGGGGCAGGCTGGAGAGGTCAAGGGGGGAAAAAGGGGACATATGTAACACTTTCAATAATAAATAAAAAATAAAATAAAATAAAATAAAAAAATCTTTGCTAACTGGAAGCCGTTCCAAATGTTTTCATTTATTCCCCAACCCGAATTTAGCCTCTCAGGTGACCAAATTCATAACAATATCTCATCTTGACGGGCGTCAGAGAGTAGTTGGAAGGTCTGCAACCCGTTCTCCACAAGCAATCGACATAAAAACACTGTTTGCTGTGCAAACCGAGTTCAGGACTAGCCCCCCCTGGCCCAGCCGCTCCCGAACCTCTTCCCTTTTGGAGATTCTAACCCCCGTTGTGGAACTTTTGAGGGACGTAAGTGATCAATTCACACTTTGACATCCCTGATCAATTCACACTTTGACATCACCATGAAAACTCTTCAAAGCAGCCTTGGCCTCCTTCAGGTTCCCAAACCGGAGATGAGGTCGCGCACGCCGGGCCCACCTCTCCAAGATCTCCAACTCTTCTTCGGGGCCAGGGTCTCGCCTAGGTCCGAGGCTGCAGGGAGGCGGGATAACAGCAAGGTGGCGGCGGCTCGGGTTTTGCTTGGGGGCGGGCCTTTACGGCGGGTGTGTGTGTGTGTGTGTGTGTGTGTGTGTGTGGGGGGGCGCCTCGGACCCCTTCTCCTAGGGCCCGCTGCCCAGTGCGGGGGCGGGAGGGGCGGAGCCTTCCGGTCGCCGCGGGCTCCTCCCTCCCAGGGGCAGGCGAGACGCCGGCGGAACACGTTCCTTCCCAAGGGGGCGGGGCTTGGAGACGGGGCGGAGCCATGCAGCTCAGGCCCCGCCTCTGTGGGCGGGCAGCCCGGGGACTGGGCGGGCTTATTCTCCGGAGCGCAGGCCGCTGCGGCCCTGCGGACCCGGAGGAGGGGCCCACGGCTGGAAGCCCCGCCTCTGGAAGCCGCTGTTTTAGCCGCGGAGCGTCGGGGGCTGCCCACCACTCGGCGGCCCAGCCAAACGGGCTCTGGCTCCTCCCAGTGGCCGGCCGGGGCGGAAGCAGGAGGCGGGGTAGCGTGTTCGCTGCCGGTCTCTTCTCCCGCGGCGCTGGGGCCCGCGCTCCGCCGCTGCTGGATTCGGCGCTTCGCCGGCGGCCAGTTGCTCTCCGCGCCCGCCCGCTCCTCCGCCAGGCCTTTCTCTCCGTCGCGGCCCGTGGCGTCCACCCGGCCGGCCCTCTCCCGCCCCGTCTCGTTACTCTGGCCGCCGCGGCCCCGGCCCCGATGGCTCTGTGCAACGGAGACTCCAAGGTCAGTCTCTGGCGTGGGGTCCCTGCCCTCGCCGCCTCCGGACGAAGGCGAGACTCGGGGGCCGCGAAGCTACGCCGCGGGGCCCTTTCGCGCCCCCGCGCCCAAACCCGGTTGCGCAGCCCTGCGGCCGGGGCAGCGGCGCGTCGGGGAGGCACCGGTCGGGCCTGTGGCGTGCTTTCTCCTCGAGAGGGGCAGGTGCTTTGTTGATTTTGTCTGCGTGTCGGGCTCCGGGAGTCGGGGAGGGCGTCAGTCCCCCGCGGCCGCCCCGCCGGCCCCGGCCTCCCCGCGTCTCTGTGGGGCGCCGAGTCCGCGGAGCGCGGTCCGAGGGGTGGGGGTAGGGAGGCGAGCGTGTGAGTGTGAGTGTGTGTGAGTGTGTGTGTGTGTGCGTGTGTGTCTTCCTCAGCCCTCATCCCGTCCCTCCAGGAGGATGGGGGCCTTTGTGGAGATCCCGGGGCCCGCACGGGCCTCGTGTGCGGGGATCGAGCTGGGCCATCCCCTCGTCTTCCCGCCACCCCGTTTCCCGCCTGCCCTCGGCGGGGCCCATCCCGCCCCCCGCGCTAGCCTCGGGGTCCGCGGCGGCGTGGCCAGCCTTCGGCCAAGCCGTGTGCCTGCTGCCCCCACCCCCCGCAGCGGGTCCGACGGGTGGCCCGAGGGTCGCGCACTCCCCTCCCCTCCCCTCCCCCACGCTCGGAGGGATGGAGCGTTTCCCGCCCCGCCCCGCGGCGCGCTCCCTAAGTTACAGGTTCCTTCTGCGGCCGGACGGGCTCCCGCCGCGGGGACCGGTCCCCGGGATGCTGGCCGCCGCCGCGCCCGAAGGCAGGGGAAGCCGGGGGTCCCCGGAGCCGGGAAAGTTGCTAACTTGATGTGGGGGGAGCACGTTGGAGCCCCGCGGCGCTTCTGGCCACCTCCAGCTGACTCCTCTTTAGACCTTCATCCCTCTCGCTCCCCAATGGAGCGCCCTCGCTCTCATTTCTGTGTTACGATGGAAGTTGGCCTGGAATTCTCTCAGACCCTCACTGAGTCCGTTTCATCAGCGGGAAACGGTATGGTTTTCACTTGCGATTTCCCTGAGCAGTTGGTGTACCCCCCCCTGTACGCTGTCGAGGGCCTGGCGTTAAGAAATCACTCCATTACAGGTCATTCAGGTGCGTGGAATTCTAAACGTCAGATGCGAATGGTGGTGAGTCAGGTGGCAATGTCTTACCCAGGCAGTGTTCTCTGACAAAGGTGACGCCAAAGTGTCACCCTTCGGTGGGTCTCCTTCATGAATGCTTGCCTAGTACTAGGTAAGCATTCATTTAGTGTTGGGTGAACAAATGAATCAAGGTTGTAAAGTAGCGGATACATACTCTTTTTAAACAGGGAACTGATGCTCAGACTCGTTAGGAGCTCTTTCTCAGATTAAATAGATGAAGACATTCAAACCCTTCGTTTCTGACCTTAGAATGAAACCTCAGCGTACAGCTCTTTCCTGTACACTAGTTCACAGAGCATTTTTCTTCTCTTTTTATTTTGAGCCTTACAACTCATTGGCAAGATTCAGCTTTGTCCTGGTAGAGGAAATGAGTGTTACTAGAAGGACTCAAACCTAATTTTTGCAAAGTATGTGGTGATTTCAGAAGAGCATTTTTACAAAATTAAGTAACAGAAGAAAGTTCAAGATTCAGTTTCCAAACTACTTTATCTGTCTCAGGAATATAGAACATACACTTGCTTCCTAGATGGTATTTTTTTTTTCCCAACTTGAATTTTAAAGAGTATCAGGTGAATTGTTGATTAACTTATTTTTATTTCAAGGTCCTTTATGCTTTATAACCATCAGGTGTGTGTGTGTGTTTATACTAACAATTAGATATGGACTGAATTGGAAGCATTTTCAAGAGGAGCAATGCAGGGAAATAACATATTTCATCAAATCTATGATTATGTCACGTACTCCTAGGGGCGGGGCAACAATTAAACCACGATATGTCATTGATCAGGCGTCCTCAAACTACGGCCCGCAGCCCACATGCGGGTGTTTTTGCCGTTTTGTTTTTTTACTTCAAAATAAGATATGTGCAGTGTGCATAGGAATTTGTTCATAGTTTTTTTTTTAAACTATAGTCTGGCCCTCCAACGGTCTGAGGGACAGTGAACTGGCCCCCTGTTTAAAAAGTTTGAGGACCCCTGTTTGATCATAGGAAACATTTCAAGTGAAGAGATGTTTAAGTATGGGAAATATGAGTAATAAAGTAAGTGAAATAAGATATTTCTAAGAGATGCACCTGGAAATCTGAGTAGGCATCCTCTTTCCATAGCTTGCCACTGGACCACCTTTCCCTCGGGAGTAAAATACAAATATAGGACCCAAGCTTACTTTGTACATCGGTTGTGGCTCCGACAGTTGTGTGTAAATCCTAGTTCATAAATTAAAGTGAGGAGAGAACTGATTTTGATTCCTATTCTGGTGTATTTCAATTTTTATCAGGAATTTCTAGAATGACTTTTCTTTTTTACATGATAGAAAGTCAGGAGAGAGCTAAAATCTCTAAAAGCATTTGGACTGTTTTCATTAGTTTTGTCCATCTAGAGCAGTGGTTCTCAACCTTTCTAATGCCGCGACCCTTTAATACAGTTCCTCATGTTGTGGTGACCCCCAACCATAAAATTATTTTTGTTGCTACTTCATAACTGTAATTTTGCTACTGTTAGGAATCGTAATTTAAATATCTGTGTTTTCGATGATCTTAGGCAACCCTGCTAGCGGTTCTCAAAGGCTGCTGTAGAGCCTAAGACCATAGGAAGACACAGATATTTACATTACGATTCATTAATAGTAGCAAAATTACAGTTATGAAGTAGCAACGAAAAAAATTTTATGGTTGGGGGCCACCACAACATGAGGAACTGTATTAAAGGGTCGCAGCATTAGAAAGGTTGAGAACCACTGATCTTGAGTATTATTTTAGAGCTGGAAAGGACCTTTATGTGTTGCAGCTTCATATGCTGAAAAAACAATTGGGAATTAAACCCTAGTTGTTTTTTGTTTGTTTGTTTGTTTGTTTGTTTTCAGGGTACTTTGGTTAACTACTCAAGACAAAGTTTGTTTCCTTAACAAATGTTATTTAAAGATCTTAAACAAGAACATAGGCAGTCAGTAATTCTTTTTAAAAAATATATTTTTTTATTGATTTTAGAGAGGAAGGGAGAGGGAGAGAGAATCATCAATGATGAGAGAGAATCATTGATTGGCTGCCTTCTGCACACCCCTTACTGGGGAATCTAGCCCGCAACCCTGGCATGTGCCCTTGACCAGAATTGAACCCAGGACCCTTCAGTCCACAGGCCGACGCTCTATCTACTGAGCCAAACCAGCCAGGGGTCAGTAATTCTTTAAAAAATGTTCACAACTATTCAGTGTTGTATATGAATAGAATGTCTGCCCATTATTAGATGTAATAACTTTTTTTCAGTTTTATTAAAGTAGGATTATCATAGTAATGGTTTTGGAGCCACTTGTCAAGTTTCCCATGTTTTGGCCCCATGCAAACTTCAGACTCTTCCTTGGTTGGAGTAGAAATGAATTAAAGTTGGATTAAAGTTGTTTTTTAAATACTTATTGATGTTAAAACTTTAAATTTGGCACTTTTAAGTATAAGTTTTTGTACTTGAATGGGAAGAAGACCTGAATTTTTATCTGGGATGTATTGAGAATTGTCGTTTGATAATCCTATTGTACATTTTTTCAGAGGTCAAAAATGGTTTGTTTTCTTTGCTTCAGATTTTGTTCTGTTAAGATATTAATCTAGAATGGAAGAGCTGTTGCAGACAAAAGGAATGGTTTGGTTTTTATTGTTTTTTGTTCTTAGACTTGAAAGGTTTTGAAATTCCTCTAGGAGCTTCAGATGACCTTGCCTTTAATGTAGGCCCGTGGTCGGCAAACTGCGGCTCGCGAGCCACAGGCGGCTCTTTGGCCTCTTGAGTGTGGCTCTTCCACAAAATACCACGGCCTGGGCGAGTCTATTTTGAAGAAGTGGCATTAGAAGAAGTTTAAGTTTAAAAAATTTGGCTCTCAAAAGAAATTTCAATCTATGTACTGTTGATATTTAGCTCTGTTGACTAATGAGTTTGCCGACCACTGGTGTAGGCCAACTTGTCTCTTAAGGAAAATAATTGTCTTTCAAGAATTGAACAAAATATTTAGGCTTGTCCTATACTGTTCAAATATATTTCTTACTGTTCTTTTAGGTCACTTAATGAATTATATTCCAAAAGATGCTGTTGGATGTAGTAAATAATTGTTTGCTATCCACAATGATAAAAATTTCTTCCATTATGGTACTTACTATTTTGATGACTCCTTACAAACCTAAATTGTATTTAGATGCTCAAAATGAATGAAATCCTCTGGATTAATACATAATTCTGAAACACTGTGAAACAACGAAGTAATTGTTTCAAAGAATTTTGAACCTTTGTATAGTGCATATAATTCTGGGTTGTGTAGAATATTATTTTTTCCATGCTTATTGTGGAATAGAGATGTTTTTGTATTTGCTCAAGAATCACAGTGGTGCCCTGTCCGGTTTGGCTCAGTGGATAGAGCGTCGGCCTTCGGACTCAAGGGTCCCAGGTTCGATTCCGGTCGGGGGCATGTGCCTTGGCTGTGGGCACATTCCTGGGGGGGGGGGTGTCGGGGGGGGGCGGTGTGCAGGAGGCAGCTGATCGATGTTTCTCTCTCATCGATGTTTCTGGCTCTCTCTCCCTTCCTCTCTGTAATAAATCAATAAAATATTTTTTTTAAAAAGAATCACAGTGGTTCCAAAAATAGGTTTACTGTAGTAATAATGTGACATTAGTTGATATACTTGTTGGTTGACCCTTGTCATGGCTTTGGGTTCTTGGTTTGAGGACCCAGGAAATGCTTTATGTAGTTATGTCTATATGTTGCCTAATGGAGTCCATTATAATGTGATAGGGAATATAAAGGGTTTTGTTAATAGTAGTGTGAATATATATTCTCTGCCTAAACTGGGCACTTGATCCTAAAAGGAGGGACTAAAATAACTTGAATTTCCAATAACTTAAATTTCTAATTGCTGTAAAATAATGTTACCAAACACATAAAGCTATTTTTAGGTATTTGGTAAGAAAACCTCTATCAATTTGCCGGTGAGGTATTAGTATCCTGTCCAGCACATCTTGGGCTCACCAAGCCTACCTCTCTAGAGGTAATGACCAGTGCCTCTCTCTAGTTTCTCTTCCCTGATGTCTTTCTTTCATTAGTTACTCCTTAAAAAAGGTAAGTATGCATTTATAATGAAATAAACAGTAAAACTACTATTTAGTATAGTATAACTTAAAACATTAGAAACATTAAAAATTGCTGTTTCTTTGTAAAAAATTTATCAAGAATGAGTGTTGGCCTCCCCTTCACATCTTTTCTATGCCTTGAGAGCTTTCAACATGGTATAACCTTTGCATGTTGAATGTCATGAAATATCTCCAAGAATTACTTTAATTTGAAGTATTTTTCTGGAGTCGCTTCCTCTGGGACATCCTTTTCATCACAGAGACTTTTCTCATTGATGCTGATAAGTTCGCTTTGCTAAGTTCCTCTGACTGCACATTCTAGAAGTGCTCAAACTGCAACCATGTCGTCATTGCCACAGCCAACTATTTCTTCTGTAACTGTATTTATTTTGGATTAGAATTTCACTTGTAGCATATCATTTTTCATGTTTTTGCTACACCTTCATCCTTGTTAAGTTTCCACTTTGGATTATCCATATGTTATAATGTCATATGGATTTATCACTGGGTGTCAAGAAGGTAACCACTTACACTCTTGTCTGTTTGTTGTACAGTGACCAATTACCAACAGACTTTGAAAGAAGGGATGTGATTGGTCACTGATAAAGATGTTTACCTGTCATTTATGTGATGATTTGTGGACTGAAGAACTGGCATTGAAGTTTGTACTTGATCTACTCACAGTTAATATGTTAATGAAATTTGAGCCATGTTTTTGGGGGCTAATCTTAATTAACTAAACCTTGGACTAAAACATGATAACAAATTTGTGCATATCAGAATCATGCAAAGTGAAAACTCTGCCTATAATGTGAAAAAACAAACAGGTTGAACTTGGATTTGGTGAAAAATGTGAAGGTGATAATGGGACTGAATGGCATAGTGGTTTTTCGAAAATACTTTATTCTTTACAAAAAAAGTAAATTAAGATTAAGGGATTGTAGATATATTCCTTAAAGTACATCGTGTGTGTGTGTGTGTGTGTGTGTGTGTGTGTGTGCGCACAAGCATATAAATTAAGATGAAGGCCAAGGTCTGGAAGGAAAAAAGTTTTAGTATTTCTTGCACTAATATATTCTGTAAATTGCTGCTTTCTGTGACCTGATTTTTCTACATTGCTCAGTATTCCTAATTAAAACCATATTTAAGATCTGAGTAATTCTTTTTGGCATGTGATTGGTCCGTTTGCAAATCCTCCTCTGTAGATGGTTGTGATCATTGCTTTTTTCATTACAGTAGAAGAAGTGTTAGTGGTGTTATGAGATCTGCATTTATTTTTTTCACATAAAGGGAAAGGGTTATACAAGAGCCAAAAAGACTGACTTACACTTTTTTGTTATGTGCAAATTTTACAACTGGAGGCGGGAAAAACTCAAAATATGTTTATTGTATACATTTAGAACATACCAAAGAATATAGAGAGAAAAATTTAAGATCTCCTGAAGTACTATCACTCAGATATATCCTCTGTTAATACTTTGGTGTATTTCTGTTTAGACTTTTTTTTTTTCATACACGCACACATACACTATTGTGTTTTACACAAAATATTTAAAAATGGAACCATAGCCTATATGCTTCCTCCAAGTGGATTTTCAATGTATTTACACATTTTAAAAGCCTTTCATAAGTTAGAATATTCAGAACAGCATAGAGACTAGACTAAAATGAATGTTCCTATCACTCATTTTTTTTTTTTTTTTTTTTTTTAGTCTTCACCCAAGGATATGTTTTTATTGACTTGAGAGAGAGAAAGAGGGAGAGAGAGACATCAGTGTGAGAGAAACATCGATTGCTTCCCATCTGTGCTCCGACTGGGGATCTATCCCGCAACCTAGGTTTAGGTATGTGCCCTGACTGGGAATCCAATCCACAACCTCTTAGTGTACAGGATGATGCTCCAGCCAACTGAGTTACTTGGCCAGGGCACTATAACCTGACTGATTTCAGTATATAAGCAGTCATGTTTTATCTATACCCACCTACACTTGCATTCTTTTGTACTCAGTTCCAGGAAAATATTTCAGCACACCGAGTTAATTTTATGTTATGGGTTAGATACTTATATATCATTTTCCTAATAAAGTGAATTTGGGCATACTTATACTCCGGCATCAAATTTTACAGTTTCTCATCAGTACATCCATCATAGGAAAGCCATGAGTACTAGGTAGGGTCACCATATAATTTATTGTCCAATTCCATGGTCGGCAAACTGCGGCTCACGAGCCACATGCGGCTCTTTGGCTCCTTGAGTGTGGCTCTTCCACAAAATATCATGGCCTAGGCGAGTCTATTTTGAAGAAGTGGCATTAGAAGAAGTTTAAGTTTAAAAAATTTGGCTCTCAAAAGAAATTTCCATCAAAGTACTGTTGATATTTGGCTCTGTTGACTAATGAGTTTGCTGACCACTGGTCCAATTGAATGCTTTTGAGATTTGAAAGAGGCATTATTAATAATATCAGTATAACAGACATAAATCAGGACTATATTTTGGCATGACTGGATTGTATGCTTACCATATTATTAGATAATAATGTAGGATGCACTATATATATAAAGTGACTATATCATATAGTCAGTAAAGGGTAGCTTTTATTAAAGTGTTCATGTATGCTAGTATATGGATATTTATGAAAATCTTCACTTTAAAAGAAGTGTTTTGAATTGGCAACTTAGAAAGTTCTAAGTTAACAGTTTTTGTTTCTGTGTGTTTTTTGGAGCTGACCATGACAACTGTTTCTTAAAGTAGATGTTTGTATTAATATTTGCAGCTGGAGAATGCCGGAGGAGACATTAAGGATGGCTGCCACCACTATGAAGGAGCTGTGGTCATTCTGGATGCGGGTGCTCAGTACGGGAAAGTCATAGATCGAAGAGTGAGGGAACTGTTCGTGCAGTCGGAACTCTTCCCATTGGAAACACCAGCATTTGCTATAAAAGAGCATGGATTCCGGTAGACTTTTTTCTTATGTTTTTCTGAGGATATTGAGCTTACATTTTAGGGTATTTTATTATTAACTTGCTTGGGCACTGTGTTTTTTTAAATAGATATATGATATGGAATGGTTTTATAAGAAGTTTCCCATGGTTCTGATTTTAAAACAAAGGAAATATTTAAGTTTTTCAGTTAAAAAGATTACCTTAATTTTAATTGCACAGTCATGAGGACTTGCATTATTTTTGTTTGTTTTTTTAAAGTATATTTTTATTGATTTCAGAGAGGAAGGAAGAGGAGAGAGAGAGAGAAACATCAATGATGTGAGACAATCATTGATTGGCTGCCTTCTGCATGTCCCCTATGGGGGATCGGGGATTGAGCCCACAACCCAGGCATGTGTCCTTGACTGAAATTGAACCTGGGACCCTTCAGTCCGCAGGCCGACTCTCTGTTCACTGAGCCAAACCAGCTAGGGCAGGATTTGCATTTGGATGTTTTATCCTCCTATGTAATAAAATGCTAATATGCAAATTGTCCTCTCCTCAACCGGAAGTTTGACCAGGGGGCGGGATAAGCCCACCAACTGCCTTCGGCCCCTCCCCTGGCCCGACTTGTGCATGAATCTGTGCACCGGGCCTCTAGTGTTTTATAAGGTTACTGGATAAGACTATGTAAAGCTATTGTGGTCATTCATTCATTGATCCCAGAGCATTTCATCAAAGGAATATATATAGTGGCTAGAATACTTAAATGAGAAGAATTCTGTGCACAGAATTTTGCTTCCTATGCCAAGAAAATAATTTCTAAAAGATGAAGATTTCTTAAGTCTAATATAAGTCTAATATAAGGGCTAATTCCACAGCTTGTACTCTTACAACTAGTCCAAATGACAGCAAACACACACACACACACACACACACACACACACACACACACACACATATGTTTCTTCCTTTAACAGCTATTTCTGGTTAATTTTATGCATTTTCTCATTAAAGGGTTGGAAAATTTCTGGCCAGGCCATATAAGGCCTGAAAAATCATTTAGTCTGGCCCTGACAATGCATTAGGGGTGAGTTAATTAAATGTTTGACCAAATATAGCAGGCTAATTTTTAAGTTGATAATTTTGTATGGACCATGAATGATGATATAAATATCCAAATGGCCCTTGGCAGAAGAAAGGTTCCCCACCCTTGCATTAAGCTAATACTCTTTCTTATCCAGAACTAAGCAACTGCAGTTTATATCCTTAATTGGCTCTTAAATGTTAATGCTATGTTTCTTTCAAAAATTAATTTTTTCTTAAAAACAACTATTTTAAGAGCAAAAAATTCACATTTAAAGACTTCATAGACATGTATACATTATCCTGTGATTCTTGTTTCTGAATTATACTGAATTGGAAATCTGAAAAGGCAGGTTTACTTAACTCTGTACTAGTCTTCAGATGCAGGTTAAAACAGCTATTTTTTAAACTTTCTTTATTGATTAAGGTATTACATATGTGTCCTTATCCCCCCATTGCTCCCCTAACCCCCGCTCATGCCCTCACTCCCCTAGTGTGTGTGTCCATTGGTTATGCTTATATACATGCATACAAGTCCTTTGGTTGATCTCTCTCCCCTTACCCCCACCCTCCTGTCTTCCCTCTGAGGTTTGACAGTCTGATTGATGCTTCTCTGTCTCTAGATCTGTTTTTGTTCATCAGTTTATGTTGTTCATTATATTCTACAAATAAGTGAGATCATGTGATATTTATCTTTCTCCAACTGACTTATTTTGCTTAGCATAATGCTCTCCAGGTCCATCCATTCTGTTGCAAATGGTAGGAGTTTATTCCTTTTTACAGCAGCATAGTATTCCATTGTGTAGATGTTCCATAGTTTTTTCTTTTAAATATTTTTAAAAAATATATTTTTATTGATTACAGAGAGGAAAGGAGAGGGGAGAGAGAGATAGAAACATCAGTGATGAGAGAGAATCATTGATTGGCTGCCTCCTGCACGCCCCCTACTGGAGATCGAGCCCACAACCCAGGCACGTGCCCTTGACCGAAATTGAACCTGGGACCCTTCAATCCGCAGGCCAGTGCTCTATCCACTGAGCCAAACCAGCCAGGGTACCACAGTTTTTTCATCCACTCATCTGCTGATTGGCACTCAGGCTGTTTCCAAATCTTAGCTATTATAAATTGTGCTGCTATGAACATAGGGGTGCATATATTCTTTCTGATTGGTGTTTCTAGTTTCTTAGGATA
Organism: Cnephaeus nilssonii; assembly: GCF_951640355.1. NCBI lineage: Eukaryota > Metazoa > Chordata > Mammalia > Chiroptera > Vespertilionidae > Cnephaeus > Cnephaeus nilssonii. The sequence goes on from NC_137074.1 coordinate 20,593,761, forward strand.
TATTCCTAGAAGTGGGATCACTGGGTCAACTGGGAGTTCCATTTTCAGCTTTTTGAGGAAACTCCATACTGTTCTCCACAGTGGCTGCACCAGTCTGCATTTCCACCAGCAGTGCAGGAGGGTTCCTTTTTCTCCGTATCCTCGCCAGCACTTGCCATTTGTTGATCGGTTGATGATAGCCATTCTGACAGGTGTGAGGTGGTACCTCATCGTCATTTTGATTTGCATCTCTCGGATGATTAGTGACTTTGAGCATGTTTTCATATGACTCTTGGCCTTCCTTATGTCCTCTTTAGAAAAGTATCTACTTAGGTCAGTTGCCCATTTTTTGGTTGGGTTGTTTATCTTCCTTTTGTTAAGTTGTATGAGTTCCCTGTAAACGTTGGAGATTAAACCCTTATCAGAGATAACATTGGCAAATATGTTCTCCCATGCAGTGGGTTTTCTTGTTGTTTTGTTGATGGGTTCTTTTGCTGTGCAGAAACTTTTTATTTTGATGGAGTCCCATTTGTTTATTTTGTCTTTAGTTTCCATTGCCGTAGGAGCTGTATTGGTGAAGATACTGCTTCGGCATATGTCTGAGATTTTGCTGCCTGTGGATTCCTCTAAGATTTTTATGGTTTCTCGTCTTACGTTTAAGTCCTTGATCCATTTTGAGTTTATTTTTGTGTATGGTGTAAGTTGGTGGTCTAGTTTCATTTTTTTACATGTATCTGTCCAATTTTCCCAACACCATTTATTGAAGAGACTGTCTTGATTCCATTGTATGCTCTTGCCTCCTTTGTCAAATATTAATTGAGCATAGTGGTTTGGGAACAGCTATCTTTTTTGAACTGTAGAATTTTAGAGTAAGAAGGGATCCTTGAGTTTATCTAATTAATCTGTCTTCATTTACCATTGAGAATCAATTTTAAGAGAATCAAAGACGGTGAAAAATCCAAATGGCTCTTTGTCAAATCCAAGCTTCTTCATTCCACAACCTAAAAGAAACCAACAAAACATTCCCAGCAAATTAACCCAGACTAATTGTTTCAGAGTAGGATAGATAAATACTTGGTAATAGAAGTTTAATTGTTTTTCTTGTCACTTGGTCATAAATAGTTCCTAGGTCTTGCTTGTGCCTAGAGCTTCTTTTCTTTGTAGGAGAATAGGAACTATGTGGGTTTTATTACTGTGATCTTTGCCACTGAGATAAATATTTGACCCCCCCCTTTTTTTGAATAAATGTTAGTTTTATGACATAAGAGACATCTTAACCTACTTGTTTGTAGAACCTTGATCTGCTTGATAACATAAAATTGATATCTGGAATGCCTTATGTCTTATTGAGCCTTGTAATTGTAAGTTAGTTTCAACATAATAGCAGCATAGAAATAGAAGACTCAGAATGAGTGATTAGCTTTTCTCAAGATTTACTGACATGAGAATTTTTGTAATTGGTGTAAGTACTGCTTGAGTTTTTTAGCCTTGGCTAAGACCGTTGCCTTTTTAAGTATTATGACTCTTAGAGCCTTGAGTTATTTATTAGATTAATGTGGGGTGCTGGGTAGTCCTATAGTGGTTATCCTTAATAAAATGAAATATACTGAAATTACAGAGGTTGTGAATATTACATATATTTTATAGAATTTTAGCTTCTGCATATTTAGGATGCCAGGTTATATATCTACCATTAGGTTTAACCTGATGCACCTCTTTAGGATTGTTGTCTTAAAGATGTTATATTTATCATATGAGTAGGTTGTCTTCAGTTTCTTTCTAAAGAAGATGGGCTAACAAAATATATATAACATAATTCATGTTACTAATACAAAGTTCCAAAAGTGGGGCTTTTGAGCTCACTTAAATTCTAGTTATATATTTTTTAAAAGGCTTGGTGTCAGGGGAGGATGAAGAAGGTAAAGGGGTCAAATTTATGGTGACAGAGAGAGACTAGACTTTGGGTGGTGAGCATACAATGCAATATGCAGATAATGTATTATAGAATTGTATACCTGAAACTTATATAATGTTACCACTGTCTCTCCAATGAACTTAATAAATAAAAAAATAGTCCTAGCTGGTTTGGCTCAGTGGATAGAGCGTCGGCCTGTGGACTGAAGGGTTCTGGGTTTGATTCCGGTCAAGAGCACATACCTGGGGTTGCAGGCTCAATCCCCAGTAGAGGGGGTATGGAGGAGGCAGCCAATCAATGATTCTCTCTTATCATTGGTGTTTCTATCTCACTCCCCTCTCCTTTCCCTCTGAAATCAATAAAAATATATTTATATATTTAAAAAATAAAATAAATGCTCTAGCTTGCTGAGAAATTTTTATGAACTTGACTTTGTTATATTATTCTTCTGGATATATCAAGCCTAGCATTTTAGTTTATATGTTTTTACATGGCAGGCAGCCACTAATTATAAATTGTATAATCCAGATTTATTTATAAGTAGATTTTGGTTAGCTCTTGGAATGCATTTTCCTTTAGAAATATAGATAAATCAGGATTCCTGCTAACTCAGACTTAAGATGAGTCTGAGAATATCTTAAATTGAGTAAAGGACCTAAATTTGCCTGTTGTATGTAAGTGGGCATGTGTGGCAAACTGGACAGCATATATGATATGTATGAAAGTATGATAGTGCAACTCTGTGATTTGTTTTTTTGTAGCCATCTGAGAGTGAAGGCCTAGTTTTGCCAGATTTTTCCCTTCTTTTTCTTAAATAAAATCCAGAAAATCTGAATTTTTCTGTCAAATTCTTACTAGTAATAAAATGTTCTAAATTTTTTGAGTGAATACTGAAGGTCAAATTTGATGTGTCAGTGGCCTGGTGAGGAACATGGGCCTCAGTTTGTAGCTTCCTTTATACTAATAGTTTGATTCTCAAGTTAACCTATAGAATGCTCTGTGAGTTGTAGTGTAGCTAAGTTATAATATTGACCTCGATTCTGGGAGCAGGGCATATGGGGCAAAAGTGATGCTAGCTCCTTTTCCTGGGTCTCAAGTAAAATTGTTGGGAATATTGGACAGGTTTTGAAGAGGCCAAGTTAGGTAATTATTCACATTTTGCCATTCTTTGTTGTAGAATATGTTGCTCTGAGACATCCAGAGCCTTCATACCTTTAATTGTCCTTTTGTGACCTGCTTTACACCTTGCCTCCCAGAAAGACATGTATGTTCTCCATCTTTTAGAATTCTCATTTACTTCTTCCATTAATGAAAACAATCAAAACAAATTTATGCCACCTTAGTAGATAGAAACATTAGTATTTATATATTTGGAAGTTGTGCTTATTAACAAATAAATGTTGACTTGAGGCTTCCACACATTGCAGTAGAGTAAGTATAATTAAGCTCTTTGGGAGGATATTAATTAGTTGTGATAGAATCTAGATATCTACAATGTACCAAAAACATAAACTCACTGCATCTGTAGACTTTGTATAAAAGTTAGCAGTTAGAGATTCTCCATTGACTCTCTTGCTTAAATCCACAGTGCTATTATCATCTCTGGAGGACCTAATTCTGTGTATGCAGAAGATGCTCCCTGGTTTGATCCAGCAATATTCACTATTGGCAAGCCTGTTCTTGGAATTTGCTATGGCATGCAGGTACATTTGTAAATTTGCCTTAAGAGCTGACTTAATTTTATTCTGTTTGTGAATCCTACCCTGTTAGTATTTTCTGTCTTTAGACTATTTAGGATATTTAGTTGTATGAGATAATTTGTGCATATTATATCTGTTTGTGAGTTGTTACACTGGTAAGGCAGAATGGACCTGAGTGGGAATCTATTTTTAGAAAAGTAGCTCTATTACTGCATATAACAATACTGTTCATTAAAATAAAAACAAATTTGACATTAAAATTTACATAAAAGTAGCAGAAATAGTACACAGAGCTCCTATCTACTTTTGCTCAGTTCTGTTGACATTTTTAATCATTTGAGAGTAAGTTGCAGACATGATGTCCTTTCTTTGTATTTCCTAAGTACTAGAACTTTGTCCTACATAACCACAGTACAACTAAAAGTCAGAGGTGAACATTGATTCAGTGTTAGAATCTAATCCACAGACTTGATTCACATTTCACTGTTTTTCTCATTAATGTCCCTTGTAAATCCTGGATCCGTTCCAACCATGCGTTGTATTTAAGTTGTCATGATTCTTTGACTCCTTTAGTTTGGACCCATTCCTTTGTCTTTCCTTCTCTTTCATGACCTAGATAGATTTTATTTTTAAGTTACTTTTTAGATTATCCCTCAGTTTTGGTTTGTTTGATGTTTCTTCATTGTTAGGTTCAGGTCATATATTTTTGGCAGGAGTACCACAGAAGAGATGCTGTGGTCTTCCCAGAGCATATCATTAGGAGACATACAATGTTGATTTGTGTCTTGACTGGTGATGTTAATTTTGGTCATTTGGTTATGATGGTCACTGTAATATTATTAATTATCTGTACCTTGGAGCTGTATAAAAGCAAGAATAAATAGGGACTAATTGAGATGTTGAGATAAGCTATTCTCCTATGAGTTAAATGTTTAGAAATACATTTTGGCTCATTTAATGTATTTTTTGCTTACTTTATTTTTAAGTAGTATAAGTTTAACAAATAAGTAGAATGTGATCCTATATAATAAAAGGCTAATATGCAAATTGTCCCTTGGACTGGAAGTTTGACTGGGAATTCAACCGGGAGTTCGAACAGGGGGTGGGGCTGGCCGGCCAATGGCCTGCAGCCCCTCCCCCTGGCTGGCCCCACTCCTGATTGCTCCCCTCCCTTGATCAGGGGGTGGGGGCAGCTGGCCAACAGCCAATGGCTCCTCCCCCCAGCCAGCCCAGCCCGATCGGCCCCAATCAGGGTGGGCCGGCTGGACCCCACCTGTGCATGAATTCATGCACTGGGCCTCTAGTTATTGAATAAGATGATTGATAATACTGAGTCTATAATATGTTACATTCTCACTTATCAAAGAACTAGGGGCCCAGTGCACGAATTTGTGCACCTTGAAAGGAATTGTGGGCTGCGAGGCTGCAGTGAGCACAGGGGTGGGTCTTGGCCCATCCTCTGCGCCCCCGCCTGGCCCCTCCTGCCGTGGCCTCCAGTTCTCTGTCTGCTGGCAGCCCCGCTCCCACCACCACTGCTCCCACATGCTGATGGTGCCGGCCCCACTTGCACCCACTGATGGCGTGGAGCAATTGGGGCTGGTGCCAGTAGCGGGTGAGTGGCGGCTCCAGTGCCAACTGTGGATGTGAACGGGGCTGGCACCAGCAGTGGGTGTGAGTGGTGGTTCTGGCGCCAGCAGCAGGTGCGAGAAGTGGGTGCCGGCCCCAATCGCCCCTCAGAGCAGGGGGAGGTGGAGAAACCCTGAGGGGCGATCGGGGCCGGCAGCTGCTGCTCACACCCGCTGATGGTGCTGAGCAATTGGGGCCGGTGCCAGGCTCTGGCAGCGGGTTTGAGCGGCTGCTCTGGCACCAGCCACAGGTGCAAGTGGAGCTGGCACCTGCAGCAGGTTTGAGCACCGGGCGGGACCATGGTGCACAGGAGCAAATAATTTTCGGTAACCACCAGAGGCTTGCCCTGGTGACATTGACCAGCGCTCCCCCTTGGTCTGGTGCCGCCATTCACCTGCTCCACCATCCCGCCGCTGCCGCCACCAACCATGATCTGTGCTCTATCACCTGCTGCCAATGCCCGCCATGGTCTGCGCATGCTCCCTGGTGGTCAGCGCACGTCATAGCGACCTGTTGTTTGGTTGTTCTGCCGTTTGGTCTATTTGTATATTAGGGTTTTATATACGGTATATAGATGCTTTCTTCAATAAGACCTATTTACTGAGGAGGTGGGAATATAAATAAATACATTTAAGAAAAGTTATCCCTGGTGATAAGCAAAATGACTTTCCAGTTAAGATAATTTTAAAAATGCATTTTATTTAACAGATCATCTAAAAATTGAATTGGATGGGAAAGTATTCCCTGAGTAACACAGTATTAGTAACTGACATGTTATGGTATTTTGCCTTTTCTAGCTAGTGTCAGAAGCAATATACTTTTTTTTTTTAATGCAGAATTTTCTGCCATGATAGAATAGCCAAATAAATATAGTGACTGTGGATTAACTGGTTTGTGTATTATCTTGACCTCTTTTCCCTTTTGACCAACTTCTGGCATAGCACATACTAAAGTGGAAGGGAGGATAAGGTCAGAATACAAGTGGAATTAATCTAATTGTGAAGTCCTAATTGACCAAAATGGAATTGGTGTTAATTAAAAATCAGCTTTTTAATTTCCTCATAATATTTTGGTCCTCCCTAATTGATTATTAAGAACTAGAGGCCCAGTGCACGAAATTCGTGCATGGAGGGGGGTTGTCCCTCAGCCCAGCCTGTACCCTCTCCAATATGGGATCCCTCTCACAGTCCAGGACTGCTGGCTCCCAACTGCTTGCCTGCCTGCCTTCCTGATTGCCCCTAACCGCTTCTGCCTGCCAGCCTGATCACCCCCTAACCACTCTGCTGCCAGCCTGTTTGCCCCCAACTTCCCTCCTCTGCCAGCCTGGTCACCCCTAACTGCCCTCTCCTGCAGGGTTGATCACCTCCAACTGCCCTCCCTTGCAGGCCTGGTCCTTCTCAACTACCCTCCCTTGCAGGCCGGGTGCCTCCCAACTGCCCTCTCCTGCTGGTCATCTTGTGGTGGCCATCTTGTGTCCACATGGGGGCAGCTATATTGTGTGTTGCAGTGATGATCAATCTGCATATTACTCTTTTATTAGATAGGATAGAGGCCTGATACAGGCGTGGGGGCCAGCTGGTTTGCCCTGAAGGGTGTCCCGGATCAGGTGGGGGTTCTCTTGGGGCATGGGGCGGCCTGAGCGAGGGGCCTGTGGTGGTTTGCAGGCCGGCCACGCCCCCTGGCAACCCAAGCAGAGGCCCTGGTATCTGGAATTTATTTTCCTTCTACAATTGAAACTTTGTAGCCTGGAGCGGAGCCAAGCCTGGGGCTCCCTCCAAGGCCGGCAGCCATTTGTGTTGGGGTTATAATTGAAACTTTGTTGCCTTAAGCGGGTGGGCCCGGCCAGGGTGTGTGGAAAGCTTTGCTTCCCCTGTTGCTGGCGGCAACCCTGGCCTGCTCTCTCAAGCTCCATTCTGCTGCCATTTCTGTTTGAATTTGTTTACCTTCTATAATTGAAACTTTATAGCTTGAGTGGAGGCTTAGGCCTGGCAAGGGCAGGCGGAAAGCTTGGCTTCCTCTGTTACCTAGGAAACCTTGCTCTCTGTGGCTGTAGCCATCTTGGTTTGGGTTAATTTGCATGTTCGCTCTGATTGGATGGTGGGCGTGGCTTGTGGGTGTGTCGGAGGTATGGTCAATTTGCATATTTGTCTATTATTAGGTAGGATTATCTGTTAATTTTTAACCCTTTGTACTCACTTGCTTTTTTCTCGATTCCTTTATTCTAATGCTAACCGTGTCGAGTCACACTCGACATCCGAGTGCAAAAGGTTAATTTCTTGCATAAATGGCTTGATAAAGATGTTTCCTTTTCCCTAATGGCTGAGTTGTTTTAAGTTCTTGTATTGAACATAATTTAAATTTTTGTAAGTGGGCAAAAAACCCAGTGTGATTGAAATTGTTGCGCTTTAATATGAATATTATACTGGGAAAGCTGTTTAAAAGGTAGAAAGTGAACAGACCAATATATTTTCTTCTAACTGACTGGAGTTATCAAAGAAATATAAATCAATCTATCCTATATAATAAAGAGCTAATATGCAAATGGTTGTCACACCCTCACGCCATTAAGGCTCAGACACTCAACACTGGGGAGATAGGAATGGGGACCAGCCAGGCATAAATGAGCTTGCGAGAGAGGAATAGGGACCAGGCACAAATGAGCTCGCGAGAGAGAAATGGGGATCAGCCAGGCTGCGGCCTGGGAGAGGGACCCACCCTGCGGTCATGGGTGCCAGTGGCTGCACCTGCATCCTAGGAGAGGGACAAGCCGCCCGCCCCATGGTCCCGGGCACCAGAGCCTGCCACTGCGGCCCGGGAGAGGGATAAGCCTCTCACCCCATGGTCCCTAGCGCCAGCACTTGCCTCTGTGGCTCAGGCAAAGCCGCCTGCTCACGGTCACCTGTGGCTGCAGCCAGCTCAGGTGAAGCCGGCCCAGGTCCTGGGTACCTGCAGCAGGCAAGAGGGAGGGAAGCCCAGGTCCCGGGTGGTGGGGCAAGGCAGAGGCGGTTAGGGGTGATCAGGCCAGCAGGGGAGCACTTAGGGGCAATCAGGTAGGCAGAGGTGGTTAGGGACAATCAGGCAGGCAGGCAGAGGGGTTAGGGGCGATCAGGCAGACAGGCAGGTGAGCAGTTAGGAGCCAGCAGTTCTGGATTGCGAGAGGCAATTGGACATCCCCTGAGGGGTCCTGTATTGGAGAGGATGCAGGCCGGGCAGAGGGAGAACCCCCTCTTCCCCCCAGTGCACGATTTCTTGCACCGGGCGCTAGTCTATGTATAAAAACCTAAGCAACTGAACGACCGGTTGCTATGACGTGCACGGACCACCAGGGGGCAGGTGCTCAATGCAGTAGCTGTCCCCTGGTGGTCAGTGTGCTCCCACAGTGCGAGTGCCGCTCAGCTGATCAATGGGTGCCAGGCACAGGGCTCAGGGCTGGCGAGTGCCATTGTGGCGGCGCAAGCCTCTCTCGATTGGGACTGACTGGGCGTGAGCCCGCGGCAGGCACAGCAGAGCCGGGATGAGTGGGAACGGCAGACAGGAGTGGCAGGCGGCATTGGACTGCTGGTTTCGCCTGGTCTCCGCAGGCCAGGGATCCAACCGAAACCAGCAGTCTGACATCCCCCTGGGGTTCCGGATTGCGACAGGCGCAGGCCAGGCTGAGGGACCCCACCGGTGCACAAATCCGTGCATTGGGCCTCTAGTGTTCATATAAAAATGTGAATATTTTATTATTTCTATTTTAGATACAAGAGCCGGATATTAAAAATCACTGGTCTTGAAAACAGCTTTACCAGACTTCATTTCTTGCTAATTGTTTGTTATGGTTATCCACTTTGATTTAAAAGAAATACTGATCACTAAGAATATGTCAAGTACAAAGTAAAAACTCTACAGTAGATACTTTCTTCTATAGGCAAATAAGCATTGCATAGTAAAAGGCTCGTTTTCCCTGTTAATGTTTTCTGAAAAGCCAAATGGTGATTATGAATTTGACTTGGATAATAAATAACTTATTTTTAGGTTTTCCCACTTAATATTCTAAAGAATATATTTTTTAGAAGAGCCTTCATCCCAATTGCGTTAAACATTGGAAATTGGCTGACTTTTAAAAAATATACCTTTCCTCCAGGATCTAATTTATTGATCTCCTTTGCCAGAGTATTCAATATTAATTATATAGCACAACTTATAATTAAGTTAAAAGGGTTTTGGTATACTGAGAGGCATTTTAACATCTTGTAAAGAAGAGTCTTGCAGGATTTTTTTCCCCCACCCACTTATAGTAAAATTGATCTGGAAAATGCTTCCTTAATTTAAGTGGTAGAGGCTGACTATTTCTCCATTATGTCAGCTCTCCATATAATTATAAGGCCACATTTTGCTGTCATTCAATAGGGATGTTATGGTAGCCAGAGCCAGGCCTACTTATGTTAAACGCATAAAAAAGGTTTGCTTTTATATCATCAGCTTTCATAGTAGAATAATGGAATAGACTTGCCACTTCTTAGGGACTTAGTTGGGCAATTTTAGCACCAAAGGTCTCACTCGAATGTGTACCTTTGTGTACCCCTTTGGCATCCTGAAACTTTAGTAATTTCCATATTTGTGTACCATATTTCTCCATTAACTAGATTCTCTTGTATGAGCCTTTCTAGTTGCGTCCTGTTAATTTTCTTTAGAAGAAGAAAATCTTTAGGAGAAAAAAATTCTTTGCTTCCTTCTCCTTTTATCTTTATTACTAATTTGCCCCCACTTAGCACTATAAATAGAATATTAGTAGAACTTTTGAAACTTCCTTTATACTTTGCTCTCTTCACATTTTTCTCTTCTCCCACCACGAGTAACACTTTATTTCACATAGGTTTATATTGTGAAATAATATATTTGCCCATTGACCTTTATATAATTGAAATCGTACTGCTTGTATTATTTTCAACTTTGGTTTTGAGATTCATCCGTGTTAATACATTTTAATTGTATGTTACTTATTTTCACTATTGAATTTATTGTTTTAATATAGCACAAATTAATTATATATTCCACTGTTAGTATTACTGGTCTTTTTCCAGTTTTTGCTATTACAGGCAGTACTGCTATAAGTATTTTTGTACTTGTCTTCTGTGTTGTACATACACAGACTTTTCTCCAGGGTAACCATAAGTTGAAATGCTGAGTCTCAGCTTCACTAAGTAATGATATTCCCACTCTCTCCCACCAACTCCCCCACTCCAAAACACCCTCTTCTTCCCCGTTTACGTTTCCTCAGCAGTATATAAAAATTCTTGTGCTCTGTATCTCTGCCAGTCCTTGACATGGTCAGACTTTTTTGTTGCTTGTATTTTTCTATCTGAGGAGGCACTAAATAGGATCACATTGTAGTCTTAGTGTTCATTTTCCTTATTGTAAAATTTGTATGCTTATTTGCCGTTGTGTCTGCTTTACTGTAAAACACGATTTTTGCCTGTATTCTATTAAATTGTCTTTTAAAAAAATTCATTTGTATATGCTGAATACTAAACTTTCACCAATTATGTATATTGCAAACAATCTATAGCTTGTGACTTTACTGCAGATAGTTTCTAGATTGTGTGACTTTTCATTCTTTATAATTTCATTTGGGTTTTTTATTGTTGTTTTTAGAGTTTTAAGAAACATCTTTATTACAAGCACTTGATTTTTTACACACACCACAGGTTTTGTCAAATTGTTTTTATTTACAAAATTTCTCTGTCTTCCTCCCAAACCTGATATTGTAAAGTTTTGGCATATAAGATAGATAAAATAGGGGCTGATCTGATGGGGGTAGTAGACCTGGAGTAGTATTACAGGGATTTCTTTGAGGCATTTAGGACTGTGGGATTTTCAGGAATCCACGCTGAAAACCATTTCTTTAAGTTAAAATAGAATATTAAAACAAAAATTTAATAAGATAGCAAATTCTCTTTATTACACAGAAAATTATCCCCATCTCCCACAAACACACACTTAGCTGATTGTTCAACTCCTTGCACTTAAAAAAAAATATTGATTTGAGAGAGGGAGGAACATCAGTTAGTTGTTGCACTGCTTTTGTTTTATTGATTTCAGAGAGAGAGAGAGAGAGAGAGAGAGAGAGAGAGATTGACTTGCTGCCCCACCCACTTATGTTTTCGCTGGTTGTATGTTGCCCTGACTGGAGATAGAACCCACAATCTTGGCTTATGGGGAGGATGTTCTAACCAAATGAGCTACTTGGTCAGGGTTTCAACTCCTTGCACTTTCAATTTTAAGTTGTATAGTCAGGAACCAAAAATAAGTATGAAAGCCTTCTGAACAGGTGACATAGCTTTAATCTTTACTGCCAGCCATTGGCTTTATTAAAAAACCTTTAATTTGAACTTTATGGACTTTAAAATTGTATAGAATTTCAACAGCTTTGGTTATCTTGATTGTTCAGCTGTCTTGTAATTAAGAACTACAAGTTAGAGGTTCATTGATACAAGGTTCTTTGAGTATATAGAAGCAGATTTCACTCAGCAAATTTGAATGACTGCTCTGGGCCACATACTTTGTTAGTCCCTTGGTACTATGAAGAGACCTGAAAACGTGAAAACATGTCCTGTTTGGTAATTACACACCTTGAATGGCTGAAGTAAAGAATGAAGGGTAAGATAAGAGGTGAAATTAGACAGTGGCCATTTAATGACAAGTCTTTGTTCAATATAAGGGACTTACACTTTGTCCTATAATTCAAGGAGTCAGCAAACTACAGCCTCTAGCCACCGCAATAAAGTGAGTTGTAATTTTTTTGCTGGTGGAAGGTCTTGCCTTCAATTTGTTAAAAAAAAAAAAAAAAGGCAACATCTGTGAAGAGCAATAAAGTGGTGAGCGCAATAAAAATGAGTTATACCTGTATTGGGTTTAACCAGTTAACTTCCATGCATCCAAAACAGAAACCAGTTTGCATCTATAGACGCCTATGACATACAAAGGGTTAAACAAGGTTTAGCAAGTTTCTTTTTTGATAGGCTTAGCCCAAACTTTCATTGTAGGAAGGCTTATTGTGAATGCCTAAGAGGAGAATATAGAGGGTAGCATTTGGTGATGGTTTTGAAGAATATGCCACTGCACTATAAGAATGAACATTTAGGTAGCATTTGCTTGCTTTTCTGATGGAGTCTAGGTCAACTGGCATTGTTATGGCAGATATCTTATGACACCTGTTATGGAGCAAACATATCAATATGAATTGTAATGATGATATCAAGGCAAATTTAATGTTTGTAAAAATAGTGTTTGTATTTATTTGTTTTTGGGAGTTTGGGCATTTGTAAATGTAAATAAGATTGATTGACACAAGGAAGGACAGGATGAAGAGACCATCCTCCTCCTATATAATAAAAGCCTAATATGCTAAGTGTCCGGTCCACCAGTCGGCCGTTCAACCAAAGTGTAATATGCTAATGACATGCTAAGGCTGCTCAACTGTTCACTATGATGTGCACTGACCACCAGGGGGCAGATGCTCCAACTGGTAAATTAGCTTGCTGCTGGGGTCCGGCCGATCAGGACTGAGCGAGATGGGCCGGACACTCTCTGGAGCCCTCCCACGATCCCTCTCCTGCTGGACAACCTCCCGCATCCCTCCCCGGCCCTGATCATGCACCGGTGGGGTCTCTTGGCCTGGCCTGCATCCTCGCAATTCGGGACCCTTAGGGGGATGTTGGAGAGCCAGTTTTGGCCCAATCCCGCATGCCAGGCCGAATTCATGCACCGGGCCTCTAGTTTGAAATAAAAGTCTGTAGGTATATGGGGTTTGAACAAATGAGTTTAATTAAAAGACCAGATTGTTTTGCTTATCCCATCTCCATAGCACAGTCTTCTTCCAGCTTTCAGACTGTTCCTTTGGGGCCACAGATTAAACAGGTTGGAGGAATTTATACATATCTAATTTTAATACCACAAATCTTATGTTGTTTACTATAGCCTTTCCTAAGAAGCTCATATTACTTTTTAAATTGAACTCAGATAAAAGTATTAGAGAAACTTACTTTTAATAGATGAATTAATTAAAGTACACTAAATGGAAAATCTGCCGGTGTTTAATGGAAATTAACCTCAGGTCAGATTTTTAATCTAGTTTTGTTTTATAACTGTGTCTCTTAATTAACTGTATAATTATATAATAATGCCAAGGTATCTACATTTATCAAACTTCTTTTATTTTTTGGTCATAGACATAATATATCCTGAAAACAAGGAATATAATTATGAAATTAGGGTAATTAAGAAAATAGCTAATTTTCTTTTGATTTATATTAACATTAATTTATTTTATCTTTGAACAGATGATGAATAAAGTATTTGGAGGTACTGTGCACAAAAAAAATGTTAGAGAAGATGGAGTCTTCAGTATTACCATGGATAACACATGCTCATTATTCAGGTATTACAGATATTTTTAGATGAATGAGAATAGTAGTAGATTAATTTAAAGTTGTGATTGTTATGCTTCAAAATTAGAGACTGTAATTCAGTATTGGCCAAAGGTATAATTGTCAATAGTATTTATTTTCTAGTTGGGTGGCAAAACAGCAGAGGAGGTGGTGATGTTCACTAGGAATAAGGAAAGCACTTATGATTTAATTTAAAAGCACCTCTGCAGTCTTGGACACCTATTTGGGATTGCATATTGTGATTCCAACATTTGTAGTTTTCCCTTTTCACTCTTTGATGTAGAGTGTGATTCTAAACATGTATGCCAGATGTGGCAGATGGATACCGTTGTAAACTGTCCTGCATCTACCAAATGCATTTATATACCTTCCCATACCACATTCCTGTTGTTACTTAGCAATCCACCTATTTGTTGGACTCATTTCTTAATATGTGCTTTGTTTCCCTCTGAACTTTACATTGAGCATAACTGTACCTGGTATGCTGTCTTTTGAATACAGTGAATTTATTAACTGATTTTATTGCTACATGATAGTATATTAGGTGTATAACTTTAAAATTGGTGAATGAGCTGTTCACTAGCTTCCTAGAATTACTTATCTCTGCTTTACTAAAAAAAGTAAATAAATAAATTTGCTGAGTTTTCAGAAAGACCAGAAAATTTAAGTGTTAGTCACTTGCTTTCTTTTCTTGTTTTTTTCTATGTTTGGGATTAAGCCCATTTTTTGAGCTATATTTAATATTCTTTTATTGGCTTTTTAAAATAATGGATAAAAAAATTTAAATTCCAGCAGTGTTGCACTGTTACATGCTTATTTTTATTTTCCTGATCAAACTAGAATTTCTAAAGTAAAAGAAAAAACTTCCAATAAGATGAATGTGACTACAGTTGAAACACTGTATTGTATAAGTGAAAGTTGCTAAGAGAGTAGATCTTAAATGTTCTCAACCACACACACACAAAAAATGGTAACTATGGATGTGTTAACTAACCTTACTGTAATTATTTCACTGTATATATAATTATGTTGTGCACCTTAAACTTGCACAATGTTTAAGTTAATTATATCTCAATAAAGCTGGATAAAAAAGTAAAGGAACCCATTAATCATGTCTTTAATTTACATCTGTATGTGTTATATTTTACTTTTTGTGTGTTTAGGGGCCTTCAGAAGGAAGAAATTGTTTTGCTTACTCATGGAGATAGTGTAGATAAAGTAGCTGATGGATTCAAGGTTGTGGCACGTTCTGGGAACATCGTGGCAGGTGAAAATTCTAAAATTTTGCAGATTTTAAAAAATTTATCTGAGTAATCTAAAATATGTTTCTTATGAGATACTGTTTGTGATTTTTCTTATTTTTAAAAGATAACTTAAATGTCATAGGATTAATCATTCATTAATTTGTGAAGGGAATTTAGTATTAGAAGGTTTATCTAAAAGTCACTGGTTTGCTCTAAAATACTTTTAGAAATGTTTATCCTAACAAGTTTTTCAGATATAAAACAGCAGCTATACTTTTTATAGCTCGGGAAAAATTTGAGAACTGCCATTCTTTCTAGGGTGCTATATTTATAATTGCCTTTTTAAATGCCTTTCTTAGGTATGCATAGGCATGTATCTTGAATGGCTGCAAAACAGAATTTCTCTGAACCAGGGTTGGCAAACTGACCTCTGAGTCAAATCCAGCAAGTAGTCCTGTTTTTGTATGTGGAACCAAGAATGATTTTTACATTATTAAAGGGTTATAATAAAAGAAAGAGACTGTACATGTGTATTCCTAACATTTTTACTATCTAGCTCTCTGTAGAAAGCTTGTCAACCCATACTCTGAAACCATTTTTTGTTCTGTTTTTTTTTTTTTTTTTTGAAGAAGAGGACTTGCTTTTCTGGCTGTTTGTAATCACTTGCTTACTAGATAACTGTAATGTAAATAAATTACAAGTAATTCTGGAAAAAAAGAAAAAAGTGGGTTAATTAATAAAGTTCTTTTTTGTTTGAAATGCCATATCTAAATAATAAGTTGAAAAAAAGATTTGTCATGGCTAAAATGAATTGAGTAAACTGCCCTCAGTTACTTATCAGGATAATATATTAGCATAAGAATGGTTTTCATAGTGACATGTTTTTATTTCATGTAAAAGATCAGCAGTGGTAGGTGGCTTATGTATTTTTATTCATTCAACAAATATTTTAGTATCTGCTATGTACCATCACAGTTCTAGGTGCCAAGATACAGTAATGAACACAATGGATAAAATATTTGTTTACTTTCTAGTGTAGGGGAGGGACAGACTATACAGACTGTATCGGTTGTCAGTGTTTATTAAGTGCATTGAAAAAATAGGTGAAGAAAGGAGTGTTTCAGAACATGTGTGATTAGAGTTGTTTTATTAGATATTCAGGGAAGGTATTTCTGTAAGATGATATTGGACATGAAGGAAGGAAGTACAGACCTTTCTGGATATTTGGAGAGAAAGGAAAGAGCAGTACAAAGCTTCTGAGATGGGACCATGTTTGAGGAACAGCAAGGAGACTGGTTGGAGTGGAGTAAACATGGGGGAGAGTGTTAGTAGTTGAGGCCAGAGAGGTTACTGGGGACCAGAACACAGGACCTTTGAGGCCATTATGAAATCATTTGCTTTACTCATAGTGAGGTGGGGTTAAGGAGAGATGTGATCTAACTTCAGGATTGTCCTGGCTATAATGAGGAGAAAAGACAAAGTCAAATGTGGAAGCCGGGAGGCTCACTAGAAATCTATGGTAGTAATCAGAAAAGGAGAGAATGGTGTAAGGAACAGTGTGGCAGAGGTGGAAGCGGCTGGGAGTAGCTGGGTTCTCATAGAGATCTTGTACATATTTTGTTAGATTTATACCTAAGTATTTCATTTTTGTGGGGGTGTTAATTGTGTTTTAAATTTCAAATTCTACTTCTTCATTGCTGATGTATAAGAAAACTGAACTTTTGGTATTAACCTGTATCCTACAGTCCTGCTCTAAACAGTTATTATTCAGGAGTGGTTTTTGTTGTTGATACTTGCAGGTTTTTTGCATAGACCTGGGGTGAGAACATGGTTTATTTTGGTAATCACGCTAGCTTGAATGGCTGGAATAGAGAATGAAAGGGAGATGAGAAGTAAAATTAATTGGACAGTGGCCATTTAATGACCACTCTTTGTTTAATATAAAGGACTTGGACCTTGTCCTGTAGTCAAGGAATCAGCAAACTACAGCCTCCTGCCAAATCGGGCTCACTGCCTGTTTTTTTTTATAACCTGCAAGCTAAGAATGGTTTTTATGTTTTCAAATGGTTAGAAAAATATTTTAAAGAGAATTTTAAATGAAATTCAGATGTCAGTGTTCATAAATAAAGTTTACTTGGAACACAGCAGCATCCAATTCTTAAGGTATTGTCTATTGTTGTTTTTAGTTGCTTCAGTGACAGTAGGGCCTACAAAGGCTAAAAATACTTACTCTGGCCCTTTCTAGGAAAAATTTACCAAATCCTGCTGGACATAAAATTCACAAAATTTGTGGGATCCCCCGATGACTGGGTCCTTCTGGAGTTTTTGTCTCTCAGATTTGTTCTTCCTGAGCCTCTAGCAATTCATCAGTTGTGTTCAGGTTTCCCACATCAGCAGTTTGCACCCATGGGTTTCTGCTATGTTAAGTTGTCATTCTCTGTATTCACTGTCGGTCTCTCCAAGGGCAGTAGTCAGCTTTTTACTTCTTGTTAGGACATAGTGGCATCTTCCAGCTTTTTACATTCCAGACTGGAAATGGAAGTTAGACTGGATTCTGACATGTTTTGAAGGGAGAGGATTTACTTTTGGGATTGCATGTGGAGTGAGGATGAGGGTAGGGTCAAGTTTAACTCCCAAAGTTTTTGGCCTCAGCAGCCAGAAGGATGGCGTTTCTGTTTACCTGATGGGGAAGATTGCATAAGTTTGGGTTTGCATATTTAATTAAAGATGCCTTATTAAAAATTGAAATGTAGGTATGAGTAGACAGTTGTATATATGAGTCTGGACTGGAGAGGAAAGAACTGGGCTGGAGGTACAAATTTGGGAGTGTACCAACAAATTTGGGTAGAATTTAAGGTCATGAGAGTGACATCACTCAGAATGTACAGAGAAGAGATTTAAGGCTGAGTAGTGGGCAACTGGCATGTGTGGCGAGGGATAAGATGAAGAGGAACTAACAAAAGATTCAGAAGGAGCAGACAGTGAAATAATTAAGTGGATCGAGAAAGTGGTGTCTTCGAAGCTAAGTAAAGAAAGTGTGAGGTACTTTGGTATAGTAGAATGAGTATGAGTTTGGGAGTCTTCCAGGCCTGTTTTAACTACATAAATAGTTGTGAGTTCAGACAAGTTTCTTGATATCTCAGAGCTATAAATGGGTAATACATGCACAAGTGAAATATCTAGTCTAACATCTACTGCCCAGTAGTTAATCAGTAATTGTCAGAAGCACATTAGTCCAGTTAGTGAAGTTATATTTGTGGTTAAAGGTACACTTGAAGTATTCTGTCTGGTCTAATATATGAGATTCTTCTCAGAGAGAAAATTGGTACCTGCACATTCTAGATGAAAGCCATGTGGGTCCAAGAACCAAAATTGAGTTATTGCATTTAATAGTCAAGACATTGAAGTAATCTAGGTGGAGAAGTGAGGTTACTATGAAATAATCTCTGTAGGACTTATTTTATTACCACATAGTTCACTAATTGCT
This sequence comes from Cnephaeus nilssonii, assembly GCF_951640355.1. NCBI lineage: Eukaryota > Metazoa > Chordata > Mammalia > Chiroptera > Vespertilionidae > Cnephaeus > Cnephaeus nilssonii. The sequence continues at coordinate 20,612,144 of NC_137074.1, forward strand.
GCATAAGGAAAGACTTTTATAAAGAAAGATCATGGTAATATAATTTTTATTTTTTCCTGTTGCTGAAAATCCAGCTAACTCATATCAATTTTCACATTTATTGAGGAAGAAATTATTAGGAATTATTGTGAATACTAGTGGAGTCTTTTCAGTATGAAAAATTTTTAATTTGTGATTATTTTTTCTGTAAAGGTATAGCAAATGAATCTAAAAAATTATATGGAGTACAGTTCCACCCTGAAGTTGGCCTTACAGAAAACGGGAAAGCAGTACTGAAGAACTTCCTCTATGATATAGCTGGGTGCAGTGGGACCTTCACTGTGCAGAACAGAGAACTGGAGTGCATTCGAGAGATCAAAGAGAGAGTAGGCACATCAAAAGTTTTGGTAAGCAATTTACATCTGAAAGTCTACGAATTTATGTAATAATACTAGAACACAGAGCTGGCTTCCTCAACATTATAGCCCATCAGTGTTGACTGGGTTCATACGCTTTGTGAGTTGCACTGCTTGAGAGTGCTTTTTCAGTTCCATACATTCCTTTGATAACAATGTCTTAGGTAACGATTTTAGCTGATAGTTTTTATTTTCTTTTTGCTTATTTTAATCAATTTTATCTTTTACATTTCACCCTGTAGGTTTTACTCAGTGGTGGTGTAGACTCAACAGTTTGTACAGCTTTGCTGAATCGTGCTTTGAACCAAGATCAAATCATTGCTGTACACATTGATAATGGCTTTATGAGAAAACGAGAAAGCCAGTCTGTAGAAGAGGCCCTCAAAAAACTTGGAATTCAGGTCAAAGGTATTGATGACTCCCAGAAAAGTTAATTTTCGTGTCAGGACTTGTTTAATCAAATCTAGCATATGGTTTAAGTAAGCACATTGTCTTAACCAAGTTCAGTTTTCCCGGTAATCTCAGGGTTGGAAATATTTATTTTTATTTTTATAATTATTTCTGGTTCAGGAGGGAATCCCAGTTTAAATTTTAAAACTGTTGCTTACTCCTAATGTTATATATAGATAAAAAACCTACCATTTTCCAGTTGTCATCATTTCTTCTACTCATTCTGTTTCTTTTTTAAGTTATCTTTTCCCATCCATAATACTATTTATGCATGAGAATAACCAAGCCTTCCTATAAAGGTATGTCCATATAGTTTATTTTACAAACAGTAAGGCTTTTATAAAGAAGAGTCTGAAAAGTCTACAGTCACTTTTTTTTTAAAGGCCACTAATCAACTTCTTAGGCCATAACTACATTTACATTTGTGGAAGTCTTTGCTTAAAACGAAAACAAAAACAAAAACCAACAAGATGCAATCAATAGTTATAGTGAAATCATGTCAGTAGTTTAATGATGCAAACCATATATATTAAGGAGTTATTTGAAATCATTGCCCAAAGATTGAATATAAAATGAAGACTTGTAATTAAACATGTGAAGATGGGTCTATTTCTTCTTTCAAAACTTCACTAAAATGACAGCATGGGTATAAAACAAGTGTAATGCCACAAGGACAAAGAACAGAGAAGGGAATATGGGGCTAATGGTTTCAACAAAATGTTTGGAAGGTGGAAAGCAGATGGATAAAGCAGATTATCTCTAAGCTAATAAAGTTTAAACTTCCTGACCCTTTACAAGTCAATCCTTTTCCAAAATCCTGGGAGGGACCCTAGTATTATCTTCAGATGGTCTTATATTTTTATTAAATTTGCAAAGTAAGAAATTTTAATAACTTACAGTTAATTAACACTCTTTTTTCTAATTTGACTGTTGGGTGGTGGTTGAGTAGCTGTGGGCATTTTGGGATTAGGCTAAGAAAAAGTTGAGTAAGGTCTATTGCTAGTGGTGGGTCTTGCCTTCAATTTGTAAAAAAACAAAGCAACATCTGGGAGAAGCAATAAAGCGAAGCACAAAGCGAGGTATGCCTGTACATATGTTTTATATAGTTCATTTCATGTTAGCCACCCTAGTATTGCCTTGTGATCTTTTTAAATACTTAATTTGTCAGTTCTATTTCTTTTCTTTTTTCATGTATTAACCCTCCTGTTTTTTTTTTCTTGTTTGTTTGTTTTTTAAATATATTTTATTGATTTTTTACAAAGAGGAAGGGAGAGGGATAGAGAGTTAGAAATATCGATGAGAGAGAAGCATCGATCAGCTGCCTCCTGCACACCCTCTACTGGGGATGTACCCACAACCAAGGTACATGCCCTTGACCGGAATCGAACCTGGGACTTTTCATTCCGCAGGCTGATGCTCTATCCACTGAGCCAAACCGGTCAGGGCTGTTTGTTATTTTTTATTGATTTCACAGAGGAAGTGAGAGGGGGAGAGAAAGAGAAACATCAATGATGAGAATCATTGATCAGCTGCCTCCTGCACTCCCCCTACTGGGGATCAAGCCTGCAACCTGGGCATGTGCCCCTGATAGGAATTGAACCTGGGATCCTTCAGTCCACAGGTTGACGCTGTATCCACTGAGCCAAACCAGCTAGGACTCAATTCTATTTCTTGAAAGAGGCTTCCAAATTATAAAAATTTTTAGCCCCACAAAAACTGCATTGTTCCTGGTAACTGACATAGTAGAATGGAGGACTCCAAAACCTTGGTGTGGGGATGAGGGGAGAAAGCCAACAAAAAACAAGACTTCTGTGGAGGCTCAGGAATTAGAAGCATTGGCTTCCTTGTGGTTCCTGGTTCTCTGGGTGAGCCTAAAATGGATTGGTTGGATATCTGGGAAGCAGATTCTTTTCCTTAATGTGGGAACAAACTGCTGTTGTCCCTCCCCATCAGAGGACTGGGTTCATTCTCTATAGAGAGGCTAAACAGGAGAGGCTTTGGACTTTGGCAAATTAATAATGCCAGGCATAGTTGAGAGTGAAAGTAAGATTTTACATTAAAAACAGTAGGATTAAGTAGAAATGTTTGTACTGAATAGTGACTCTCTTACCCCACCACTACTTCTGAGGATAGGCAGGAGATTAGAGGTGTCTTCTCTGGAGTACAGAACTTAAGAGAAAGACCCACAAATTTACTGTAGGTCCCCCAATGAAAAAGCAAGCTGCCTTGTCATCTTACAGTGAAGCCCACCAATTGTTCTTATTACTAAACTAGAGGCCCAGTGCATGGATTCATGCACTGGTGGTTACCTCAGCCTGGCCTGCGCCCTCTTGCAATCTGGGACCCCTCGGATGTAGTAGTCTGCGAAGTGGAAGGTGGCCAGAGAGGAGCCTGAGCCTGAGCCCAGGCCAGGTGCCGTGCTGCTTCTGCTCATCCCTGCCCCACTGTGCCTGCCACCATCCCTGCTTGGTGGCGCTGCCATGGAGGTGGGGGAAGCTCATGCCACTGCAGCTGTGCTTGCCAGCTGTGAGCCCGGCTTCTGGTGCCCGGCAGTCAGCTGAGTGGTGCTTCCACTGTGGGAGCACACTGACCATCAGGGGGCAGCTCCTGCGTTGAGCGTCTGCCCCCTGGTGGTCAGTGTGCATCATAGTGACCTGTTGTTTGGTCGCTTAGGCTTTTATATGTATAGACTAGAGGCCCGGTGCACAGATTCGTGCACTGGTGGGGTCCCTCGGCGTGGCCTGCAGGGATTGGGCCGAAACCAGCAGTCCAATGCCGCCTGCTGCCCCTGCCTGCCACGGCCTTGCGCCCAGTCAGTTCCAGTTGGGAAAAGCTCGTGCCACTGCAGCGGCACTTGCCATCTGTGAGCCCTGCTTCTGGCACCCGTCAGTCAGCTGAGCAGTGCTCCCACTGTGGGAGCGCACTGACCACCAGGAGGAGACTCCTGCATTGAGTGTCTGCCCTCTGGTGGTCAGTGCGCATCATAGCGATTGGTCGACCAGTCATTCAGTCACTTAGGCTTTTATGTATATAGATAGAGATCTTAGTCGGTTTTTGAATACCTTGTTCTTAAATATTAAGGGACAGTCAAGAATCACTAAGTGTATGTTCATAAACATCAGTTTCTCAAGAGACTAGTCTATGTAGTTCTGAGAACTTTGATCACTGTACATGAACCATTGCTGTTTATTTCCTTGGGGCCATGATTTTCTGCTGTCACTTTTGCCTGTTGTTCTGGTGACGCACTGAGTAGGGGAAAAACAGCCAGCATAATTTATGCTACCATGAGCCTAGATCATTAAATGTCACAGGATTCACAAAACAAAATTAATGAGTACCTCTGTCTAGACTCCATTAATCGTGGTTTATTGATTGTTCTGGAATATGTAGGCAAATTAATGGGAGATCAAAGGACCCATCTTGGTTTTCTTTCTGTAGTTTGATTTGTTAGTATGATATTTAGAAATATTTTTAAAAAAGATTAAAACACGTTTCTGCTCCCTTTCCCCAGTGATAAATGCTGCTCATTCTTTCTACAATGGAACAACAACTCTACCAATATCAGATGAAGATAGAACTCCACGAAAAAGAATCAGCAAAACGTTAAATATGACAACAAGTCCTGAGGAGAAAAGAAAAATCATTGGGGATACTTTTGTTAAGGTACCTTTTTAATATCCTCAAGGTGTAGTGTTTTTAATGTGAATTTTAGTATTTGTTTTTTCTTGCCATTATATCAAATGACCAAATTTGCTGACTAATTTTTATTTTATTTTTGGATAAGAGTTTTACTGTATATTACTACTATATAGACCAATAGTATAAACTTTTATATTTTAAAAACATGTATTCTTATGTTTTGCTATTGATTTGATGTAACTATTTTAAGAATAGGTATTTTCAGTTGACGTTAGACTTTCAGTATTTCAATGACTAGTTTTTAGCTTTTGAATGGGGGGAATGTTTGCATACCTTTTTGAATCATGTTAAAGCATGTTCTTTAAAGAACATATGTTGTTAAAGGAGTTTATTTTGGGAGTTGATAGATTTCATCCTGTCAATATTGCACAAGGACTTTGAGAAATTTAGCTGAAAGTATAAAATTTTGCTGTCTTTTTAAAAGAGTCATCTTTTAAAAGGCTCTTTTACTCTGGTTGCTTATAGATTGCCAATGAAGTAATTGGAGAAATGAACCTGAAACCTGAGGAGGTTTTCCTTGCCCAAGGTACTTTACGGCCTGATCTAATTGAAAGTGCATCCCTTGTTGCAAGTGGCAAAGCTGAACTCATCAAAACCCATCACAATGACACAGAGCTTATCAGGAAGTTGAGAGAAGAGGTAGGTAAAAACTTATGAAACGTTCCCATAAAGCCTCTTTCCTCTCCCCTTAACCATTTTTAAGTGTACAATTCAGTAGTATTAGGTGTATTTGCATTGTTGTGAAACAGATTTCTTTAATTTTTCATGTTGCAAAATTGAAATGCTCTATACCTATTGAACAACAGCTACTATTTTCTCCCTCTCCCCAACTCCTGATAACCACCATTCTACTTTCTGTTTCAGTGAATTTTACTACTTCAGAAAGCTTATATAGGTAAAATTATTTTGTGCCTAGCTTATTGCACTTAACATAGGTCCTCAAGGTTAATCCATGTTAAGATGGCTGAATAATATTCTGTTGTATGTATATACACATTTTGTTTATCCATCTATCTGTCAGTGGACATTTTGGTTACTTCCACTTTTGGCTATTGTAAATTATACTATGAATCTGGGTTTGCGCATATCTCTTGTAGACCCTGCTTTCAATTCTTTTGGATATATACCAGGAAGTGGTAGATCATGTAGTTGCATTTTTTTAAAAATATGTTTCATTGGTATTTTTGGGGGGAAAAAAAGAGAGGGAGGGAGGGAGAGAGAGAAACATCGATCAGCTGCTCTCCTGCATGCTCCCAAGTGGGGATTGAGCCTGCAACCTAGGCATGTGCCCTGCCTGACTGGGAATCAAACTGGTGAACTCTTGGTGCATGAGCCACTCTATCTGGGCAAGATCATGTAGTTGTATTTTTAATATTTTGAGGCTTTCTTCATGTTTTCATAGTGGTTACACCATCTTACATTCCCATCAACAATACCAAGAGTTCTAATTTCTCAAAACCTTGCCAGCACTTGTTATTTGCTGTTGTTTTAATAGTAGTTATCATAATGGCTGTGAATTATGTCTGTCTTTATTTTGTGCATAAATAAAGAGAGTAGTGGTAACTCATTGTGTAGTGGTAACTCATTGTGGTTTTGATTTGTATTTTCCTAATAGCTAATGTTTCTAAATACCTTTTCATGTGCTTATTGGCTATTTGTATATCTTCTTTGGAGAAATATCAATTCAGATACTTGCCCCTTTGTAAATGGGTTTATTTATCTTTTCATTGAATTGTTCTTTATATATTCTAGTTACCAGTCTTTTATAAGATACATGATTTGCCTTCTGTATTATCTTTTCACTTTCTTGATGGCATCATTTGGAGAGTTTTATTTTGAAACACTAGTATATATTTAATTTTCCTTGTATTCTAACGAAAACTATATCAGAGATAGGGGAAGATTTGGTTTGATTTATTTATATCTAAAAGGTTTATATTTAAAATGTGTTTCAAAGAGAAATAAGGTCACTGAAATGTTTATCTAATGACTATAAGCATACAGGAGGAAGTGAAGTTTTAAAAACTGATTTTTTAAATCTGAGGTAAAAGACAATAGGGAAAGCCAATAATTTATTACCCTTTGTTTCCATGTGATTTTGGTTACTAATTTGTGCTAATTGTTTTTTTCCCCCATATAGGGAAAAGTAATAGAACCTCTGAAAGATTTTCATAAAGATGAAGTAAGAGTTTTAGGCAGAGAACTTGGACTTCCAGAAGAGTTAGTTTCCAGGCATCCATTTCCAGGTAAAATTAAAATTGAATTGTTTGATATGTTCTTAGGCCTTCATGTTGACGAAAAATCAATTCAGACAATTTTGAAAGAATTTTGTTATCACAAGGAAAATGTAACTTGAGAGAAAGAAAAAGGTGTGTAGGGAATAAACATTTTTTTTAGTGTCTAGTGTATATACTTCATTTTATTAAAGAGTTATTTTCCATTGTATTTATATTTAAATACTATACCATACCAAAATTATATGATGACATATCATCTTACCATCAGATGAGAAAACCAAGGTATAGAGATCCTCTCTAATAAAATGGTAATATGCAAATTAACCATCACTCCACTACACAAGCCACGCCCACCAGCCAAGCCACGCCCACCAGCCAATCAGGGTGACTATGCAAATTAACCCAAACCAAGATGGCTACAGCCACAGAGAGCAAGGTTTCCTAGGTAACAGAGCAAGCCAAGCTTTCCGAGAGCCGTTGCAGGCCTAAGCCTCCACTCAAGCTACAAAGTTTCAATTATAGAAGGTAAACAAACTCAAACAAATGGCGGCAGAATGGAGCTTGAGAGAGCAGGCCAGGGTTGCCGCCGGCAACAGGGGAAGCAAAGTTTTCCGCACACCCTGGCCGGGCTCACCCGCAAAGTTTCAATTGTAGAAGGTGAATTAACTGCCACAGAAATGGCTGCCGCCCCGGAGGGAGCAGCAGGCTTGGCTCTGCTCCAGGCTACAAAATTTCAATTGTAGAAGGAAAATAAATTCCAGATACCAAGGCCTCCGCTTGGGTTGCCAGGGGGCGTGGCCGGCCTGCAAACCACCACAGGCCCCTCGCTCAGGCCGCCCCACACCCCAAAGGAACCCCACCCTGATCCGGGACGCCCTTTAGGGCAAACCAGCTGGCCCCCACCCCTGTATCAGGCCTCTATCCTATCTAATAAAAGAGTAATATACAGATTGATCATCACTGCAACACACAATATAGCTGCCCCCATGTGGTCAAAGATCCTGCCCCCATGTGGACACCAGATGGCCACCACAAGATGGCCAGGAGGAGATGGCAGTTGGGAGGCACCCGGCCTGCAAGGGAGGGCAGTTGTGAGGGACCAGGCCTGCAAGGGAGGGCAGTTGGGGGTGATCAACCCTGCAGGAGAGGGCAGTTAGGGGTGACCAGGCTGGCAGAGGAGGGAAGTTGGGGGCAAACAGGCTGGCAGGGGAGCAGTTAAGCATCAACCAGGCTGGCAGCGGAGTGGTTAGGGGGTGATCAGGCTGGCAGGCAGAAGCGGTTACGGGCAATCAGGAAGGCAGGCAGGCAAGCAGTTGGGAGCCAGCAGTCCTGGATTGTGAGAGGGATGTCCCACTGCCCGTTTAGGCCCGATCCCACCAGGATCGGGCCTAAACGGGCAGTCGGACATCCCTCCAGGAGTCCCAGATTGGAGAGGGTACAGGCTGGGCTGAGGGACAACCCCCCGCCATGCACGAATTTCGTGCACCGGGCTTCTAGTATTTTAATAACATTGCCACACAGTTATTGGTGTCAGAACTGGGATTTGTATATTCTTTCTATGATATCATGATGGAAGACAGGGTTAATAAAACTTGGTTCTCTGAAATCCTTATGCCGTGGCTCATTTATCTGAATGGCTGAACCACTTCTTTGCACAGGCCATATGTAACTAATTTATGAACAAATAAAAAATACTCAGATGAAATAGTTATTTTGTCATATAAAAAAACAGAGGTGATATTTGTTTAAAGTCGGGATTGAGAATCTTGTTTTTTTAAATGAGTTCTTGAATTTGGGCAAGTTTTGTACTTCAGTTTCTAGCTCTCAGCATTTGGTGATAAGTTGAGAAAATGGTTTAATGAAATTTAAAAAAGCAATAGTTCACATTTCTTGAGTGCTGGTATGTCCTAGGCATTTTGCTACATATTTTACAAATATGGTCTTATTTGATCCTCACAATAGAAACTATTTGCAATGGTGATATATCAATTATATAAAAAATAATAAATTTTCCAGTCAGTAAAACTGAAAAAAACAACTTTGAAGTGGCACATGGATATTAATTTTTGGAAAGGTTTTATATTTTGGGAGTAGTGACATTTTTATATTAACATTTCAAAATAATTTTTAAATTATTACTTTTCACTTTAGGTCCTGGCCTGGCAATTAGAGTAATATGTGCTGAAGAACCTTACATTTGTAAGGACTTCCCTGAAACCAACAACATTTTGAAAATAGTAGCTGATTTCTCTGCAAGTGTTAAAAAGGTAACTAACGTTGGATTTATATATTTCTAGTGGCCTGGTGCACGAAAATCATGCACTCGGGGAGAGGTCCCTCAGTTTGGCCTGCGCCCTCTTGCAGTCCGGGAGTCTTCCGGGGATGTCTGACTGCCGCAGAGGTGGGAGAGGCTCCCGCTGCTGCACTTGCCAGCCATGAGCCCGGCTTCTGGCTGAGCAGTGTTCCCCCTGTGGGAGTGCACTGACCACCAGGAGGTAGCTCCTGCGTTGAGTGTCTGCCCCCTGGTGGTCAGTGTGCATCATAGCTACCAGTCATTCTGCCGTTAAGTGATTTGCATATTAGCCTTTTAATTTATAGGATGGGAGTTTTAAACAGACACAACTAATCAGTACAAGGAATTGAATGGATTCTTGTACTCCAGAATTTACAGTGGTTTTATTAGGGTTTCATTATTTGAAAATTCAGAGTAATTTAACTTTTGGAATGACTATGAAGAAAATATTCTACGTAAACACTTAAAATGCAGACTCCTATTTTCAGTTATATAGCAGATTGGATGCCCTGAATCCTTAAAAATGCTAGAAATGAAAAGGGGTTTTATTTATTTGTTTGTTTGTTTGTTTATTTATTTATTTATTTATGCTTTGTTGTTGCTCCTCCCCCCAAGTTTTCATATTATTATTATTCTTTTCATTGTTTTTTAAGTGTTTAAAGTATTACATACTAGAGGCCTGGTGCATGAAATTCGTGCATGGTTAAGGTCCTTAGGTCTGGCCCGTGGTCACGGTTGATCTGTGGGGCGAGTGGCAGGGTGATTGGGGCCCCTGCTCGCACTGGCCTTGGCCTGGAGCAGCCTGCTTGCCAGCCCCACCCCAGCTGCCGCCATTGGTTGCCTCTCTCTGTGGGGTGACCAGCGGGTTGATCAGGGGACCCCGCTTCCACCAGCCTTAGCTGGCCTGGCACTACCCGCTTGCTGGCCCCGACCCCCACTCCCGCTGGATGGGGCCTGAGGGCTGGGGGCAGCTCCTGTGTTGAGTGTCTGCCTCCTAGTGGTTAGTGAGCATCGTAGTGACTGGTCGTTCTGCCGTTCGGTCGATTTGCATATTAGGTTTTTATATAGATGTCTCCTTTTTCCCCCATCGACCCCTCCCTGGCCACTTTCACCCCTGAGGACAAGCTCCCACCACCCCAGGGTCCACGTCCATTGGTTATGCTAATATGCATGCATACAAGTCCGTTGGTTGATCCCTTCCCTCTGAGGTTTGATGGTCCGTTTGGTATTTGTCTCTGGATCTATTTTTGTTCATCAGTTTATGTTGTTCATTATATTCCACAAATGAGATCATGTGATATTTATCTTTCTCTGACTGGCTTATTTCTTTTAGCATAATGCTCTCCAGGTCCATTCATGCTGTTGCAAATGGTAAAAGTTTCGTCTTTTTTATAGCCTGTAGTATTCCATTGTGTAGATGTACCACCCTTTTTCGTCTGCTGATGGGCACTTAGGCTGTTTCCAAATCTTAGTTATTGTAAATTGTGCTGCTATGAACATAGGGATGCATATATCCTTTCTGATGGGTGTTTCTGATTTCTTAGGATATATTCCTAGAAGTGGGATTACTAGGTCAAATGGGAGTTCCATTTTTAGTTTTTTGAGGAAACTCCATACTGTTTTCCACAGTGGCTGCACCAGTCTGCATTCCCACCAGCAGTGCACGAGGGTTTCTTTTTCTCCGCATCCTTGCCAGCACTTGTCATTTGTTGATGATAGCCATTCTGACAGGTGTGAGATGGTACCTCATTGTTGTTTTGATTTTGCATCTCTTAGGTGATTAGTGACTTTGAGCATATTTTCCTGTGTGTTTTGACCTTCCATATGTCCTCTTTCGAAAAATACCTATTTAGGTCCTTTGCCCATTTTTTGATTGGGTTGTTTATCTTCCTTTTGTTAAGTTGCATGAGTTCCCTGTAAATTCTGGTGATTAAAGCCTTATTGGAGATAACATTGGCAAATATGTTCTCCTATGCAGTGGGCTTTCTTATTGTTTTGTTGATGGTTTCTTTTGCTGTGCAGAAGCTTTTTATTTCGATGGAGTCCCATTTGTTTATTTTTTTAAAAGATGTTTTAAAATACTGTATATGTGTTATAAGAAAACAAGGGGAATTATTTCAGCTCCAGATTGAGAAAGAATGGAAAAGTCTTCCAGTCTGTCTGTAGTTTTGGTGCCTAAATTCATAACCTGTGTTGTCTGAAAACCTGCAAGCTGAGAATTCAATTCTTATTTAAAGTGGACCTTGGTTGGTAGTGCTTCCAGGTGTCAGGCAAGAAGCAATGTAAATTAATTTACTCTTTGGAATATCTTCAACCAGGCTTCAAAGAATTCCCATAGATACAGTTCTAGCAAATATGAGCTTACATTAAAAAAATTACAAAATATGTATAGAAATAAGGCTCTATGAATCAGAGCTAGTGGAAACGAGAAGAAAACCCTCAAACTCTTCAAAATACTGAAATTAGCAGATAGATAATATAAAGTACATAAAATTAAAAGAAGCAATAGATAATAAGAATATATGCTATTCTTATAGGATAAGAATATAAAAAATGACTGGGCAGTTTTTAAAAAATTAAAATGTAAAAATGAAAATAATAGCTAAAATTAAACAGCTATGGAAAGATGTTAAGAAATTTTCCAGAAATCAGAACAATGGATAGAAGTTAAGATAGAATGAAAAAGTCAACTTTAGTATATTTTCAGAAGGAGGTAATAGACAAAAGTATTTGAATTTCTCCACACTGGTTGAAACCATGCCTCAGATTCAGGAGAACATAACACATTGCTATCAGGATAAATGAAAAGAATTTGATACCGAGTTGGCATACCTAGCAAAACTGCATCCTGCCAAAGACAAAGCAGCTGCAGAGGAAAGGTTGTTTTACTCTACAAAGGAAAGACTATTATACAGAAAGCTGTAGTAAAAGCAAGAAGACTTCAAAGTCCCAAGAGAAAATAATGGTGAACAATAGTGAACAGATACACTGTCTTCTAAAAGTAGGGTAAAATAAAGACATTTTCAGATAAACACAGTTTACTACCAACAGTGCAGTACACACACCCCTTGGCTGTGTATTAGAATCATCTGGGGGGGCTTTTTTTTAATTATTATGTTATTAATTTTAGAAATATGGACCAGCTGCCTCTTGTTGCATGCCCCCTACTGGGGATCCAGCTGGAAATCGGGGCATGTGCCTTGACCCGGAATCAAATCCTGTTGACCTTTTGTTGCATGAACAACACTCAACCAACTGAGCCACACTGGCCAGGGTTGGGGGAGCTTTCAAAGTACAATGCTTGGACCCCTTCTTCCTAGAATTTCTTATTTAATCCAAGATAGAACCTGATTATACCAAGTAATTTGAGTGTACAGCGAGGCTTGAGAACCACTGTTAATTTATTTTAATTTAATTTAATTAATTAATTTTATTATTTTGTTATTTTATTTTATTTTTTGAGAACCACTGTTTTAAAGGGCTGACTTTAGGAGAAGCAAAAGGATCTTTTTATGATATGCAAGAAAAAATGGTAAACAAAAGAAAATGGTAAACAGAAAAGAAAATGGTAACATTCAAGCAAACATGGAATATATAATAAAAATAATGATCTATAATTATTGGTGTTTATTTTTAAAATATTACAATAATATATAACATGTAAACCACAAGGGGATTGATTGGAGTTAAAGCATTTAAAGATGCTTGCATTGTTTGCCAAGTGGTTAGAGAGATTCTCTTGTTAATTATGCGTGATAACATTTAAGGGGAACTCTAAAAGAATAAAAACAGGGTTAGGGTTTATACTGCATAGCACACACAAATCAAAGAGAAATGCCCAATAGGATCTATTGCTATAAAGCAGTAAGTAGATATCTAAGATAGTAATAGATACCAAAAGAGTGAGTACCTTATTTCTTGAAACCTTAATAAATACCTGTGTGTTTTTTCAGCCGCATACGCTATTACAAAGAGTCAAAGCCTGCACAACAGAAGAGGACCAGGAGAAGCTGATGCAAATTACAAGTCTGCATTCCCTGAATGCCTTCCTGCTGCCAATTAAAACTGTGGGTGTGCAGGTGAGTTGTGTGAATTCATTGTCCTGTGACATAACTTTCTGCAGATGTTTTTTTCACTGTTGTTCAAATAGGAATGATTTAGGAAAATGAATATGAAAATATGTAAAAAGGTAATGTTTTTTATAATATTTATGGAGTGAACAAGGTTATAGGAACTCAGTATTCAGGCTGAGATCTTGTAGTTTTGGAACATCTGTCATCTGTAATCAAAAGTAAAAACTCAAAGAATGACTTGCTATAGGGTTTGCTTGCTTGCTTCTGCCTTGAAGGATAGTCACCAAGAAGTCATGTTCTCATTTATCCTTCTTGGTATGAAATATACTATTGCTTTAGAAGTCTTTAATTGCAAGAAGGCCCCTGATGAATGTTACACACCAATTAGGTTTTGTTCTCAAATTGTGTATTTCTTAAACTAGTGCTCTATTTCTTTTACATCTTCTCTCTTTTAGCTTTGATAATGTACAAATGACATTTGTGTATTTATTGTTCTGTCTTTCCAATTGTAAAAGCATGTGAGGATCATATAATTTTTACTTTTATAATGCTATTCATAATCCTATATAATCCTATATAATAAAAGCCTAATATGCTAAGTGTCCCGTTGTCTGGTCATCCATTCAACCAATCAAAGCGTAATATGCTAATGATATGCTAAGGCTGCTCAACCACTCGCTATGACATGCACTGACCACCAGGGAACAGACAGTTGATGGGTCGACCAGTCGCTGTGATGTGCACTGACCACCAGGGGTTAGACGCTCTGGTAGGTTAGCTTGCTGCTGGGGCTGGCTGGTCAGTACTGAGCAGACACACCCTGGAACCCTTCCACGGTCCCTCCCCAGCTGGCCAACTTCCTGCATCCCTCCTGAGCCCCAGTCATGCACCGGTGGGGTCCCTTAGCCTGGCCTGCGCCCTCTTGCAATCTGGGACCCCTCGGGGGATGTAGTAGTGCGTGAAGTGGCAGGCGGCCAGAGAGAAGCCTGAGCTCAGGCCACGTGCCATGCCACTCCTGCTCATCCCGGCCCCACTGGGCCTGCCGCAGCTCGGTAGTACTGCCATGGAGGTGGGAGAGGCTCATGCCACTGCTGCTGTGCTTGCCAGCTGTGAGCCCGGTGTCTGGCACCTGGCACTCAGCTGAGCGGTGCTCCCCTGTGGGAGCGCACTGACCACCAGGGGGCAGCTCCTGCGTTGAGCATCTGCCCCCTGGTGGTCAGTGCATGTCATAGCGACCGGTTCCGCCGGTCGTTCTGTTGTTCGGTCAATTTGCATATTAGGGTTTTATTATATAGGATATGATTTTTATCTTTTTAATATATATCTATATCTATATCTATAGATATATATATTTTATTGATTTCAGAGAGGAATGGAGAGGGGGAGAGAGATAGAAACATCAATGATGAGAGAGAATCATTGGTCAGTTGCCTCCTGCACGCCCCCTCATGGGGATTGAGCCCACAACCCGGGCATGTGCCCTTGACTGGAATTGAACTTGGGACCCTTCAGTCTGCAGGCCGATGCTCTATCCACTGAGCCAAACCAGCTAGGGCAATAGATCCTGTCAAATTAGCATTCATGTAGCCTAAATTCTCATTTTTTAGTAGACTGTTTATTAGGGTGGTTTAATGACTCTTTAAAAATTGCTCTTTAGTGTAATTTGATTTTTAAAAAAAGAAAATTACTTGGATTAAACAGGACAAAGAAAAAGGGAATTAATATTATTACCGGTTTTATTCACTTGTTTTTAATAACTTTTTAAGCTCATTTTTATTTTTTATCTCTGACTTTAGAACCCTTTTTTCACCTAATCAACATGGGCAGATCTTGTCTTCCAAATTAAGTGTGCTGGCTGCCCACAGTTGGGCAGGTACTTAGAATTAGATCCCAATGGGCTTCTGGCATGTGTTGAATAAATTCTTGAAATTACCATGACACTTTATGTCTGAACTGATTTAGCTAGAATTTAATATGAGATTTTTAATTTCGGATTTATTTATATTATTAGAGAAGTATCCATATATCCTCCTATATAATAAAAGGGTAATATGCAAATCAACTGAATGGCGGAACAACCAGTTGCTGTGACACGCACTGACTACCAAGGGGTAGAAGCTCAACGCAGAAGCTGCCCCCTGGTGGTCAGTGCTCTCCCACAGGGGGAGCGCAGCTCAGCCACAAGCCAGGCTGACAGCTGGCGAGTGCAGTGGTGGTGGTGGGAGCCTCTCTGGCCTTCATGGCAGTGCTAAGGATGTCCGGCTTAGGCCCTGAGGGCTCCCAGACTGCTAAAGGGCGCAGGCTGGGCTGAGGGATGACCACACCCCAGTGCATGAATGTCATGCACCAGGCCTCTAATACTTTTATAAACAAGTTTTTTTTCCAAAAAGGATTCTTATTAATGGTGTCATCATGCATGAAATGTTTTCTAGTCCATTTTTTGATTTCTACAAAACCATTAAAATTATTTTTACTTTTTATTTATTTATTTTATTTATTGTCTAAAGTTTTACATACATCTCCTTTTTCCCCACTTGACCTCCCCCCTACCCCCCTCCAGCCATTCCTACCCCGGGCAAGCCCCCACCCCAGTGTCTGTGTCCATTGATTATGCTAATATGCATGCATACAACTCCTTTGGTTGCTCTCTAACCCTCCCTCCCCTGCCATTTATTTGTAGATCTAGTCTTGTTCATCAAATTATGTTGATCATTATATCCCACATATGAGTGAGGTCATGTGATATTTATGTTTCTCTGACTGGCTTATTTCGCTTAGTATAATGCTCTCCAGTTCCATCTATTCTATTGCAATCGGTAAAAATTCCTTCTTTTTATAGTGGTGTAGTATTCCATTGTGTAGCTGTACCACAGCTTTTTAATCCACTCATCTGCAAAACCATTAAAATTATTGAATGCATTTTTACTTTCAGGGTGATTGTCGTTCCTACAGTTATGTGTGTGGAATCTCCAGTAAAGATGAGCCTGACTGGGAATCTCTTATTTTCCTGGCTAGGCTTATACCTCGCATGTGTCACAACATTAACAGGTATGTTCTACAGTGGGAGCAGGGGATAAGGTGTAATAGAAGGATAAGTTGTTATTTTTTAACATGTTTTTATTAATTCCTTTAGAGAGAGAGGAAGGGAGAGGGATAGAGAAATAAAATATCAGTGAGAGAGAAATATAGGTCAGCTGCCTTCTGCACTCCCCAAACTGGGGATCAAGCCCAAAACCTGGACATGTGTGCCCTGACTGGGAATCAAACTGGTTACCTCTTGGTTCATGGGTTGACCCTCAAACACTGAGCCACACCAACTGAACAAGATGTTTTTTTTAAGGACCAAAAAGCTCAAGTGTAGATACAGATATATCTACTTAGGTCACAATTGAGCATATATTTAATACCTTGTGTTTTGTTTCTTCAGCACAATGCATTTATCTGCTTTAAAAAAGGCAGTTTTAAATCATGTCTTTCAAATTAGCAGCTTACACTACCTATTTTATGGTAACGTTTTATTCCAAAGGATTGAAAAAAATATCTGAAGGCTGTAGAATTAAAAGTAGGGGCTTAGTTAACTTAATAATAATCTCAGGAAATCAAAGAAAAGAAATAGGCATATGCCAGATATCATTAAAATAACTATATGTATAATTTACTTTTAATTTAGTTTTTCAGATTTATTTTCCCTTTAATTTGCACGTTAATTTTTATGTTGGATATATCAATAGCTGATTTATAATCTTTATCTATTTTACAATACATTATCCTTTGTATAGTTAAAAAATCTCAACTTGTTTGGTGTCAGATTGCTCATTAACTATTCTTATTTCACAGTTGTTCACTCTAATCTAGTCTTTTTTTTTAAGTGGGTATTGGGTAGTTAACAACCAAAAATAATTACTTGATATTTTAGTTTATTCAAATTTGCTGCAGAAATTAGAAATCTTTCCATTGGTGGTTACCTAGCAGAGTGTGTATTGTTTTCTGAATACCTGCTGCTGGGGCCTTCCAGACAAGGAGTCACAGGGAAGCCATGTTTTTTACTGGTGGGAATATGCCTATTAAAAGGTTTACTCCGATGAACCTAAGGCCCCCAAATAAGGAATCACCTTTAATACACTGAAAAAGAGTGAATTTTAAGAGAAATAATGGTAAATTTGTAAATACCTCTTTTTATTTATTTATTATATAAGCAAATTTTATTGATTGAATTCATCTGCCAAGACCTGGCAGCTCTGCAATTTGAGCCATCAGGGCTTTAATTTTTGTTACTTGGAAATCAGTATGTGGAAGATGGGAAGGGCTAGCAAATAGCATATACTCCATCTGCATATCATGGTGCTTACTCTATTTGTTGTTGTTAATCCTCACCTGAGGATATTTTTCCATAGATTTTTAGAGAGTGGAAGGGAGGGGGAGAGACAGAGAGAAAAATATCAATGTGAGAGAGACACATCAACTTGTTGCCTCCCGCATGTGCTCCAACCTGGCCAGGGATGGACCTGCAATAGAGGTATGTGCCCAGGTCTGGAATCTAACCTGGGACCCTTCAGTTCACAGACCAGCGCTCTATCCACTGAGCCAACCGGCTAGGATTGTAATTAACTCTTTTGAATGGAGATAATTGTTTTGGTTAAAATAATGGCTCATAATTTATCTTCTGAATAATGCTAATACTTAAACTTTAGAGGTCAAATGGAATATTTCCTTTCCCTAATTTTGACTCCCCTGCTCTTACTCTGCAGTTAGTACATTCTTACAGTTTTATCTCCCTCTATTTTTCTTTGGCCTAGGGCACTCACCCATGTTTAAACTTAGTCTCTGCCCTTTATATGCTGGTTTCTGTTCCTGTCTTTTCTCTCTTCTCTGTTTTTCTCTCTCCTTGTACAACCCTCCCTCCCCCAGGATGTCTAACAAATAAGCAACAACAAAAAAACCTACTACATTTTAAAATATGAACCTAACAAGCCCTTAAAAGAAAGTGTCTTCGTAAGTTTTAGATTTTGCCGCCTTCCGCCTCTCACCTTGTTGTCAATTTGCATATTCCCTCCTTATTGGCTGTGGGTGCTTCCATCTTTGTCACAGAGTTATGGTCAATTTGCATATTCCATCTTTATTAGATAGGATATTAATAAGAAAAGAAAAACATCAGTAAACTTAATTATGGGAGATTGCCAAGGGAAATTTATCTTCTTTGCTAAAGACAGGGCTAAGAGAAAGGGATAGTTAGTTGTCTGCTGACTAGAGTTGGAATGGGGAGGCGAGTTGGCACTCCTGTCTCTACCCTGACTGCCTCTTTTTTCCTGAGTGAAGGTTGTACAACAGATCCTCCAAACGGTGGTAAGATTCCCCTTGAGTTGTTTGATCCTAACTTCCTCAAGCTATGTTCCAAACCCTACTTTTATTAACACCTGCAGCGGCGTACCTTTGTATCTTTCAAATAGATATTTACTGAAAGCACTAGTGAGTTATTCTTTTTAGAAGGAACTAGTAGGATACCAAGTTTTGGTGTCCATTTTGGTGACATTTTTAATAAAGTGGAAAGGAGAATCTTTCCTTGGGATCAGTGTTGCCCAAAATGAAAAAAAGATCGAGTGGCCAAATAAGTTTGGGAAATTCACTGTAGCCCCATCTTGGATGTTTTCAGTGCATATTAGCATATTACAATTTCTGAAGGGTTGTGGTAAAACCTATTTATTTGTTCAACTCACTGTTTCCCCAAGCTTATGAGTATTAATTTCCTGGGGCTACCGGAATACATTACCACAAACAGAGAAGCTAAAACGAGAAATTAATCATTCTCTCACAATTCTGGAGGCTAAAAGTCTAAGATCAAGGTTTCAGCAGGGCCATGCTCTCTGTGAAGACTCTCGGGGAGGATCCTTTCCTACCTCTTCCTAGTTTCTGGTGTTTGTTGGCAGTCCTTGGCTTGTGGCAATATAACGCCAATCTTTCTTCATTCTCACATGCCCTCTTCTGTCTGTATGTGTTACGTTCCCAGATTTCTGTTTTTAGAAAGACACCCAGTCATTGGATTAACAGCCACCCTGACGTTATCTTGACTTGATTACATCTGCAAATATCCTATTTTCACCACAGGTCCCAGGTGGATATGGTATATTGGGGACACTCTAACCCAAGACATATGAAAAGAGGAATATGGTAACCACATATATCTTTGCACATTCTAAGATATTAGTATTCTAGAGAATGCACTTTGAGGAAGTACATAGAACATAGACCCCTCTATAATTTTATATTCTAACCAATCCATTTGGGGATTTGAAATGGGTAGGAGAGGGCCTAAGTAAATGGAAAAAATGTTATTCCTTGTGCATTGCTTTATCATACTAAATTGTAATTCTCTCTGATTTTCTCTTTCCGCCTTCTAGAGTTGTCTATATATTTGGCCCACCAGTTAAAGAGCCTCCTACAGATGTTACTCCCACTTTCTTGACAACAGGGGTGCTCAGTACTTTACGCCAAGCTGATTTTGAGGCTCAGAACATTCTCAGGGAGTCCGGTAAGTTGCTCATTTTGCTTATCACTGCATGCTCTAACTAAAATTTGAATGCTTGGCATTGTGATTTGTAGTAGAATAATAAGATTTTTAATTTTTAGGTGCTTTCATGTTTATGGATAATTCTATGATATTGCCTCCATAAAAAACTTATCCACCCTTTGGTTGTGTGCAGACATGTGCAGAGTGGCAAAAAATTTGAGTTGCCCAACTTGCAACTGATGTTGAACAAGGCAGTACTTTGCCTTCTTACTGTAAACAAATGTTCTTTTTTGTAGGCTATTTAGTGGCATATTTTTGACATTTTCATGCTTTTGGTTGGTGATTTTACTATTTAAAATATCCTCCAAGCATAGTGCTGAGGTGCTGTCTAGATTTCTGAGCATAGGAAAGCTGTGATGTGTCTCAGAGAGAAAATATGTAGGATAGATAAGGTTTGTTCATGCCTGAATTACAGTGCTGTTGGCCATGAGTTCAATGTTAATCTGCAATAAATATTAAATTAGGTGTCTTTAAACAAAAACACACATAAAACAAGGTAGTACTGGTTGGTTGATGAAAATGTGACCAGAGGCTTGCAAGAACCTAACTGTATTTCCTCTAGATCATAACTACCATGAATTATAAGAATAGGCTTTATATATATATATATATATATATATATATATATATATATATATATATGTATTACATATGTATAAAGTGTCATCACTATAACATAGCACTACAGTCAAATTTTATTACTTGTGTTTGTGATTGAGCTTACTTAAAATGCTGTGAGAGTAGCTGGAAACAATGCACAATGGCTGTCCTAACTGGTGTGTGTATGTGATTTCAGATATTGTCTGGGAGGGTTTTATTGAACTAGGTCGCAGTGCTTTTCCATGGATGGCGATTGGCTCTATGTTAACTTCCTTTCTCTAGGTTATGCTGGAAAAATCAGTCAGATGCCAGTGATTTTGACACCATTACATTTTGATCGGGACCCACTTCAGAAGCAGCCTTCATGCCAGAGATCTGTGGTTATTCGAACCTTTATTACTAGTGATTTCATGACTGGTATACCTGCAACACCTGGCAATGAGATCCCTGTAGAGGTAATTTACATATTCCTTCTAATGTGTATTTTCAGTACCTCATTCATTTTATAATATGGTGAGTGGAATAGACTATAACAATGTTGATATTTGGTTTTCTGTTCAGAAGACAGGCTCTTTTTATCTCCACATGATTGTTCAGTACACTATAGTAGAAAAAGGCCTTAAATGTATTATAACCCTCTAGATGTCTGATTACTATATGGAGAGGAACCAACCAACTCTAATCTATAACTGTTTAATTTTGCCAACCAGCCTCTACTTTACAAATAATATTTTTTAAGTAAAGAAGAAAACCCAAGGACTGAAGAAAAGTTTATTGGAAATAAGGATGAGAATTGATGGCATTATGACCAGAAACCCAAGAATTCTTTAATGTTCTGCTACCAGCAATTCAATTTTAAAAATATATATATATATTTCTTATTGATTTCAGAGAGGAAGGGAGAAGGAGAGATAGAAGCATCAATGATGAGAGAATTTTGATGGGCTGCCTCTTGAATGCTCCCTACTGGGGATTGAGCCCGCAACCTGGGCATGTGCCCCCGGCCGGAATTGAACCTGGGACCCTTCAGTCCATAGGCCGACGCTCTATCCACTGAGCAAAACCAGCCAGGGCCAGCAATTCAATTTTTGATCACCATCTCCCTCTCCTATTCTCTCTCCACCAAGGAGCCATTTGCTTGTTAGAAGATGAAAATCACACTGAGCCTTTGTTAGTTGGACCATTGCTCCAGTAGCTAATGCAAGGCTCTGGTTGTAGCTGCACAGCTGGGCTGGGAAATGTGGCTTACAGTCTGTTTTCTGTTAGGCTCAGATTTGCCAAGTTTTTGTTCAGTGACCAGGCTTTCTCCTCCTGTACACTTGTCAGTGGTTATTATTATAATGCATTATGCACCACCTTGGTAGCCTCAGAGTTGTTTCAGCCACAGATAATTTGTGAAGAATTGGCTTAAACACATAAAATACTGTTTAGATGCCAGAGCAATGCGAAATTGCTATGAATGTTTCTAAACACTTGTTGACAAACATAACCTGTAGGCTAGCACCTATCTGTGGGCAGTACTTTGAGTTGTACTGACTTTAAGTCACTTCAACCTAGAGAGGGAAGTAGGTTCACTACCTGAAATTAATCAGAGGCCATCCCATGTACATAGAAGCAAATAGTAAAAATAGATTACAGTTTCAAATTGCAAATGCAAGCCCTTTAGGGTTTTTGGACATGCAGTGGATTCTGGCTCTTTTAATTGTAATCTTTGTTTTATAACAGGTGGTGTTAAAGATGGTCACTGAGATTAAGAAGATTCCTGGTATTTCTCGAATTATGTATGACTTAACATCAAAGCCCCCAGGAACTACTGAGTGGGAGTAATAAACTTCTTGTTTCACTAAAGTACTGTGTGCAGTTTAAATTCATTAGAGACCATTCCCAGTATTGACACGCAGTACTGTGAAGAGTGCTGGATCGGCTATATTACATCTGAATTCTTCACAGCAAAAATTTATGGCCTGAAGGCTCAGTTGGGGATAACTAAAGGGGACTGAAGATTGTACGGGTATAATCAATGCATCATTGCCTACACTCAGACAAATTGACACTGCATTTGCCTTTGCCTCACTTGTTCTTTATGTGTAAACTTACTGTTGCTGTTGATGTCTGTCAATGAAGATGTATGGAGGTGGGTGAGTTTGGGGTAGTAATGGGCTTCTACGTTCCCTTGCCAGTTTCTAAGAGCTGTTAGAAAACTCCCGTGACTTAGTATGTATGCCTGTTGGAGAATCAGAGTTTCCATGTAAGTAACCTTGTTTCTCCAAAGGTTGGGGGAAGTGATGAACATGTCAGATAAAGGTATAGGTGGGCTGTTCCAGCCACTTTTTCAGAACACTGGCATCATAAACGTAAGCTACTTTAAGATGAAAAGCACCAGGAATTTGCGGAAGTGCTTTAGAATTTTATGATACCACAACCATGGGAGAAAGAAAATAGGAGTGGTCTCAGTTTAAAATGTTTTCAAATCCTATTTCCCATAGATGTCGTGTTGCTCACGTAACCTTTTCACTAATAAGGAGCTTTATCCTCCCTGCCTTATATTGCCTGCTACAGCAGCCTTCATAGGAAGTTTCTGTTCTCTTCCTAGAAGAAACTGGCTTTGGTGCAGCATCAAGTTTGAGGGCTTTAATCTTGTTTGGTTAGAGGGGAAGCTCTGAGACCATGAAGACCATCGTGCATGCCCGCAGCTTACAAATGCACGCCCGCAGCTTACAAATGCACGCCCACAGCTTCTATCACCTAGTGAAGAGTTTAAAATGAACTCTTAGATGTCATGTGTTAGACAGGTTCATTACCCACTGCCCAGAAGACTGACTAGTCTTGGTCTGTGCATGCTATTGCCAAACTTTGTAATGCTACCAGCTGTAAGAGAAGATTCAAGAACTGGTGTAGGACTTGTTCTGATTGCCACCAGTTTCTACCAGATCTTTTGTAATATTTATGTAAGCACTATAAAAATAGGCAGTATTTGACATACATTCTACAACCATTTCTCAGTATTTTAGCTGATGTTACTATTTAAGAATGTTACCATGTTTTTCTTCTTTTGTTTATTGAAGTACAATTGAGATGCAACATATTAGTTTTAGGTGTCTATATTTTTCTCATACCACTTCCATCTCAGGTTGCTGCCTCTTATTCTCAGAATTCTGTATTAAGGTACAAAATTTTGTATGGGATTCAGTGTTAGACAAATAATAAAATTATGTGTGGCAGATGTCTTCATTCTGGCTGGCCCAGAGTACAAGAAAACTGTTGCTGGACCGTCTAGGGAAGAGCTCTGTCTACTGTAACCGGTATCCTTACTTGAGACCAAGGAATACAGTGACTTCTACAAAACTTGAAAGGCTCCTTCTCTGTTCTGATGATGGGTTATTCATAATGGCCTTTTGAAAAGAGGATATGTTAGTGATCTGGCCGTTAGAGCTGGAATAGACAACCTATAAAGGGTTTACAGATATTTATGTTTATGTGAAAAATTTCTAGCAAAAGTGTCATGATTTTGTTTTTAAGCAAATACTAGGAATCTGTAGTAATAGTGGGTTTTTTGTGTCCTTGTCCCTAAAGTGCATTCAAGGGAACATTGCTCCACTGAAATGGTACGTAAAGAGTTAGATCATGGAAGCTTGGAAAGTGCTGTTCACTTGTCCTTCCATCTTGGGGACTGATGGTATATATTGCATTCAAAGCTCTGAGAAATTTTGAAGTTAACAGTGGTTAAAATTTTTTAAACCTGATGTTTTCCTGATATTTATTCACCAAACACCTTCTTAAATAGTCCTGCTTAATACTGGAAAATGGTTTCTCCAAAGCACACCTTGACATGATTCAGAAAAAATTAAAATTTCAGAAATTCCCTGACATTTTATACCATCTCTTCCTCTGCAAAGCACTTTTGTTTTGTGCCATACAGTATTATTCTATATCTTCAGAGTATTTCATTTGAGCATCTGAGAAATGTTAAGATTATAATCCCATTTTACACTTAAGGAAACAAACTCAGTTTAGTAATAGATACCTAAAGAGTTTCAGATTAAATGTGACCCTTGGTAGGTCATGACTTGCATCCCTGTCATTCACCACTTACCTGGATTCCCCTCTAATATACCTTGTTTCTTTGTACCTATTAGAAGGAGGGTAGCAGAGCACTGGAAGCATCGTTGCTTCCTAAGATTGGGAAATACAAAAGAATATTTAAGAACCAGATACAATATTTAAGAACCCATCTTTTCTGCCTTCTTCCTGAAGCAGCAGCATGTATGTAGCCAAATAAGAATTGCAAAAGTTTGTTTCTTGGTGTGTTTGGGTTTAACTCCTGAGAGCCTGTTCTACCAAAATCCTTGAATCAAACCTTGAGAGAATAAAGGCATTCAGATTAGGTAGGTGGGACTGTCCTTTAATTTTTTTTCCACATCAGATATAACCCAAAGGTAAATATCAAAATGCATTGTAAAATCAAACATTACCCCCTTTTTTGAAGCTATGGCATACGTAAGCAGGGTTTGAGCGGTTGAATCTTCCGTTGTGATCATGACACTTGGAAAATGCCCATCAATATGTACCCGCTGGCAATCTCTTCATTGTGTGTTTTTGGGAAAGTTGGCAGAATATGCTTTTGCTTTGAGGCCAGTATAAGAGTCTCCCACAATCAGTTGTAGACAGGTAATTGTTGGCAGAGCTAAAGCTCAAATCCAGGGTTACAACTCTCTGCCTTGAAGAAGTAATGCTCTATGGGCCTTTGTGGTAAGGCCTAACAGGAAGTTACCAGTGTAATTGACCATTGGGGGTAAATGTACTTCCAAAGTGTTAATCATCTTTTTGACAGTGATTAGTGTTTGGAGATAGTAGTATCTTTCAGAAATTCCTCTGACACTCATGCCCAATGTTATACCCCGGTTTCTTTCTACCTTTACGTACTATTCCCCTTCACTATTCTCCACTGCTGCTCCTTCCCCTCTTTCCTGAATTCTCATTGGAATGTGGTGAGGACACACCTATGGAGGCTCCTTTCATTGTCCCAAATTAAGAATACAATAGGAAACTGAATACAAGTTGGATGCCTCCACAATCGGAAAGCATTCCTTTTGTCCCTACTGAGATAGCTTGGCCACACAGGTGACAGGAGTTCAGGGTATTTCACCACTGTAGGGTGTTGACAGTGATGTTGGCATCCTTGGCTCTTCTCTTCCTGAGTGTTTCATTTAATGACAAGAGGTTTGGACTCTCCCAGTCAAATGCCAGCCCCCAGCCCTGGTCTTCTTATTGAAGAGGCCCAGGTATGCTACCAAACTCTGCTCTTTCTGCCAGTGGTTCTCAACCCTGGGTGCCTATTACTACTGCCCGAGGACTTAAATATGAATGCCCAGAACCCACCATCAACTCAAATGTGAATCTTGGTGGGGCTCAAGCATTGGCAGTTTTAAGTCTCTCCACTGGAATAAATTGTTAATGAGAAATATACCTGGCCTATCTGGTTATGGTTTAAAATCTTAGACAAACCTATAGATGAGAAGAGAAGGCCATAGATACTGCCTTGTAGAAGAGCTCATAGCTAAGTTAGTTCAGACTCCAGAAATGAGTCTAACACTGCATTGTTGTTGCTCAGACACTACAAAGGTCTGTTTGGTGGTATTTAAGGCAGCTGACATAAATGTTGCCCCTGTTGAGGTTGCTTCTCTCAATCTATTTGATGTGTGTGTGTGTGTGTGTGTGTGTGTGTGTGTGTATATATATATATATATATATATATATATATATATATATATATATATATATATATATATAAAGAGGAAGGGAGAGGGAGAGAGAAACATCAATGAGAGAATCATCGATTAGCTGCTACGCCTCCTACTGGGGATTGAGCCCAGGCTGGGACATGTAGCCCTGACCTGGAATCGAACCGTGACCTCCTGGTTCACAGGTCGGCGCTCAGCCACTGAGCCACAACTGCTGGGCAGTCTACCCCTATGCTGCAGCCACCTCTCCAAATTTGAGTCTGGCCAGATCATGAAACTGATACTGAGCTAGTCCTGTACCCACTCAAGAGTCCTGGAGCTGTATTAGACTAATTCTCTGGAGAGCTAGAGATTACCTGCCTGAAACCTAAGTTCCTGAGTGAGAATCTTTTGAGCACCTCCATCTTAATTTACCTACCCACTAGGGTCTTTGTTCACTGGTGATTCCTGTGGCATTTTTTAACTTTGTTAAGGCCCTTTGATTAACAAAATCATGAAACTTCCGGCAGAGTTTGGCTATTTCTTGGGTATACTAAAGTAACCGAAGTGGAGTGTATGCTTTTGGAGACTACAGATATCTAAGGTAAGAAATTCTCTGTCTTTGAATCTACTATGACCTTAAGGTATTAAATGAAGAAGTGAATGTAACCTTTGGAACAGACTTTTCATAAAGAAATATTTTGTTAATTGGAGTAAGTAGTATAGTTGTGAAATAATCATGTAATTGTTCATGGCATACTTGTATGTTGTGATAATGTTGGCATAAAATCGCTTTGCTAAATTAATGTGAAATGACTTTAATGCTTTTTGTCTTCAATATGCGTCATAAAGGAGAAAACCACTTTCACAATTTGTCGTTAAGCTTCAGTGTTCATGAGAAAGTCAGAAGCAAGAGCAAAGAGGACACACTATTGGGACGTGGGAAATAAGTTGCATAGACTATCAGGGGTTTCTGGATAATGAACTTAATCTCCTTCTCTTACATATGTGAGAGGGTGGGCAGCGTTTTGCCTAGAATGTTAACAGTGAGCATAGTGGACATAAAATACTGGGAAGCTTTTTATTTAAATGATTAGCTTAAAGGGGTGTGTATTTGTGTTTCTGAAATTAAAGTCATACATACAAACACATACACTTCTTACATATTTATATTTAATCAAATCTGTTCCCAATTTCTTAAGTTACCTTTATTAATTAGATACAAAAATTGGATCCATTTCATTGTTCAGAACTATGTTATCAGAGTTGATCAAACTCATCAAAGTAAATGTGTATATGAGTGAGTTACAAATATGAGGATTTGAGGAAATAACTTTGTTCAGAACCAATTCACTCATTACTCTCAGCTAGCTCCATTGCTCCAGTATGTTTCCTTCACAGCATTGATCTGGTCTGGCCTGCTATCTGAGAAGAATTTAATTCAACTGTATTTTTGAAAAGTTCTTATTGTTTTAACATGGCTCAAATCAATATTGAGTTTATATCTTAAACTCTCAAAAATCTGTCATTCTCTCTTTTTTAGAAAAATTCTGCTCTCAAAAGCTATATTTCATACCATAGCTACATAGAGTTTTTTTGTAGATTGTTACTGGATTATTATAATATATATATATATGTATATATATATATATCCTACCTAATAATAGACAAATATGCAAATTGACCGTACCTTCACTATGCCCATGATTGACCAGGAGGCGCGGGGGGAGGGGCGGGACTCGGGGTGGCAGGGGTAGCTGATTGGGCCGGCGGGACGCTGAGCTGCGTCACCAGCAGCGGCACAAGCTCAGCGTCTGCGCCATGGCTGTGCTGCGGCACAGAAGGGGCCTCTGGGGCAGTGAGCTGACGTCCCGCCGCACGGACCATCAAAAGCGGGGGAGCTTTTGAAAGGCCTGCTGCCTGAGCGGACAGGCACTCAGCTCCCCCGCAATCGAAAGCAAAAGTGTGGGAGCTGGGTGCCTGTCCGCTCAGGCAGCAGGCCTTTCAGAAGCCTCCGCGGCGCCGGAGGCTTCTGAAAGGCCTGGTGCACCAACGGACAGGCACCCAGCTCCCTGTGATCGAAAGGGAAAGCGTGTAGGGGACCCTACATGTGCATGATTCAATCATGCACTGGGCCTCTAGTATACACACACACACACACACACACACACACACACACACACACATTAGATACTAGAAAAGCAACTAGGAATTTCATTTTAACCTCACTGTTACCCAAATACTGTGTCGAATTCTAATTAAATACCATTTCATATTTCAGAGTGCTATTCTACATGAAGTTTTATATTACAGTTCGTTTAGCAGTATATCACTTGCCAATGCAAAAAAAAAAAAAAAAAACCACAGAGAAAAGTATATTTTAAAAATTTCCACTTAATGTGGCCACATTGACTAGTGAGGAACATGAGAGCCTTTTGTCAAGATGTCTTTACCTAATTGCATTAGGGTGATCGATATTTGCTCTAATATCTAAGTAAAAGCTTAATAGACAAAATATTGAGCTAAGTGCAAGAAAATTCCAGCTTCTGATTCTTCTAGAAAGCAGCATCTTTACAGTGTGAGTGGTAAGGATGTAATGATATAATGAATGGAACTACTTATTTTAGTGCTTTGTTTTTTAGGGAAAAAGGTGCTAGGAGTTGTATATATTATGTCCATAATCAATCTCCTTAAGATTTTTCAAACATACACAACTAGCGTCCCATTCATATTCCTATTACTTAAATTCAAGAGTTGGTACTTTTACTTAATGATTGAATAAATGATGTAGCACATAGTGAGATTTCCCAGAAGTTGGTAATAAGTATCCAGAGATTTAAAAATCAATAGTCCAGCCAGCATGGCTCATTGGTTGAGCATCAACCTATGAACCAGGAGGTCACAGTTTGATTCCTGGTCAGGGCACATGCCCTGGATGTGGGCTCAATCCCCAGTGTGGGGTGTGCAGGAGGCAGCCAATCAGTGAGTCTCATTGATGTTTCTCTCTCTCTCTCTCTCTCTCTCTCTCTCTCTCTCTCTCTCTCTCTCTCTCTGAAATCAATAAAAATATATTAAAAAAGAAAAAGAAAAGCACAGCATTTAGTAGTGGGTGGTAGACCCAGCTTCAGATGGTCTGAGCAATTTCCATGGTGCTTATGGTTAGACTGGCCTGTTGGCAGTTCAGGTTTCCTTTAGAAACTCTTCTCCTTAGTTCTTCTCTGGCCATCTTGTGCTCTTTCCCAAGGATAAAAGGAGAGTTGTAGAAAGAAGCTTAGGTCATTAAATCTCGATGAGGACTTCAGGGTTGTTTTTCAGCTTTTGTTGCAGCCGAGAAATACTGTTTAGTTCATGACTCAGGAAGTGAAGACTGATGGTGTTGATCCCAGGAGGTTTATTTTTGAGTGCTAATGCGCTGCTGAGTGGCCTGGCAAATGCGAGGCAGCCAGAGGCTGCATTAATTTTGTGGTTTAAGGCCAGAAGAGCAAGAGATTTATTATCCATCGTAATTACTATAAACATTTGGCATTTATTCAGTAAGGGGAAGGCATATGTAACGTGACATTTATTATCTTCCGAGCCCATGTAGGTTCATTGTGGCAGTAACTACTGACTGAGCACCTGTTCTGTGCCCTGCACTGTGCTGGACTCCAGAGAGCACTCCACGCCTGGAGGAGACATAGGCACATTTCGTTCCTCTGACTCCCTCACCATCCCCAACCCTCCACGTACATATACGTATGTCTTGTTTGGGCAGCACTATGTTTTTAATATCAGGAGACATTGTAGAAAGAAGCAAGATTTTTGGCTTTTCTTGAAAAATGGGAAGATTTGTGAATTTTTGCCAATCGTCCCATATGGCATAGCGGCTGCAGCTGCATTGCTATTGCCCACTCAGGAAGCAGTATGAATATCCAGGTCTCCATGTGGAATCTAGGTGGGTTAAGGAGCTTAATATGAAAAATAAAACTAAAGTTTATGGGAGGAAATGCAGGAGACTATCTTTGTCTTGCTGTTTGAGGACAGATTTCTTAAATAAGACTCCAGATAGTTTATATTGTACATGAAAATTTTATTTTACTTTTTAAAATATATTTTTATTGATTTCAGAGAGG
This sequence comes from Cnephaeus nilssonii, assembly GCF_951640355.1. Taxonomy (NCBI): domain Eukaryota; kingdom Metazoa; phylum Chordata; class Mammalia; order Chiroptera; family Vespertilionidae; genus Cnephaeus; species Cnephaeus nilssonii. The sequence continues at coordinate 20,642,288 of NC_137074.1, forward strand.
GAGAGAAAAATCAATGATGAGAGAGAATCATTGAATGACTGCCTCCTGCAATGCCCCCTACTGGGGATCGAGCCTGCAACCTGGGCATGTGCCCTTGACCAGAATTGAACCTGGGACCCTTCAGTCTGCAGGCCGACACTCTATCCACTGAGCCAAACCAGCTAGGGCATGGAAAATTTATTTTTATCAAAATTAAAGGTTCTTACTCATCAATGGTCATCATAGAGAAGCAATCTACAGGAAAACAGCTTGGAACAACTATTTTCAGTGTATAAAACCACTAAGGAATTACCATCTAGATTCTAGAATATTCAAGGAATTCTTAAACATAATTTTAACTTACAGCCAGAAAAGTCAGAAATAGACTGTTGATAAGTAATGAATAAAAAGGGAAATTTGGATAATTATTAAGTATCTTAAGTGAATGTAATCAGAAAATGCAATTTAAAATGAAATGACTCAATTTTCCCACAATTCAGTTGGTAAAAGTTAGGAAGTCATAATATCAAACAGTGGCCAAAGATAAGGGGACACGAGAATCCTCGTGCGCTGCTGGTGGAGGTAGAAACGGCTCTTCCCCGTGATCTATGTGGGCAGTGCAGAGTGAAATGAAGAATGTGTATGTGCTGTGCCAAGAATGTCATGCCTGAGGTTATGTCAACATCCATGGGTGAGCCTGACTTGAGCAGCATCACTGCCCAACACTAGTTGTTGCAGTTGCCTGTTACCCAGGCACACATTTCTTTCTGATATTCCTGTTTGTTTGTTCTCAATGTGTTCATTTATCTCCACTCAAAGTCCTCCTGTGCATAAAACCACCAAGTGCCCTACTCCACCTTTGCCTAAGTAATATTTTTCTACAAGCCAGAGGGACACTTCCTGCAACTTAACTACTCTAGTGCTGCTGGATCTGGAGTGGCAGATGGTGGTTGGATTTTACAAGACTCCTTTGCCCTGTTCCTTCATTTTCAGCCTGTTTGTACATTGATCTTCTCTGTGCAGACTTGGCTAGATGGGTGAAGCACCCTCCTAGGAACCGCGTTAATGATAAGCCCAAATCTGGGTCTCTGAAGAATGACACTGCCTTTCATTTGCAGAGTCTGGAAGCCCCTCTGGCCTTTGCCATATTGAAGTTTTGCAGCAACTGTGATATTTAGAGAGGATACATATGCAGGATGGGCATGGGGGCGGGCCGGGGGGAGGACTCACAGTCTTCTCAGCAGAGGGCCTCCCTGCAGGCTGGATTTATTGGATTTTTCACTTTCCTTCACCATTTGGATTTCCAAATCCTATTTACTTTAAAGATGAGAAAAGCAGCTGAATTGTACCCGAACACTGCAGCCTTAGTCCCTGAGGGGCAAGAGCATCTGCCGAACTCTTCCAACTGGGCTGCAAGCAGCATCTGTTTGAGTCTCTTGTGCTTACCTCCTCAGACAAAGGGACATCTCACAGTGCTGGGATTTTTAAAAAAAATGTATCTGTGAGTGTATCTTATACCTCAGTTTTTTTTCAATAACTTATGCTTCATGTTAATATTTCTAGTTTAAGAGTAACTGAAGTGATTTCTTAATGCTTAACAGAGCAAAATGTGTTGCTTAGCTTTGAGTCATTCATTCATGCATGCATGCATTCATTCATTCAATAAGTGCTTTCTGAACACATGTGTCAGGTATGTGGCTCTAACTTTCACCAGGTAATTGTTAGGTTGTCCTCTTCCTTTGGTGATGAGATTATGTGTTGCATATTTTGGAATGCTTTACATTTGCTACGTGGCTTTTCAAATTATTAATTTCAAATCTTGAAAATGGAAGGAAGATGTATTGGTGTCTTCTAACTGACTTGACTTCTCACTCAATAGTAATTCGGATGGTTAGGCTTTAGTGAACATAATCTGCTTTTCATGCTGAGCTGGAGTGAGGCATTTTATGGTGTGTGGTATAGCATAGTATATCACACTACAGTGTAGTATATGGGTATACAGCAGATTCATATAATAGTTCAAGGGATCTTGGATAAGTGTCTTAAATCTCTGTGCCTCAGTTTACTTAAAATTATAGGAATATTTGTGCTTGGTATAACTAAAACAATTAGGCGAGGTACTGTATGTGCTCAGCACATAGGACAGGCTCATTAAATGTCAGCCTCTTCTATGGCCTCCTGTGAGGAACATAAAAAGGGTAGAAAGCCCAGGGCTAGTCCTCAGGAACCAAGAGTCTATTTAGGGAGAGGAGACATAGCCTCTATGTAAAATCACCACAGCACATGCCTCTGAGAGGAACCCTAAATAGCATGAATTAACTTACACCTCATTATACCAATTTTGGAACTCAAAAATGGACTTTTCTCAAAAAGTCCATTTATTTATACTTGATGTCCAGAAGGCTTTTTATAAACCAACAACCTTTCCAGGGAAAGTGAAATGCTTGAGTTTTAAATAAGGCTCAGACTCTCTCTCTCTCTCTCTCTCTCTCTCTCTCTCTCTCTCTCTCTCACACACACGCACGCACGCACGCACGCACGCACGCACACACGCACAAGAATATCATAGTGACTCAGGGTTCCATTAGGATGTTCAGCTGAAAGTTCTGCAAATATTGGATCCATGTGGTGACAGCTCATAGAATATGTTATTTCTCGTGTTTGCAAATAACTATCTAAATGGAAATTTGTTTAAAGAGATTCTATTTAATATATATGCACTGAAAGCAATTTCTCTTGCTATATTTTATATTAAAAGACTTGAAAGCCCTACTACATGTCCTCATGTGTTTTGAGGTGCAGGTCATGGCAGTAAAACTTGAACGTGTCATTTGATAGCACTAGTTCAATGTGAGTCAATGCTAGGTCAGTGATCTCTAGCAGCGGCCTCTTTTGAAGTGGTTATTTAAAATCCTCATTGGTCTTATGCCAGAAGGTTCAGTGGAAAAAGCAAGAGCTTTGAAGACAATGAGACTTAGGTTCTAACCCATATCCCTTGGAATGAGGTATTCAGAATTTGCTGGAATGGAAGTGGTCATATTTGCATAGGAGACAGGGATCAAGGATTGATACTTTTCTCTTCCCATGTTAACTGCTATTACAACATCTCCGATGACCTAAATTGTCCCAAATGATGAGCAGTGTAAGATAGGCCACTTGGGACCTCGCCAAGGGCACTAACTAGGAAGGTGGCCCCAGCCCCATGCCAGTGCTTCAGCTGTCTTGGGAAGGAGATGGTTCTGGATATAACTTGTGTCTGAAGTTGGAACCTCAAGGCTTATTCTTCAGTGGTGAGCTTATCAATGCTTTGGAGGAAGTCTTAATGACCAGCCAAGTGTCTGCTGACATTACATCTCACAAAGTTGCTGGTGTCACACATAGGGACCGTGTAGCTGCAGGTTCTCTGATCACCTTCTGGGAAGGCTGTGCTATTCTGAAGCCTGGAGGTGGCACCTGTGAAGCTGTGGGTGGGAGATAGTGGGTGAAGGGTTGGGAATAAGGTGACTCCAGATGTGGTGGCAGTTAAAGAAGGGCACTGATGGAGTGTTTAAAGGAGTCAGGGCCCTGCCTGGTTTGGCTCAGTGGATAGAGTGTTGGCCTGCAGACTGAAGGGTCCTGGGTTCGATTCTAGTCGGGGGCTCAAGCCTGGGTTGTAGGCTCAATCCCCGGTGGGGGGCGTGCGGGAGGCAGCTGATCAATGATTCTCTCTCATCATTGATGTTTCTATCTCTCTCCCTTTCCCTTCCTCTCTGAAATCAATAAAAAAATAAAAATATTAAAGGAGTCAGGGATTGGGAATTCCTAATCAGTCTTCCCCTTGGAGAAGCAATTAACATACACATCAATAGCAGAGTTGAGACTTGAATACAGGTTTTGTTCTGCCTCCAGTTCCGATAGTCTCCCTAGTCTGGCCATCCCCAATGAGACGATGTATGTATAGACCAGGGGCCATAGGAGTAGCTTATTTGGCCAGCCTTTCCCTTGGTGCAGGTGCTCAGGTGTCAGTGGCTACTGTTCCCGAGCCCATGCTCAGCTCTTTGGTGTGCCTCTCTAGGAGCTCCTGTGCCCCCAATGTATTTTTTGAGGGGATCGATGTAAACTTTTGGCTCTTTTCTCTCCCTGTGTTGGAGTGTTCTCAGAGGTGGAGAAGTCAGAGCTCTACATGGCATTATTCACAACTCCCTGGATGAACTTGCACCAGTCTCAACCTCGCTGGGCGCTGGGGACAAAAATACTTATTTTACTTGCTTTACGTGTTTGATGCTAGATTAAAGTGAGAAAATGCATGGCAAGAAGACGCTTCATTCGAAATGGAAGGCTACAAAGCATACAGAGAGAATCATTTTTAAGGATTCCTGGAAGAGCAGAATGAAATTTAATATGTTGTTGAAGTAAATAAGGTATTTTGTGTTAAAGCCCACCAATGAAAGGCCATCAGGAACACACTGATGGTAAGGAAAAGAAATGTGGTTTATTTTTCTTGCTGTAGCAAGACGGCAAACGCTGCAAAGGAACCTGGAGGAGCTGGGAGAAGCGTCTTGTAGCATGTGCGTGGGTTCTGGGCGATTCAGGGTGGGCCTAAGGTTGTGGAGGCCAATGTGGGTCAGCTGTTTGAGGAGAGAGCAGCGGGTTTGTGATTGTGTGTCTTAGCCGTGTTTATCAGTCAGGAGGACTGGCCGGGGTGGGTGTGCTCTTACCGAGGTGAAGGAGCAGCAGTCTCTCCTGTTAAACAGAAGAGGGGGATGTTTCACCATTTTTGTGGTTGCAGAGTGGCCTTATCTCTCTTATTCTCAATACGGTCATGGAGTGGCCTTATTTAGGCATTTTTCTATTCTCTGAGTGTGGCTTATATTCTGTTGGGAACAACATGGCCTAGATGCTAGCAGGCTGCTTTCTCACCTGGTTTTATGTGTACTTACTTATCCCCTTTGGTGGAAGGGAAAGATGGAATTCATATTCTAGAAGAGTGCCAAGGCTGACCACTGGCACAGAGGGTCTCTAACTGGGTTTTGTAAGTTGTTTAAAAAATGAGAATTAAGTTACAGAACAAAAATGGGGAACATCAACCACCACAAAACCCCCAGGAGTGGAGCATCCGGGAGGGTGCGTGGTGGGGCGTGGGCCTGAAGCGATTCCAGAGGCAGGGGCAGCTTCTACAGGCAGGTGTCTGCACATGGTACCTGTGAGGACGCCACGAAAGGGATGCAGAATTCCTGTTTCCTGACTTTATTTTATTTTTTAAATACATTTTTAATTGAGTTTAGAGAAAGAAAGGGAGAGGGAGAGAGATAGAAACATCAATGATGAGAGAATCATTGATTGGCTGCTTCTTGCATGTAACCCCCCTATCCCACCTCCCCACCCCCTCACATACAAACTGGGGATTGAACCTGCAACCTGGGCATGTGCCTGACCGGGAATCAAACTGTGACCTGCTGGTTCATAGCTTGATGCTCAACCACTGAGCCATGCCAGCCAGTCTGCACAATCTTCACTTTAATCTTCATTTGATTGAGATAAAGAGGGGAGTGGTAAACTGGCAACACTGGTTACTTCTGGGAAGTGATTCTTATGGGTTCAGGGAGAAGATGTCACTCTTTGCTTTATACACATATATTATTTATACTTTATGGGTTAATGATTTTTAATTAATAAAAACAAAAAAACTTGAAACAATGTGAGAAATGGCAGGTAGAATATGTGATTTGCTCCAGGGATGCTCTCTAAGGGGTGATTTTGGAATTAATATTTTCTTTTTTTTGGAAGGGAAATTCAACATTTCCTTTTGGGAAGGGACTGATGTAGGTGTCTTAGATCTGTTTAAAAGATCCTATATAATAAAAGGGTAATATGCAAATTGACCATAACATGGAATGATCGGTCACTATGATTGATGCGCTTTGGCCATCAGGGGGAAGACGCTCAATACAGGAGCTGCCCCCTAGTGGTCAGTGTGTTCCCACAGGGGGCGCTCCACTCAGCCACAAGCCAGGCTGATGACTGCGAGTGCAGCGGTGGTGGCGGGAGCCTCTCCCGCCTCCTTGGCAGCGCTAAGGATGTCTGACTATGGCTTCAGTCAGACATACCCTGAGGGCTCCCGGGTTGCCAGAGGGATGTCTGACTGCCAGCTTAGGCCTGATCCCCCTGGGAACATCCCCCAAGGGGTCCCGGACTGTGAGAGGGCGCAGGCTGGGCTGAGGGACCCCCGCTCCACCCCCGCCCCACTGCACAAATTTTGTGCACCAGGCCTCTAGTAATTTTAATAAAAAGCTAAAAATCATGATTCTCATGCAAATATAAAATGAAAAATTTCAATGATTTTATTTGATTCATTAATTAATGGAGAACCAACTAGCTTGAGAATTATACACAACCAGAAATGTTGAAATGAATTTTCTCAATAAATGTAAAACTGGCTTCATGGAGAGAAAAGGGAGTTTGTTCTCTTTAAAAAATATATATATTATATTATTTATTTATTTTTCTATTTCAGAGAGAAAGGACAGGCAGAGAGATAGAAACATCAAAAATGAGAGAGCATCATTGATTGGCTGCCTCCTGCACGCCCCCTACTGGGGATCAAGCCACAACCAGGCATGTGCCCTAACAGGTAATCCAACTGTGGCCTCCCAGGTTCATGGGTCAACGCTCAACCACTGAGCCACAGCTGCCAGGCATTAGTTTGTTCTGACATAGCTCTGCTTGTGGTTCTAAATGCAACAAAGTTTCCTCAGTTTGGGCTTAATTCCATTAAGAATTCCATTCTTAATTGCATTGGGATTAGTCTGAGGTTTGCTCTGCCAACCATTTCTTTGTAGGTGATGAAAATTAATACTATAAATATGATTCTGATCATGTTTGGGGTGTTACTAGTGATTTACATTTTAAGAGCAACTATATTTCAGATATCTTAGAAATATTATTTAGATATTTAGTTAAATTAAACACATATTTACTATTTAGACTGCCAAGTTTTAAGAGAAAAATTTGTGCATTCTGGTATGAGTTAATGAAATTGCAAATCTGGCTTATTTTGATGATTTCTCTCAACCACAGTTTGAGTGAATGAACCAATGAACAAAAGAATATGGTAGTCCAATGTGAGTTATTAAATGTATCCTACTAAATTAAGTAAAATTTATTTTATACCCCAAATCTTTCCATAATGGTAGTTTCTAAGGAATTATTGGCTCAAGGCAATTGAGTGATACCATTTTGTTATTCAACAAACTTTGAGAAAGCCTGATTGTGAGCCAAGTAAATGTATTAGCTTGTTTCACTGAAATGCATTGGAACAACTAGATAAATAATCTTAGCCAAGTTTCAAAGTGCTTCTGATCCAGTCAGAAGTGACTTTGATAATTAAGCCACAATAATCAGATATTACTGAACACTTGACCATTGAATACAAAAGACTATGTACTGATAATAGCACTTATTGAAGTATAAAAAATATATTTTTCAATGCTAATAAAACATAGTGTTAAATAGATCATTTAAGATGTGCAAATGCCTTTTTTAAAGATATTAAAACCAAGCAGATACTTCTTCTGGTTGGTTTTAATATGTATCTATATGGCAGACCCATTTTAGCCTAAGATTTTGTCAGGTTGATTAGAATTATACCATTTTCAGAAAGCCAGGACCCACTTCCTAAGGTCTTAATGAATTCTACCCCCTGGCACAATGTCATCCAGGGTTAGTCAGGCATCTCAGCCATGACATTCTGCAAGGTAATCTAAAACACTGAAGAAGGTGGAATTTTATGGGTATTAAAGGTAAAGAAAATGATGCATATCTTTTGTTTGTTTAGTGTTCCTTTCTGCATAGGAAATTTAATAACCTGAATAAATGACTACCTTAGTAGCCAGGGGATAAAGAAACACTATTAACTTCTGATGCTCGCAAGACACTTTATTTTGTGCCAGCATCTATATTGAGTGCTACACCTGCTTTCTCACAGTTATACTTAATCCTCAGATCAAGCTTAGAATTGTCTCTGTTTTTCACATAGGAGGAAACTGAAGTGCAGAATAGCTAAGTGACTTGCCCAAGGCCATGCAGTTAGTAAGTGGTAGATCCAAGCTCCCAAGTCCTGGAGACAGATCATCACACTTAATCCCTGCTTTGTAAAGAAACGAATATTTCTGAAATGATTTTTCAAAATTATTTTTGGTAATTAAAAATTACTTTTTTCTGTAGTCCTTCTACCATTAGAGCTATACCATGAGGTTTTTTGGTGCCAGGGAAGGGGGAAAATATTCCCCGGTAGAAAGGAAGCTCATGGGATTGGTAAGAAAGAAGCTATGGCATAAGGAGAATTGTTTCCAGAAGGGAAAGTAAACAGGAAGTCCTTCTGGTGGGAGAGGAAGAAAGGGGCTGAGAAAGAGCCTCGAGGGCCCGGTAAGAGTTTCTTGGCTCTTCACGTCCTCAGGGTTAAACATCTAAACAGGTTTGGGGCTGTCAGAGGGTAGCCAGACTGGGAAGACTGGAGGCTGTTGAAGGAAGTCCTGGGTTTGTTATGGCACCTATTCATGGCTCTGTTCAGAAGTGGTATCAGGGAGAGATATTTCCATGAAGGGCCTAAAATAGTGCCCCTGTTCTCTGTGGTCTGTACCAGGGCACACTGGGGAGTCACAGGTACTTCTGCATGGAAGTGGAAAGGACTGATAGGTGAGAAGAAGCCTGGCACCATGGAAAGGAGGTCTCAGAGTGAAGGGCCTTGTGAATGGAGGTATGACTAGAGGTCTACAGCCTTTTTGGTGGGTATGAGAATGATCAAAGGGCTGAGGCCAGCAAGGACCCAGAGGATGGCACATGGACAGGAGGCTCTTCCCCACCTTGCCATGAACTTTCCCTTGAACTAAGAGGACAGGAAAATTGGTCGGGGAGACTTCTTATGAGGAAAGAAACCCCCATAATGAAGAGTCTAAATCTGAAATGCATTGGCATTTAACATGGAAAGATATACTATTACTTTTATTTGGCAGAATCAAGTGTTCCCCCCCAACCTCATCCCAACTCTACCTCAATGGCTATCCGCAAAAAACGGTGCCAGAAGAGACTGGAGCAAAATGAGAACAGTTGTGGAAAATAGATACATTTAGTCACATTTGGATCATTATAAATTCTGATTTTGCTATATCATATGGATGTATGCCATAAATATTGAAAGTCACTTCTGGCAAGTTGAGCAGTAACCTACTTCCCTTAAAAACAGACTGATTGGCATGACCCCTAAGGCACCAGGAGTTCCTTGAACCTTGAGTAGATGTCAGCCCACAACTTCTGGCCACATCTGCCTTCTCACTGGAAATCCCCAATAGACAGGGGCAGAGCTACTGGTAATGCTTCCTATTGTTTATCCTTTAAGACAGATGAGCAGCTGGGATATGTGCACTCCTATGGGCAGGTCACTGACGAGAAAATGCATCAAAGCCACTAAGGAACTTTGTGACTTTGAGAATATTGCTTACCTTTTTGGAGCTCCAGCTTCATGCAGAAGGTGGACATAAACATAAAATAGTATTTGCTACATATAGTTTTTATAAGGGTTGGTGAACAATGAGACAAATATGCTGTGGAATGATACACCATTATTGTTATTGTTAAGACTTTTGTCATTGCTATTATTGTTGTTATTAACTGGTGTATTTTGAACTAACAGTTGGGAGACCCTGATGTAGATAAATAATCTTAACACATGCAAAGCTATTTGTCTGGTTTTGTGAAATACCCCATCATCATTCTCTTAAAAATCCAAGCTGTCAAACTCAACATTTTGTTGCATATTGCCTCATTTTTAAACTATTTTACTTAGTTTTCATGATTCTCACATCTAAATGTTCATTTCTAGATAGGCACTGTGTCTTATGGCACATAAATACCCATACCTGTAGTAGAGGTTATAACATAATAAGTATAGTATGTACAAAAGCTATAAAAATGTGAACTAGAAACTAGGAGTACTTATTTTCAACCAATTTATAAGATAAAAATAGTTATTGTAAACATGTTGAACAAATAATACAGGAAAAGCTGAATACATATAAATTAGAAATTAAATCCAATCCAATCAAGCTCTTGAAAAGTTCATTTTCCCCTTTATTTTCTTTTTTAAAAAATATATTTTATTGATTTTTTACAGAGAGGAAGGGAGAGGAATAGAGAGTTAGAAACATCAATCATCTGCCTCCTGCACTGTGGAATCCCTTGTCACGTCCCGCGTGTTTCAGGGTTCCCATTCAGGTCCGGTTTCTGGAGAAGGCCGCAATCAAAATGAAAAGAAGCTAGAAAAGAATCAATTTGGGTAAATGGGGGGCCAGGCGGGAGCCCACCTCTAGTGGGAGGACTACTCACTGCTCTGGCCTTTGCCATCCCTTTTATTGGGGTTCTGAGATACACCCATATCCTTTAGGCAGGAAATTCCAATAATAGACAATCAGCAAAAATTTACATATGTTTAACAGGTGAGAGTTGATTTAACTACCAATGTCTCAACTAAACAATGAGTGAATGGTTCTGACCATTCAGAGCGATTAAGGTTGACCAAAGCATTCCGGATTTCCTTTTCACATTTAACTTCCAATGTCTCATTGATCGGTTTCCTGCACACCTCCTACTGGGGATGTGCCTGCAACCAAGGTACATCCCCTTGACCAGAATCGAACCTGGGACCTTTCAGTCCAAACCGGTTAGGGCTATTTTCTTATTTCTTTCATCACTCAAGCTTATTTTATTGCCTTTTCTCTCTTATTATTAAAAAACCCCAACAATTTAGCTTTAGGCTCACTGCAGATTAAAAGAGAAGATTAGAATATAGAATACCCATAGCCTATGCACTTTAATAACTTAATAGCCTTCCAGATCCCTTTTAATACATTTTAAAAATGATTAAACTACACCTATTCTTTTGAAAATTATCAGAAGTTATGTAACTAATTCCATCCTGTGGACATTTAGGTTGTTTCCAACTAACCCCTCTTGTTGGATATTTAGGTTGTTTCCAACTAATCCCTTTTGTTGGATATTAGGATATTTTCCAACTTATTACTATTGTATTACCCATTGCTTCTGTAACAGATCACCACACATCTAGCAGCTTAAAACAACACAAGTTTATTCTCTTACAGTTCTGGAGATCAGAAATCTGAAAGCAGTTTCATTGGCCTAAGGCGAGATGCCAGGAGGGCCGGGTCCTCCTGAGTGGAAAATCTATTTCCTTGCCTTTTCCAGCTTTCCGAGGCAGCCAGCATCCCAATCTCTGCTTTTGTCACATGGTTTCTTCTTTGACATAGTATCTCCTCCTTTTTCCTCTTGTGAGGACACTTGTGATTACATCATTGGGTTTAGATGAATTTTATGGTATGTAAATTATATCTCAATAAAGCCATACATTTTTTAAAAATCGCCTTGATATTGACATGGTCAATTTCCTTCAGTGTAGGAATGGAAGGGGGGCAAGATTGGAGCAGGCATGCATGTCAAATTTTTTAGTTGAGCATTAAAGCAGGTCAGGTTTCCTTAAATTTTAAATGTTGTTAAAAATAAATGTTTATTCTCTAGAAGACTGATTATAACGTTTCCCTGCTCCAGTCACTTGTGTACTGTTCTCATCATTGTTGTTACAGGCACAACACACGTAGCTATGTACCATGTGATGCACCGTGGAGAGAGGATGCTCTAGGTTCCATGTGGCAAGAGTTTGCTGCTTAGCAAGTCAGCTGATGTACAGGTAGGAGATTAATCAGGCTGTCAAATTGTTTCCCCGAAAATAGATGGAGCAGAAGAGATAACTTGTGGCTTTCTCAGTTCAGCAAGGCAGCTGTTTAAGGTTTTACGCCCGCAGTGTCTCAGTGTCTCTCCTTGGCTATAATTGAGGGCTTTGTCTATTTAGACACACAGGGACCTCTTCTGTAACAAGTAGTTAGTATTGACATGTTAAAAAGATAACAAAACCTGCTTCTGACATGCCCCAAGGCCTCTCATCAATAACTTGCACTTCATATAACAAAACACTTATGAAAATTGATATATTTTTAGTGTTCCTTTCTTCCCATGATAAAGATACAGGCAAGCCATAATGTCCCAATGTCACAAAATTCAATACAGGTAGTAAAATTTTAACTGTTGGAGATATACACTAAAAACTATATAAAGTAAAAACAATTTAAACACATATAACTAGGTGTTATGTTCACTTCTCAACTAGAGGACAGCTCTGGCTTAGGAAATAAGAAAATGAAGTGGCTTAGTATCCATTCACCTGATGATAGGATATGAGTAGTACCAAAAAAGGCCATGGGCATTGGTAACTCATGTTAGCACATACCAGCACTGTGGACTCACATTTCTTCATTTGTAAAGTCAGGTGTGGTGTTATGAGGGCAGGTGAGGTGTTGAGCATCCACTACTGTGAACTTCATGAGAAACCTCTGCATAACAGCAACAATATTGTTTTGCTCATCTTCTGCCTCTTTTGTATGAAGTCTACCACATTTGGAGGCTGTAATCACTGTGGCCTGGGCCACATTATCCTGGGAATTACAAACACTGAGGGTAACCAGCGGCGGGGGTGGGGCTGGTGAGTGGGTGGGAATGGCCGACCTCTCTGTCCCTCCCCCGGCCGCCTGTCAGGATCGCATGGCAGGATGGTGAACGGGGAACTGGGGTGGGTGGCGGTGGGTGGCGGGGCCGGCTGCCGGCAGCCGGGCAAGATGGCCCTGATCGCAGGCTAGGCCTAGGGACCGTACCCATACATGATTTCGTGCACCGGGCCTCTAGTTATAAATAAAACTGTACTTAATATCTAAAATATCTATACATACCACATTTATGTGGATGTCCATTGCATCCTCGAGGTAAATACTACAAAGTAAAATCATTTTTCATGCTCCTGGTACATATTTTAGAATTGTGTTCTATGTATTTGTACTCCAAGGGGAGATGTCCAAGGGGACTTGGAATCCAGGTGACCAGGAGGAAGGGACTTGTAGCTCTCTCTGAGAGGGGCCTAACAAGAAAGGCAGGGGAGGGAATTTTAAGGGAAGAACCCAGAAGTCCTCAGGGATTGTGCCTGAACCAGTGACAAAGTCAGCAAAGTGAATGAGCTGAGGGCAACACTCCACCGTGAAGAGCAGGTTAAAGAAAATGATGTCCTTGAAAAATGTTCCTGGAACTCTTTTGGGCTTTACAAAATTTTTCCTAGAATGAGTTGATTATGATCTTGGTCACTGAGGAGAAATCTGAGGCAGAGAAATTAAATGACTTTCCTACCATCACACTAATACAAGTGGCAGAACATGGATTCAAAATGATTTCTTGTAGTTCTCTAGACTTTTTCTATACCACTAAGGAAAGAGCGTGGCATGATGTCACCTTCTTCACCTTTGGGGTAAGAGTAGTTCCCACAAGGGGCCTGAAATGAGAATGAATGGAGCTGATGGACAATAAACAAGAAAGGGACAATTTCTGCAACATGAAATGACTATTTTAAACCCCAAACCCACTATTTCGTTACATATTACTGCTAAGCACAAAAGAAATCTTTAGGAGGCTCTTTTACTCAGCTCCTAGTCCAGATCCATAAATTGCAGGTGCGAGGGAACTCTGTGATTGACTGAGGCATGGCAATTATGTGCAAGCAGTAGCAAGCTGAATCCACCAGGCTGTAGCGCACACTCACTGTGATATTCTAACAAGGTGTCTCATTAAAACTTTTAATATTGGTCATTTCTCTTAAACTCACCTTATTAAAATGACCAGCGGGAAGAAGTACCTGGTTCTAGGATTTCTTGCCTTTTTACGGGCCGAATTGGGCATTGAAGACAAAGAGAAAGAAGAACAGACCTGTCGTTTGCTAGGCAAGTTTGATTTAAATGGATATGTAGATGCCAAAAACCATTCACTTGTCATTGGAGGACTTTTTCCTGTTCACTCCAGGATCATCCTAGCTAATGAGTCTGTTGTGGAGCCAATATCAGCAAAATGTGAAGGGTAAGCTAGAGTGTTTTGATTTTCATTTTCTTTCTGTAGTAAACTTCTATCAAAGCACCATTCTATTCTTGGTTATTTTTATGATCAAAGATGAGATTTTGGGTGTCTTATCCTTATCTCAAGACTGCCTTCTTCTGTTAATAGAGCCAAGAGCAGTTTATTTCTGCGGGACTCTGAAAATTTCTCCTTTTTCTTCTTTCCTTTTCTACCACATCTTAAAAAGGCACTTCTTCTTCCCTCTCTCCATGTCTTCTGGTCCCACTGAAGTGGTGTCTTCCTGAAACTGCCTCCTCTGTTCCCACTTTCAAGACCTTTCCCTACACCAGTGCTGCCTCTATAAGGTTTTGGACTGTTTTAATGGACAATTTTTTTTCTAGGAATGATTTTGTCTGCTCTCCATAACCTTAGGCTCTCTGCTCTCCCTTCCTCTTTCCTGCACAGTTTCCCCACATTCCTCTTTCTTTCCACGCACTCAGGTGTGAGGAGAGGACTCTAGAGATGGCCTTGCTGGAATTTAATGGGTATTTCTCTACTTACAAATACTGTGAAGGCCACCCTATCCCCAGGCTCTTTATGATGCTGACGTTGTAGACCGTAGGTGGTTTTTTCTTACTCTAAAAGCATGTATGGTCTTTTTCAGAGGATGTGGGTAGAGATACACAGCTTAGCAGCTACCATTTCCCTGGGCCAGCCCAGAAGTCCTTTCTACTCTCTCTGATGGTGATTCTAGACAGACTTCATTTCTTCCTCCTTTTTTTCTTCTGATTTATTCCCCGGGTCAAAGAATGGGAAGGAGGGCATACAAATTCGTAATATAATTTGAGGTAGGAAACACTGCTACCAGCAGGATGTATACATGGACACGCATGATGTCAATAAGCTTTAATATGCCATTCAAACATCTTTTATTGAGAGGTTATAGGGGAGAAAGATGCTTTTTCATAAGCTTCAACATTCTTTCCAAAATATTGTTTTCAAAATTATTCTGAGAGGTAGTGAAGTAAAGTTTGAGGATTACATTTATTGGTTTTGGATGTAAAGTACTTATCCTAGATAAAAAACTGTTATTTCATGGATTCATTATTAACTAGAGGCCCAGCACATAAAAGCATGTGGGTAGGGTCCCTAGGGCCTAGCCTCCTGCGATCAGGGCCATCTTCTGCCTGTTCGCCAGTCCCCAGGCCTCGGCCGCCTCCGCTGCAGGGCTGTCAGGTGGTGGGATCACCAGCTCATCCCCAGCTGCTTGGGGGCTCAGACCTGTGGGAAAGCAGGCTCTGGCGACTTTACCTCCATGGGTGTGCGCTGATGGAATGCGCTGCCCACTCGGGCCGCTCATGCAGGCGCTGCTGCTGCTGCTGCTGCCACTGCCACTGCTGCTGCTGGGGCTTGAGGCGCTGATGGAAGCTGCGGGGCCCACCTGCAACCTACCCGCCCCGGTGTCAGCAGCCCCAAGTGAGCAGTACATTCCATCAGTGGCCGGCCCGGTGCACGTGCATGGAGGTGAAGTTGCTGGCGCCTGCTTTCCCGCTGGCCTGAGCTCCTGAGCAGCCGGGATGAGCTGGTGATCCCAACAGCCTGACAGCCAGCCCAGTCCTCCTGCCACCCACCCTGATTCCCCTGTTCACCATCGCTGATCCATCAGAGCCTGCGGGCCGGGGGCAGGGACCAAGAGGTCAGTCATTCAGCCCACTGGCCAGTCCTGTTCCGCCCCGCCCCACCCTGCTTGCGGGCTGCAGGGCGGGGGGAGGGGGAGGTGGGAGAGGGACCGAGATGCACCTCATGGTGACTGGTTGTTTGGTCGTCACAGTCGTCATGGACACTGGCTTTTTATATATATAGATTAATGATGAGTTATTTTTAATTTAATTATTTATTATTCATCATTATTGCAATTGTTTGTTAAGAACATTTTATTTTTTTAAATTATT
The DNA here is from genome assembly GCF_951640355.1 of Cnephaeus nilssonii. NCBI lineage: Eukaryota > Metazoa > Chordata > Mammalia > Chiroptera > Vespertilionidae > Cnephaeus > Cnephaeus nilssonii. The sequence continues at coordinate 20,658,190 of NC_137074.1, forward strand.
ATTTATTTTATTTTTTAAATTAAAAAATTTAAATTATAGTTGACATACAGTATTATATTAGTTTCAGGTACACAGCATAAATGATTAGACATTCACAAGCTATTGTTACAACTTTATTTCTTCTTTTCTGATAGCAGCATGAGAACTTTCTTTTTAAGAAAATTATTTTTCAATTACAGCTAACATTCAACATTATTTTGTATTAGTTTCACTTGTACAGCGTACTGGTTAGACAACCATATCCTTTATAAAGTGACCCCCCCCACCCCAATATTTCAAGTACCCACCTGGCACCATACATAGTTATTACAATGTTATTAACTGCATTCCCTATGTTGTACTTTACATCCCCATGGCTATCTCCAGTAACGACTAATTTGTATTTATTAATCTCTTCAACTTTTTCACTGAGCCCTCCAACCCCTCTTCCCTCTGGCAACCACCAGTCTGTTCTCTGTGTCTGTGAGTCTGTTTCTATTTTGTTTGTCCATTTATTTTGCAACAGGAGAGCTTTGATACCTAGGACTGAGAAGTAAGTGGCTGGTACACAATGTACTAGTAAAGACAACACCCAGAGACATGTTGGGGAACGTTAGGAAGGAACCCCACCCATGACAGCTGAACTTTTTACCCTCAGTGAAATAGTAGTTGTAGGAGAGTAGGGCTATACTGCTTTTGATATCGTAGTTTAGTGTTCACCACAGGGTGACCTGTAGGTTACAGTAAAATGATAGGGTGGTGGAAAAGCATTGGCAACTTAATCTTCCACGTGAATCTCAGAATGAAGGAACCAGCGGGAGTGAGAAAGAGCTGAAAGTGGGTGTCAGTACACCCAGTGTTTTTAATTTGCTGCCTAAAGACTTTTTTTCCAGGGGTGTGGGTCTCTTTTCATCTTGTTTTTTTATTTATCTATCTTCCCTCTTCTTGTGTGGCTCTCTTGACTTGAGGCCTGAGATCTCCTGTGTTTCAAATTATGCTGGGAAAGGGTCTTCAAATAAGTGACAAGGCGATTCAGATTTCTGAGCTCCTATGCTGTGCCAGAGACCTAGGAGATAATTTTTTAATATTTTTTACTCTTTCCCCCCCTCTCTGTTTTCTGTGGGTAGCTAAACATATATACTTGTAAACTCATACATGCTCACAAAAGCATACATCCTCATATATGTACACACTAGTTCCTTCCTTTCTTGGTCCACTCTTAAGCAGCACTTGACTACCTTATGACAGGATATAAAAATAAAACCTTATTAGTGTTTGCCACTCTAGGGGATTTTATTTCTTTGACCTAGAGCTGCTTCTAATACAGTAGTCCCTAGTTACATGTAGCTTTTAAAATTTAAATTAATTGAAATTAGCCTGACCTGGCCGGCACAGCTCAGTGGTTGAATGTTGACCTATGAACCAGGAGGTCACAGTTCAATTCCCGGTCAGGGCACATGCCTGGGTTGCAGGCTTGATCTCCATTGGGGGTGTGGAGGAGGCAGCCAGTCAATGATTCTCTCTCTCATCATTGATGTTTCTATCTCTCTCTTCCTCTCCCTTCCTCTTTAAAATAAATGAAACTATATTAAAAAATTTATTGAAATGAAATAAAATGCATTTCCTTAGTCACATTAGCCACATTCCAAGTGCTCAACAGCCTTGTGTGGCTAGGGCCTACCATGTTGGACAGCACAGATATATAAAACTTCCATCATTGCAGAAAGACAGAGCTGCCCGAGGCCTAGACTATAAACCATCTTTGGTGGCCCAGAGCTCTCTCACTGAATGGAGCCCGAGACTTCCCTTTCATATTCCTACTGCTAGGCATATAGTAGATGCTCAATACACTGTTTTACATTAAAAACAGAGATATCACCACTTGTATACACAAAATTGATAGAAAGCTCCTTCTACTAAAAATTGATGGAAAAATAATTAAGTGTAGTAATAGAATTCTACTTTAACATTGCTTCATTAGAGCATAGTCGTTTTATTTTTCTCATCTTCTTTATTGAAATTGGGTTTATATTTGTTAATAAAATTGGTTCAAATGTAGTTCTACACAAATTTACTAAGCATCGGCTATGAGTTCACCTCTGTGTTAAGCGTCGCAGAAAGACCAGTATCCTTATAGCACTTTCAATCTAATTAATTGAGCAAATATTTATCGACCACAATATTATATGTGCTTGACAGTGTTCTAGGAACTGGGGATACACCAATGTTCAAAACAGAACAAATCCCTACCTAATGGGGCTAACATTTGAGTGGGAGAAAATAAGCAATAAACAAGATAAACAGATAAATTATATATTCTCTTAAAGGGTAATAATATTACAGAGAAAAAAAATAACAAGAGCTGAGATAGAGAATTCTGGTAAGACTATCACAATTTCACATAATGTGGTGAGGGCACATTTGAACAAAAACTTTAAAGGAAGTGAATCCATGTATTATCTAGGGAAGAGCATTTCAGGCAGAAGGAACAGAAACTTCTAAGTCTTGAGGCAGGGATGTGCTTGGTTTTTTGGAAGAACAGCAAAGAGGTCAGTGTGGCTGGAGAGAGAGAGAGAGAGAGAGAGAGAGAGGTGGGAGGAGAAGGCAAAGGAGGAGGAGGAAGGGGAGGAGAAGGAGGAGGGGGAGGAGGAGGAGAGGGAGGAGGAGGAGAAAGAGAAGGAGAAGGAGAAGGAGGAGAAGGAGAAGGAGAAGGAGAAGGAGAAGGAGAAGGAGAAGGGAGTGTGTCTTGTCACATAGGACCTTATTAGGTAGTAAAGGACTTCAACTTTTACACTGAGTGAAAAGGGGAGCCACAGAAGACTATTGGCAGAGGAGTGTCATGATGTGATTTAGAATATACAGGATCATTCATTCTGCCAGGTTTCAAATAGACTGAAGGTGTGGGGTGCTGTGGCCCCAAGAATTATTTTAAGAGCCTGAATAAAATTTCTTCTAACAAAGTCATCCCAGCATAGTCTGAAAGTCAAGGATGTGTCATAGTCAGTAAAAAAAATAAAAGATCTGTTCCACGGAAATAATTGTCACAGCGAATAGGAAACATGGACAAGGCATAGCACTGGAATATTCTCTCACAAAATGTATAGCCATCTCAGTGGTAAACACAGGCCTTCCTTTACATTCTACCTCGGGACCCAGAACAAATGCAATGTTTGTGACTCAGCTTATATTGTAACGTGATTTGGAACTATAAGTTCAAGAATTCTATCCCTAAAGACAATTGGCTCAAAGCCATAATGACTCATGGTTTGCAGGACAGATGAATTCTGTAGCTACTGCCCTGAGAATTCTTCACTACAACTTGCTGAGTTACTGCTCTTCATGACCAGAATTTTATTGGGTTTGGTATGCTTAGCCTTATGAAGCATGTTGGAACAGGTTTATTTTTATCTCTACCTTCTGTGAAAAAGAACACAAATTGTACTTGTCTTTTGTCAAAAGGCACTCAATAGAAATTTATTTAAAAAAGATATTTTAAAAATGTAAAAATTTCCCCCAATGGAAAACAAGCACAATATAACCTGACCAATTCTTTGGACCCCATGTGGACCATTCTCTGCACAGAGTTACATCAAGGGAAGTCCAGTCCAGTAGTCAGAGTGATTAAAAGGGAATTCCAGTTTGTATTCTTTCAAAGAATATGAAAGAGATCTATTTCATGATCTCCCAAAAATTCATCTCAAATAATTTTTTCTTATGTTGCAATATTCTCCCTTAGAGCATCTGCCCAGTGAAATGCCTCAAATGTTTCTTCAACTTCTGTCAACAGGTTATTTTTGTTTCCCTTCTTCTTATTCGCAGGCCTTCTCAATCTATTCTCTCAAATCTACAGCTGGAGGGTGAGGAGGGCAAAGCAGAGTGGGCAAAGACAAATTTCTCTTCAGTAGGTAGGGGTGATGTTGAGTGGAAGACTGAAAACACTCGTATCCCTGTCATAATCCTCTTGATTGTTTCACTTTAGTAGAATACTTGTTGCTATCCAAGTTGTAAACCACTTCACTCAAACATTTCCTAATGCTTTGGTATAAGGAGTGTGTAGTAGAGGGTATAATAGGTACATGTAATCTAAGGTGATGGATAAAAAATTTGACTCTTGAGTGCATTTTAAAAAATATCAAGGGTGTCTGATCTAGAAATTTACATTAAATAAAGTTACTTTGTGGGAACCACAGGAAACATCTTGTTCCAGGTTCTGTTAATGCCTCTGTGGAATAGACACTTTTCTCTGACGGCAGTAAGAAGTACAGCTCATAAACTTTCCCTTGAAACAGGGTCTTTGGTAAGAGAATTTATATTGCAAAGGGCTCTGCAGCTTACAGAGAACATCGAAGGAATCCTACTTGAATTCATAATAGGAATAAACAAGTTTCTCCCAGAGGGAAGGTAAGGCCTACCTGCTTCATATTTCCCTGACAAATAAGCAGTAAAGTATTTGAGTTTCAAACATTCCTCTTATTTTATTGAAAAATAAAAATGAAGGGGATTAGGATGTCAGCAAAGAAATTATTAATTGACTAGAGGCCCGGTGCACGAAATTCGTGCACGGAGGGGGGGTGTCCCTCAGCCCAGCCTGCACCCTCTCCAATCTGGGACACCATCAAGGGATGTCCAACTTCCCGTTTAGGCCCGATTCCAGTGGGATTTGGCTAAATGGGCAGTTGGACATCCCTCTCACAATCCAGGACTGCTGGCTCCCAACTGCTCGCCTGCCTGCCTTCCTGATTGCCCCTAACCACTTCTGCCTGCCAGCCTGATCACACCCTAACCACTCCCCTGCCAGCCTGATTGATGCCTAACTGCTCCCCTGCCAGCCTGTTTGCCCCTAACTGCTGTCCCCTGCAGGCCTGGTCACCTCTAACTGTCCTCCCCTGCAGACCAGGTCCCCCTCAACTACTCTCCACTGCAGGCCTGGGTCCCCCCCAACTGCCCTTCCCTGCAGGCCCGGTCACCCTCAACTTCCCTCCTCTGCCAGCCTGGTCACCCCTAACTGCCCTCCCCTGCAGGCTTGATTGCCCCCAACTGCCCTCCCTCATAGACCTGGTCCCTCTCAACTGCCCTCCCCTGCTAGCCATCTTGTGGTGGCCATCTTGTGTCCACATGGGGGCAGGATCTTTGACCACATGGGGGCAGCCATCTTGTGTGTTGGAGTGACAGTCAATCTGCATATTACTCTTTTATTAGATAGGATAGAGGCCTGGTGCATGGGTGGGGGCCAGCTGGTTTGCCCTGAAGGGTGTCCCGGATCAGGGTAGGGGTTCCCTTGGGGTGTGGGGCAGATGGGCGAGGGGCCTGTGGTGGTTTGCACGCCAGCCATGCCCCCTGGCGACCCAAGTGGAGGCCCTGGTATCTGGGATTTATTTATCTTCTACAATTGAAACTTTGTAGCCTGGAGTGGAGCCAAGTCTCCTGCTTGCTCCATGGCGGCAGCCATTTCTGTTGGGATTTATGTATCTTCTATAATTGAAACTTTGTAGCCTGGAGTGGAGGCCTGGGCTGGCCAGGGCTGCAGAAAGTTGGCTTCCATCATTGCCGGGGGTAACCCTAGACTCCTGCTCTCTGCAGCTCCGTGGCTGCCGCCATTTCTGTTAGAATTTATTTATCTTCTATAATTGAAACTTTGTACCCTTGAGTGGAGGCCTCGGATGGCCAGGGTGTGCGGAAAGCTTGGCTTTCTCCATTGCCAGGGAAACCCAAGCCTCCATCCTGCTTGCTCCGTGGCCACAGCCATCTTGGTTGGGGTTAATTTACATACTCGCTCTGATTGGTTGGTGGGCGTGGCTGGTGGGCATGGCTGGTGGGTGTAGCGGAGTGATGGTTAATTTTCATATTACTCTTTTATTAGATAGGATTATATAGTGAATACCTGGATGGGGAAAAAAAGCATAAATGTTTACCTACAGCAGGTATTAGAATGAAAGAGTTTTTAGGATAAATAGATATTTGTCCACCAATTATTCAGAGTTAACTGGAATATTATAAAAATATTTTCGATCTTCTTCCTGCTGTGGGTGAGTATTTGTTGGTAACCACATGGTGGGCCTTGGCTTATAATTAATTTCAGAGTGTTGCATCAAAATAATGTAGTTGCTGGCTTGAAGAGTAGCATGAAGACTAATTGCTTGAAAGAAAAAAAAATTGCAGAACAACACTTTACTCAAGGTTGGCCTACCTAGACACATGTAGGTTTGAGCTGTTTTAGAAAAAGAAGTTTATCAGGGCTGCTCAAATTTGCACCGTAAGATGAATTCCTTTGGGTTAAGGCAAAGAAAATTTCTGATAGAGAGCGAATATATCACCAAAAAGAAAAAGATAGTAAAAATGTCAGATTAGGCTCCATAAACCACAGCTCTGATCTCATCCTTTCCCTGTTTATCAACTCCCAGTGGCTTTCTATTCTCCAAAGCATGACTTCAGCTATCTTAGCCTGACATTCAAAACTCTACTGTTTTGCATCTTCTATTTTCAACATTTGTCACCTGCCACCTTCCTGCCCACATCTTTATAACACAATCTAACTGAACCTCTGCAATTCCTGGAGCCTCCTTTTATTTTCCTGACTTCATTAAAAAAAAAAAAATTAAACCTTTTTGTTGAAAGTATTACATATGCCCCCTTTCCCCTCATTGACCCCTTCTAGCCTGCCCCCGCCGTAGGCCTTCATTTCCTTATTGTCTGTGTCTATGGGTTATGCATACATGCATAAAAGTTCTTTGGTTGATCTCTTCCCACCCACCCACCCTCCCCTGCCTTTCCTCTGAGATTTCTCAGTCTGTTCTATGTTTCTATGTCTCTGGATCTATTTTGTTCATCAGTTTATTTAATTCATTAAATTCCACATATGAGTGAGATCATGTGATACTTGTCTTTCTCTGACTGGCTTATTTCACTTAGCACAATACTCTCCAGATCCCAGAGACATAGAAGCAATGAACAGATTGTCAAATCTCAGAGAGAAGGTGGGGTGGGTGGGTGGGTGGGAAGAGATCAACCAAAGATTTTGTATGCATATATGCATAACCAGTGGACACAATAGGGTGGTGAAGGCCTGGGGTGGGGGTGGCCTAAGAAGGAGTCAATGGGGGGGAAAGGGGAACATATGCAATACCTTCAATGATAAAGATTTTAAAAAAATGTATACCTTGCCCTTATTTGGTGCTGCTGGACAGAATAATTGTGTAGTTAAGTTTAAAGGAAACAGTAAAATGTTTTCCAAAGTAGCTGTACCATTTTGTCTTCCCACCAGCGTTTTGGAGGCTGCTCTTTGCCATCTTTGCTGGCGAGCAGAGAGGAATTGTAGCAGGTGCCATGTCTGGCCCCCACCTTGATGAAGACTGTGACAGATGTGGGCATTTGAGCAGCCAGTAATTTCCTGACTTGGTGAGGAACAGATGTTTTATTGGTGGCCTAATTCTGATGAGGCTTTGGGAGGTGTTCCTGGAAACTCAGCCTAGATTCTGTTTTGTTCACTTTCCGGTGAATCTGGTATAGTACTTAATATCTAGAATGACTCTCCTGTGCTAGGCAGATGGGTTTTGTTTCCCGAAAATGAGCCCTGACACAATATATCTGCCATCGTATTTATTCTTTACTGGTTGGGAGGTAGTGGTGGAAGAAAGACAATTAACGTATGCTCTTTTGTCTTTTCTGTCTTCTGTACCAACATATATACCGGTAGTACCTATTCTAATAGTGATGATGTTGGTGATGATGGTGGTGGTGGTAGTCATAAGAAAATCCAGGTCCACAAAGCATTGGTGAGTGATGCAAATGTTATCGTAGATTTTGTAGGGAGATGGATTCGACTAGTATTTGCATTCCTCTTGGTAAAACTTAAGACAAATCTTTCATAGAGGCTTCATTTCTCCTCCCAAAGTTCTTCTCACTTGTCATTTCCCAAATTTCCCAATTCTTTCTCCACAGGCCTCTTTTACCTTCTGAATCCCTCACTTTCTTCTCCTCTCCCCATGTCATTCTAGTAAATTTATTGTAATATTAAAATTCTTCAGAATAAACAAACTCATATAGAGATGCTTCCTTGGAAAAATAAAGGAAAGCATACAGGTGCACACTGTTTTGAGTAGTTGGTGTTTTGCGATAGGAGGTTTAGAATTCTAAGCAGTATTTGGAAAGTGATCTTCCCAAATTTGCACAGGAAGACTAAGGCCCACTAACCTTGCCAAGTGATTGGCTTCCTGGGGATGTATTTATGTTAGTTGTTAAGATACTGTTTTCAAGATCCTGACCTACCCTTGATACTTTGCTTTGTGACGTTGAGGCTGGAATTGCAAACTGCCTTTCTGCTTTGCTAGCTGGATCTTGGTTAGACTCTGTCAATAGGGGGCGCTTACCGTTGGAGGAGGGGGGAGGACTTGCTTCCGACTTGCCTTCGATTCCGTGTCATCCCAGGAATGGTCTCAACAGTAGTTCATTTCTCTAATACCAGTTGAGTCCAGTTGGCAGTTTTTCTAACACATGTAAAAACAGCTTCATTGTGTGTCCCATCAGGGCCACCAGCTCCTGCTGGATGATGCCCCAGGGTATCGTCCATCCAGTTCACTATTGTATCTCTAGCATCTAGAACAATGTTTGGCTATAGAAGGTGCCTAATAAATATTTTTTGAATGAATGAATGAAATTCACACAGGCCAGAAATATGGTGGATTTCAAATGCCAAAAGGAATTCTCTCCTCAACACTGCCTCCGCCCTCCTGCCCCCCAAATCCAGACACTATATCAGGGGCTCTGCATTAATCTTAATAAAGTAGGCATTAATTGTTCTATTTTAGATGAGGAAATTGGGGCTCAAATCCTTTAGTACCGTGGTCGGCAAACTGCGGCTCGCGAGCCACATGCGGCTCTTTGGCCCCTTGAGTGTGGCTCTTCCACAAAATACCACGGCCTGGGCAAGTCTATTTTGAAGAAGTGGCATTAGAAGAAGTTTAAGTTTAAAAAATTTGGCTCTCAAAAGAAATTTCAATCGTTGTACTGTTGATATTTGGCTCTGTTGACTAATGAGTTTGTTGACCACTGCTTTAGTAGATTAAATAACCAACTTCACTATCTTTATTCACAACAGACTGGATTCAAATTCTATTCCATCTGAGTCCTAAACCTGAACTCTTTCCCCCACTGCTTTGCAAAAACTGTGGTATTTTAAGGGCCAATGAGGAGAATCATTAACAAAACATAAATATTCTGATGCTACACATGCAGACACTAGCAGAGTGTAACTTAGGAGCAAACATTTATTAGAAATAGTACTATTATAATTTTCATTTATCTAATAAAACATGGAAATTGGTGTTAAAAGATGCTTTATAAACTTTGTGAGTCATCAGCAGCATACATTCTGGGGAGTCAAGAGACATAGATTCTATTTCTGGCTCTGACGCTAATTAGCTCTATGACCTTGACCTCCCTGCATCTCACTTTTCTCATCGGCATACCATTTAGCCTTGTAATTTGACAATTTCATATATGATATAAAAATCTATATATGAATAAAAATGAACCAGCTCATCCCATGCAGACAATAGGAACCATCCAAGTGTAATTCAGATAATAAACTAATGGAAGCATAGATCCATTGTTCTTCCATTAAAATGTTTGCATTGCCACACATGAAAATCTGTTCTTACAATTTATGATTTGTGCATTAAAGGAACTTGCAAAAGCATTAAATTATCTTTTTCTCTTTAAAGCTAGCTTTAGGTTACAATGATTTCTTAAGGTCTGTTTTGTTTAGAAACTGTTTATTCTTCCCACTGAAAATTAAATAGAGGATTCTGTTTTCTGTTACTGGGATAATGGAAGAATTTATTGAGAGGTTTATCCAATTAGGGAACTGAAGTAAGACTTCCTATTTATTTGTCCTTGAATTATTTCTAAAAGGAGGCACTAAAATATTTTGATTAAATTCTCTCTTTCTTGTGGCTTTGTGTTCAGTTATCATTTGGGGGATGCATCAGAAAGAAATAGAAATAGTTGCATCATAAATTAAATTCAATGAAATCTCTGTCCATTAGTTGAATGCCTGGGGACCTTTGACATTCTCTCGGACTTAGGGATCCATGAGTGCTGTGACCACTGTAGTGTACAGGTAAAAAGGATGCTGCCCTTTTCCCCCCAAGGTTGCCACTTCTCTCCCCCCCCCCCTCCAAGGGAGACCGTGAAAGAGGGACGGGCAGAATGTCAGTGTAAAGAACCCTGGACTGGCACGTGGCAGCCTCAGGTTCTAATTCTCCCTGGGCCAGTGCTTTGCTGTTACTTTGGGCAAGTAACCCTCTTTCTCTGGGCTTCACCTATAAAAGAAAGATTGAAGCAAAATATCCCTGAGACTCTTTCTGGATTTACTAGTCTACGACTTTAGAGCTGAACTTTTGGGGGCATTTGTGGTCCAGAGGAGACTAGTTGAAGAAATTGCCTTAACAAAGGGCTGTGATGAGTAAGCACTGCTGGAAACTGAAAGACCGAGATACCCCCCCCCCCCCCCCCCCCCCCCCCCCGCATGACGGAATCCTCCCAGGGGCTGTGTTTATAGCCCCTGGCAGACAGGCCCACCACATGGAGTTACCTTCAGTTAGTGTGGCAGATAGACAAGGCTGACTGGGGGATTCTAAGGAGGCCTAACGAGGCGTTTACACAGGAGTCAGGAGAGGGTTTTACTCTGGCCCAGGCTGTTTGACTAATAGGCTTTGTGTAGGCTGGCCTGGGAGTAGCGGAGCAAGAACCAGTTCCACAGAAGTACTATTTGTTCGAGCAGTTATATTTAATAACCCAAGACCTCCTGGGACAGAGACTGAAACAAGAAAATGTTATTTATTTTTCCTTCACAACCCAAAGTGTCACATTCTTCTAGGTCAAAGCTGTATCTTGCTTTTCCACCTGGTTTTAATATAGATAATGTCTATTTTAGTGAGCTCCAAGAATCCTACCTACCAAGGAGTGAAAGACAAAAAATAAATAAATAAATAAATAAATAAATAAATAAATAAATAAATAGAAAATAGGATTATAGAAAAAAAAATTCCTTAGGCTACGTGTTTCCAATTTACATTTTTATTTGGGTGTTGATGCAATAAAACTAAGTGACTAGATAATGGTCCCATTCATTTTCGACTTTTAATCTATTTGCTGTATCATAGTTAGTCATGTTGAAGAGTCCTGGGCCTAGGGGGCCTTCAGAGACAGTCTAGTCTGTTTAATGCTGATAAACTGCCTCTCTGAAAACAAGGGTCCAGATGTGTGGCTTTTGCTGGTTTCTGTCGTATAAATTCTCTCACTGTGGTCAATTTCAAAGTATCCATGTGACATCACTCAATGCGGAGACGGGAAGAGATACATATATCGGCTCTCTTAATCTGTAAGAGCCGTTTCAGCACATCCTTGAACATTCCCAACGAATAGCTATGCTGAGGAATGCAGAGGTGACATTGTGTATTATTGGAGGGAGCTAAAGGACGAATATGATTTAAGGGGTGGGCAGCTTCCTAGGAGAGGACGGCAGGAAAATAAATGATCTGAATACAATTGAAATGAAAGCTGCAAAACTAAGCATGAGTTCCTGGGCCCAACTCTTATATATCATCTTAGGCTAGAAAGCAGGTGAATGGAACCAAACTGTCCAGAAACAGATGTCAGTACACATAATATGTGTATATGGATATATCATATGATGAAGGCGGTATTTCAATGAGTAAGAAAGGAGATATCCTATTTAATAAAAGGTTAATATGCAAATTGTCTCCTTGACTGGGAGTTCGACCAGGAGTTCAACCAGGAGTTCGACCAGGGGGTGGGGCCAGCTGGCCAACCACCCGCGTCCCCTACCCACAGCTGGCCCTGCCCTTGATCTGCTCTGATGGGGGAGGGCTGGCCGGACCCCACCCATGCACGAATTTGTGCACCGGGTCTCTAGTATCTATCTATCTATCTATCTATCTATCTATCTATCTATCTATCTATCATCTAGCGATCTATCTTTACATATTACATATATTTATAATATATATCTATTTTTTTCTGCTTAATTGTTGTCTATCCTGAAAAATGTTCCATGTGCACTATTCTGCTGCTTTTGGGTAAAATGTCCTAAAAATATCAATTAAGTCCATCTGGTTTAATGTGTCATTTAAAGTCACCGTTTCTGCATTGATTTTTTTGTCTCAATGATCTATCCATTGATGTCAATCGGGTGGGTTCAAAATGATCACATATTGAGTTTATAATTAGGGGGAAAAGGGATTCTTAGAATAAAGGCAGGCAATCACACTTTCCTTTGGGTAATCTTGAAAAAGGTTTCTATAAAGTGCCATTTTCTTTCAACATCCCAGCCATCCGGCTATTTGCTTAGTCCCCTGTTTGTAAGAGAAGCATAAAATAATATAGCATATAAGCAGCAGCATTTAAAATTACATGGATGAGAAGATTCTCAAAAATGTTAAAAATGGACACCTTTTAGAAGACAGATGTCTTTGACATTTCAAAAATAAAGCTAACATTTTCCGTAAGCTATCAAGTGAGATGCTATTTGTCAAATGAAGCGGCATTTGTGTTGTGCTTTACCCTTTACAATGCACAGTCATTGTCTCACTTTTTTGTCAGTCCTCACAACACTCCAGGGCAGGAATCCTTATGAGCATCTCTAATTTACCACCTCGGGGCTAAATAGAGCCAACTCCGGGCCCTTGGGTGGTAGAAACATGTTTCACATTTAGATCTTGTCTTGAGAACTCCCAAGCTCTGCACACCACTGCACCACACAGTTTCTCCACAGTTTTCAAATAAACCAGTGGAATCCTGACAACAAGGATACATTTTTTTTGGTCACAAGACTTTTGAGATTTGAAGCTGTTTTAATTTTTGAGAATGGGACACCATCTGGAAGTGGGATCCCATTTTGAAGCTGAGACTGTGACTCATCATTTCCTGACCATACATACTGTTTACTAGTTTTAGCCTTTTTCCTTCCTTAGATTCTCTGTACCAGACAGGAGGTAGGTGGCTGAAACATTGTGATATCCAGGGCCCATGCATCGCACAACTCCCAGAAGCACCGTTCACATCATCGTCTATGTGAATGGCACCTTCTGGAACTGTGCTGTGCCCCTGGGCAGTGGTACCTAGCCCAGGTGGCACTGGAAGGATCCTGCCTCTCACTGTGGTTCTCAGTTCAGGTAATGTTAGCTCTGAGGTTCAAAAACCAAGTGTCCAGCAGAGGTGTCTAAATCCTTGCATCCTGAATTTGGCCCCACCTACTATGGCCATAGCACCTCCCCCCTCCGGCCCATCCTGAGTCCTAGGTGGTACATGAAGCACAGAAGCTGCTACAAGAAAACAAGTGTTTTGCTATTAGTTAAGCTAACGTTCCTTTATCCCAACTCAGTGGTTCTTAACCCTGGGCATATTGGCAATGTCTGGAGACATTTTTGGTTGTGACAACTGGGTATCTGGTTCTATGGGTATCTAGTGGGTGGAGTCCAGGGATATACATCCCAAGAGTGCCCTCACAACAAAGACTTGACTACTCACATGTCAACAGTGCAGATCCCTAAATGTATATTCTTGATGAGTTGGGCTAATGCATTTGTAAACCGTGAGTATTTTCTTGGTTTGTTCTTGGCTCTTTTCAGGCCTCTAATGAAAGAAGGCAAGGGGGCTCCTTTCCCCTAAATCCACACCCTGTGGCTTCCTCCTGGGAATTTTATATTTTCTCTGTGTGTGAGAGAAACACAAGTCTTTCCTGTGGGGAGTTTTCCTGAGCCATTCACCCAATGTCCTTTTCCCCTATAAATTTTGGTGCAGCAAGTGGTGTGAAATATTTCTTAGGGCAGGAGGAAGTGCGCGGATGGAATTCCCCAGAGTACAAGAGGGCATGAGAAGCATTTACATGTATGGATATTACCATTTTATGACATTGCTGCCCACCTAAGCATATCAGAAAGGCTTCTTAATCTATAAAAATATAGAAAAATAAAAAATATACTATAGGGATGGAGAGAGATTTTGTTCACAAACTTAGAGCAGATCTGATTCAGCTAAAAAGCTGTTGCCCACAGAAAGACAAATACTGCGTGATATCACTTATATGTGGAACCTAAAAAGTCAAACTCAGAGAAGCAGAGATTAGAGTGATGGTAGCCAGGGGTAGGGGCAGGGAAAATGGGGAATGTTAGTCAAAGGTTGCAAAGTTTTAATTATGCAGGAGGAATAAGTTATGCAGCATGGTGGCTATAGTTAACAATACTGTATTGTATACTAGACATGTGCTGAGAGTAGATCTTTAGTGTTCTCAACACACACACAGTAACTATGTAAGAAGATGGATATATTGATTAGCTTGATTGAGGGATTCATTTTACAACGTATACACGTATCAAAACATCACCTTAAACATATACAATTTTAATTCGTCAATTATACCTCAATAAAACTAGAATAAAATAAAAAAACATTAAAAAAAGCTTTGCATAGAGGAACTGGGTCTTCCCAGTATACCGGAGTCTGTGTAAGGGTGCCCCTCCCCTCGCAGAGCTATGCCACCCTGCTGTCCTCATTGTGGTTATGTGAGCTGAGAAGTAGCTTAAAAAACCAAGTAGTTTCTGAATCACATGAACCACAAACTCTGCAATCTGCCCAGCCCTGCAACTTTCTAGGATGTAAAGTGATTCTTAAGACATCTCTCCCTATGATTTGGGAGTAATGCTTCTCAGATATTCTCTTGGACATCTCACTTGGAGACCAACATTTTGATGATGTATGTTGGGTAGGCCCACTGCTGTCATTTAAGAAAATGCCTCTCTTTGAATCCAGATGACTAGATCTGTTTTCCCAAAACATCTGCTTGGCTTATGTAAAGGGGGTTGCATGGTGTTCATAATGAAAGCTTAAAAAATCTGTGTGGAGCCCCACCAGCTTGGTTTGGTGGTTGAGCATCGATCTGTGAGCTGGGAGGTTGTGGTTTCATTCCCGGCCGGGGCACATGCCTGGGTTGTGGGCTCGATCCCCAGTGTGGGGTGTGGGGGAGGTGGCCGATTGATGGTTCTCTCTCATCATTGATGTTTCTCTCTCTCTCTCTCTCTCTCTCTCTCTCTCTCTCTCTCTCTCTCTCTCTCTCTCTCCCTTCCCCTCTGAAATCAATTTAATATATATATATATAAAATCTGTATGGACCGGCAGGCTTCTTTCTTCCTGTAAGAGTTAAAGAGGAAATGAATTCAGACTTGTGTTAAGTTTTAAATCAATCTGTTCTCATTATAGTGTTGGGTTATAGGTGAGTCATGGCTTTCCAACAGATCACCAAGCAATTACTTGTCTGTAAACTTTCCCATTGTTCTTACAAATGGACAAGCTCTTCTGTTTGAACACCTATCTCTCTTCTAAATACTCAGGATACAGGCTATCTTACATCCTTTAATCAGTAACATGTTCTCTGAGGTTAGTGGTTATATAGAATGATGTTTCATTGTACCAGGTGTCAAACCTGGAACAGAGATCATGAAGTCAATACAAAGTCACATCAGCATTCGATTCAGTTCTTTTCACTAAAATTAAGTTTTGGAATGAACAAAAGGAGCTTATCTGAAATTATAAATGACTATGAATACATGAAAGGGGTAAAACCAGCCAGTTCTGGAAAAAAGCAAAAGATAAATTAGTCAAGAATTATATTAAAATATCAATGAAGAGATTAAAAATTATTATGCTTCTCATTTCCTTTGCTCTTTTTTCAAGTTTTGTGATCTTTAATGTCTTCTTAGCTTTAGATGCTCATGCTTAAAAAAATAATTTCCTTTGACAATTTTTAAAAATATGTTTTTATTGATTTTTTTTTTTAGAGAGGGATAGAAACATCAGAGATGAGAGAGAATCATCTGTTGGCTGCCTTCTGAACACTTCCTACTGGGGATCGAGCCCCAAACCTGGGCATGTACCCTGACTCAGAATTGAACTGGTGACCTCCTGGTTGATAGGTGGACGCTAAACCACTGAGCCATACTGGTAGAGCTCCTCTGATTTTTTTGATACGTCTTTAAATACTCAGCTTAGTCTTTTTCTAAACACAATCTTTCTCTAAAGATAACCTTCTGTTAAATTGGGCCTCCAAAATCTAATACTAGTCTAGGAAATATTAAGCTTATAAGAATTGTGTAAACTTCACACATATGGACATTTTGTTTTAAGAGTCTTTTCTCTGGAAAGGATCCACATCAACTTTCCAAGAGTAGCCAGCAGCAGTTACTCAGCTGCTAGAGCACCATCGAGTCCAGCTTATTATCTTCTTCCTTCTCTTTCTTTAGACCTGTCTAAGCCATCACTGTCTGCCCCATGTTTTAGGCTTTCAACCCTGTAATTGGAAACTTAGGCTTCTCTTTCTTCTCTCTCCATCCAATTCAGTTAGTCCCATCTCAATTCGCTTCCTATTTCTTCTTTTTACAGCAGACCCTTTAGCATTTCTTGCATTGCTGGTTTGGTGGTGATAAACTCCCTTAGTCCTTTTTTTGTCTGTGAAGCTCCTGATTTCACCCTCAATTTTAATTGATAGCCTTGCTGGGTACAGTATTCTTGGATTCAGACCCTTCCTTTTCATGACTTTGTATATTTTATTCCATTCCCTTCTTGCCTGATGTGTTTTTGTTGAGAAATCAGTTGCTAGTCTGATGGGGGATCCTTTGTAGGTAACTTTCTGTCTCTCTCTGGTTGCTTTTAAGAATCTTACTTTGTCGTTGGTGTTTGCCAATTAAATTATAATGTCCCTTGGCATTGGTCTTTTGAAGTTCATTTTGTTTGGTACTCTGTGAGCTTCTTGGACTTGTGTGAGTTTTTTCTTCCCTATATCAGGGAAATTTTCTGTCATTATTTCTTCAAACAGGTTTCCTCTCCTTCTGGCACCCCTATTATGCAGCTGTTGTTTTGTTTCATGTTGTCCCAAAATTCCCTTAGGCTCTCATCCTGTTTTTTAAGTTTTTTTTCTAGATGCTGTTCTGCTTGGGTATTTTTTCCTACCTTGTCTTCTGTCTCACTGATGTGGTCCTCTGCTTCTTCTAGTATACGGTTGATGCTTTCTATTGAGTTCTTTATTTCAGTGATGTCATTTTTCATTTCTTCTTGGTTCTTCTTCATTTGGTTCTTACACATATTGTCGAATTTGTCTTCCAACATTTTCAGTGACCTTCTGACCATTTTGCTGAATTCTTTCTCTGACATATTGCTTGCTTCCATTTCATTTACTTCCTTTTCTTTCGTATGTGGGCTGTTTCTTTGTCTCCCGATTATTGCTCCTCTCTGGGTGTCTGGTTATATAGCTCCTGTGTTGACTTAAAGGCACAAAATACAACACAACAAGGCACAATGCACAAGGCAATGAACACAAATGTATTCATGATACTAATAACCCCAAGTAAAGGTGACCACCAGAAAAAAGAGAATTAGGGGATAAAAAAAAAGAGTGCAAAAATGATATTGAGAAAAGGAACAAAAGTAAGAGAGAAAAGAAGGAGAATAAAAAAGAAGAGGAATAAAACTATTTATATGGGGAGAAAACTTCAATAGAACACAACTAATCCAAAAACATGCAAACAACTAACACCCAGATATGAATGCAAACTACAAACAGCAACTAATAAAAAGTGAGGAGAGAAAAAACAGAAGCAAAAAAAAAAAAAAAGAGAGAGAGAAACAATCACACAAACAAAACTAATCTAATCAACAATCAATCAATCAACAACAATAGGACAGAGAGAAAGAAGGGCAAAACAAAACAAAATAAAACAAAAAACATAAAAAAACAACAAAAAAAAAAGAGAGAGAAAAAAATTTGGATAGTGAAGAAAGAGAAGAGAGAAGTGTGTATGGACCTGGAACAGGGGATCTGAAATTAGATATATAAGTAGGATGAATTTTTAACATGGAGTAAAAAGAAGGAATAGGGAAAATATAAAGCATGAATAGGGTAAGAGAAATAGGACACCAAAAGGGGAAAAATGAGGAAGAGAATGTTGGCATAAAGGTAAAGTTGAGATAGAGTAAAATGATGCTAGAGGAAAAATGAAAATAGAATGTAGAACACTAATCCAAAAATAAAATAAAATAAAGACAAAATAAAATGAAACTTTATAAAAAGGTAAAATAGTAGTAGTAATACTGATTAAAAATAAAAATATAATAATTAAAAAGGTAAAATCAAGTGAGAAAAAATATAGTTTCTTAAGTAAAAGATAAAAAATAAAAATGTACAGTAGTGAAGGTCATTCACTTCCTCTACTGCTGTTTGGCATTCCTGTTTCCTGTCAGGTAGTCAGGACTGAATTGAAGTTTCCTGCATTCCACTGCTCCTCTGTGTCATAAACCATGATCCTGTTTTAAGCAGGCAGTTTTCTTTGTTTCTCAGCCTGCCTGTAGTTGTATTTACACAAGAGTCAATTTGTGATTCAACCCCTGGGTGGCAGTGTTTCTGTATTGACATCCAGAGCTATAAGTCCTCCCTACCCAGTATTTAGATTTTGTTTTCCCTGTCACACTTAATACTGATTTGGAGGAGTGGGCTGCCCCAAAGCTAGTTTTCTGATCGTTAGGTTGCACAAAAACAACTTTACCCTGCAGTCGCTGAGAGTGTTTTTAATTGGGTAATCCTATGTACTGGGCTTAGTAATCAAAAGCAAGGATTTAAAGAGAAAAAAGAGCCAGAGTAAGTGTGCGAACTCGTGACTTTTTTGTCCAACTACTGCGGGCAACTCTGCACGTCTTTTTCCCCTGGCACAGCGCAGCTGGTATACTGGTAAAACTTCAGGCTGCCTTTCTGTGCCCAGCCCAGCTATGGGTTGATTTATAGAGTTCCCTTCTGCCAGCAGCCCTGTTGGACCCCCTTCCACATTCGTGGACTATGCTGGTCCCAACAGCCTCAGATTTTGTAGGGCGTAGACTTCCTTTAAACCTCTAGAACCTGCTGCATGCATTTCTCCCTCCAGCCTGGATCGCAGACCTCACCTTTCTCTGGGCGAAATCTGACCTTTCTGTGAGAAGGTGCAGAGCTTGTCTGAGTCCACATATTCGCGTTGCTTGGGACCCGGTGATTGTGGGTTCGCAGCTGTTCCTTGGGTGTTGTGGTTGTAGGGTCCCAGGAGGTATCCAATTCTTCCCAATTGAAGATAACCCTAGGCTTCCAATCACAGCCACTCTCCCCTTCAAGATGGCATGGTCTCTGCGTATGCTACTGATAATAATGATAGAAAAGGGAGCATTCAAATGTCTAGGGCAGGGGTCCTCAAACTTTTTAAACAGGGGGCCAGTTCACTGTCCCTCAGACCGTTGGAGGGCTGGACTATAGTTAAAAAAAAAACTGTGAACAAATTCCTATGCACACTGCACATATCTTATTTTGAAGTAAAACAACAAAACGGCAAAAACACCCGCATGTGGCCTGCGGGCCGTAGTTTGAGGACGCCTGATCTAGGGTGTTAGCATCAGAGGAATGGTGAACACTGTGCCTCTTTGACATGTTCTCTGGACCTGGCACACCCTTTGAAGCTGAGCTGGAGAAGGCTGAGGACCCAGAGGAAGGCCTGGAGGCCCCAGGAGCAAATTGGGGCCATTTGAGTCATCGTATTTTATTTACTCTGCATGCTACACAGCTCTTGCCAAGGAGATGGCAGGATCTTCTTTCAAATAAAACTGAATTTTGCACAGTCCTCAGAAGAAGGTTTATTTTCCTCTTGCTGAATTAGTTTCCAATGGGCTTCTTGCCAGCATGAAGAGAATGAAATGCTTGACTTTTCGACAACAGCCTCTGGCTTAATAATTAGAGATTCCAGGAATAACTGCTTTGGCAGGAGTCAGCTACATTTTATTTTGACAGTGAAGGAATCTTAAAAAAATTTTTTTCTTCCTATTCCATTGTAATGATGGGAGAAGCTATTTGGAAGCCTGGAGTTTTTGTAACACATTTTACTGTTTAAGGCCATGATGTGTGTTAAGATTTTCCCTGAAGGTCATAAGTAGAACTATTTTATGGTTGAGAGATCATGGGGAAGGCCAATCTCCTATATATCCCGGCCAATATCTACTTGAGAAGTGTTCTAATTAAAGCTATAGTACAACTTCTTTCCGATTTTATTCTATCTTTGCAATAGGAAGTTGGCACTGTGGGGTTTAAAGAAGACTGGGAGGTTTGGGGCAGAGAGACCAAAGCATGGTACTAGGCGACTTATATAGAGTTTTGACCATGGGAAGGGGGTTTGCTGTGGGAACATCCTTGGTCCTCATTGGCTTCAGAGCTGCTTGTCCACCCGGCACGAGATTTCCTTCTTTCACAATAAGGTCCACATCAGGGACTTGGCAGTTCCTTTGTCTTGACCCTAGCGTTCATGACTGCTGGTGCCTTCCTATAGTTCCTCTTTTGATGGGAGGGGCCGCTGCTATAGAAACGTTTTGGATGCTGTTCTACATCAGGCTTAGGGGTATGCGTAGAATGAATCCACCTTTTGGTTTGGGGGACGTTGCCAGTTTTCACCTATTGTTTCTCTGTAATTTTTTAAAATTAATTAATTTTTGTTTATTTCATATAGAGGAAGGGAGAGGGAGAGATAGAAACATCAATGATGAGACTCCCTGATCGGCTGCCCCTGGCACGCCCCCTACTGGGGATCGAGCCTGCAACCTGGGAATGTTGCCTGGTGGGGAATCAAATCGTGTCCTCCTGGTTCATGGGTAAATGCTCAACCACTAAACTACACCGGCCGGGATGTCATTATTATTAATAGCACACACTTCACTCTTGAAAGTGTCCCCACTTCACAATACATTCTGTAGCCACCTTGGTGCACAGGGAGGCCCTCTCAGGCCCATTGCTTCCCTCCCACTCATGCCCTCTTGGATTCAGGGTAGATGGGACCCAGGAGCATCTCAACCCGAATCAAGTCCACTCCAAGCCCTCTCATCTTGCTTCAAGTTTCTTTTTTCCCCGAGGGATGGGAGAGGAGGAAAATAATACTGATGTGATCAAATATCCTCCTCCACTTCATGAGTTTATGCTGTCAGCTTTCTCTCTTACTATTTAAACAGAAGAAGTTTCTAGAAATAAAGAAACACAAAACGTTTCTTTTTCAGGTTCCTGGCCCTGTCATTGACCTTCAAGAACCTATATTGGCGGTGAGGGGGAGACTCAGTGAGTAGGATGATGAAGGTGTGTATAAAAGGGAACACCTCAAAAGGGATTGCAAAGGAGAGGGACTAAGGGCAGGTGGAAGAGGACAGGACATACACTGAAATAGTCCAAGACAGCCCTCACTGGTTTGGCTCAGTGGATAGAGCGTTGGCTTGCAGACTGAAGGGTCCCAGGTTCGATTCTGGTCAAGGGCAGATACCTTGGTTACAGGCACATACCCAGTGGGAGTGTGCAGGAGGCAGCTGATTGATGTTTCTCATCAATGTTTCTAACTCTCTATCCCTCTCCCTTCCTCTCTGTAAAAAATCAATTAAATATATTTAAAAAAAATAGTCCAAGGCAGCAGTAAAGAAGTTGTCACAAAGCTGTGTGTAATCCAGGTACCCTAATTAGTTCAGACAGTAAGTGTAGGAAGGGCAGTGGCCCCTTCAGGCGGTAAGGAGTCAGAGGAGGCCTACGACAGCCTGGAATTTCAATGAGGAAACTGGAAAATGTGTAGGTAGAAGCATACGGAGCAGGGGGTGGGGATGAGGGAAAGGTGTGATAAAAATGTGGTGGTGTGAAACAGCAGGCGCTTTAGGGGAACAGTGAGCAACCAGGGGTAAAGCAATTTAGTCAGAACACACTTTGTGCAAAGAGGCAGCGGGATAGAAGCTGAATGAGTAGACTGCAGACAGGTAGCAATTGGCCTTTAAAAGCAATTTGATGAGTTTCAACATTATTCTCTGGTATAAAGGAAACATTGGATAATTTTGAGCCAAGGAGAGATATAATTAGAGCAGTTTTTTTTTCTCCCTTCTCCCTCCATTTTTTTTTTTGTTTGTTTGTTCAAGAGAAATTTATCTGTCAGGGATGTTGACTGTATAAAACTTTGGAATGGTTAGAAAGAGAAAGATCAGATAAGGATTGAAATCCTTAAAATCAGTTATTATAGCTATGATCACTGAGATAAAGAAGAAGATGCTTGCAGTGAAAGAAAATATAAGAAATATTGGAGTAATAAAAATATAGAAAATAACCAAATGAAAATTCTAAAACTGAATAAAGAATTACTGGATGCACTTAGCAGAATAGAGATGACAAAGTGAGCTTCAAGAGAGATCAATAAAATTATCCAATCTAAAGAAGAGAGAAATTAGAATTAAAAAAGAATGAACAGAGCCTCAAGGACATGAATAACATCAAAATATCTAATACATGTGTTATCGGGGTCCCAGAGGAGAGAGAGTCTGTAAAAGTAATAGACAAAACTTATCAAAATCTGGTGAAGGGCAGTAATTTACAGATTCAAGAAGTTCAGCAAACTCTGAGCAGGATAAATACATAAAGAAAAAAGGTTGAACACATCTAGCAACATCTAACACATTGCATACAAGGGAAAATGACTCAACTGATCACCAACTTCTCATCAGAAAATATGGAGGCCAAAAGACAATGAAAACACATCTTGAAAGTGATGGAAAAAAAGAACCCGGGGGGGGGGGGGGGGGGGGGGAGAGACGCTTTAAGGATGAAGGTGAAATAAAGTTATATTCAGGTAAAAGAGAATTTGTTGCTAGTAGACCTACGTAAATATTCAGGTAAGTTCTTCAGACTGCAGAAAATGATAATGGATGGAACCATGGGTTAGGAAGATAGCAAGAGCATCAGCAGTGGTGAGTATGAGTAAATACAAAGGCAATCCTCTGGTTACATCTTCGCCCACCCAGCAAACTTCATCTTTCTGCATCTTCCCAGTCTCAACAAATGGCTCAGGCCAAAATTCTTTGGGTCATTTTTAACACCTCTCATTCTTTTATACTGCTTTCCTGGTACCAATCCACCAGGAATTCTGTCCTTTCTTTCAAAATATGTACACAAAGTTTGACTACTTTATTTATTTTTTTACCTCCCTTGGTCTAAGTACCAATATCTCTCCTAGGTTACTGTGGCAGCCTCCAGGCTGCCCTCCCCTCTGCTTCCTTGACCCTTACCGATTGTTCCAGCACAGTAGCCAGAGTGACCTTTTTAAACATAAACCTGATCATATCACTCCCCTGTCACCACCTTCTAAAAGCTCCCCATCTCAGAGTTGTGGGTAGATAAATTATTACATTTTTAATGACACATCATTGCGACTTTTTATATATATCTGAGTAGACAGTTAAAGAACTGAATAATTTTACTATGATAAAAAAGACTTCCTCTTCCATGAACTTATCTATATGAACAAGGTTTCTCAGAACACGTATCTGTAAAAATGTAAAAAACACAAAAGGGAATACAATTGATGCCGAATCTTGTCTCAGTCTATTAATAAATATCACTCTATGGATACGTAACTTAATTCAGGAAAAAGAAATCCCAGCTCCATCCACGTCATTAAGAGATACATTTTTAATAATATTTTACTTATCATGTTAAGCAATAATTTTTCCAAATTTAGAAAATCTAATTTTGATCAATTATGTCCAATAATAATTGTCATGGTAACCCAATTCCTGAGATGTTTTATAACATTTCGAGTTTTATGGGCATAGAAAATAAAAAGTTAGCATTTTTTTATGTTCATATTTTTGTTGCAGAGAATTATTTGATAGGGTCATCTGTAAAATATTTTCAAGCATACAAATATTTAATATCAGTATAAAATTCTGGCTGTAAAATAGACTGGAAAAACAAGTTCAGGGAGAAAAAGGAAGAATGTAAAATTTCCAACTGCTAAAAGGCATGCTCATGAATTTTTTAAATGGATGATGATAGATATCAAATAGCTATGGGATTTAAATTCCATTGGATACATTTAAGATACTGATGTAACAACTTTATTTTGAAAACACCAACACTTAAATATCCTGGGCCTGGCATCTTTTGTGATTTTTAAAAATGTATGATGAAAATACTTTATATTTTAAAATGTTTAAGTTGATACTTAGTTTACCAATTTTTTAAAAAGGAAAATGTAAGCAGAAAGTTTGAATGCTAGTGCTGCAACAGTAACCTGGAGGATAAGTATTAATACTTATTAAATGTTAATATATGCTAGACACTGTTCTAAGTATTTCTCACATCTTCTGTTAAATATTTATAATAACGATATGAGTAGTGTTCTGGTTACTACTGCTGCAAAATAACCCCCAAACTTAATGGTGGTCATAAGGCAACCATTTTATTTGGCTCAAAATTTTGTGGGGTAGGAATTTGGGAGGGGCCGTTCTAACTTGGGCTGTCTCATGCAGTTACAGTCAGAGGTTGGCTGGGACTTCTGCCATCTGAAGGATAGACTGTGCCCAGATGCTCACGCTGGCTTCCTCACAGAGTTGGCAGTTGCCTGGGAACTCAGCTGGGGCTACTGATCAGAGCGATTACATGTGACTCCCAACCATGGCAATCCCAAGGTAATGAGATTCCTTACATAGCAGCTGTCTTCCCCCAGAATGCACATCCCAAGAGCAGCAGGTGAAAGGTAGATGGCCTTCCTTCCACCACAGGACAGCTTCATTTCCACCAGATTTTACTGACCAGGAGCCCACCCAGCTGCCGGGGAAGGGAAGTAGACCTCACCCGTCAATGAAAGGCGTGTCAAGGAATTTGGGAGCCGTGTTTTAAAACTGCCACAGGTAGACGATTATCCCTATTTTTATAGCTGAGGAAACTAAAGCATAGTGGGGTAAAGTAATTTGCCTAAGATCACAGAGCAGGTACATGATGGAGTTAGGATTCAAACCAAGGAGTCTGAATCCAGAGCAAAGCTCTCAAACACAACAACACTGCCTCCTGAGGAAGGCAGCCCAAAGGGAGTGTGATGGCCCCTTGGCTGAATGAGCATAGACACCCCCAACTCCCCAGTTCCACTGCAAAGTCCTCCATTGACACATCCCCAAGAATGTCAAACTGGAAAACTGTTTCCAGAGTCTATACTTGGGGAGCCTATTGCTATTGGATACCATGTTGCTGAAGCTCTTCTATGACTCAAGGGGTGGTGGGTAGAGAGGAGTTGGAGAGGCTGCTGGTGATGTTAACGATTCCTAAGACCACACAGCTTCAGGGGGGCAGACCTGGTGCTTGGTAGCAGCTGCCTCCTTGCCCACGGATAAACGTCTCAGATTGCACATTGTTTGGTGGTCCAGGTTCTAGTCCTAGACTACCCTGGAAGCTAATATGAAACAGCTTTTCCCTGAATATGGACGAGACCACATAGTGTGACTTGCTGTCCTCTCATTCTTGGCTTGGACGAATTAGCAGCCATAGGGATTTGCAAAGTCATTTACATACTTTCCAAAAGGGCCACCTCTTTAACCAGAGCCTCCTTTTTCCTCTTTTCTCTCCTGCCATTCTCAGAGTCTATAGGACCTCACTATACTTCTATGATTTTTAATTTATGGGTTTGCCTGGACAAAGAAATTCACACACCGTCCCAAGTCCTTCACATGCAGCCGACACAGAGCAGTTGATACCGGAGGCACTGGGGTTGATTAGGGGGACGCCTGGAGCTTAGAGGGTCACCAAACACTTAGGTGGGCACTGACATTAATGTGTCCTGAGCTAAGACAGAGGTCACATGTCACATGGGTGGGCATGTGTGTGGGTCAATCCCACTCATCTTAACTGAACGTTCTTTCCATCTTCGGAGCTAGTTGTCATGTTGCAGTCGGCATACCTGCCTCATTCATATCCACACACACTCAGGCTCTTACCACTTCCTCTCATTCTACTTGCCCCCCGCGCCAACGTCAGCCTCAGCCCCCTGGATTATAAGATGATTCTCATGCTTCCAACCATCAGAATCATCAAGAGGGTCCATTACTGAGTCCGTTATGGTGGGCTTATAACTGTCATGTTTTCATTCAGAATGAAAGACTGTTTGACATAGTGACATTCAAAAAGCTCCCCTCCTCCCAAAGGATTATAAAATCTAAAAATTTCATTTTAAGGCTTACACAAAAGGACTATTACCCTCCCCTTTGCATTGATGTTAGACTTATTTGAGGAAATTCACATTAAAACTTTTAAAACTCTAAAGGGACTCTAATAAAGAATGGCTAACGAGCCTCTACATGCCCCTTGTTAAAAATAACTCTAACGAGATGATCAAATATAATTTGCCACGCCTAATGAGCTAAGGTTGAGAGTTATTGTTAGATGAAGCCGAGGTCCACACTTTGCAGAAGCAAGAGCACAGCAACACTTGCGTCTTACCAAGTTGTCGGAGGTTGTTTAGACAATTTCCACGTCCCGTGCTATCACCGGCGCCTAGCTCTTCCTCAGGAAAATTAGAGATACCCTTTCATGCCCAGTCACAGACCCGGCTCAGTTACAGCTTCGTGGCAGGATAAGGTTAAAGGGATGGGCAAAGAGAGTGAAGACGAGAGGGAGGCAGAGCAGAAAAACCCATTCCAACTGCTTCGATGACAGGCACTTGGAGTCTTTTCTGACAGTCAGACAGGCCCCTCCAGGATGCTGTCAGCCCGGGTGGTAGAAGAGAGCAGCACCGCCAAGGTAAGGAAACAGTCGGGGCCCTCGGGAGGGGGCAAGGACAAGCCTCCCAAGAAAGCCCCGGAGAATGGGAAGGACCGCAGCCTCAGCCCCGCGGGGCAAAGCCAGCTCAGGGCGCAGCAACTGGCGCTGGTGCGCGAAGTGGAGATGAACTGGTACCTGAAACTCTGCGGCCTGTCCAGCGAGGGCACCACCGCCTGCATCACCGGCATGCCCCACAGGTAAGCCTCCTCCCCCCCGGCGCTTTGATTTCTTGCCCCCGGCTGCTGGAGACCTTAAGGGCTCTCATTGCCTTACGGATGGATGATTGACACCAGAATGTGTAGCCGCCAAGAGGAGGGACTTGGTGAAAATGGCACATGATGGTCCCTGGGTAGTTATTCAGAAACCACCCATTGGAAGGAGGCGGTAGACACTCACGAGCTGACAGGAAAAAGGAGGATGGCATGAAGATTTGTCGTTCAGTAACAACCAGTTCCAAGATTGCAGGAAAGTGCCCCCTCCTAAAACAACAACAAGAAAGGCCCTGTGGTCTTTCTGTACTTCTGTCACTCTGAGCACTTGGGGATGAGGGAGGGCAGTGCATTTTGCCTGTTGGGAAATATCCTGATTACCTGGTGTGAACTTGCTGAATGGGGCAAAGGTCTGGCAATGGGTGCAGAGTAGAACACGCTGTCCACCAAGATGAGGGTCTGAGCATCCCTCTAAGACAGTCAACATCAGGAAAAAAAGACACTTAAAAAAAAGAGGTAATATAAAGACAAATTTCTATAGATATTTCTCTCTTGCTCTTTCTTGTTTCCACAACGTCAGATTCAAATAATGCAGAGGAGGAAACATTTCACAAATCTCTTTGTTGTAAGGCAAAATGTACTGAGCAAAAGTGTCTGTAGACCTGAAATTTAAGAATTCCTATTCCCTGTAATTGCCATAAAAATCTTGTAGGTGCTGTTCATTCCGGTTTATATTCTGTTCTGGATTGGTTTATGCCCAGATGCAAGAAAAATTATTATGAAAATAAAGCCTAAAATAACTATTTTTATTAAACCATTAATAAAAACCATGAGAAATGAAAAATGGTTTCAATGAAACGGCTGAAGTATGGAAAAGTAATTCCGTAGAGACTGTGTGGAAGTATAGAAATCCTGGCTGTATTCCATTCATCAAAGCGTCCCCGTGTGCTCTGAGCTGCCCTGCTTTTATATTTCTGATTCCAAAAGGGCACGATAGGGAAACTTATCTAGCAATTGAGTTAACTGATGTCTAGGTACTGAAAACTTGTTCAACTATGAAGCTTAGAATGCCTGAGCTTCTCTTTTTCCTTTTCCAAAGCAGGAATAAAAGAGGTATTTCCAAATCTAAGCCACTGTTTAAAAATCAACATGTAAAAGATAGAACGAGATAAAAGTGTCTGGAAATGTTTTGCGAAATATGGCCAGAGAGATTTGTCTGAAGCTCTTGTAAATTGTTATTTAATGTACATGGAGGAAGGGCCAAAGGAGAATGGTCTCAGTCAGAAAGAACTTGAATGAGCTGTCAGTGTTGGGAATGTACCTCCTATCTGTACATCTTAAAGCTACCATTAATGAGCTCCTGGACAAAGAATTAAGTGGCACAGAAAGCCTCTATAATAATTTCCTTCCATAACGTATTCTTTTAGTACTCTAGGCCAGAAACCGTCTTTAAAGGAGTCTAACACAGGACCATACAATTCCTGCTCTATTATCTGACATTGGAATGACATCTTTCAAGTTAGAGGGGAATATTCATTAAGGTAACCAGGTTTAGCCAGCAACTTTTGGGAAAAAAAAACAGATGCTACTCTTTTCTGCTTTACTCAAACAATAACAACGTGTCCAGTAACCAGAATGAATGGTTTTCATGGTAATCTACAGGGTAATGTTATTAATCATTGCTTTGCAGTAGCCTTGTGAATCCCTTGTTTAATGAGTGTGCTAAAGAACAGTGAAAGTCATGTCTATCTTACATGATCCAAAATTAAAAATGTCTACCCCCTTTATTTTTATAGCATGGTTGTTTCAGGAGGAGACTAGTGTGTGCAGTGGAAACGAAGTCCATTTACAAATTAGATTTACTGCAGAGCTCCATGTGCATATCTCAGAAAAAAAGGCAAATTTTCTCATCGCCTGCTCCTTTCCTTTTTTCACCTAATATTGGAATTACCTACCTCAGTTGAATCATTGAATTTACTGGAACAATGACAAGGATGAATGGTGCAATTCCTTCAAATTATAATGTAAGCAATAGACCAAGCAATTCCTCATGCCACCAGCTTTTCTTTCATTTGTAGATGTTGCCTGTGAAGAAGATACAGAAAGTTTTTCTGGACTTTCAATTGTCCTTTCTTCCAACAACATGCCCAAGAGGGAGATCTTTATTAGAGACCTGTATGTAGAAGATAGATATGATTGATACAAAATAGGGACATATGTATCCATCTGTGAAACCTTACTTCCAGAACAGAATATAAACCGGATTGAATAGGCCTTGAAGACATTACACATTTGCTATGGGAAAGAATTCTATGGGTCCTTGCTTTATGGCCATAAATAGGGAATTGCTAGAGGACTCTAACTCCAAATTCCAATGAAAATATTTCACATCAGGTTAATTCCAGTTCTTGAGGGATTTGAGGATTGGCTTATGCCCAATGATAATCTATGTTTAAAATCAAGGGTATTCTTAACTGATTGGAAGAAGGCATTAGAGCTGGAGAGGGGTCCAGCAGTCCTGGTATATCTACACTAATAAAAGAGAAAGATGCAAATTGACCGTAACTTCACGACGCCCACCAGCTAATCAGGAGTGAGTATGCAAATTAACCCAACAAAGATGGTGGGTTAATTTGCATATGCAGGCACCAAGCAGCCGGGGGCAACAACGCAGGCATTCCACACCACCCCAGCTGCTCCGGGCCTCTGGGTAGCATGGGAAGGCAGAAAGGCAGCTCTGGGCTGGAGCAAAGGCAGAAAGGTGGCTCCAGTCCAGAGTGAAGTTGGTGCTGGCAGCCAGGGGAAGGAAGGCCCATTCTTGCATGAATCTTCGTGCATTGGGCCTCTAGTTTAAGAAATAAAAATGCAGGAAGATGGAAGAGAATGCACATCAGTCTTGTGATAAGTGGTTCTGACCTTCTTTATGGGTCTATGTCTGCATAGGGCTACATGTGAAAACATCTGATTGGCTTTATACTGATTGGCTGGCCATTTCACAGAGTTGTCTGATGAATCTGTGAGGCTGATGCATTTTACAGGATGGCTCATTCCCCTGCACAGCAAGGGAGGGTGGTGCAGGGGCCAGAGTCCTGGAGTTGGAGGCAATGGGTTGGCTTTTAGTTCCTGTGTAACTGTGGATATGATTTTAAAACATTATTTGTTGTTTTAAATAACTATTTTTTAAGGTTAAAAAAGTGGCATCTGAACTTGGTAGAAAAATTTAAAAATAGACATACATATAAAGAAGAAAAGGTGACTACTGCTAATATCTTGGGGTGCTTCCCCCAGCCTTGTGAATTTGAATTATACTAGATATTTTGTTTTTTACCTTATTTTTATGGCAGTCTATTTTATTATTTTGAAAACCACTTTAAAAATGTAAAGGACTGCATCTTATAAGTATACTAGAGGCCTGGTGCATGAAATTCGTGCACTCGGGGGGTCCCTCAGCCTGGCCTGTGCCCTCTCGCAGTTTGGGAGGCCTCGGGGGATGTCTGACTGATGGCTTAGGCCCGCTGCCCTTGCCAGCTATGAGCCTGGCTTCTGGCTGAGTGGCACTCCCCCTGTGGGAATGCACTGACCACCAGGGGCAGCTCCTGTGTTAAGCATCTGCCCACTGGTGGTCAGTGCATGTCATAGTGACCAGTTGTTCTGCTGTCGGGCCAAAACCAGCTCTCTGACATTCCCCGAGGAGTCCTGGATTGCAAGAGGGTGCAGGCCAGGCCAAGGGACCCCACCAGTGCATGATTAGGGCCTGGGAGGGATCTGAGAGGTTGGTCAGCTGGGGAGGGACTGCAGGAGGGCTCCAGGGTGTGTCTGGCCCATCTTGCTCAGTCCCGGTCAGCCGGATCCCAGCAGCAAGCTAACCTACCATTTGGAGCATCTGCCCCCTGGTGGTCAGTGCACATCATAGCAACTGGTTGACTGCCCTCTGGTGGTCAGTGTACCTCATAGCGAGTGGTTGAGCTGCCTTAGCATATCATTAGCATACTAGAGGCCCAGTGCATGAAATTCATGCACGGGGATGTGTGTGTCCCTCAATCACAGCCTTTACCTTCTCCAATCTGGGACATCCCTCTCCCAACCCAGGATTGCTGGCTCCCAACCGCTCGCCTGCCTGCCTGCCTGATTGCCCCTAACCGCTTCTGCCTGCCAGTCTGATCACCCCTAACCACTCCCCTGCCAGCCTGATTGGCGCCTAACTGCTCCCCTGCTGGCCCGATTGCCTCTAACTGACCTCCCCTGCTGGCCTGGTCATCCCTAACTGCCCTCCCCTGCGGGCCTTGTCCCTCCCAACTGCCCTCCCCTGCAGGCCTTGTCTCCCCCCAACTGCCCTCCCCTACAGGCCCGGTCACCCCTAACTGCCCTCCCTTGCCAGCCCGGTTGTCCCTAACTGCCCTCCCCTGCTGTCCTGATTGCCCCTAACTGCCCTCCCCTGCCGGCCTGGTCATCCCAAACTTCCCTCCCCTCCAGGCATGGTTTCCCCCAACTGTCCTCCCCTGCAGGCCTGGTGCCCCCCAACTGCCCTCCCTTGCAGGCCTGCTCCTTCCCAACTGCCCTCCCCTGCTGGCCATCTTGTGGCGACCATATTGTGTCCACATGGGGACGGCCATCTTGTGTTGGAGTGACAGTCAATTTGCATATTACCTCTTTATTAGATAGGCTTATGCTTTGATTGGTTGA
The DNA here is from genome assembly GCF_951640355.1 of Cnephaeus nilssonii. Taxonomy (NCBI): domain Eukaryota; kingdom Metazoa; phylum Chordata; class Mammalia; order Chiroptera; family Vespertilionidae; genus Cnephaeus; species Cnephaeus nilssonii. The sequence continues at coordinate 20,689,738 of NC_137074.1, forward strand.
ACAGCTGACTGTATGACTGGACACTTAGCATATTAGGCTTTTATTATATAGGATTATTGCTTAGCTGGTCTTGTCTTGTTTACTATTTATCATGATTATAAATAACTAGAGTCCCAGTGCACGAAATTTGTGCATAGGGGGTGGGGGTGTCCCTCAGCCCAGCCTGCACCCTCTCCAATCTGGGACCCCTCGAGGGATGTCCGACTGCCCATTTAGGCCTGATCCCTCTTACAATCCAGGACTGCTGGCTTCCAACTGCTCGCCTGCCTGCCTTCCTGATTGCCCCTAACTGCTTCTGCCTGTCAGCCTGATAACCTCCTAACCACTCCCCTGCCAGCCTGATTGATGCCTAACTGCTCCCCTGTCAGCCTGGTCACCCCTAATTGCCCTACCCTGAAGGCCTGGTCACCCCTAACTGCCCTCCCCTGCAGGCCTGGTCACCCCCAACTGCTCTCCCCTGCAGGCCTGGTTCCTCCCAACTGTTCTCCCCTGCAGGCCTGGTTCCCCCCCAACTGCCCTTCCCTGCAGGCCTGGTCACCCCCAACTCCCCTCCTCTGCCGGCATGGTCACCCCTAACTGCCCTCCACTGTAGGCCTGATTGCTCACAACTGCCCTCCCTTGCAGGCCTGGTCCCTCCCAACTGTCCTCCCCTGTTGGCCATCTTGTGGTGGCCATCTTGTGTATGGGGGCAGCCATCTTGTGTGTTGGAGTGATGGTCAACTTGCATATTACCCTTTTATTAGATAGGCTAGAGGCCTGGTGCATGGGTGGGGGCCAGCTGGTTTGCCCTGAAGGATGTCCTGGATCAGGGTGGGAGTTCCCTTGGGGCATGAGGCAGCCTGGGTGAGGGGCCTGTGGTGGTTTGCAGGCCAGCCATGCCCCCTGGCGACCCAAGCAGAGGCCCTGGTATCTGGGATTTATTTATCGTCTATAATTGAAACTTTGTAGCCTTGAGCGGAGGCCAGGGCAGGCCAGGGCGGGTGGAAAGCTTGTCTTCCTCCATTGCTGGGGGCAACCCAAGCCTCCTGCTCTCTCCAGCTCTGTGGCCACCACCATATTTGTTGGGTTAATTTGCATACTCGCTCCTGATTGGCTAGTGGGCATGGCTTGTGGGCGTAGCGAAGGTACGGTCAATTTGCATGTTTCTCTTTTATTAGATAGGATTCTAGAGGCCTGGTGCATGAAATTCGTGCACCAGGGGGGTGGTCCCTCAGCCTGGCCTGCACCCTCTCGCAATCCGGGACTTATCAGGGGACATCCCTCTTGCAATCTGGGACCACTGGCTCCTAACTGCTCACCTGCTTGCCTGATTGCCCCTAACCGTTCTGCCATCCTGCCTGATCATCCCTAACCACTCACCTGCCTGCTTGATTTCGCCCTTAAAACTCAAGCTTCTTCTTTTTTTTATTTTTAATATCTATATTTCTTCTTTATTTTTTATTTTAAAAGTCAAGCTTCTTGAGAACATGAGGTGTTTAACCTTATTCCATATTCCTTACAGAGAGCTAAGCATGGTAAATACAGCAGATACTAAATACTTATGGGCTTCTATATAAACACTTTCCAACCAGTAATGTTTTATTAGGCAGTCTCCAAAAACTTGAACTGGAAAACCTAAAAGTAGAGTGCTCAGATTTCAGACATCAGGTGCTATTAGCAGGATTTCCATCCCAATTGAACTCTAATTCATAGCTCTCAAAAGTCTGGACAAACTGCCCTTCACTGTCTCCAAAGTGTCTTATTCATCACTATCTCATTTTCCTTTTTTTTTTTTTGAGTTCAGTGTTTTATATCCACATCAGTATCAATGTACCATACAAAACCCCCCTGCCAAGCTTAGCTGGGCAGGCAGGAGGGCGTCCATGGGAGCATAGAAACCAGGGTTCTTGTCCCAAAGAGGAGAAAATGGGTTTACAGTCAAGGAAACAAAATCAGAACCCAGCATGATCAAGGAGAAGCCTTGAAACTGCATTGAGCGGAGGTGCTGCGGACAGCGGTGCATCTCGGCTGGCCCAGCAGTGCCTGCAGCAGCCTCCGTTCCTGGGAAGCCTGGGGTCAGATAGGGACCAGCTCTGGAGGTTATTTTTAATAAGTTTGATTTTGGGGGAGGAGGGCTTCTGGGCAGCAGCTCCATGTGGGGGTAACCGGTACGGGTTTCACTTCAGGGTTTGGACGGGAAGTTGGGTCTGTGGGTAAAACCCGGCCACGCCTGACCCCAAATGTCACAGCTGAGGTTCTTGGAAGTGGCCCAGAAAAGTTCCTTCTTGTCTTCTTCCTGCCCTGACCCCAGGTCTATGACTTAAAAATCAGGGCACCAGGCTGGGGCTGAGCCCCAAGGGCCTTTGTAAACATGGCAGGTACAGGCAGGGGGGAGCTTGGGGGAACTGTAGGAACTGGTGGGGGCAGCCAGAGCCAGGGGAGGGCAGTGCCCATGGGGGAAGGGGCATGGGGTGGAGGAGGTATGCTCCTCAAACAGAGACTTAGAGGCACAGAGACTAAGAGAGACAGAGGGGACAGAAATGGGGCTAGAAAGAGTGACAGGAAGAGAAAGACTCAGAGAAAGCAAGAGAGAGATTGAGACAAAGATTCACAAAGAAGAGAGACAGACAGACAGAAAGATGGAGTCCTGCTCTGTATGAGTCATTGGGCTTGGGGCAGGAGGGTTCACACAGGATGTGCCAGTGTGATGGTAAGTGCATCGTTGTGTTGCACAAGGGAGGTGTGCTGGTTATGCAGCACCAGCTCCTTTGGAGACCCGTACAGTTTGTAGGGCTCCCCAAAACCCAAGCCAGTGGCCATGCAGTAGATGACACAGTGTTTGGTATCGTCGTCCACCACCACAGAGCAGGCATTGCAGTCCCGCTGGCTGCTCTCATGGGTGAGGAAGGTACCATCCCGCTGGCCGTTCAGCATGTCCTCAGCCTGTGTGCGGCTGATCTTGCCCACATACCAGGTTCGTTCCTCATGGTGGGGGAGGTCACCCGCATCCTCCATCAGTGCAGACTGGTCTTCAGTCTCATTTTTGATTCCCAACCACTCATTGATTTCCTTCTGCCAGACGCCTTTCTGGGTGAGCCATACCAGGAACTGTTCTCAGATCTTGCGCAGCTGCATGAGGTCTGGCTTCAGGCTGTTCATGCGCTTATTGATCTCCCGGTTGTCCAAGGCCTGTGTCCGCAGCTCCTGTTCCAGCTTCATGTGGCTCTCATGGATCTCTGCAATGCGAGACTTAGTTCCGCAGGATCCGCTGCATCTCCTTTTCATTGCCCTCACGCCGGAAGCGCTCCAGATACTCCTTGATGCACTTCTCTTGAGTCTGGCCCTGCTCTTCAAAGATCTTGATGGTTTCATTGAAGGCTTCGATGGGGTGCTCTTCACCTGCAGTTCCTGGGAGGTGCGTGTGTACTCCTCATAGAGCTGGTCGTACTCGCGGCTCTTGTCCTCGCTTCAAACCAAGGTAACAAATGAAACCTTTAATTCTGATCTTCCTCCCACAAGGGAACAGCAAACCTCAACAGAAATAATTTCCCGCCAGAAGTCAGGTCCAAATACTGTGAGTCTGAGGACTATAGGGCAGACTCTGTACATGCACAATAGCAGGCTCACGGTCCAGCCGTAGGCGCCCAGGCGTCCTCCACAATCCCACAATCCAGCGTTGGTGGAATAGTGGTGAGCATAGCTGCCTTCCACAATCCCACAATCCTCTGGTCACATACTTCCGGTTTTTCTAGCTCCGCCTGAAGTGGTGTTTCCTTCAGTCGGGTTGCAAGTCCAGGGCCTCTCGTTGGAGAGGATTTTTCTGTTTTGGCGTTGGTAGCTGTTTGCTATTTGGAATCAGTGAAGTTTCAGGAGTACTGCCACTGCCATGAACATGTCGGTCCCAAGCGCACTCATGAAACAACCGCCCATTCAGTCCTCGGCTGGCGCCTTCCCGGTTCACAATGAGAAAGGTACTGTGCTGAGCCTTTTCCAATCCGATCTTCCTCTTCTTTCCCCAGCACACTCCAAACCTACTCGGGGCCGACCACCCCAACCCCGCAGACCCTTCAGACCTTCCCCTCTATTTCTTCGACTTTCCCCAATCAAACTCGCACCCTATCGCGTTGCCTAGGGGAGCCCCTAACTGCTCCCCGGGGGGCAGGGCCAGCCTGGGCGAGGGACTGTGGTGTTCTGGTCTCTGGTTGTGTTGGTAGCTGGCTTTTTATATATATAGATTGCATAGATACAGAGCAATTTGGCACATTCATTCTAAGGTACTATTCTGGTTGGAAGATAATTCCACAAAAGAGAAAAGAGAAGCCATTGCATTCAGTGTTTTTCATTTCTACATTCAGACTCTTCCCATGTTGCATTTTATTGTTACTAGGCTCTCAATTTGAACCCCACACTTTTAGCAGCATCAGACAGGGCCCGGGATGACAAGAATTAAAGACACATCCTGGCTCTAGCACTTGATATGATTTGGCACGTAGGACAAACTCTCTTGCATTGTTTCTCATTTGTTTCCCAACTCTTGTTTAACTAAAGACATTATAAACTCTTTATGAACCTGACCCATGAGTTAATTTCTTTAGTAGTTTCTAGAACAGGACTAGTTAGGCACAAAGTAGATACCTCCCAAATACTTATATTGAATATGACTTCCAAGAACTTCAGTGGAACAGAAAGAATATACTTTCCCCTAGTTCTAGCTTAAGGAGAGGATGCCTGGCACCTTCATAAAGGAAAAATATTTGAATGTCCTTTTTTTTGGGTATTTTATAATAAGGAACTAGGCTGAATGAATATTTTCATGTATTAGCAGCTTTAACTGACAAAGAGAGTTCTTCCCTTGTTACAGGAATTTGAGTCATTACTATGATTATATGAGAACATTTATATAAGTAGCAATGTATGTATGTGATTATAAGTAAAATTCAAAGAGGTTGAGAATCACTGAGCAACTTATAAAGTTTCTGAATTAGTGTAGTGGCCCTCACCTTAAAATGATATGTATGTATGTTTATGTGCAAATTACATAAAAACATATATGTGTAAAGTTTTCATAACACCCTTCAAATGACTGGAGATGGCTAGGCTTGGGAACAATAAGACTAGGTTGATAACTATAGAAATGCATGTTAAAGGCAATATGTTCTGAGGAATATTGCATAATAGTGGTTCTGTGGGTTATTATTTGTGTGTATATGAAAAAGGGTTCTGGGATCAAATAGGTTTGCAAATCACTGAGCCAACAAAGGTGCTTTTTCTGCCATTACTGAAAGACCTGTCAGAGCTTCTCATATGCTTATGTGCACTGTGAATTTAGAGAAAGGAAACAGCAGGCAGGGATTCCCAAACTTATTTGTGGAATATCTTAGAACTAAGTGTTCTATGACACACACTTAGGGAGATCAGAATTAAAGAATGAGTAACATTTAAAAAGCACTGAGCTGGTGTGGCTCAGTGGTTGAGCGTCGACCTATGAACCAGGAGATCACGGTTTGATTCCTGGTCAGGGCACATGCCTGGATTGTGGGTTCGATCCCAGTGTGGGGCTTACAGGAAGCAGCCGATCAATGATTCTCTCTCATCATTGATGTTTCTATCTCTCTCTCCCTCTCCTTTCCTCTCAGAAATCAATACAAATATTTTTTTAAAAAAGCACTGAGATACATATGGTTGAATACCAAAGGAGAGTAAAAAGTAATGGACTCCTCAGTCAATCTAAATGAATTAGATTCTACTTATATGACTTCAACTGTCCAATGGATTCTTCCACATAGGGTTTATTCATTATGAACAAAATAAGTTATTAAATTAACAACTCCAAACAGCATCACCCCAGATGGCCAAATAAGCAGACTGGCAAACTCTGGTTATTTTCTTAGGCTCTATTTGTAGAAGTGGAATGAAAGGGTAAATATTATGTACTAATATTACATATGCATGTATGCAATCATATTTATTATTAATGCAGTTGCTGTCAGGAAATATTTTCTCACTTTACCTTCCCACTGGCAATATTTGAGAATGCCTATTTCATTGCTTTCTCTACACTACACAGTGTTATATGGAATATATGGCATTGAGTTATATAGTTAAACAAATAATTGGGTAAGTTGATTAACTTTTCTGAGTCTCAATTTCTTTGGCTGCAAAGAAGACTAATAGCATTAGAAAGGACCATTGTAAAAAAATAAATGAGGTACTACTGTACAAGTGATTTGAAAGAGCAATGCACTTTGTTTTCAAACTCTCTGAAATAAGGGTTGAGGTGTGACCCCTGACTGTGCATGGTGCATTTAAGTGTTATGAAGATAATTAAGGATAGGGTGACTCTTAAAATATCTGGGGGAAATGTGCACTTCACCTAATACCTGACTGCTGAGCTCAAGTAGTACTTACGGGAGATCTTTGTGTTCTTACAGAGGCTTTTAAGGGATTTATACAATCACCAACCTCCCGGGAAAAAGTGACTTTGGGATAGAATACAAAGAGCTTTTAAAACCATCAGTGTCAACATTCCAAACCATAGCTGCCTGAACCTATTAATTTGAAATGACTGGGTACATTTAGTAGAACAAATCAACACATGAATAAACATTTAGCTATAGTCCTTTAAGAGTGATTTCTACCATCTTAATAAATGTTTCTTTTTAACTAGAGAGTAGGTACACTGAGCATCGTTGCTGATATTTCCTCTCTGCTATTAAAACTCCCTGACTTCCTAGAATCATTTACTTCAGCCACTTCCAGAGGATCAGCTGTGGTCCTGTGTGTGGACAGGCAGTTCTCCACATACAGTGAGCTCTGGTGCACTCGGTTCCTGCCCGCAGGGCAGCAGGTAATCCATGAGTTTAGCAACCTGGCTTGAGTTCCTGCAGGAAGATCTGGTGTTGAGAATCAACCTGAGGTGAGTGCAAGAACATTCAACAACCGTTGAGTGAGCAGCCGGAGATGAGTTAGAGAAGAATCCTGCTCTGAGAGGATGTAAAGGTTCCATAGCAACAGCTGCCCTGGCCTTTCCGGTTTTAGCTTGTGGTTGTCACTAAATGGCCCGTGGTTGTATTATGTGCATTTGCTCAGTGGGAGGAGGAAACAGCATGGTTCCGAGGACTCACATCTCTCTGGAGCTGCCAGTTGAGACCATGCTTCCCTTCCCTACGGCCTCCCAGGCGATGAGAAATGTCACCTTTCCGAGGCAAGAGAAATGGAGGTCTTGTGTGCATTGGTACACATATTGCAAACTAGTTACAGACAAAAACCTGTCAAATATTTCTTCAGTCACCAGGAAATTAAACTGGGCTCCAGACCAGATATCTAGTTCTGCCTCCCAATCCAGGAAGGGCTACTGCATGCTCATTATGGGTAGGTGGTAGGCAAATGCCCTTTGCAACATAAAGGCCATGATTTCATGAAAGGGAACCCTTGCTGCTAAGTCCTGAAACCTCAATGACTTGACATTATTTTCTACTCATGTAAGTCCATTTGAGGGGTAGGAAGTTCCAATCAGGTGAAAGGTGGGATCAGCCTATGTTTCCTAAGGTGGATAGTGGCTGAGTATTGATTGGCATTGATCAAACAGACAGGACAGAGACTGGGGAGGATTATGTGGAGGGTACTTTGTGGACCAGGCCTGAAAGTGGCACCTGTGGGCAGAAGTGACATTGGCTGGAATTCAATCACATGACACACTGAACTGCAAGGGAGACTGGGAGTTGTAGGCCAAATGCGTGCCTAGGAAGAGAGAGAAATGGGCATGGTGAACGGCTGGTAGGTCTCTGCCCCGGGGTGTGGTCAGAGCATGCAAAGGAGCTGCCCAGGGAGAGTCCAGCTGTTTACTACAACAGGAAAGAAATCAAAGCACAGCTTTCCCTTCAATTCTACTCTCCTCGTCCCAGGCCGGATGCATCAACCTAACCCACAGGGTGGGCCAATCACTTTTTGCTTCTCTACTTGGGACTCACTTTCCTGTTTCACTGAGAAAGCTGATGGCCCTTCAGGAACCTGTAGATGGTGATCTGACATTTACAGATGGCAGGGACTTGGAACACAGTCTGGCTTATGACACTCCATGAGGGCTCTCAGCTCTCGTTTTGAACGGCTCAGAGTTTGTTTTTATTGCCCTAAGAATCACTTAGGGGTGGATGAGCCAGGAGTCCCCCTGCAGCTCATTTTATTCCACCTGCATTTGGTTGTGGGATGGTCATCCCTCCCCAAGGCAAGAGCCACAGGCTCTGGCGCCACGGACACAGGCTGATAGCGCATGAGGCAGGATCTGGCACATGGTCAGAGAGCACTTGTTGAGCCAACAGAGTTCACTACGGCAGCCTGATCTTCCAGAAATGGCCAGGCGTGTGTTTTTCAGAGGAGCTTCCATGACAGTGTGTTGATTCAGACAGTGTAATCATTACACGTTTCTCTAGAATGCACCTACGGGATTCTAGAAGCCAGAGAAGCCTTGCTCCCAGCAGCAGGATACAGCATGGTTTTGAATGTAATATTATTATTTTTTTTGAATGTAATATTATTAAATAAAACTGCTGATCATGGATGATATCTTGGCATTCCTCCCCTGGCTCACTGTCCTCAAACAAAATACATGCATTTTGTGTGTGTGTGTGTGTGTGTGTGTGTGTGTGTGTAAAATGGTGAAACATTTGAGGAAAAATTAGTTAAGAAAATATGGGCTTGATTCAAGAGACCTTTTTAATGACAATACCTCCCATTTGATATACTTCACTAATAAAAGATGAAAGGCCAAGGTGCATTTTATAGCTTAATCTTCATATTTAATTGGATTAGAGCAATGAACATCAAGTGTGAAACAAGCTGTCCTAAAGGGCTGTTGCGTTATTTAGTTTCCTCTGAGGTTAAGGGGGTGATAGCATGATCAATTCCACAAGTGGGCACATTGGATAGATCAGCTCTTCCTGTCCAAGCTCAGTAATCTGAATGAGGCGACTATCCAAACACCAGTTGCTTGTTGAACAAAATATTAAATGCTTAAATCTGCTTATATTATTTTAGGTTCCAAATGGTCATTTATTCAAAATAAATGACAAAGCAGTATTATGTTTAAATGTGTTTTTAAGGTACTTTCAGTTAAATTAATTCCCAATAATGCCAATATTCAGAATTCAAGGACACTCAGTATTGAATGTAATATTAAAAAAAGTTAAAGTCAAACTAGAAAATGGAATAGAAATCCATTCAAGAGGTTTGATCATCTCTTATGTCCCAGTTCCAGAGATATGAGGATACGTAAGACAAGCTTCTTGCCGTGAATAATCTTGGAGTTTTTTTTCAGGGAATACAAGACTACAGTATTGTTTTATTGGTGTAATGTAAGAAGTGTGAAATTCTCTGGAAATAGAGGTAAAGGACAGGGGCAGACAGGGATGTGTCAGAAAAAAAAACACAAAAGCAACGCACAAAATACACCATTTCTGCTGGAGTTTTACAAGGATGCGAGGAAGTTTGTGGGAATGAGAACCAGCAGGGAGGCAGGGAGGAAAGCGCAGGGAAGACATGTGTGGTCTGTGACTCAAGAACAAAGTTGACCTTTTTTTAGGCTGGGAATCCACTAAACCACCAAGTTCCTAGGAATGGGAAAAAAGCGCGTGACATGAGCAAGTAGTATAACTAAATGCAGAAATTCGTCACAGTTAGGCCTTGTTCATCTGATATTGTCAGAGAATGAAAACTCTGACTCAAGTGATTTTTCCCTGAAACTTTGTAATTTGTGTCAAGGATTTTTTTTTAAAACTTTTTAAACCTGAAGAAACAACTTGACAATTCTACTTTATCTTTTTAAAAAAGATATATGTTTTTATTGATTTCTAGAGAGCGAAGAAGGGAGAGGGGGAGAGAGAAACATCTACGTGAGAAAGAAATGTGGATTGGTTGCCTCCTGTCAACCAGGGATCGAACCCACAACCTGGATATGTGCCCTGACAGGGAATCAACCTGCAACCTTCTGGTGCATGGGACAACACTGAGTCACACTGGCCAGGGCTCTAGTTTATCTTAATAAATGTCAACTGTTGTGCTGTGTTAAAATGTCCTGAGGGACTTATGGCATGTAGAACTATTTGCCTTGAAAATTAGAGGCCTTCTTTTGGTATTTTATTTTTAAAGTTTGGCTTCTGTATTTTTTTCTCCCTCCATTACTTTTTCTGTATCCTTACCTTGCTGTAAATTTTTCTTGCTGCTGTCAGTAGATCTGCCTCTAATGGGCTCTTTCATCTAATTTGCTGTCTTTACTCTGCTGAGGAATGGGGAGCAAGAAAATCCACCTTGCTTGAATTATGTGCACGAAAGAGTAAATGGTTTATGAATTGAGGTCCTTTTCCAGGAAGCCTAAAACTTTTTGTTTATTCTTGCTTGTGTTCCATTGAGCAAGGTTGCAAAAAAGGTGACCTCTAAAAAAAAAATCAGTTGTGACTTTATTTGAACTAACATTTTAATCTGTTTGGGAAAATGGCAAATCTTGAAATAGCTTCAAGTTGAAGTTTATCTTGGAATAGTCCTTCGAGATGTTAGAAAAGCAAAGCCTGTAGAACACTATTTCTCAAAATGTTGATGGGACACTTGTGCTTCAGGTTTTATAATTTTCCCGGCTGGAAAGAACATTCTAGCACAAAGTAAGGGAAGTGAGTTTGTCTTCCATGGCAGAAACATATTTTTTCAATAATATTGAACTTTAGTCAACAATTAAACATATACAATGATTATACAGAGGAATGGTATTTCAAGAGGCAGTGTGGTATGTTTGGGGATTTAAAATATACAACCTGACTTTGCTTCTCTAACTCTGAGGAGGTAGTATTGTTTTACTCATTTTTCTGAGGAAGAAACTAACAACTCAGAGTACTCACATCACACAGTACTGTACTGATGGGCAAGGATTTAAAACCCTGTCAGTCTGACCTCTAAGCCCATGCTCCTGGGAATTTGTACTTTATCCCAGTCCTCCCAATAACTGAATCTTTAACAATTATTTTTAATCATGAGTATTTTTATTTGAAAATTTAAATTGCCTTTTAAAAATTAAATGTATTGGGATAACTTTGGTTAATAAAATTATATAGGTTTCAAGTGTACAATTCTATGATTCCTCATGTAACTGATAGCATTGAAGCCCCCTGAAAATTGTTGCTTGCTAAGTCTGTCAAGGTTTGCCCATCCAGCTATGCCAGCCGGGTATTGCAACACTAGGGGGCGCCATCCACATGGACTGCAATGTCATGGCAGTCCTTAGAGTTGTGCCATGCAGGAGATATTATAACGATAACCATCACGTAGAGGGCTATTTATTCTGTGCCAGGTACATCAAATACCATATTTCCTTTATTCTTTAAACAGTACTATAAGGAAATATGATGAGGTATATTTTCCAGAGGAGGAAATTGGGACTCAAAAAGTGCCCCCAGTCAATTCATTAGTGTGTTGTAGGGGTAGAATTCAAACCCAAGTCTTCCTGATTTCACAGCCCATGCTATGTTATTTCCACCTTACTTCATCCACCCCCATTCCATGGAATCTCTTATCAGCCAGGGAAGTGCAGACTGGGATAAAGGGGAATGTGTTCTCAGCATCCTGGAAGCATTACTTAAGTGATGACTCATCAGCACATGACCACAATACTATCCTGATCTCAAACCTTCCATGGCCCAACATTACTTAAGAAGAGAGTGCAAAGCCCATATAAGAGGACCAAAGCCCCATCGTCAACCTTCCTTCCTCCTCATCTACCCCTTCTCCAAGGCACTCTGTGCCCACAACAGCCACCTTTTGAGGCATTTTTGGCCACAGAGTGCACATTTGCATATTGGAGTCCCATTGGTCATTTCCTTTGCTTTAGCTTTAGACTGAAGGCCACATGTTGTTTCCCTATCCAGAGAGCAGAAAACAACAGTGATGCATTGAAAGCCAGTGATGCATGGAAGAAGGCTCCTGTCATTATTGCTTTCCCAACTCACCTCTGTTTCCTCTTGGCTATTACCAATTAACCTGCTATGAACATTTGTATGTAGATATTTGTGTGAACATAGATTTAATTTCTCTGGGATAAATACCCAAGAGTACAATTGCTGTGTCATATGGTAAGTTTGGTATATGTAGTTTTAGAAGAAACTGCCATACTTTTCTGGGGAGAGGCTGCACCTTTATACTATATCCCCACCAGCAATTTATGAGTGATCCAGTTTCTCTGAATCCTTGCCAGCATTTGGTGTCAATGCCATGTTTATTTTAGCTATTCTGCTGGGTGTGTGGAGATATCTCAATGTGGATTTAATTTGCATTCCCCTAGTGGCTAATGATGTTGACCACCTTTTCACATGTTTGTTTGCCATCTGTATCTCCTCTTCAGTAAAATGTTTGTCCATATCTTTTGTCCCTTTGCAAACTGGATGGTTTATATGTTTTTTATTGTTGAGTCTTGAGACTTCTTTATATGTTCTAGTTATAAGTTTTTTGTTGGTTATGTGACTCGCAAATAGTTTTTCTTTGTCTGTAATTTGTTTTTTCACCCTATTTACAGGGTCTTTCACAGAGCAGAAGTGTTGAATGTTTATGAGATCCAATTTATAATCTTTCCTTTTTCGGACCTTATTTTTGGTGTCAAGTCTAAGAACTCTTTATTTAGCCCCAGATCCTGAAGATTTTCTCTTAAGTTTTTACCTAAGAGTTATATCATTTTACATTGAAGTCTGTGATCCATTTTGAGTTAATTTTTGTACAAATATGAGGTGTCAAAGGTCATTTATTTTTGTTTGTTTGTCTTTGCTTATCAGTGTCCAGCTGTTCCAGCACCAATTGTGGAAAAGCCTGTCCTTCTGTTGAATTGCTCTTGCACCTTCATCAAAAATCAGTGGGGCATATTGGTGGGGCCCTTTGCTTTTTACAACCTTATTGATATGTCCTATAATTTGACAGCAGCATCTGAAGAAGAAAAGGATTCGTGGGCCTATTGCCCAAATGAATCATGCCACTAGCTTAGTAAATTTTGAAGTATTTGAAAATTTAGAGAGGTCTCATTACACACTCCTGAATCATGCTCAAGGCCTTATGGTCCTTATGAGAACAGAACACTTGGCCCATATCCCACCAAAATATTCCCTTTACCTAAATAGAAAGACATGGGAAAGAATGCCTGTATTTTTCTTCCCAGGGTCAATACTTGGTTGCTTACGTTTGACTTTGTGAACTTCACGGGGACGGGAAAAGTGATTGGCCTCTGTCAGGCTTCTTTTTGTTGAGCCAAAGCCATTCAGCCGAGACATGTAGCCAGCAGCTCTGCCAGGTCCTCAGGAGCCCGCTCACAGACAGAAACCATAAGGGGCATCTGAGGAAAACAATCCGATCCCTTTTAGGGACACACCAAAGCCGGGTAACTCAAGTTAAACGTAGCAAGATACAGCCAGTCTCAGAGCTGAGTCCCGCGCCATTAGCACTGCTTCCCTGTGTTTTTGAAACATGCATCTGTATAAACCTGCCTGTGCAGACATCCCCAGCCCCACGCTGGGTCTGCCCAAATCCAGCGACTCTGCTCTGAAATGTAGGCGGCACATCGTGGTGACCAAGCCTCCGCCTGGGGAAGCCTGCTGGCCTGCCAGGCCCAGTGGAGCAGCGGAACGGAAACACCTGGAGAAGTTTTTACGTGTCCATGGAATTTCGTTGCGGGAAACCACCAGGGCAGAGACGGGCATGGCTTACAGGTACTTGCTGGTTGTAATGTCATCCAACCAGGGCACTGCACTGAAGTCAGAGGTTGCTGTTATCAGAAGAAATAAGGATTGCAATAGCAAAACAAACACAGAGAAAAAGGAGTAGGACTGGGAATGCAATGAACCCTCTTCTTGGGCTCCTTTTTTTTCAAGCTTTAAATTGTCTATTTCCTCTCTGCTCAAAAGGTAACGTAAAAGATAGGCAAGCTCATCTGGGAAGCTCCTAACCATGAGCTGCCAGTAGAAGTACTTTTGACATTGAGCAGGCAGGTGGTTTTGTGGGTCATAATGAAGAATGGGACCCTGTTCTTCTTAAGGGAATTTATAAATTAAGAGACGGATTTTTTCGCTGCCTGGGCTTTAGGACTGTTATTTCCTTCTAAGCCTAAATCATGTGGTCTGTGCTAATGGCTAATAAAGTAGTTCATGAAACTGAGGTAGTTATTGAAATGACAGGACTTTTTATCAATGTAGCCCAAGATAAATTACTGGTTATTCTCTCAACTTCCAATCTCATCATTTATTCTGTGAAAGATTAACAAAAGGGAGAAATTTTTTTTCCTGGTGTGGGGTGGGATGTGTAATATTTATAAATTGCTCCGAGATGGGAGGCAGCCTTCTTTTTCAGAACAATTATTAGTCAAACCTCTATAAGAGGTGCTTGTGCTTAGCTAAACCGCACAGCAGAAATGCTTTCTTGACCAACGCCTGGAGTTCTAAACATCTGGGAATCTGAGCCAAAGCCATTCAGAAGGACAAGGGTGCTTGCTGAATGCTTTAAAAAAGAAAAAGAAAAAGGAAATATACTGTTTGTAGAGACCAGTTGTTGTAGCTCAGCTCAAAACTTCTGCTTCACAGAATAAGATTGTTTTGCATGGACAGGCTGTCCCCAGTGATTTCAATTTTCTATAACCTTAAGGTCAGTTTTAATGTAGTAGCTAGTACTCTCGTTTATCAGCTGATGTGATTAATAAAGCAATTTGCAATGAGATAGCTTCTCTCTGGAGAACAGAGTGCAGACTTTTTATGCAACAAAGGGCTCATGCAGAAGGGGAATGAACTTCTCTAGGTTTCTAGGACATAGAAACGTAGGACAGCCCATCCCATCATGCTTCAGAAGTGGAGCCTAAGAAGAATCTAGTCACCTTTTCAAGAGAACCTGTGTCTCCCTATACCCCCTGTCCTGAATCCGTCCCCCACAAAAAGGAGCTGCCTTCTCTCTCTGCCTCTCCACAGTCTCTCACCGTCTTCTCCATGTTTTCCTTGCCCCTCGGTGATAGAATATAGACCAGTGAGGAGGGACAGTCTCCCTTTCCATCTTTATCATAGGATGGTGGTGCTAGCATGAACTCGGACAAACCTTCGGAGGGCAGGCCTCTTTCCCTCAGAAGTCCTGGTGTGAATATCAGTTACACATCTTGTGATGTTTTCCAACGTTCAAATATATGTTCTAGGACAGTGTTTTTCTAACAGTTATGAAGCAGAGGAATACTTTCTCCAAACTGCAAAGGTGCCCTAGTTGACACTGGGGGCCAGGAGCCCACCTGCTCGAGGGGAGCAGTCAGTCATCCCCAGCCTGGTCTCTGAGGCACCATACTATTCATGGAGTGAGAGTCCAGTTGTGATGTGACTCTTCATAATGTCCTGGAGAGCAGGGCTCTGTGACCTTGAGGATACCAGGTCCTACACAGAGGGACAAACTCTTGGGCAAGCGTGCATACCACTAGATCAGACTCTAATAAGAAATGGGACGTAGGAGATTGTTGGCCCCCGATCAGAAATTCAGGAAAGAAAAGTGCAGGTAAATTGGGCCTGGGAAAGCCAAGGCTGTGAATTATGATGACCTTGCTGTGCTCTGCCACTTCTCCCTGATGCATTCCTCCACCCCCGTCCTCTCCACCCCCCCCCCCAACTTGAAGCACGTCTCCTTTCTTTAAATTCCATAGTACTTTGTCTATTCTTCTTTCAAGGCACTTATTAATGAACACTATTTAAAACATCCTCCTTTAAGCATTAGGAAGGGATTGTTGGGGAAGAGAATCCTGGTTCTTTTGGTTCCTCCATAACTTAGCGTTTGACCTTGACTTCTTACAAACATAGTTGGGATTTAGGAGAGAAAGTAACTTTCATAGTCTAACATCTTTATGTTTATTTACATCTTCCCTCAAGACCATTGGTTTGGTTCAAAGACCTGGTTCAAACTGTATGTCCCATATGCTTCTTCTTTGCAAGGGTATTATCCCACGTGTAGTGGAAAGAGAGTGGACGTTGGCAAGACCAGAGTTCAAATCCCAGCTTTTCTGGTTTCCCAACTTTGTGACATTGGGCCAGCTGCAACATCTAAGGGCCTAACACACAGTAGGTGCTCACTAAATGTAGGTTCCCTTCCTACTTATTCTGTAGACTCTGTCACTCGTTCTAGGAGCAGGGGCTGAACACTCCCTATAGATGAAACATAGAAATAGACAGGAGAATATTCACAGAAGGAAAAAGAAAGAATAAAAAAACTCCCAGCAGTTCACAATCTGTGTAGGTTTCCATGCTGAGCGTTAGAATTCTGAGAGGCCTGGGAGAGCTGGGTAAGCTGCTTTCTCTTCCTAATTTGGTCCGAAGCCATTGCAGCCTTCAGCCCAATACCAGCTGCTCAGGTCCTTCGATCATCTGTGATAGAGCATTATGCTGTGTTTCCATGGAGACGTGGTTATATTTCTAACTGAGGGTGACCAGGAGAGGAAAAAAAAATCAGTAAATATGCAAACACATGTATCAACTGAAAAGAAACTGGAGGAAATTGTTTGAACGTGTTGTGAAAAGTGCCAAGTTGCTGTGTAGATTCTTCTGTTGGCTTAGAATTTTCAGCAAAAATAGAAGTTTTTGTGGACTCATTTTTTAGTGTCTATAAAATAGTCACTGAAGAGGGTCCTTCAGTTATTTCTAAGTGGCTGCAAGTTAATTGTCTTTATTACATCGTACCGAACTCTGAGCCAGACAGTACGCTGGTGCTTGGGTCAAGGTTAAAGTGCACTGAGAAGTAAATTTATAGACCAAGCACACAAAATAAAATAGCTAGGCTGAGTAAGGAAGGATGCATCTGAAGCAATTTCATAAAACTAACATTCGCCAAGAGGAACTCAAACATATGTAAAATGAAGGTCTCATCCAGGAGTCAGCAAGCTTTTCTTGTAAAAGGCCAGAGAGTCAATATTTTAGGCTCCTGGGCCGCCTCCGCCTTTGTGAGAGCTACTGAACTCCGCTGTGGCAGGGTGAGCGCAGCATTGACAATGAGGAGACAAGTGGGCACAGCTGTGTGCCAATAAACTTCATTTACAGATAAGGAAATTTGAGATTTATATAATTTTCTCATATCACAAATATTCCTTTTCTTTCCCTCCCAAACCATTAAAAAATATAAAAGCCAATCTTATCTTGGGCACCATACAGAAATAAGTGGCAGGCTGGATTTGGTCAGCAGGCTGAAGTATGCTCACCCCTGGTATAAAAACAAAGCTTTCGGTTGTATAGGTCCGTGGTCGGCAAACTGCGGCTCGCGAGCCACATGCTGCTCTTTGGCCCCTTGAGTGTGGCTCTTCCACAAAATACCACGGCCTGGGCGAGTCTATTTTGAAGAAGTGGCGTTAGAAGAAGTTTAAGTTTAGAAAATTTGGCTCTCAAAAGAAATTTCAATCGTTGTACTGTTGATATTTGGCTCTGCTGACTAATGAGTTTGCCGACCATTGGTATAGGTTATTTCTTTATTTGATTGTTTATTTTCTTACACCTCCTTGTGTCTAGAGGTATTTAAGGGGCCCAAGTGCATATAATTCAGAAAAGATAAAAATGTAGAAGAAGGAAAAAAAATGAGACTAAGAAAGATTAGGAGCAGGAAGGGAAGACTGCCCAGGTGAGGGAGCATGCCGGTTCAGGCCATGCACTCGGGCCTGGATTTGGCTCTGCACTTTCTAGCAGCACCAAACTGAGTAAAGGGAAATGGAGCTCCTTACAGCAGTCACCGAGTTCTTGAGGTGGAGGCGAGCCAGGTGTGCTCAGTAATGTGCTCCGAGCTGGAGATCAGAGAGAAATTTCTCTCTTGATTCTTCTTCTTGGCGTAATCAACAACATCCTCAAAAATATCCTTATACTGTAGTAAACACAGCAGTGGGGTTCCTAGAGCTCTTTCCTATGGAGCCCCTAATATTAATCAATGGCAGGACATCAAATAGTAATTCATCAAAAGCAAGTGTGTGGATGACAGATGAAATGACACTAGTTGATAGAAACCACATCAATCAGTTTGAGATTATTTATGCTTAAAACATTTCCCAGTAATGATGGCACAGATATTGCTATATATTATGGTGACAGGATTTGTCCAGGTTCATGGAATAAAACAATCATTTCTCAAAAAATAAAACAAAAAATAGCCAGTTATGCTATTTACCAACTAAAAAAATTTTTTTATAGCCTTGAGCTGAAGGTGGGGAGGGAATAATAAAAGAAGGAAAGGAGAGGCGGGGGAAGTATCAGAATTATTATATGGGACAGACCTCAGAGAAAATCTGCTCCAATTTCTGGTTTAATATCTGAGGGAAATTGAAGCTCAGAGATGTTGGGTGACTAACCTGAAGGTGCAAAGCAGGGAACCCCTGTCCCTTGGGTCCCAGCTCATTGCTTTCTGTAGACTCTCCATTTTTATTCCCAGTCCCCCAATCATCCCATCCCATCCCATCCCATCCCATCCCATCCCACACCAACACACACACACACACACACACACACACACACACACACACACACACACTCACCCTCCTCCTGGGGATGCTGTCGCATTCACCATCCTGCTCTGACCCACTTTTCCAGGTGCTGCTCTTTGTGCTCTGGTCTGGAGCCTGCTTCAGTCTTCTGCTCTACACACTGACCCTCCATCCCTGCCCCAAACATCGGGTCTCACTCATCATCACTGTCCCTATCTAGAATATTTTTTCACAGCCCCCTTGCCTAGGAAAATCCAACCCAGAGTCTTTCCCTTCTCTCTTACAGCATGACCTGTCTTTGCTCTAGATAGAATTTGGATTATTAGTTGTATGTGTGTGTGTGTCTTATTCTCAAAATTATGCCATTGTCACCTTGAGGATAAGGAGTAGAGTTTATAATATTTTGTAATCCTTCCACGCTTTGCACTTAGAAAGTGCTCAATGCATGTGTATTGCTTGATTGGGGTACATCCATTCAGAAGTTGGGGAACAGAAAGAAAGACACCAAAGTGCAAATAGGAACCTCCCTTTCCCCATTTAATAGTGCTCTAGCCTCATATTTTCTTCTGTTACTTGACCTTGGCTGAGCCTTAGTTTCTTCTCTGTAAAATGGTCCTAATTCAACTGACCTCACCAGGGTGTTGTAAGAATTAAATGAAGCCACACAACTGACCTCACCAGGGTGTTGTGAGAATTAAATGAAGCCACACATGTGAAAGTCCTTAGCTCGCTGCCTACCAGAGTGGGAGCCTAACAGAGTTCCCTTGCTTCAAACTCCGTCTTAACCCTAGGAATCCATCATCTTGTCCTCTTTCAGAGGGTGAAAGGAAAGGTATAATGAT
Organism: Cnephaeus nilssonii; assembly: GCF_951640355.1. Classification (NCBI taxonomy): domain Eukaryota; kingdom Metazoa; phylum Chordata; class Mammalia; order Chiroptera; family Vespertilionidae; genus Cnephaeus; species Cnephaeus nilssonii. The sequence continues at coordinate 20,709,046 of NC_137074.1, forward strand.
TTGGAAAGAGGGGCAGATTGAATCTTGCATAATTCTGAGCATATCACCTTCTTTCCTCACTTTCTTTTAGAATTTTTTTGCTTTTCCTATCAGAATATATTATTAGGATCTATAGAGAAAAAGTTTTTTCTTCTTTTTACCTTGTACATGTCCTTCTATTTAATTAAAATGGCCTCATGAAGCATTGTTATACATTACTCTCTATATGCGGTAATATGAAGATGAATTCATGTATTTCTAGTGGCTAGCTTTGGGTCTAGAACATAAATATCTGAAACAGAATGAAATGAAAGGGCTAAGACTCCCACTTGTATCTGCAATACTTCTCCCATAGGCTGGCTGGTCACTGTGTCTGAGAATTTCTTTGACTAGAGGCATCAGTTCTCCTGTTAAAACGGAATCTAAGCTCTGGCCAGTTGTTCAGTGGTTAGAGCATTGGCCTGTGGACAGAGGGTCTCAGGTTCGATTCCTGGTCAAAGAAACATGCTTTGGTTGTAACATTTCCCAGCCCCTGTAGGGGTGCTTGCAGGAGGTAACCAATCGATGTGTCTCTCTCATGTCGATGTTTCTCTCCCCCCTTCCTCCCCCACCCCCGCCCGCTCCACTTCCACTAGAAATCAATGGGGAAAACAAGGGAATCTAAGCTAATCAGCGGTCTGACCTGAAAACAGAGAGGGTGGGAGAAGATTCTAGACTAAATCAACAGGAAAGCTTGGGTGTCAGAGCCGGCTCAGAGCTACAGGCTGATTGTGCAGGACCACAGGAGGGATGGAGCGAAGAAGAGGACAGGAAAGCTAGAGAGAGACCTCACTCACCCACCAGCCTTTCTCAAAGATGCCCATGCAAGCATTAGGACGCATTCACGGACTAATGGAGTTTTCACTGGTCTCCGAGTGAAGATTCTAAAGATAAACAGAAACTTTTTCATGCTGAAAACCGTTCCCTGGGTTCTGTCACAGTGAGAATGTGGAGTCCTGGCTGGAGGATTGGAAGGTCAGCTTCCTCCCTCCCTCTTTCCCTGACCCTCCACGCCCTTTCCGATAAAACGAAAGTAAAGCGCCCTGGGTCCTCCCAGGATGAAACTGTTCCTGCAAAGGGGCCTGGAGCAACTCAGGAGAGACGCCCCTCCTCTGCCCTCTCAGCTTTCCACCTTTCCCGTGCTATAGCGTGGAAGTTGCAACTTATTTTTGTTCCTAAGTTCAATATATGCTCCTCCTTGAAGTATCCCCTCCCCAAAACCTCTCCTCCCAAATCTTTTTTCACTGCCTTCCCATGACCTACTTTTATCATGGAACACTTGGCGCACTCAGACCTGCTTGAAAAGTAGCTATGGCCGTGACCATGAAAATCAAAGCCCAGAACAAAATGCTCCCCGTGCAGGGGGTTGTATTTTCTACATTAAAGAGAAAAGCCTCCATGGTTTATTTTAGACTGGCCTCATTTTGGTCAGTCGCCGGGCCTGTGCTAATTTGCTCTGAGCCCTCTGGCTGTGGCTCTCCCGACAGGGACATTTCTGGGGGAACATGGGTGACACCCAGATGGTTCAGGCTCAAAACCCATGTGATCGATCACTTGAAACCTGAATAGGCTGTGGGTGAAGCGCCCAGGAGGCTTGGGTGGAATGCTTTTTCCCCGTTGACTGGAACAGAAGTTTTAAAACAAGTACATTTAAAAAAAAAAAAGTCAGTTTAGATAGAAAGTGCTCTGAAATCTAAGCGGGGGTGAGAGATGAGTGCCACTTGGAATTGAAATATTATTTCGTTTAGTTTTGAAATTTCCACTTGTGATTTTTCCAGAGGGAAAGTTGCTTTGTTTACATGGCATAATAAAAACACTGAAAATTCAAGGTCCGAAAACAACGCCAGATTAAATGAATCTGCATTTTCTCATGTGAAAATTGTGGATAGCAGTTTCATATGAAAAAAATAGGCATTTTGAGACCTGTGTTTTTCTGACTAAGGAGCATAGGTCAAATATATCTTTACTCAAGAAAAACAACAACAACCCACACCTCTTCCTGCATTTCCCTGCAGTGCCTGTGAGTGCCACTAGAATGCGCTATTTCATAAAGAACATGGAATGCTTCAGTACCCTGAACCCAAGAAATCTACCCAGGCAATGCTAGAGCAGAACTTAAATTTGAATGTATATATTTACCTTGATTATGAAAATTAAGAAGTGTCTCTTTTGATACCACATGGAATATTTTCTATAGTGAGAAGAAAAAAAGAAATTATGGCCAGCATACTCAGGATTCTGAGAAGCCCTGGCCCTATAGCAGGCATCTATCTATATAAAAGCCTAAGTGACCATTTGACTGTTTGACCGTTCGCCTGGTAGCTATGACATGCAATGACTACCAGGGGGCAGATGCTTAGACCAGTAGAGGAGGGAGCCTGATTACTCGTGGAATTGGCTGTGGGTTAGGTTGCTGCTGGGGAACTGTTGGCCCCGAATCTGCTTCACCCGCACCCTGGACCCAGAGAGGAGGGAGCCCGATTCTGAGTGCATCACCCGAGAACTGCCCTCTTGCAATCCAGGACCCCTTGGGGGATGTCGGAGAGCTGGTTTTGGCCCGATCCCCACAGACCAGGCCGAGGGACTCCATTGGTGCACAAATCTGTGCACCGGGCCCCTAGTGCTATTATAACCTAATCTAGTTAGATATTTGGTAGAGAAAAGTTTCTATGTCCCTGAGTTTCTGAGCACAGGGGAGTCTGAACCACACTGCAGACCTCTGGGGATGGCTGGTGGAGAAAGGAAAGGCAGATGTGCCCCACACGTGGTCTTCCTTGAGGGAATGTCTGTTAATGCCTTTGCATAGTTAAGATGGAGCAGATTTGGTGAATCTGGAAGGTGTGTGTTGTCAGGATGGCCTTGCAGAAAGCCAACTCAGAATCCAGGAATGTTCTTAGGACCATGATCTTGCCGGTCTGGCTCAGCACCAAATTAGGTGGTGGACAATGGACGGTGCCCTTCCTCCTCTGTACCCAGGGCTTATTTTCACTTCTCATGGGACATCTCTCCACACCTAGCACTTCAGCCTCTCATCCAGCGGTTCCTTTGCCAGACCTTAGCTAGTTATCAATCAACTAATGCTCCCTAAGATACCAATTACACATCTTGTGATGTGTCAATGTTCAGATAAAGATATGTTCTTTCAAACAATTATGAAGCAGAAGAACACTTCCTTCAAACAGATGAAAGCAAAGCTGTCCCAGTTGAAGTTGGGGCCTGAGGGTATCTTCAAACTCTGTCATGTCCAAAGAAATGAACCTCTAATGGTGGGAGTCCAGGTTAGAGAGGAGCTATTTTTAGACAACATATGTGCCTCCCAGTACAATTACCAACTTCAGTTAAATTTACATAATATACTTTCATCTCATCTACCGTCCGTATTCCAGTTTTATCAGCCAACACAATAATGCCCTTTATAGAAAATTTCTTACTCCACTAATACTGGAACCAGTTTAGAATCATGTATTTTGTTGTTGTAGTCATGTCTTTTTAGTTTTCTTCAGTCTTGAACAGTTCAGGCCAGAATGTTAGCCTGGGAGGGTGGTGAGAAAGAGGGCTGTGACTAATTGCAATGTCTGCTTTGAGTTGGGAGGTGGCGCTGTAGTGCCGCACAATTGCAATGCTTGTCCTGAGGTCTCCCAGTTCCAGCTACCAATTCTGTGTCAGAGACTGCGTTATCCAGCAAGGACCATCACGTTTTCATCCTGTACTTTAGGTCCAAAGCTGAAGTGGACCTCAAAGACTTACTGAGAAAATTGACCTGCATAAATTCATCATCTGTGGGCTGTTGAGAATCACCAGGAACTGGAGTAAAGCACTGACAGGCAGGGCCAAGCACGCAGTTTCCTCAGACTGTCCAGCCCCAAAGTGAGGTGCCCATGGAGCTGGGCCAGGGAACCACCCCAAGAGGCTGGAGCAGCAGCCGAAGGAAGAGGCCTATTCCAAACAGGCTCCAGCACAGAAGAGGGTGGATTCCGGCAGTGGGTTTTGGTGAGCCCACTGTGTGAGCGGTGGGAGTAGCTGAGCTGCCCCAGGAGTCAGGAAAACACAGGTTCTGAGTGGGTTAGATGTAATATTTTTAGACCCAGCTGCCTTTAATCTATTTTTTTCTTCCATGATATTCCTTTTAATTTGTTAAGGCAGGATGAGATAGAAGCTCTGACAGTTGTGGAGTATGGGTGTAGAATGTGCAGCTCATTAGGTGTCTGAGCTCCTGCTTTAGCATCGGAAGGATCGGAAGGATCTGGAGTATGGGTGTAGAATGTGCAGCTCATTAGGTGTCTGAGCTCCTGCTTTAGCATCGGAAGGATCTTCACCCTCCTTTTGAAATTTTACAGCACTCTTTTTAACTCAGCACATGGTGACAACACATACGTTTAGAAGCCTGTTATGGCTTATAAAGGAGCTGTGATTGCTTCCTGAGAGGATCATTGTGTAAGATAGCACCTCTATGAATGATTTCTGAAAAGGTTAATACTGACTGGAACTTCTTTGTAAGATTCAGCAAACTAGCACCTCTCTCCTTTACCCCTATTTTTTTTTCTTAGCACTCTTGTTTATTCCTGTATTGTCTGTCCCTCCCCCTGGAGTGAACTCCAGGAGGGCAATGATTTTTATCTGTAGGGTTAATTGCTGAATCCCCAGAAATTGATGTCTAGTGCAGGACTCAACAAACATTTGCTGAATAAGTGAATTATTAAGCAGGGGTAGGACAAGTAAGCCTTCACGGTTCCCTGGCTGACAGCATGCTGGGTTATCAGACACAGGGAGGGAGTGTTCAACCAGGCTCTCCATCCAGAGTTTCTCTGCCATGTACTTTCTAATTTTCTCTGTTTACTAAAAGCATCCAAAGTGTCCTTATTTGCGACAGTGATACTTAGAGACAGCATTGTTCCCACAGGACATAGGTCCTTAAATCTTGGATTTTAAGATCCCTTGTAAGTGCCATCATACTTATCATATTGTCATGTGCTCAGTTTATTTTTGTTTCTCTGCAGACATTCATCTTGTTCACTTCTCATTTACTCATTTGCTTCACTCTAATCCCAGAGTTTTCACTGTACTTTCCTCCATAGTGGGGTCCTGAGTTACAATGACTAGTACAAGACACTCGGGGCTTTCACTCATATTCTCACTTCTCCTTGGAGATGGTGCTTATATACCCACATATGGAGCCATGGGCCTCTCCTTCCCCACCTCTTCCCACCACAAGCTCTTCCCCTCCGACCCTTTGTGCTTCAATCCCATTGGCCAGCCCTCTTTAGTTTACTCTTTTCCTGATCATCATCTATTTCTATTTCATTACAAGAGGGGCACCATCTCATTATATCATTTAGGTGTCATTCAGGGACAAGTCTAGAGAGTCAGCCCTCCTGTTGGGATTCCTGGATGACCCATCATCCTAAATACACTAGAAGATTTTCTGTTTACTCAGAAATTATAAATGGTTATGATTAGACCTTCTTGTTCTTAGTGTGATCAGACTGTTCCGGGAACAATCTGGCCGACAACAAAGGATCTCTAGCTGGTGATGAGCAGTTGCAGGATGGTACCTTGCTGGTATCATTAGGTCATTGTGGGGCTTCTCACTTGAGTCTGGCTCCACTCTACTTCCAGGGAAAGATGCTGACTTGTTCAACTCAGTGTTAGTGGAACTGGGCAATGGCAATAGTAGGTTTTCCTACTCAGTGGGTTTAATTGCCTGAAGGAGCCTGAGTGAGACTCAATGACAGTGGACAGAGTCCAACTATCTGCTTTATGATCCTTCCTCACAACCATTTCCTCTCCAAGACCTTCCATTTCTGACTTCACGTTCACCAATTCTTGGTTTCTGGATGTCCTGTATGGGTTATTTAACTAATTATTTCCATAATTAGTCCCATGCCCCCTTTAAACTGTTGGGTGATCCAAAACACATTCTCTTAGAAGATGGAAAATCAGGTCCATGTGGCCAAATCTACTAACTCACATTTTTATAATGGAACTCTTTTTATGAAGTTATTTTGTATGCCTACTAATCAGTTTTTGTTGTTAGGGTAAAGTATCTATTTTTATAGTTGTTCTTGAACCACTTAGCTTATTTCTTCCCTGACATACACAGATTTTATCTTTCATTCAAGAGCTATTACTGGGTGTTAACCTGTGTTATACACTACTCCAAGAATTTGGGACATAGCAGTGAACAGAACAGACTAAGTTCCCTGCTTTGTTGAAGATTTCATTCTAGTTGGGGTAAGGTAGACAATAAACTCACTAACTAAATAAAGTTTGTAGCATCTCAGAACGAGTAAGTTCTTTATAGAAACAAAAAGTATGGAAGGAGGATGAGGATACGTGTCAGAGGATAGTTGCAATTTTAAATATTGTAGCCAGAGAATATGGCTATAATACTTCTCACTGAGAAGATAACATTTGAATAAACATCTGAAGGAAATGAAAAGGACAATAAGTTTTCCTGGGGTGGGAGGAGCGTACTGCAGACAGAGGATACAGCATGTGTAAAGGCTTAGAGTGAGAGTATATAAGGGAGAAACATCACAGAAGCCAAGAGGAAGTGATGAGTGGAAGAGTAGCAAGAAATAATGTCATGAAGGTAAAGGAGAATACTGAAAGTTCAGATGTTTCCCAAGACCTTCCTCAGGTTCAGTGATTCATTAGAAGGACTCACAGAACTCATCAAAGCCATTATACTCACAGTTAAGGTTTATTACAAAAAAAAAAAAAAGATACAGATTAAAATCAGCATCAGGAAGAGGTGCCTAGAGGTACAGTCCAGGAGAACCAGAACTTTTGGTTGTCCTCTCCAATGGAATCATGTGGAAAGCAGTTTTAGCTCAGCAAAAATGTGGGACAATATGCATGGAATGTTGCCAACCAGGGAAGCTTATCAGAGATTTGGTATTCATTGCTTTCATTGGAGATTGGCTACATAGACACATGAACCACCTGTATGGTTGACCTTGGTCTCCAGCCTGTGTGGAGGTTGAGTTGATTCTGTGTAGCCCAAGGCCTCCAGGTAAACATATACACTCCTGTTGGGTAGAATAATTCCAAGGGCTTAGAGTTTACCTCCCAGGAGCTGGGGCAAAGGGCCAAACCTTTCTTTCGTTACCCCCTACCCAGCTACTTGGCTGAGAATGGAGAGGCAGAATATTGTTGGTATGAGAAGAGGGGAGTAGATTATGGTGAGGCAACCTGCATATGTCAACCACATTCTCTAATGATCACATCTGGAGGAGACAGATGTATCATAAGCTGGTATGACAATAAACTCATGGAAATAAGATTCCAGTTGGTCAATCATCTGGAAATTGGGAATGAGGCTACCCTGCCATTAACCAGCAGTGTGCTATCTCCATTGCTGGAGCTTTGTTCTCCTATTGCTCTAAAATCCTCTGACTTTTTATGTGTAGAGGGATATTTTCCTCTATCTACATCCCCAACAGCTTATGCTACTTAATCACATGACTAAAATAAGCATAAATCTCATTTAACTAAAGGTAAGAAGGAAAACACTGGCTTTAAATGATATTTAATTTAGCATGGAAAGTAATGCATTTTTAATAAGAAACACATTAAAAACTCATAAAGTGGTTTATTTATAAGGTGATTATCCCCCCCCCCATTACCCCAATAACTACAGTTAAGTTCCATCAACTATTCAGGAAGTGCAATTACACAAATGCCATGTTTCATTTTGCATCTGATTATAGTAGTTCTCCCTCTGCATACAGACTGTGTGTGAAGAGTAAATGCATAACATTTTAGACTCTGTGAGGACACGTGGATAATCAGATATCTCTTCCCCACCTCCCAATAATGTTACAAATACATTTCCTGAGGCTTGAAGAGTTTAAGCAATCCGCTAACAGTCACATAGATGGTTTGCTAAGTTCTAGTTAAGAACTTAACCAAAGACTTTTGATCTACTAGTTTACTCGTTGCACAACAGAATTGTTCAAATAAATGAAGATTAACAGTTGTGCCTGGGCATTATGCCAATCACTGACTCATAACAAGGGAGTACACGGTTCCTGTATTTAAGCAACTTCAAGAGCAGTCCAATTGGTGAGAGAACCATGTCAACCAGATAATTAGAGTCTAGTTAGATACATGCAATATTGCTGTTCTAAACACAGTCATAATAGCAGAGCAAGTGATGAATGCTTGCTTGAGAGTCAGAGATGACTTTGAAGAATTGTCAATTTCATGCACAGGGTTTTGAAGGATGAATAAGTTTTACAATTATTCCAAAACTGGAAGAGCATTTGGTGTAGAGACAATAGTATGTTTGAAGGCCTAGGGGTGATTATTATATAAACAAGTTTTGGAGACAGCCAGACCTGGATTGAATGCTGTTTCTAAGGCTCACTAAGTGAGTGACTTTCACAATTTGTTTATCCCTTCTGCACATTCACTTTTGTTCATCAGTAAAATGAAAATAATACCTATCCCATAGAATAATGGAAAAAATTAAATAATGTTACAACTATAAAGCACATACATAGTAGGAACTCAGGAGCAGGTAGCTACTCTTCTTTTCTTCCTTCTTTCTTCCCTGCAGACCTTCTTGATGAGGATAGTGCTGGAAGAGGAGATTAAGAGGCAGGGAAGAAATATGTTGATCATTGGAAAAGCTTGCAATGAGAAACTGTTGCTGGATACTTAGGTAAGAAAGGACAAGATCAAATTTGCATCCTAAAGAGGTAGTTTTGGAAGAGCTGTGCATAGAAACGGATAGAAGGCCATTTCACGATCTAGGTGAGAGGGTTTGAAGACACGAGTAAGGGCAGTGGAATGGAAGGGAGAAGAGAGCACAGACTCAACGATTTGGGGAGGTACAAGGAGCAGGATGTATTCTGGTGCAGCTCTGTTCACTGCATTTTGGTTTTCATTTCCACATGTACTTGAGAGATTGTGTAGAAGGGAAAATGCTAACTGGGCCCTAAGGTATGGCACTCTGGCATCAGGAAGGAGGCAGAGGGGCAGAACTCTGCAGCAGCTGCTGTTGCTTTAGGCTCTTGTGTCCCTAAAGTGCTTGCACAGAATAACTTAAATCGTCCACATTCCCATTCACATGAAAATAAACCTCAGAGAGAGCCACTGCACAGTCAAATCTTTTCTCCCTTGTCTGACTTTAAAGCAACTCCTAAACTGCTACATTCCTGAGGCAATGATCTCTTCACTATAATTTGTTAACTCTGAGTAACCTCAAATACATCACTTTTAAGCAGCTCAAGACTTTTCTCTGAGGCTGCCTGTGTCTCCTCTTTAACAGACTTCGAACGGCCCAGTTGGGCATAGGGCTGGCTCCCCGGGAGTGCTCACCAAATCCCTTGGGTTGACTGCACAATCTCCATCACCTCCATCACTTACCTTATACTTTCCTTTAAAAGCCATGCAACCTTTACTACCTTTGACTTTTTGTTTCAAATTAGTCTTTTTTTAAAAAATTTCTTTATTGATTAAGTTATTACATATGTGTCCTTATCCCCCCTTTACTCCCCATCCCCCCACTCGTGCCCTCACCCTCCTGTTGTCTGTGTCCATTGGTTAGGCCTATATGCATGCATACAAGTCCTTTGGTTGATCTCTCCCCATTACCCCCTCCCTCCCCTGCCTTCCCTCTGAGGTTTGATGGTTTGATCGATGTTTCTCTGTCTCTGGATCTGTTTTTGTCCATCAGTTTATGTTGTTCATTATATTACATAAATGAGTGAGATCATGTGATATTTATCTTTCTCTGACTGGCTTATTTCACTTAGCATAATGCTCTCCAGTTCCATCCATGCTGTTGCAAATGGTAAGAACTCCTTCTTTTTTACCTCAGCGTAGTATTCCATTGTGTAGATGTACCAGAGTTTTCTAATCCACTCATCTGCTGATGGGCACTTAGGCTGTTTCCAAATCTTAGCTATGGTGAATTGTGCTTCTATGAACATAGGGGTGCATATATCCTTTCTAATTGGTATTTCTAGTTTCTTGGGATATATTCCTAGAAGTGGGATCACTGGGTCAAATGGGAGTTCCATTTTTAGTTTTTTGAGGAAACTCCATACTGTTCTCCACAGTGGCTGCACCAGTCTGCATTCCCACCAGCCATGAACCAGGGTTCCTTTTTCTCCACATCCTCGCCAGCACTTGTCCTTTGTTGATTTGTTGATGATAGCCATTTTGACAGGTGTGAGATGATACCAAATTAGTCTTAACAGCCCTTTTACTGATGGCAAAACTGAAAGTTAGCATAACACACACGCACACACCACCACCACCACCACCACCACCACCACCAACAACAACAACAACAACTTCCCCCTGACCTCCCAGAGGACTGATATAAAAAAAAGAATATCTGACTTCCAACCTCCTAACATGGGTGTGCTAGGATCCAGTCAGAGAGAGGATTTTTCCATTTCATGCCTATTTTAGCTCTAACCAGCATTTTGGTATTTATTCATATTTTCGTTTTGAATATAAATAGCCATCTATACACTTTGACAATGTTTTAATTCTACCCACGTAGGGGTTTCTATGAAAGCTTGTTCACATACAAAAGCATCATGGCTCCACACTGTTCATAAAATGATTGGTCTTTGACTTCATTATCTACAAAAGATCTATACGTGGGAGCCCAGATGAAATTAAGTACAAAATTATTGGCAAGGTATTTCTACATTTATCTGTAAAAATAACCATGACTGCCTATTTTAAAAAAGAACTGCTCACAGAATTTTCTTAGATCTGACATAATTTAGGTATTGAAATCACTCTAAGAATTTACAAAAGCTCAGGGCACACAGTTAGAACACTGTGTTTGGGCGAAGCTGACTTTCAGGATTGGGCACATAAAAGAAGCCTTTGAAAAACTCACATCTGAAGTGCTTTCATTACTTGAAATCATAAAGTGGTTTTCTAAACATTGCTTGAAGCCAAATGAATAGATCGCATACATAGCATGTATTTATACTGGATGTTGTTAAGCAAGAAAGACGGAACAAATAGTAGCAATAGTACTATAGCCATTTACTTTTTGCTTTAGGTAAATTTGCTATTTATTCCAATTTTAGGACTAGCAATTATGCAGCCAATCTACTAATAATTTTGACCACCTGCTACATGCAACACATTATGCTGGACACTAACAAGGCTCTAACGACTCTCAAACCAAAACATCCCGGCAGCTGCCTTTAATCTCCTCCCTCCTGACTGGAGAGGATAGTTATCTTGTTTTCATTGGGCATTCATCTGCCTTCAGCAGTTCAGTCAGGTTGGAGAGGACCACACTTGAATAGGTGGCCACTACCATCTCTTATTGATGTGTGGTGTCTAAAATTCTTTCAGATCATTCCTGCTGGGAACTCTAAGTGAGGCCATTTGCCAGCCATCATTTTGACATCTTCAGTGACTATTACTCCTGCGTTAAAAAAAACAAAACAAAAAACTCACCTAACAGCATGACCTTGGATCAGCCGAGGCTTCTGCCCATTCTGTGGCTCCAAATGAATAAAAACTCCTCATCTCCTTCATGTGATTGGCTGCTTCAAGCTTAAGCCGAAGGAAGCTGAAGTCCCCACTGACACCTGTTCAAGACAACAACAAGATCAACAAAACAAGGAAAAACATTCTATAAAGTCAATTCTGGAATTCACAAAATTTGGGTGCTCTGAAGTTAGCAACACATTGCAGAAGAATTACACTTAGTTTATAAAACTGTTTTTAATACTGAAATCTAGCTGTATTTGAAAACAGGACTCATACTGTGCTATCTTCTATGGTAGCCACTAGTAATATGTGGTTAAGTGGAAGTTAACGTTAAATTAAAATAAAATTTAGATCCTCAGTAGCATTAACATATTGCAAGTACTCAATATCCGCATGAGGCTGGTGGCTACTGTGTTAGATAGTGAAGCTATAGATCATCTCCATCATCAATGGAGTAGTCCTGTATTAAAATAACAGCTCAAGGCAAGAATCTCAGACTCAGCAGCCATAGGATTGTCTTTGCTTTCATGTATTTTTTTTCCAGGTTTTCAAATGAATTATGGCACTTAAAAATTTCTACATAGTCCCCTTATCTTGAGACAAGTCAAATAGTGGGAAGGTCTGGCCACCCACCATGCTGTCCTCATGGTGAAAGTGTAGGAATAATAATCGTTAAGTATCCAATTACTACCTGCCAGTAGTGTTGATTTAGTAACTTGTAAATAAAACTCTGTTATGGAGGTGTCAAAATGAACCTCACCGAAGAGCGTTTTGATGTATGCTATTCTGCATGCCCACTTATTTTTTAAGGCAATGAGAACCATTATTTGGTCTCAGTGATGAAATTACCACAATGAACAGATTCCTGGCACCAGCTGAACCCTGTGATTCGGGAAAGAGAAATATGAATTTTGTCTTTATTCACGTTGGTTCAAATCCATCCATAACTTTTGATGGGTGTAGACATTTAGATGAAAAAGCACTTATAAATTAAACTTTATCTTGTTATTTCATTGCCCTTTTGCAATAATGGCAAACTTTGTACAGAATTATAAATCAAGGCCAAATGTTGCCTGGATGCCATAGTACAAAGATTCATTTAGTGTGCATACAACCTTATGATCTACAAGGTGATTCATCACTTACTATCCTGTCTTCTGACGGAGGAGTTGGATGCTGATGCATACTAATGTGCAAAGTCAATGCTGGGTGTCGATCCTTCCCAGATCTAACTGTTTCTTAACCCATTGGCTGCAGGAAGGGTTGCCTTTCAGAATCAATGACCTAAATACAGTGAATTAATCTGGGAAAGTGGTGAAATATGAAGCATGGCTTACCCTACCTCTGCTTGGCTGTTGACAGTTTGCTGAACATTACAGTTTAGATGTGACCAGATAAGAAAGACAGGAGATGAGTGCCCCAGAAGAGAACTGTGTACTTTTCAAAGTGCTTTGCCATATAATATCCCATTTGATCCTCACGTCATTCTGTACCCAAGCAGGGAAGGTTTAGGTGCCACGAATGAGGCAGCTCTCTGGAGAAGAATTGATCACGTCCCCACCTGTGTCCCATTGACTCTGTTCCCCCGAATATGCCTCTGTTGTAATTATCTGTATGCCTGGCCACATCTTTCACTAGACTTGAAGGCGGGGATGGGACAAACATGTTCTTATTTATCTCGTTTTCATGGCATCTAGCATGATGCCTCAGATATAAGTTGTTTATCTGCCCAGAAAAAGAAGGGTGAATGTAACACAAAAGATCTGTAAAGGAGGTAGGATTTTTTTTTTAAGGGAGGAAAACATTATGCTGGGTTTTGTTTGCTCTACTGAAATTCAGGAAGATGACGTTTAGCATGATCTGGGTCACTCAGTCCCCAGTGTTGGAGTTAGATCTAAGACTTGGGTCTCCTTTCACAATACATTTCCCACTAAAACATTCTATTCTTCTCATACCGCTGAATATTTATTTTAAGACATTCTATTTCTCTTTGTAGCTAGTTCAGCAAAAGGGAACATGAATTTTACCTGAATTTTGAGTAGTAAGAGATTACAAATGCTTAAGTAGGAAGAATTGAAAAGCTGCACTGCTGTTTATACTTTTGTTCCTGGATATGATGTCTAAAACCTCTTTGATGTGAAAGGAGATCGCAATGAAAGCAAACATGTGACTACAGTGTTTTATTGTAGCCCGGGCTCTAATCACAGACAGAGGAATGGATTTTCTGGTCACGGATGAACACAGGTACGTGATACTGTGAGTGGTCAGTGGTATGTGTAGGTCGTGGGCCTGCTCCAGAAGTCTAGTTCTGTGCTCAGGCTAGAGATTCAAAAGGAGAGACAGAGTTTGGATGAGCAGAATAACAGAAAATTGAAGAGGTAGCAATCTCCACAATCAGAGGACTCCGTGTTTCACCTAATGAGTGGACACTCCTAACTAACAAAACCGAGCACTAGGTTTACTCTATTGACAAACATCGTAACTCCTTTACTGATCTTTTATGTTGCATTTGCTTTTTCTCTTCTGAGCAAATGTTTTGTTATATTGAATACTTTTACTTATACTTGTCTTTAGCATTACTTTTTATATCTATGGTTAAACTCCCTTTTATATCTCTGAGCTCTCCCTGTTTTAGTTTTCAAACGTAAATGATTGGTACTTGCCTTTGACTATAGTAGTTTCCCCTTTATCTTTGCATGTTTCAGTTACCAGTGGTCAATCGTGGTCTGAAAATGTTGAATGGAAAATTCCAGAAATAAATAATTCATAAGTTTTAAATTGCACATCATTCTGAGTAGTGTGATAAAATCTCATTCCATTCCATTCTGTCCTTTTTGGACATGAATCATCCCTTTGTATAGCCTGTACACACAATGCAGTAAGATATTTTGAGAGAGAAAGAGAAAGACCACATTTACTAGTATATAACTTCTATTACAGTATATTGTTTTAACTTTATATTTTATATTAGTTTTATTCCACTGGAATAAAAAGTGTATAATTTTCAAAGGTGCTTACTTTGAAGAAAATTCATTGAAATGTATAAGATCTGATATGTGTGGTAAAAACAACAGTCAAATTGAAACCAGATAGCTTTTTAACCAAAAGAAAAAAATGTCAGTGCCTATTGGTATTACTCATGGAATTTTTATGGTGTAACGTGATGTGTGAAATATTCAGCCAAAAGTCAGGAAAACGGCACTCTAGTTCTAGCATTTCTGTGGAACAGCTGAATTATTTGGGTCTTGACCTCTTAGGATCTCAGATTTGATATCTATTAAATGAGGAAGAATAGACAAGATGCCCTCTAAGGTTTCTTCTATATTCGAAAGTCCAGGAGTTTTGTATAAGCCATGTTCTCTTGGTTAGATATATGGCATAAGATATTCATCAAATCAAAGATACCATCAGTTGTAAGATACACCATTAATTTGTGTACTGTTAAGAATGAGACACACTGCCTTTCATAATTTTAAGACTATTGACTCTAAGAAGCATTCCACTTTTGAGATGTGAAAAATATTTAAAAAAGTGTATCTTAGAGTCTCTAATAAATGGTTATTCTTATCTTATTCATCCTACCATCCTTCAAAGAGTCTTGCAAAGTACCTACTATATCTAGTTATTCATTTATTCATTCAATAAATAAATATAAACTTAGTGCATACTGTATTTCAGTCAAAACAACATGCATATATCAAAACATATTGAATAATGGAATTTTAGAAGTATGCCCGCCTTCCATAGCATCAACATGTACACCAAGCTAGTGATGCGGATGAGAATTCAGTTCAAGAAAACAGCAAGATCTTCTCTTTTGAGGACAGCAGAATCACCAGAAACTTGACCTCTAATGTGGACATTGCTCCATAGAAATTTGTGCTGAGAATTGGAAGGCAGGTAAACAAGAATCCCCAGACCCGTCTCTTAGTAATCAAGGGAGCCTGGTTACTTTTCCAGATTTCTATGAAAATCTTGTTGAAACAAGCACCACCAAATTCCATGACTCCCATGTAGATGCTCCTTTATCTGTCATTTCTTTTCCAGTAGAAACAAGGCAAGAAGTGAGTGTTCTATGAAACACTTTTATACTATACCACATGAAGCAATTTTAGATGATGTATTATTATTCTACATTATTAAACTTATTCATATACATGTAAATCTTCATATTATCCATTTGTGTCACATAGTACCCCAAGACTAAGTAAGTCCTTAAAGCAACACTCTGCAGGGAATGATACTTCCCCTAGTGAGCTCATTCTCAGAGTCACTGTCTTGAGTGCATCAGGCAAGTAACAAAGTTCATTCAGCCCCATTATCTTCATCTGTGGGGGTTGTGCTGGGACCTTAGGAAGATGGCAAAAGAATTAGCTAAAAATGCTTGAACCCACTCTCTATAATCGAAACCATGTGCAGTGATTTTTAAGCCTAATTCTATACAACAAACAATGATCTGCCCCTCTTTAAGAAGGAACTGTCAAAACCCCTAAGTCAAGGATGACCAAGAGAACAGTTTATGTTCTTGTTTGGCTTGGATTTTCCTTCTCGACTGTTTGGGTCACATGGAATATTTGAATATTTCTAATTGGCCTTTTCTGCCTTTCTCTGTTCAAAGTTGTTTTAAGGCACAGGGTCCTGATCAGTCACATTTCCCTCTGCTACTGCAGGCTGCTCATCCTGAGAGCAGCTTCCTTCTGGGTCCCCAGGTCCCAGCGTCCTGTTCCTCTGGGATCTGAGCACACTAGGCTTTCTGATCAGCTAAATCTCTTCTCCAAATTGGGGTGAAGAGAGGAGTTCCACACACTGCTCTCTGGGGATGAACTGGGCAAAACGTGGTGACCAGGATACTTTGAATCATGGTTCAAAGGTTTATGGCAGGTTATCTGCATGAGTTTCGATACTACCTAATTATGTTTTCTTTGCTGTTGCATAATCTACATTAGGAAAAAATTTATAGCTGTTTAAATATGTTACTTAGGGCCATATCATAGTCAGAAATTTAATACGAACACACACAGACACTTAAATCAGTTTCCACTTACATCATTTTGACCTATGATACCCCTTCTAGGAGCATTATTGTAAGAGTAAGAATGGTTCATACTGATTTCTTTCTCTTATAAATGTCATTGAAGAGTAGCTTTCCAGAAGAATCCTAATCCTTATGAGTACGTTTTAAATTTAAATGTCTCCCCAGTGGTCCTTTGTCTATGGAGAAATTAGCACAGACTATAAAGCAGAGTGCTTGGAGGACTCTCCTTGAGGGAAATGGGAGAGCAAGAGGGAGATTTATGCCTTTCATTTAGTGGTAATACTTATTGTATGCAATTTTATACCATTAGAATCATTAGAGGACAAGAATATTAAATATGTCCTCCCTGTAGGCAGTCTTTCGTAACATTTTCCTCTGAATAATCCAATCACAAGGAAGAGTCCAATGTGGATGTATTCTGCTGCTCTGTTTATTTCAAGGGCTCTCCAACCCCCCTTTCCACCCCCACCTCCACCCCCCAGAGCTGGAACACCACAGAGCCCGCAGTCCTTAAGGGCATATCTTCTCTGACCATCTGTTTCTGAAAACTCCTTTTGAAATCAACAGCAAAAATGCCCAGTCTATTGGTGGGTTCCAGTTTGTAAGCTTCTCTTACAAACCACAGCCTGCTCAGGGATCTATGAATGTATTCAGTCTGACTAAGTCACAGATTTCTGGGAATAGAATGTATCTGAGAATGTGAGTGCATGCCAGGCAAGGTTGTTGTTTTTTTTCCATAAGACATCTGATCACAGACACTTTTCAAATGCATTTCAGCAAAACCTGAACACGGTAGACTGGATTTCCCATTTCCTGGCAATGTCTGGCACATGTAATTTTAAAAAGTATATACAAAATTCAAATACATTTTGAGGATAATCCTTGAACTTGAAACAAGATGAGCAATTGATGCCCAGTAGATTCACACCTAAACCTGGCAATTTTCTTCATATCTTCACTCATCAGAAAGTGTTACTAAACCAGAATCTGTGAGCAAACACACCATAATTCCCTTTGGTTGCTCTGTTTCATAATTCAAATGGCATTTTAAAAAAGGGGAATTAAAGGTGGTGACATGGCTGGTCACTTATATCTAGCCCAGTGGCAAGTGGTACTAAGGAAAGATAGAGGTCTTTCTAGGCAAACTGAGGCAGTCATTGTGAAAGTTGTAGGAATACGAGACAAGGAGATAAGACCTTTAGGCCAGAGGACTGAGGCAGGGTATGGAAAGTCCTCAGGATGGGATCGGAGACTGGATTTTACCAGCCATGGGAGGAACTGATACCTTTTAAGGTGGAGTGGCTCCATACTATCTCTGTAGCCCCACATTTTCCTTGCTGCAACTCCACACCAACTTTGCTGTCATTGGGCAAATTCTTTCAGAGACTGGTTTGGGCATTTTATGCACTGATGGGCCTTAAACATTTTGCTGCTGGGGAAAGCCATGTAAGGTTCATCAAAAGCACCTGACGGGTATTGTCTAGCAAAGGCTTCTTCTCTGAAGGGGGGAAATAGCCTGGAAGAAACTCTGAATGTCAGATGCCTCAACCCACACTGTCAACTTCTAAGAGAAGTAGTAACCTGGTTATAAGATCTGCCCCCAAAACCCGTCTGTTCAGTAGAAATGGACTCAGCACTTTTCTTATAGCACATCTACTTTGTCTTAAGAAGTGCACTGCTGATTCCTCAGTAGAAGCAATAGGACTTTTATCAAGATGGCCGATGAGCTGACCACAGTGTTTCTGAGGTGAAAGAATGATGGGGGACATAGTAAGTTATGAAAAGAATAGGAGAAAAAAATAAGAAGAAAATTTATCCTCTGAATGTGGGGCTCTTTCTAGTTTTAACCAGTTATTAACCAGAAGTGAGTGATGAACTATTTGGATAATAGGAACAACTATTATCCAGTGGTTGATAAGAAAGAAAATGGCATTGTCCATCTGGGCTTGATTCCCAACTATATTATCACTGTCTCTGAGTCAAATCCCTTAACCTCTCGAGGGACCTCAGCTTCTCCATCTTTAAATGAGAACATTAATTGAAGTCTCTTCCAGCATTAATGCTCTAGGTAACAAGAAAAAGTGCAACAAGTTATACGTGAAGGTTAATTTTATGTGTCATCTTCACAGAGTCCAGGCATGCCCAGATATTTGGTTAAACATTATTTCTGGGTGTGTCTCTGTGTTTCCAGAAGAGTTTAGCATTTGGTTGGTAGACTGAGAATGCAAACTGTCCTCCCCAAAGTTAGTGGACATATCTAATCCGTTGAGGTCTTGAATCAAATGAAAAGGCACAAGAAGGGAGAATTTGCTGTCTGTCTAACTGCTTGAAATGAGACATCACTCTTCTGTCCTCAGGCTGGGGACTAGCTCTCCTGGTTCTCAGGCCTTCAGCCTTGGACTGGAACTGTACCACCAACTCTCCTGGGTCCCCAGCTTTCCAATGATAGATTGTGGAACTTCTCAGCCTCCATAATCACATGAATCAATTCCTTATAAGTATCTCTCTCCCTCTTTCTGTATATATCTGTCCTGTTTTGTTTCTCTGGAGAATCCTAACTAACAACACATTGTCCACTTGGGTATGAAAATACTGCTCAAGTCTAAGAGCCTTCTTGTCTCCAGTTTCACGAAAAGTAGTTTTAGAAACTAAACACTTGCTCCCTTTAAGTAATAATTGATTTTTATTGGTTTGTTCCCAGGTAGGAATTAGAAACATTATGTGGCCGACAGTGCACTGCATGCAGGGCTTATAAGAAGATGCTTTTTTGCAGCTGGTTCCTTGATGAGAATTCAGCAGGAGGAGCTCTTTAGCTGTGCCAACAGCTGTCAGAGGGTAACTAGTCAATAGGATCTATGGTACTCAAGAAAAGAATTTTCTCCCAGCACAGAGTGGCCTGCTTCATAAGAAATGTGATGGGCTCATTCCCAACACCCTGATTGTTTCAGTGTATAGTCAAGGTATCACCATTGTACAGTATCAGCATATGGTAAAAGAAAACCAGGAATCCCCATATATGCCAAGTCCTTCTTTAGGTCTATGCCTTTAAGGTGGCGAGCTGCCCCTAAATGTCAGGTGCAGGTGAGGTCCAGAAGGGCTGAAAGAGCTGGTATTTAGCAAATATGGTTGCTTCCACTGGCTTTCTGAGCCTCACAGCAGCCCAGTGACAGCAGAAGGCAGGGAGCCACCGATGCAAGGGTGTAAAGAGGAAGTAGGAAGCCACATGGCTTGGGCTTCCAATGAGGGGGGCATCTGTCAGTGAACTCTCATTTCTAGAAAACGTACCAGCTTTCAGCTAACTCTACCAGATGCTAGTTGTCCAAGTGTCCTCAAACTGTGGGTAGAATTCTTTAGGGCAGCATGATGCTTCTCTGGCTTTCATGAGATTTATTATTACTTTTAAATTACCTATTTATTTATTTGATGGAGGATGCTGCAGAGCTTAGACTGGTCTCAGCCAGAAGACCAGCCTGCTCATGAGACTTCTGATCTGCTGCAGTGGGTTTGGATTTAAACCCTTCAGGACTGTGGTTAAAAGAAAATGGGATGGTTTGGGTTTTGAGGCCCATTTTCATACCCCCTTTTCTGTGGAGCTGTCCCCATTCCTTGGTGTGTGGGGTCCCTGTGGTCCTGCTGCCTTCACTCTTGCAGCTCCTCCACAGCACTTTGGAAGCAAGATGATGACTCTATCTCCTTTGTGTTGATGACTTGTTTCTCCAGGGGCATCTGTACTTGAATAGGGCAAAATCCATGAACACTCAAGTGATTTGAGGCAAACATCCAGCAGTACTTGAAGGGCTATTATAGAAAGAGGCTTGTACTGCTGTCTTCACTCATACGATGTGAGAGTCTAAACATGAGTCAAATGTGGCTGGTTCTGCCTCACACCCAGGCATTTTGTAGAATTGCCTGAAAAATAGCTAATGCAAGTTTGAACTTATGATTCTTAATTTGGTGGTGATGGTGGTGGTGATGAATCCTTTTGAGAATATGTTAAGAGCTATGGATCACCTCCACATAGTTAAATATATATATCCAAGCATACCCACATTTATTTACCAGTCTGAGAGGGTCACCAGACTTCCCACAGCTCATCTTGGGATTTTAGGGTTAGAGAAAGCCTGATATTTGGAGTAAAGAGACCTGGAATTTAGGTCCCATTGTGATCTTAGGCAAGGTCTGTGTGTTGCTATAGCCTATATCAAAACCTTGGACTAATCAGTGGTTTTCAAGTAAGGACAGCCCTGCAGGCATATTTTACTCCTCACACCCATCCAGAATATATCTAATCTGGGGGACAGGCAAATGTTGTTTTGAAAAACATACTCAGGTGAGCTGATATGCCTCCAATGAGGTTGAGAAACTCGAGGCAAGGGAACCTCTAAGATGACCTCTGGCTCCAGGGTTCTACGACTCAGGTTTTGCTCCAGAAATTCTACTCCACAAAGTTGAGAGGCTGCTCTACCAAGCACTAGTGAGAGAGTAGGGGATGTGTAGCATGACAGAGAAGGCCTGAGGCCTGGTTTTCCTCTCCTCACAACTCTGTCCCATTGTTTAATGGGGGTGGGGAAATGGTAGGAAGAGAGTAGAACCCTTCTAGAATTCTCTTTCCTTGAGAGCCTACTGAATTGGAGAGAATTTATTTATTTAATCTTGAGAGGATATACAAACTAATTTATCTTTATTTTTTGAAAACCTATATACTTGTCATATTATAGCTACAGAATAAATGTTTTTTGACTGGATACATTTTTTCTCATTAGTTGCTTTTTAAAACCAAATTATGTGATGAACTGCTATTCCATTCTGGTTGAGCATCACCAATATTGTGTAAGGTTTTGTTTTACTCAAGTCATTAAATAGATATTAATTTATTGATTAATTGAAATTCAAGGAATATTTACTAAGCTCTTACTATGTGCTTGACACAGTAGAGTTTTATATTTAAGAAGAGAGTTCATAGTCCTATGCTAATAACAAATCCATATGTAAATACTAAGTACTGAAAAACATTACAGTCTATTTATGCTTTTACCCCCCATTCCAGAAAGGGAGATACAAATCTTTATAAAATAAAAGACAATTGAAAAATGTCCTTTATTATTCCCTGGTTTGGACCCCCTTGGAGTTTTTTTCTGGCTGACTGCTCTTGTGGCTTCTTGTCGAAGGGTTCAGACACATACATGTGCTTTAGGCTGGGAAAGCAGCCCATTTTGGGTTCCCTCAGGAAGTATGTGTCAGGTAGCTGAGCCAGTCTCACCAAGAGCTTTATTTCTCTGCCCACCATTGCATGAAATAATCAATAATGTAGAGTTCTGGAGGCTTAAAGAGGGCAGTAACCACAGACACCAAAGACATTAATACAATGGATAAAAACTGATGAGGTTACATACCTCTTTGTTAATGGTCCAGCTCAAAATTAGTTTCATTCAGGAGAGGATTAAATTGCTTCAAATACTGCGTGTAATAAAAGACTACTTTTCCCTCATGACAGTAGTTCTAGTTTTGATGTAAATCTTCCTGGAACAAGTAATAATAATATAAATACTGCATACTGGATAGTCTCTATGTGGTAGGCTCCGCATTAGGCACTTTATTATTATACTACTTGACATATTCTGAACATTTACTGTTTCAGATACCCAAGCAATCAGCCTCATTAGCTTAAAGCTATCATTATTACCCTCCTTCCATAGCTCCTAACATATTCTCAAATTCAGACTTAGAGTGATTAAGTAACTTATCAGAGGTCACTCAGCTGATAAATGGTGGAAAGCTGGGATTCCAATGTTGATTCTTTAATCTTATTTCTAAAGCAATCCTCACAGCAACTCTATAAAGCAGTTATGGGCACTTCTGTTGTACAGATAAGGAGATAGAGTTGGGGAGATGGCTACTCTGATAACAGTCCCATAGCCAATAAATGGCAGAGCCAGGTGTGGAACCAGGTTAGTCTGACTCATAAACTGGTGATTGTTTCATTATGCCACACCGACGAGCCCTGGGCCTAAAGCATGCTGCAGTGTGAAAGGAGGGTATTTACCTATTTAAACTTTCAAAATAATAGGCATTTATTTTGGTTTGCCTCATAACTTTCTTTCCTTGGATTTTCAGTGTCAGAGGAAAATGCTGAATTAACCATTGAAAACTGGCAGGTCATTTGTGTTTACCAGCAGAAAATCCCTTAGCATTGAACTCCACTTGGCTGAGCTTGGTTGGGCTCAGCTGCTCTGGGGGCCTCACCTAATAGCCAGTCTGACTTTGTGCCCTTCCTGGATCCTGCTGTTTGCCCATCACAGCCTCAGATGCCAGCTTCTCTCACCTCCTCTCTGTTTGCCCTGTGGCAGAGATTTGGAGTAGAGAATCTGGCTCCTGACTCTACCATCTCCTAACCGTGATTTCAATTAGTCGCCTTATCTCCAGACTCAGTTTCCTTATCTGTTAAGTGGTAATGAACAGAATTAGACATGCACTTGGACCTTTCAGGGTTTATATGAGGTTAAAATGAGAAAAAGGAGAAAAAGTATAGGTGTAAATGCTCTATAATATGCTATTGACCCAGACTCCCTGGGTTTGACTACCATATCCACCTCTTAGTAACTAGAGGTCCGGTGCATGAAAATTCATGCACTGGAAGGGGGGTCCCTCATCCCAGCCTGCCCCCTCTCATAGTCCGGGAGCCCTTAGGGGCGGAAGGTGACCCAGTGATCAGGGGAAGGCGACTCTCCATTACATCTCTGTTGTTGCCACTGCCGGCAGCACAAGCCTCGGCTGGCCCTGGTTACCTGAACCTCAGGCGGCCCTGGGCGGCTGGGCAGCCATCATCCAAGGCTTGCCTGTGCCCCAGGCTGGCCCTAGCCAGCTGGGGGGCTGAGGGGACTGGGGGACTCTGGAGGCAGGCACGCGAAGCAGCCGGGCCTGCCTTGCAGGTGGGCTGGGCCTTGCTGCGTGCCTGCCACCCTGGTGGGGCTGAGGGGACTTGGTGCCGCCATCTTGTGGCTGTGGGTGCTGCCATCTTTGAGGGTGGGGCAGTCAATTAGCATATTCCCTCCTTATTGGCTGTGGGCGCCGCCATCTTTGTGACGGCATCTTTGCGACGGCATCTTTGTGATGGTGTGAGGGTCAATTAGCATATTCCCTCTTTATTAGATAGGATTATATGACTTCGAGCAAGTTACTTAACTTTTGTGCCCTTCAGTTTCCTCATAGTAACTTGGGGACAATGATTATACCTATTTTATGGGATAGTTATGTGCTTTAAAGAAGGTAGTATATGTAATGAACCTAAAACAAATCATGGTGCTTAGTGAATGCTATGTATGTGTTAGCTATTATACAGGTGGTAGTGAGTTTATTTATATATAACATGTCTTGTCCCCCAAAGAAATCAAGTCAATTGAAAGTTTATACAATACAGAGAGATGACTTAAATTGGAAGTAGGTGAGATAGATAGTTATTTTTTCTGCCTTCTCCCTGAAATCTCCCATTCTGACTTCCTTTCCTGACAGTTTGATTCTACTCCTGCCGGACCCAGCTGGGATCAGTTTGTGCTTCTTCTACCCAGAAAGAATCTTATGTTCTGCCCAGCTCTGTTCTAGTCCCAAGTGTGGTTCATGGAGAGAGATACTGTAGAACTGCAGTGTGTTTCTACTCCTGCCGGACCCAGCTGGGATCAGTTTGTGCTTCTTCTACCCAGAAAGAATCTTATGTTCTGCCCAGCTCTGTTCTAGTCCCAAGTGTGGTTCATGGAGAGAGATACTGTAGAACTGCAGTGTGTTTGGAGGCCAGAGAGAAGTGGCCAGTGGAGGAGAGATGGGAGGTGCTGGCAGGAAGCGATGATTAATGGAATGAGTGCCTGGAGCGGGCAGGCGGGGAAGGGTTCAAGAACATGGGTCTCTGAGAACAAAGTTGGCTGGGCTTTTTAAAAAAGTCTTCATCTATCAAGTGAAATAAAAGCTGTCTGCCTTTGCAGACTAGCATGACCAAAATATTTCTCAGGGCAGCACCGTTTAGCCTTCACCTGAAGGTACTAAGGTCAGCCTGAAGCAAAACTGGGAAGCCTGTCAAAACGTCTTTGCTCTCCAAGCCCACTTCTCCTCTCCTTTCTCATACTGGTCAGGCCATCCTCCCTCATGTCACTGGCTCTGATGCCCGCCCTCCTGCTCATGCCTGACACACCAGCCTCCAGATGCAATCAATACTGAGGGAGGCCGGCCATGTGCCAGGAGCTCTCATGCACATTATTTAATATTTATGGTGCCTCGTAAGAGGAAACAAAAACTCAGGGAGTGTGAGGGTAAAGCTCAAGGTCACACAGACAGACAGTGGCAGGGATCAAATGGAATCCCAAGACTCCTGGCTCTAGGTCTGTGTGTCTTCATACTGTCACTCCCCAAACAGTCCCCACTGATTATCTTCAGGGACCTTCCTTGACACTCCACCCACTTTGACAGGTCTTTTCCTTGACTCGCATGACGTTCCCAGCTCTCAGGGATCAGTGCCTTCTGATCTTCTAGGGCTCCGAGGTGCTTTCCCCCCTCACAGCCTCCTTTCTCATTAGTATTATAGGTTCATGGTAGGCCCGTGCCCCTACTACCTCCACAACCACCCTGCACCCTCACCACCTCCATCTAGCAGCAATGTCTTAAGCATCTTTCTCCCCTAGTCATCCAAGCACATCTGGAAATCTGTGGGCTGATAATCTTCTCTATTTCCCTAGCCTGTGGTCTGACCTTGAAAATCCTAAGTTCTAGATTCCCAGTAATATCTAAATAGTCTCTTCTGTGCATCCACACACACAGCAGTTGAACATCATGGTGGAAAAATCATGTCATCGTGCCAATCGGAGGCCTCAAGTTTCCAATGACCAGCCACTACTTGGTGAACTTTCCTTCGACCCTGCCAGTTCAGTTTCACTTTCTACCTCAATGTTTCAGTCCACTTTTCAAGCTTCCTTCTTGTGCCCAACTCCCTGACTTCTATCTGATGATCTTGCCTTTTTCTCCATAAAGAAATTGGAGACTATCTCAATAGCTCCCTTAAAATGTTGCCTTTTTAATCCACCGCATTATCTGTATCAATTCCTACCTCAACTCTTCTCTCTCCCCTACCCCCAAAGTATTAGTAGTGTCTCTCCCTGTTCCTGTGAATGCCCCTCTCCCAGGCTGTGCTGTGTACCAGTCCCTGGCACCATTGCCATCTATTATATTCTTTCTTCCATGTTCCTTTCCTCTATCTCTGCCCCCCTCAGAATACAAACCTGTTAAAAAACAAAATGAAAACCCTCTCCTCTGCACTATAGTCCTTCTAACTGCTGCCCTGCCTCATTCCCACCTGTCCTACCTGCTTTCACCTTCTCATGGCCATCCGGCCTCTCACCTCCTTGCCCCCTGGCTTCCAACCTCCATCAATCCAGCAACACTGCCCTGGACAAGGTGATGGGCACTTTCCCTAAGGCCCAAAGGGAGGTCTCAGGCCTTGTATTTCTTGGCCTTTAAACTCTCCCTCCATTTTGTACACCTCTCTTGACTTTGGATATTGCTTTCCTGACTCGTCTCAGTATCTTTGACTCCATCTGTGTACAATTTAGAAAAGCCCTTCATAATCTGGGCATAATTTTAAAATAGTTCGTGGTATATTCTCTCAAACTTTCCCTCATGCGTCTATTACCTTAAACTTTTAAGTTTGCTTTCACACTGTTCTGAAACTTTCTTTAAAGATATTTAATAATGTATGCTTGAAAATGTATAAACAAACTTTAATGATGTCTCAATTGTAATTATCATTTTGTGTTTTTCTCTTCTACTACACCCCGAGGCCCTGGAAGCCAAGCTGTTTCCCTGCAGGCGAACTTGATTTCTTATTTTCCAAGTGATTTGAGAGAATAGCAGACAGGCAGATGTGACCACTTCTCTCCAGAAAACTCCCTGCCCACTAGGGGAGGATGAGTCCTCATGAGCACCAGGAACTGGCTGAGCTTTGGCAGGTGGAGGCATATTTACTCTCAAATTCAGCAATTTTTGTTTTTAACCTGAAAGTATTTTTCTAACCCAGATTCTTTATTTTTATTAACTAAAATACTTTTTAAAGGCTTAATGTAATTTTAAATGAAAGATTTCTCAAGTTTGCCCTCTGAGTTTTAAGTATGTCTCTTTCATAGGAAAACATTAGCTTTAATTCTTCAGATCCTCTCTTTTTAAATTTCTCTAATTCCTCATATATGCAGTGATTGTTTTCTACTTAGGCTTTCAGGGGGATCTTTTTTCACTCATTGCTGGGATTGCAAATAGGTCCAAACTGAGCTTATGTGGGTCTTTCTCTAATATATAGGGTCAAGGCAAATGGTGAAAAGAAGAATTTAGAGCAGAAACCAAGATGTCAGTGGGACCGCCAGTGTTGCTGAGTTCAGCTATAAAGCTGAAAGCTTCACCCTTCCAAACAAGTTTATTTTCTATGATTATTGTTGCATTCATGTGTTAGTTGAGCACTGTCCTCTTTCCAACTATCACACCTATTGTATTATTAGGAGCCACACATGCCCGGCCAGTATAGGACTGAAATTTGCTCTCCTACTGGTTACTGTGTGGCTTCTCCTCTTCTCTAAGACCTGCCACTTGTGGAGATGGTTCAGGGTACCATCCACTTACTTTACAGGTGGGCAATTCCTTTTTAGCCCATGGCTAGGGGTTTTGCAAATTCTTTTTAAAGTCTGCTCTTCTATGTATTATATCTTATGGATATTCTCAACATTATTGACATACAGAAGACACACTTCCCTCCAAAACTGATGTAAATTCTCCACTCATCCACTTGAGTAGAAATAATTGGACTGCTAGGTTGCTAACCTTGAAACAGATGTCAATTGATGTTTTTAGGTTTTTAAATTGTGTATTTAGATAAAAGAGAAAACATTTCAATGAAATAATATGTATAAACCAAAATTAGATGTCCCTTATATGCCCAGGAAATTGATAATTACATGTTTAATGATTTTTGTAAATCACTTGAAAAGATAATTTTTAAAGACTTCTTATTCTTCTCTTTGCTGACTCTTGGGTTGACAAGGAATTCTTAGAACATTTTCAAGAAGGCAAAATTACAAAGCTTATTTCTTGATCTTTATTGATTTTACATCTGCATTCATCATTCAGTTACTCAGATGATAAAAAAAAATCTAAAATTGATCATGTTCTGAATTTTTTGTTATTTTCATTTTAAGCCAAGGTATTTTGTAAATGGAATTTCACCTGTGATTTATTCCACTTTACTACTTTGCTTTGCATATTAAACCACTGGAAGCTTCAACTGTAATAGAAGTTGATGGTGTTAATAAATATAAAAATGAATTTGCATGAAACATATGAGAGTGAATAATAAGAACACCTGGAATGGGATAAAACATCCTTGTCAGTACCCAGGTAAACTCAAAGAGTCATTCTCATTTTCTCTCCCCCTTATTTGTTGTCAAGTCCAATTGGTCATCAAGTCTAATTGATTCTAATACCCAACTTTCTCTCCAAACTACCCTCTCATTCCTCTCCACTTAGACACCATCTCTTGCCTCTGAATTCAATGGCTCCTGACTTGGCTCCCCTCTAAGCTCCACCTCCTTCGTAGCCTGTTATATATTGTCTTTCTAAAATATGGATCTGACTGTCATTCCCCTGATTAATGTGTTAATGCCTTAAGGACAAGGCTGAGAAACCTCACCATTACATAAACTGGTGCCAAACACCTCTGCAGTCTAGAACTGTTGCGAGGCCCTGTGACCCAGCCACACTGGGTGTCCCATTGCTTCTAGTACCTACCATACTTTTTCATGCCTCTGTGCATTTGCACAGGTTTTTTTTATTTCCAGGATCACCTCTCCCTTCAGTGCATTACCACGTGCCATCCCATCCTATTCCTCTTTCAAGAATCAGATAAAATGTTAACCAGCCCATTTGGGGAGTTTGTTACTCCCCCCTCCCCTTTTTTGGTTAGCTTCTGGAACATTTTTGCATGTGTCTTTATTTTGTGGTGGCTGCTTCCCTGGCATTCATTCCCCCTTTCATTCACCAATAGCACTCAGATTGTTCCTTGGGGATCTACCCCTCCTCCATTGTCAGGATGTTGGGTTGGATTGATTGGTTCCACACTCAACCTAAATGATGGGCTGTCCTTGACTTAAGTGAATCAGAGTATTCCTTTTCCGGCCCCAGTGATTGGTTTCAGGGAGATTTAAGCCTGTCCATTCAAAGCAAACCCAGAACTTTACTGTGTTTATGACACATGGATATTGCTTCTCTTCTGGGTTTCATGGTGCAAAAGTACAAGGTTTGGATTCCTACCACAAAGAGAATCCTCCTGAGGATCCAAATAAACACTATGAGGAGGAAGAGAAGACAGAAGGAGCCTGGAAACATCAGTGAGTCCCAAATCAGACCAACATTGAAGCCAGTCCTGTCTTCCGAACTACCCTTTATATGTGAGTCCAGACAAACAAAGAAACAAAGAAACAACAATAACAAAAAAACAGTACCTACTTATGTACCTGCCATTTTTTTTTATTCAACTAACATAGGTAAGGTTTATTAACATTTATATTTGCATCTCAATGTATTTTAGGGCACTTGGGGCATGGCAGTTGCTCAATAAATGTTTGTGAAAAGAGGAGAAGGAGAATTATAATTTTATCTAAGTATTTCTGCTTGGTTATGTGAACAGCAAAGCTGATAGCCTTAGATTTCAATCCTTTATATTTTTTTCTTGGTCAAAGAATGTGAATAAAAACAAAGTACGTACACAAGGAAAATCCTCAGGGATTTCTATTTCTCGTTGATTTTTCAAGGAGCATATTAAAAGAAGTTTGCAGGAAATGATATTGTCCCTAGAAGGGGTTGGAAATTAAGAAATTCGAACATCTAAATTTATAGATGTTTTAGTTGAAAGAAAATATTAAATTTTAATTTAAAAAAATAAAGCTTCTATTTTGTTCCTTTTTATCTTCTGTTTGCTTCCTTGGGTCCACACTCTCCACTTTTCCACCCAGCGTTCTGCCCCCGGAAGCACACTTACATGGCTTATGTGTGACCCTCTACCGTCTGGTTTGGCCAATGGAGGCCCCAGCTGCAGGGAGAGAAGTGAGGTTGGGTATGGACTCTTTGGGGAAAGCCTTAGGCTGACTGCATCCCTTGACTAGAGTCTGTGAATCCTTGACAATGAACTCATGACAGCCTTCTCTACATGACTTTCTCCAACCAGATTCTGGCAACCATGCCCTTCTCTGCTGCTGCTCACCCCAGGTTACTGCAGTGTCCCTTGTGATTCTTCTACACTTATGCAAATAAACCTGGTTTAAACCAACTAATCTGAGTGTGCCATCTGTGTTCTGTTGTGACCCCAAGTGATACATATTCATTTCAGAAATAAAAATATTAAACATAACAGTGCAAATCTAATGCATTCCGATGCTGCCACATGAAACACTATCTTTTAAGACTGGTGGAAGAATAGAGCATGTGTTAGCTGGGCCCATGTGAAATGGCTAAAAGACAAAATCAGGGAAAGGAATTACTTAGAGGGTTTTCTTGATTTTATTCAAGTAAGCCTTCCCATCACACAACCTCAAGGATGCCATTCACAAGATGATTTGGGGTAACTTTAGGAATGTTTGATAACCAGAATCATTTCTGCTTTGAAAAAGAGAATGAGAGCAGGCCAAACAATTTTTTTTAGGGTGAAATGAGGTTGAAACTGGTACCAAGAAGAGCCACAAAGAGAAAAGAAATCACCAAACTTGTTAACTTCTTTTGGCCTTGAAAATTGCTCCTTTAGTTCTGAGGGTTTGAAATAACACAAATCGAGAGTTATATATCTAAGTAAGGAGGGATAGTTAGCTTTGCCTTGGAGGTTTGACTTAGGTTAGAATACATTTAACTCCAGGTGGCAAATTTTCCAGTTTCCTTAGACCTGACATCCTAAATCCTTGCCCAGTTCTTTGTCAAGCTGGAGTGTCCCCAAGTTTGGGAAGTGGGATCACGATGTCCCATTCCTTAGGGTTGCCTCTGGTCCTGATACAGTTGTAATTAGCTAGTTATTAATAACAGGAAAGGAGCAAAAGGAAAGCATGTCATTTGGGCAGGTTCGCCAGGAAGCTACAACTTTACACCCCCCTGGGATCCAACAAAGGAGAGAGAAAATTGGGATGACATAGGGAAAATAGTTGCCTGCCAGTCACACCTGGGGACAGAGATGATTGGCCAGAATGGGCATGGCTACTGCAAGAGCATGGAAATTTGGAATATATAATCTCTTATACAAAGATGCTCACTCTCTTTTGCTCTTGGGACTCTGGTTGTTCTGGGTGTGCTCTCTTGGTTCTCTTGTTTTATCTGCATGGCCCATGGCCATGGTGACCCCACACACAATGGACTGCAGTGGGAAACAGAAACTAAGCTGGCCTGATGCTGGACTGGACCCGGGTCCACCATGGAAAAGAAACTCTGGACGTTGGCTCTGATTTTAGCTCTACCAGCTCTACTGAAATCCCAGGTACACTTCTTCTATGACTGGACTAAGGGAAATGGGACTTTGGAAATCCAGGGGTGTCATTCCATGGAAATAAAGCTTTCTACCATATCACACCCTCCTCTAAGTCTCAGAAAATTCCTTTTCTTGAGATACCGCAAAAACTCCATCCACAGCAGCAACCGCAACCGCTCTTCTTGGGTAACTGTCTCATTTGACCTTTGTAACAGCTCTGTTTCGATGGGGGTGTGGGGGGACTCTAGCTCATCCCTCCATGCCTACCCTTTGGATGTTCTCTCTTTTCTGCAGCTTTGTTTCTCATGACTTCTTCCCAATCCTGTGACAGGGCTGCGCCTCTGTCACAGCCTGGCTTTCTCTGAAGTGCAGCTGTAGCAGTGTGGAGTTAAAAATAACGTCTTGAGAGACTAGCAGTGGGGCGGGGGTGGGTGTGTGGAGCAGAAAGCAGGTTCATTAAGAGCTTTTAAATTTCCAAATGCCCCTTCTGAGTCATTAACATGCTTGATTAAGAAAATCTCTGACAACTGAGAGAGAGAGGTATCCCTGTGTTGTACTCTGAGTATGTTTTGAGTGTTTATGCTCAGAAGGAGGGGAAGAATACGTACCCGTGCTGACAATGAGCTGAATTCCATGCTGTGAACAAACAGAACAAAATGTTAATTCTGGGTAAGTAAGCTGTTCTAGGAGCCTCATCTTGACCACCTGCCCTCTTACCACAATGGGCACTAATTAGCCAGCGCTCTTACTACTTAGGAACATGCTATATACACAAGGCAAGCCAAAGGTTCTATAGCGAAACCTCACTATTTATATTGATTGGAAGGACAACTAATGAGACAACAAGAATTATAAGCTTTGGAATGTTTATTTCAGGTGTATAGTTTTCAAAAATATACAGTGACAGAAATGCATGACAGGCAGGTATTCTTCGGGCCCTGCCTTCATGAACAAGTATCCACTGTCATTCATCTGGTATTCGGTGCTAAAAAAGGAATAGATTCTATGTTCTGTATACTTTAAGAAAGTCAAGCAGAGAAATAAATTGGCATATAATTACATTTAGAAGTGGTGTGTCATAATCAAAGTGTAAGGTATTAATGGTACATGGAGAAGACATATTTTAGCTTGTAGAAAGAGAGGCAAGAGCCAAGGAAGGTGTCTGGAGGGAATGTGGAAGCTTAATTAGAGTTGGATTGGGATGGGCATTCTAGGCAGAGCAAATAGCATATGCAAAGGTACTGTAGCAGGGGAATAGATTGCAGTTATGTTAATGGACATCTTGTTTAGAGTTTATTCAGATTGATGGAGAATGCTCTCCTTTGGGGAGCAGATACTGTGGGGCTACTGCATATGTCAATGTTTATACTAATTAATAAGCCAACATCCATATTGACAAACCTTAGTATAAGAGCAGACCTGTTGAGGATTAAAAGGATTGTGCAAATATTCTCTAAATATCAATGATAGATGTTATGATTTTGATATTTTAGAAAAAATAGAGCTGAATGCATTTCAGTTCACGCTGCCACAGATGCTTTTGGGAATGTGGGTGTACAGACATTCCATACCAGGTCACATATGCAAACAGAACACAAAAGCTCTGGAAAATTCCATCACAACACAAAGGCATAAGGAAGCACGTTGTGCGGGAAACTGACAAACATGCTCATTATCAATGTGTCAGCAAGCCTGCCGAATTCATTCCCAAGAGTTTATTCTCTTGTCAAGGTTAAATGCATCCAGCATCTTGTCATGCCATTTGTTTCCTGGTAAACCTATTCAAAATGGCAGAAAAGAAGATAAGTTGTCATTTAGAGCAGGTGATGGAAATAAAAAAGAGCTAGTTTCACACCAGTGGACTCTGTATTCCACATTATAGAAAATGTCTTGAGGAAGGATCTTAAAAATGTTATCTCGCTCTTATTTCTTGAAAATTACCAAATCATCAGGAGACTGTGCCGATTTCCCCTCCCCCCGCAGGATGTCTGCAATGGTCTGAACTCATTGCTGACGCTCACTAAGCAACTGTCAGGTCGTATTGGATTATTGACTTGGAAGGCACCAGCACGCTGAGCCCTGTTGGTGAGTGGAGGGCTGCTGCTCAGGAGAGCAGCTCGCTGACCAGCAATGCCTGTGCTTTGTTACAGAACTTGGTCCTGCTCTACGAAGCCAGCTGTTCTTACACTTTACTTCGTGTACATTTCATTTTGTTTGCATGGGTGCAGATTGGATGTTAAGTTTTCCTACTGTCCTGGGATATAACCCTCCTTCCCCTCCCTCTCCTAGGCAATGAGCAGGTTTGCATTTGTAGTACAGAAAATTTGTACAATTCCCCCCAGTTTCTGTGTTTCCTGGAGGTTGGAGGGCTAGGGGAGTTGGAAGTTGTTTCTCCAGCCTATACTAGACAAACAAGAGGCTCTAATGTTCATTGTTTACTAAACACTCACATCACTTATTCATCCACTCGTCTGACAGTTATGGATCGCATTATGTACCAGGCACCATCCTAGAAGCGCCAGGCATCCCACCCACTACTAGCCCAGAGACCATCCCAAAATTACTGAAGTAAGTGTCAGTACTCAGACCCAAAGCCATGTCTTCAGAGCCCAGACCTCGTGCTTTCTCTACTCCCCACTGTGCCCCAGGGCCAGGTGCCTGCCTGTCTTGGCTGTCTGCTGCCCTTCTGGAAACTTCCCTTCCATTTTCAAGTCCCCTTTATTTTTTACCTGCTTAAAGAGGAATGGGGTGGAGAATGAGTGGGTAGGTGCCTCAAAGTGAAACTTCCCATAAGATTTGGCCCAGGAAGCAGGGTTGAACAATGCAAAGCTGAGATTTCAACTAATTTTTAAAAAGAAAATAAAAATCCCCCTGTGACGATAATGGAATCTGAGCTGTCAGGCTGTTTTTGATGTCAAACAAGGGAAGAGTTAAGACAGTCTTCAGTGTGAATGTGGGAAAGGGGTGCCATCGGGGGCTGAAGACAATAGTGTAAATTAGTCAGGGATAAGAATAAAATGACAGCGACTGAAGTGTACTTTTAAACACCTTATTCTGAGGATTACAAATCCAAGGGGAGAATGATGAGAAGAGTCACAAGATGAATCACTGATTAGAAATTGTCTTCAAGGTTTGCTTACTGCCCTATACTTTCCAGAAAATTATTCCTTTCTGATATATTGAGTAATTATCTGCAGTGATTAGAATTTGGAATATACAAACATGCATTATCTGTAGACATATGGTCAATGCAATGGGTCAGATTTCTGGGTAATCAGCAATTGATTCTTTTTGATATTGTCAGAAGGTGCAAATAGGTGTTTTTCAGGCCTAATGTAATTGACTCACTTCTGCAATCACCCCTTCAGCTTTATTACCTCAGGTCCCTGCACACATACAGGGCGATCACTTGAACACTACTGTGGAAAAAGCATTCAAAGGACAGTTTCTCTCTGCTATCATCTTATCCCCCATGAAGATCACAACAGATGATGCAGTAATGGAAAAATAAGTTAGTTTACTTACTCAGGCCAACAGACTTGCTTACCTCAGTGCTTCTCATAATTCTATGGTAATTACTCAAAGGAAATGAATGACTCCAGAAAACTCAGGGATACATTTGTGGTCGTGTGACAATCCCAGATGGTGTCCCAGCACCTGGCAGGCTGCCCAGTGGAGTAACAGAGGAGATGTAGCAGGCTCAGTGAAAGACGCTCACAGGAAGATGCCCTCAGGAGGGGCTGGGCTGGAACCTGAGGGGGAGACTGGGCTCTCGGGAGGAAATCTGTGTGGGTGAGGGAAACCAGACCTGAGAGGGATACAGATGAGTGTAGCCACACAGGGAGCTCTGCCCTCCAGATTCCCAGGATCCAGCAATACTGTGGGGGCTTTTTTCAGGGGTGAAAGGACAACTTGTAAGGAAACTTATTACCCCCAACCAACCATGTAAGTTTTGAAGGAGAATGAAGTATCTTCCTGGTTCTAAATCCTGAAGATAATTTATCCCACAAATGCAAATATAGGAGAAGGAGTGATGGAAAGAGCAGAATAGAAGCCATTACAGTGCCCTGGAAGAGGTGAAACATTCTTCACCTGGACCACTGCCGTGTGAGCAGGGGAAAATGTTCTCTTTCCCAGGGATAATTTAATTTTGTTGATTGCTCTGGAAGACTTGAAAATGAAAGACGGTGGGGTAGAATATTTTTATGAATAAAAAAGAAAATTCTTTTTCTCCTTCAAGCATTCAACAATCAACAGCTAATTATGAAGCCCCTACTATGCTCAGATCAAGCTTTAGATATAGCTACAGTGCAGCAGAAACAGACCACTATCTACTTGCCGGGGGGAGGGGGGGAGCAGGGGGATGTCAATGAGAGACAGAATAAGACAAATGATGGTCAATTTGCACCCACCACCAGGTGGCCAAGGATGATCCTCATTACTCACAGAGTTTATTGCAAAGTGGTTTGAGCTCATCAGGAAGGACCTGGACGCACTGATTGGGCTGAGAGCCAAAGGGTTTTCACAGAGGGAGGGGAGCACTCCAGGCTGAGGGAACAGTAGGGGTGCAGGCCTGGGATGGAGTTTGGGGATGGCAAGGCTCTGAAAGAGTAGGTCACATGGAGAGGGCAGAGGGAAGGTGATGAGAGGTGCCCTGCAGAGGTAGACAGGAGCTAGACCACGGGGCCTTGCAGAGTTGTGACTGTGTTAGAGCAGTGGGGAAGCCACGGAAGGCTTTTAGGAAATGGCGTATGATGTTTCAAAATTAAAACCACTCTGACTGCCATTTGGAGAATGGGTTTCGTGGGTAAGTGATGAAGCAGGGAGATTAGGGCCAGATTTCAAAGTTACTTAGCAACTAAAACCAGTGGGATTTGGTGATGGGCTCACAGTATGGGGGTAAGGAAGAGGGAACTCTCTTCCTGCAACCCTGTGCCTGTGTTCTGTTAGCACCCCAGTACAACAGCTTGGCGGCATATAAGCCTCATAGACATGAGGCTCGGTAGACCCTGCCAAGGTTACCACATCCCCACATCCCTGCACAGTCTCTGGGGGGATTGGGAGGCTGGGGCGCATTGGGGAAAATTCTTGCCATCTGTGTCATTTGCCTTTGTCGTGGGGGAATCTGGCAAGAGGTAATAAGCAACATCCCTTGTCTGTTCCCACCAAAGAAAAAAAATGAAAGCCTAATGAAAACTCAAAGTTCCCCAACTCCCTATCTTTTCCCCCATTGTTAGAAGATAAGAGATTTTTGTCAACTCAAAGTCAGTGGCTACCTCATGCCGTGGCCTCAGGTCAGGGCATTCATCCATCTAGCAGATACCAGGCCCACTTAACCACAGGCCGAAGAGACTCAGGGAACCACCCTGCCCTGTGGGGAATGGCAGCACAATGGAATGATTTAATAAGCACTCACAGCTCCATTGAAGCCAAACTCAAACTCCATTGAAGCTTTTTCTCAAAAGCTCAGATCTAGTCATATCATCCCAGTGGATGTGAAAAATAAAGGCTGAAACATTTATTCTTGTCACGTGTGGAGAGGGATTGGTGTGCTCGTACCAAACATACAGGCTGTTGCCCATCATTAGCAGGAGCTCAAGGCTCCAGTCTTTCAGGGGGTAAAGGCTTCTTTGAAAATGTCTGTTTCTCTACCTGCCTCTGACATTACTCTTTATTTAAATCCATCACCTGTCAGTTAATTGTTTAAGAAGCAATTGTAAAAGTGACGAAATCATACTTGTTCTCATTTCGGAGGGCTTACTCTATGACAGGCACTACACTAAGCATGCTTCATACATTACCTGATTTAATCTTTGTAACAATTCTGAGAAGCAGGGGTGGTTAGCCTGTCCTTGAGATGAGAAAAGGGAGGCTGTAGAAGTTAGGTACCTTGAAGAATGTAGCTCAGATATTAAATGACAGAAGTAAGGGTTTTTAAAAAACCATGTCCTTGACCTTGATACGGAGCAAGGCATACCCTGTGGAAAGTTGGGCTGTGGCCCACAATCCACACTCAATCAACATTTAATGACCACCTGCTATGTGCCAGGTACTGTGCTTAGTAAAGGAAAACACAATGGATAAATTAAGTTTCTTTTTTGATAGGGCTTAAAGTCTTTTGGGAAAATTAAACCTAGATATCCACATAACACAAGACACTATATTAAGTGCTAAAGTAGAGGTTAGGTAGAGGTTGTGGGTGCACTGAGGTGACAGATAAATTCTGATGGGGTGTAGGTGGTGGGGTGGGAAGTAACTAGGAACAATTTAGGAGACGTGCCGTCTTTTCAGTTTCATATTGAAAGACCAGCATTTGACAGGTCGTAGAGTCTGTTGTTGGAGTTCATATAGAACACCTGACCGCCCATTTAGCTGTGAACTTGACTGGGGCAATTGGAACTTCCTCATTCCCTCCTCTGTTCTTGGAATACTAGTATAGGTTTTGCCCAGCACTCCTACACTAGGAGCTGTTTCAAGGATGCAGCCCTGAGAGACTAATGTATTGTTAAGACCATCTGGACGTGACAGAACCCAGTTAAGTCCTCTACATAGACTTTTAAGATTCTAGCAGATGGGTGTAGAGAGCTACTCATCTTGTAGCTGCCCAAGATAAGCCTTGTATGTATATTCCCTTGCTGCTTTTTTTTCCCCCCTTAAAAAAAAATCCTTTATTGTTTAAAGTATTACATGTGAATCCTTTTTCCCTTGCTTCTTTGTGAGGGCAAAACACTCATGGTTTGTTTGCTGGTGCTCAATGAAGTACTAGATTGAACTATATTAAAATGCTGATATTTGAACATTTTGACCTACAAAGATGATAATTTCATATGATAAAACTTAAAACATTTTGAGATTTTGATTCTGGTTCTGGAAAAGCTTTTGTATATAGCGTGTGGCTACAAATTTGGGGTATCCTGTCCTTTGAATGTCCCCAGAAATACCTTTGGGTCTAATGATTCTTTGGAGCAGCTTAGCTTAGCCAATAAGGCAGTGAAATAAAATGTTATTTATTTTAGGCTGAAACTTGATTAACTCAGGATGATTACATGTCTACTGGATGGAGATCACAGGCTCTGATGGGTTGTTGAAACAATCAAAGAAATTTCTAGTATTTATGGGAAAGAGGGTGGATAGAGCATGAAGAACAAAGAAGATTATTGATGGTAAGAACTCCTGGCTGATGTAGACTGCTACTGAGAGCCAGCATAGACAAACATACCATGTTTCTAAGCAACCTTGGGTGTCCTGGGGCTGTGCTTACTTTTCTTCATCCACCAAAAGTTTTCTGAGTGTCTAAATGTTTCCTGAGCGGTTCTAGGCACTGGGGATATGGTTGGTTTAAACCGGATATATTTGTGTAATCTGGTTCTTGGGTTTGAGGGCAAAACTAGAAAGAATAACAGACTATTAAACTTGTTCAGAAAGATTAATTTGTGCTGAGCCTGTTCATGAATAGGGCAGCGTAGTCTCTCTGTGTGCAGAAGGGGCAGCATGCGTGAGAGAGAAACATTTGATGTGATATACCTAGTACCACACACTGGGCTTTTGTCTGATTGTCTCCTTTTCATCTTCCTCATCTTTGGACAAATTAGGTGTGGTTATCCCCTTTTAACAGATGAGGGAATGGACTCTCAGAGAACCTGAGAACATTGCTGGGGGTCACCCATCTGGGAGGTGGTGGGACAGGGGTTTAAGCCCAGATCTGTGTGTGTTCAAAGCCTGAGCTCTTTCCATCAGCATCCCCTACACAAAGCAATTTTAGGTTTTGCATGACAAACCTTGAGGTTCACATGCTTATTTGATTAGGGGCTTATTTTCTTTTCATCCAGAATGGAACCAGAGTAATGTAATCATAACCATTTGTTGACAATGACAATGCAGGCTATAGGGATAGAATTAGAATTCAGTGTCAAGGCCAGGTGGTTGATATCTGCCAAAGGCATGAAAAAGCATTTCAAACCCAAGGTAATGATGCAGCAGCATCCTTGCAAGTCAAACAGATTCCACAGCGATTTCTATGTTAAGTAACCCCAATGCAAAGATAAATCTTAGAGTCAGCAAGCATAACAAGAATTCGGTTCCAATTTTGATGACTTTGTAGACGTTGCAACCCAGAGGTTGTGCTATTCATTTGGGTGACATGATTATCATTACCTTGGCTTTTCT
This sequence comes from Cnephaeus nilssonii, assembly GCF_951640355.1. NCBI lineage: Eukaryota > Metazoa > Chordata > Mammalia > Chiroptera > Vespertilionidae > Cnephaeus > Cnephaeus nilssonii. The sequence goes on from NC_137074.1 coordinate 20,748,270, forward strand.
ATCCCCAATATGCTAATACAACAACAACAACAGAAAGTCTGTAAGCCTTAAAGCTTCATGTTACATAATGTTTGGAGATATACAATCAGGAAACAGGAATAAAATAGGCAACGAATTCCATTTTCTTAGTTTAAAAAATGACTTTCTGCAGACTTGAGTGAAAACAAACAAACTTGCCTCGATGTGTCCATTCATCCTGAAAAGATTTTTGTTCTTTTTAAAAATCACTTGAATTACCGGGGGAATCACTTCGTAAATTATATAATTATCTAACCACTATGCTGTGCACCTGAAACTAATACCGAATGTCAACTGCAATCAAAGAATAAAAATTTTAAAGTCATTGAATTTCCACCATAGTTGGGTGTGAACAAGAAAAATAGCAACTCTTTCCTAAGTTGGGTGCCAGGCATGTAGAGCGTATAGAGCTGATATTCTTATCATTTAAAAAAAATGCACTGAGTCCCAGAGCTGCTTTAGTACTTATTATTAACACAAAAAGGGGGCGGCTCATTGATTATGTCTGCTCCTCCCACCGGGGGATGACAAGTCCCTGTTAGTGGTCATAATGTCCCAGGGACTGTGTGCCTTCAGTTGCCTGGAACGGGGAATCCAGGGCCACCTGGTGGGAGGCATTATCTCCAAAGCTTGCAAACAACTTGCCATGTTTTGGGGGCGATTCTTTTCATCCCAGAATCAGAAAACACCCTGACTCCTGGTGCCCTTGCTCCCTCTTGTGTGAGTGATAAGCACCAATAACAGTCATGTTCATCTTGATTAATTCTGTGCACAGTGATCAAGAGAGCATTTTGACTTGGGGACAAATCAAACCGTCATGGACATTGTGACACAGACATAGGGATAAACATTTATTAGAAGAGAAAAAACCAGAGCCTGAAGCTGGCAGGCACTGAATAAAAATAAAGGCACATAAATAATGAATTCCAACTATAGATAAAAACAGCTACAGGAATGATCAAAAACTTTTGGGTTATTCTGGTCTGTAAATTTTAATGGTTTCCAAAATCCGAGTGCTGCTTGGTAACAATGTTGTTTCAAAAATTATTCAGTCTGTGTGTGAACAAGTATAGACCGTTAATCCACTACTCAGCAGCTCTAGCAAAAAGAAAAGATCTTTTTTATTATTTTTTACAACATAAGTTGCTTTGATTTCATGCTGAAATGACTGATCATTTACAAAAATATAACAAATTCTAAGAAAAATGGCAAAGTACATTACTCTCAAGGGTATTTACTAGGTCCTACAAGTCTGATGTAGAGCAGGGGAATCGGTACTTGGAATATAGCCATACCAAGCATGCAGTAAACTGTGACAGTTCTGAGAGAGTGGAAAAGACTTTCTGATTTCAGAAAGAATTACCTTTTCTCATGATACTCTTGGCCAGGAATACATATTCCATACCACTTAGCACATGGTTTTTGTTTCATTCGACAATAGGTGATATAGGTAAGATGGGCATTGTCATCCAATTTTAGGAAAGGAGGAAAATTGGGACTCAGAGAAATTAGGAGGTTTGTTCCTGGTCATGCAGTTGGTACACAGAAATGCTTGAACATGAAGTCACTCTGACACCAAATGAGTCTTCTCTCTATGTCATGAGAGCAGGGCCCCCATTAGCAGGCATGAGGTCAGTTCTCACCTCGAACCCCTTTCAGGCTGCCATCCCCTTTTGGAGCTTTTCCAGAAAGTTGTGCTGAAAGAGGGAACTCCTTGAATAGAGCCTTTGGCCCAGACATTGAGTCTCCCTCCAGCCCCTTCTGTCATGCCCATGGTTCAAGGTCTGAAAGAGACACCAAGTCACCAACTGGTGTGGAAACCAACTACACACCTAGCAATGGCAACATGGAGACATCGGAGAAGGGGCAGGTAACTGGCAGGACACAATTTTAAACATATCTTCTTGTAACATAAATGGAAACCCAACATCATAAATGTCCTCTGTCTTAGGACTTTTGCACAGTTTCTAGTACTAAAGTGATTTGATTCTGCTCCTCTGTTCACTTTTTTTTTTTCTATCCCTCACATCTTTATTGAGCACCAGCCCCATGGCAGTCTCTGTGTTGGTGAGAAGGTAGACACTACACAGGCCTCAGGGTACAAGGGATGGGGCAAAAGGAAGGCAGTGCTGGATGGGAGGTGGTAGGTAGCTAAAACTTGGAACCTTGTGAATCACAGAAAGCTACGCATCGCTTGTCCACAGTCCTACCATGTGCTTTGAAAATGACAGATGCATCTCCTGGTTTTGCCTCCATTGGTCTCCAGCCTCGGTGATATTCTCCTTAAGCATTTCTGGAAGCCCCTGGATGTGTGTCATGTGCGGTCATAAACATGCCTTCACACAGCGTCTGCTGTTTCTTCCCTCTCTCTCTCTAGCTTGCCTCTTCTAGGTTCTATTTTGTCCCACTGGAAACCAGTGCTGATGGGCAGGAATTGGGACAGCACCTGTCTCCTCTTGTGGTTGCCCTCTGCTGGAGGGCCTTCCAAGGCTTATCAGATCTTTAGTGGAAGATGTGGTTGGGTGCCAGGCCTTTCTTCCCCCAGACCCAGGCAGGAATCCATGTGGGATGGGCCAGAGAAGAATCTCGGTGACTTCATTCATGCAGTCAGCATAGTCACACCCTTGGACTTGTCCTCCACTTCTGACCACCACCCTTTCTCCTTCCACTTGGACAAGTTGTATGTATTCTTTATTTAACCTCAAATACTCCTCCAGTTGTCCAAAGATCCATTCACATCAGGGGTGCCTTCAATTTCACATTCCTGAAGAAGGCTGTCTTGGATTCTTCCCACCTGGTCCATCCAGGGCCAGCCTCTATGCCTACAGCCTGGCTGCCATCCTTTATCTCACTCCCCGTGGGACTAATGTCCTTGATCCCATGTCTTCCCTATTGTTGGTTTAATCCCTCATGTTGAAGATATTGACACATTACCCCTTAGTTTCCTGAGAAGGGGTTCATGGGAGGTTAAGTTATTGAAAAATTACCTGTCCAAATATATCTTCACGCCCACTGCTCTTAATAAATGCTGCTGTTACTGTTTTTCGCCAGGTAATGCTGTGTATTACAATAAGATTTGAGTTTTAATGTAGGAGCTAATCTAAGAAGTCACAGCATCTAAAGATATTCTTTCTGACTTTAGGAGTCTTAAAAATCCTTAATTATGCGTTTAACATTCTCACAACAGTTTTTAATATCATTTGACTTGACTTTATTTCTTTTATTGACTTAAGAGCAAAAGAACTTGCTTATTTAATCCAACAAATAACCAATATTATGAAAAATTAATTAAAGTGGTTATATTCATTTGATATTCAAAGTAGGTAATTTGGTAATAATTCTGTAATCTATGAGCTAACTTATTTTTTGGATATAGGTAGTGATATATAAACAGTTATACAGACCAACACATAAGCCAGTCAGGGAAAGACAAGTATCACATGATCTCACTTTTATGTGGAATCTAATGAACAAAATAAACTGACAAAATAGATCCAGAGACATGGAAGCATGGAACAGACTGACGAATCTCAGAAGGAAGAAGGGAATGTGGGAAGAGATTAACCAAAGAATTTATATGCATATATGCATAACCTGTGGGCACAGACAATAGTGTGGTGAAGGCCTGGGGGTAGGAGAGGGAGGGGAGTCAATGGGTGCAAAAAAGGGAACATGTGTAATATTTTTAACAATAAAGATACATTTTTTTAAAAAGAAAAGAACATCCAAACCTGTGTTCTTTACCTATTTGTCTTATTATAGTGGCAATCTTAATGAACTCTTTGATTCAAAGTTCAGTTCAGCAAATCACTTAAGGAGCTAGTTAAACGTTATTATGTGTCCATTGACTGTTTCATTGGGTTATATACTTATACAGAAGTAGAGAAATTACATATTGAAAGCTCTGTTCTGAAGAATTCAGGAGCAATTTTCCTGCTGGAATCTGGTAAGCTTATGATCACAATAGTCATGTATAGGTTGATTAAAAGATGTGTTCCTTATTAAGGAAAATATTTTTTCCCCTACAATTAACTAATGAAGAGAATTTGTCCCTAAGATGGAATACGAATATGAAAAGCCATTTGCTGAAGAAGGGAGTAAAAAAGAAAGGAAGTGCAGGATATCCAACATAAGATCATAGCTATTTACTTGTGCTATCATATGGGGGGGGGGGGGGGGGGAAGAAAAGGAAAAAAGGCAAGGAAGGAAATGATTTCTAACCAATAGTTATAAGTACTAGGTTACAGCATGTTGAACCCTGTCAATGGTATTATTTAAACATTAATAGTAAATAAAAGTTATCTGCAACTGTGACATTAGATGGATAATTTACCCCCTAGCTCCTCTCCTTGTCCAAACTCTCACCCCCATTGGTTACATGCAAATATAAATTTGATTTACATGGGTGATGAACTATTCTCAATTCTGGTAAAAATTAATTTACCTTTCCACAAAGAAATACTGAATACTTACTAGTGCTTCTACTTTGGATCTCAAAGTCCAGGGAAGCTAGACCTTGAGACTGGCTTTTAGACACCTTTGTCCTGATGCTTTTGTGCAAGGAGGCCAATGGTTTATTGTTTCTTATTCTACAAAAATAAACACAACTTCCCAATAGGGCCTGTACTCCTCCTAGGCCTCAGGCTTGGTTAAGAGGGCAAGGACATGGCCAAGAACTTCTACAACCAACTAACAAAGAGAAGCCCACCTGGGGAAAAGGCATAAAATTATTCCTCTTGTCTTTGTGAGTGCCCCAGGAGGCAGAAATGCAAAGCTGATTTTTCATTTTGAAGTGAGACTGTAATGGCTTTCCAAAGTGTATAGAGATTTTAATCTGAAACTATGATTTAAAAAAATAAAATCTAACAATTACCAAACTTTTATAAACCATTTGGGGAGAAAGAAGGGCAGGTAAGAATAAAGAAGTGCTGAAATATTTAAGTCATGGTTCAAAAAATAATATCACATTATAAAAGTACTTGATTTTCAGAAAATATTTACTTTCTGAATACATACACTGAAATCCACACAGTAGAGAAAATATTTTCTTTCACTCCCCCCTGCCACCCACCCTCCGGCGTACTTCCTGTCTGACTCAGTTCCTTGAGCTAAGATGCCTCATGGGCTGTTAAACATGGGAGGATCATTCATCGCTTTGAGCTCTGCAGAGTCTGAAATCTCAAGGTTCAACTCTTAACATTCATTCAAACAATAATGGTTCTGCACTAAAATCTGTCAGGTAATTTTTTAGGCACCATTTTGGGCACAGACAGAAGTGAACAAAACAGATTTTTGCATCTGTGGAGCTTATGTGGGTGGCAAAGAGTACAGGTAACAACAACAACAATCTATAATAATAAAAGGGTAATATGCTAATTAGACCGGACATCTTGTGGACGTCATTCTGGATGTCCTTCCTGACAAAGCCAGGGCTGGAGGGAAACTGGCCCTGGTCCTGGGTGCCTGCGGGCAGCCGGAAGAGGGAAGCAGCCTGGATCCTGGAGGGAAGGAAGGCCTACTCTTGCATGAATTTTCGTGCATCGGGCCTCTAGTAATAATAATAATAAATAATAATAACTTAAACATATAATATATTGCATAATGGTGAGTGCTAAGAAGGAAACTGAGACCAGGGCGGAAGGTATGGAAGACCAGGGGCTGCAGTGGTCACAAGAGTGTCAGGGAAGGTCTCACTGAGAAAATGCTACCTAAATCAAGACGTGGACCAGGGCCAGTGAACTTCATCCCAGACATGTTGAATAAGACTCTGGTTCCTGGTGCTCTGAATTAAAATAATAATGATAATAAACAACAACAATGTGTTTCAGACTTCCTATTCTCTTACTTCAGGTCCCAACACCTATCTAATTTGTTTGTCCAGCCATTGCTGCCACTGCCTGCCTTCTCATGTGGCCACTCCAGGACTTCTCTGGTTACTGACACAGAACTGTTTGAAACAGCAATCGTTTATTTGCTGGAATTACATATGTAGTCTATGACTGTATGAATGTAGATTAAAAAAATATATTTTTATTGATTTCAGAGAGGAAGGGACAGGGAGACAGAGAGAGAAACATCAATGATGAGAGAATCATAGATAGGCTGCCTCCTGCACGCTCCCTACAGGGATCAAGCCCGCAACCTGGACATGTGCCCTTGACTGGAATCAAACCTGGGACCCTTCAGTCCACAGGCCAACACTCTATCCACTAAGCCAAACTGGCTAGGGCTGAATGTAGCTTTTACAATAAGGCATGCATGATTTCTTAGTTGTTTCCATATTAAATTTACTAAACGCAGCACAACTCCTCCAGGCCCCTTACTGGGGGGAAGACTGAAATAGGACCTGGTAAAAGGCTGAGTTAGAAGATCGTTTTTATGGAATTACGCTGCCATTGTTCTTGAATGTAGGTGATGATTTGCACAGAGACTGAGCCGGGCTATTTGTAAGGAATAAATGTAGACAGCTATTTGTTGTCAGTGCAAATGGTGTTTGAATAAGAAGCCTAGAAGAGAAAAGGTTGAAAACAGTTTAGTGATGTTAGACCTTCATTGGAGTAATCATTTATTTGGATTGCTTCCAAATAATTCATTTTCATAGATGATAGTAAGGTGAACTTCAGTCCAATGTGACTGGAATTATCCCAGATTTTAAATTTAAAAAATCTAAGTAAGCCAGGTTTAATAAATGAATAAAAATGAAACTTGTCAGAATAGTTGCTTTTTTATTACACAGGTAATTATTGCTAATTGTAGAATAATTAGAAGTGGTAAGAAATACAAAGAAGAGAATAAACATTACCCATATTTTTACCAGCCACAAAATTTCAAGACTGTTGAAATTTTGGGGAACAGTTTTCCAGACTTCACACACAAACACACACACACACACACACACACACACACACACACACACACACCATGTTGTTTTGTAAAAACTGAGTTTGGAGATTTTGCATTTAGCTCTGCCTGCAATGCTTTGCCTACCTTCTCTACATGGATATTTTTTTTCTCATCAGTGTCTCAGATCAAATGTCACCTCAGCAAGGCCTTCCATGACTACTTGATCTAAAGATGCAACCCATTCTTCAGTTATTCCAGCCCCATTATCTCTTCTGGAACCTTCTGCAGTTAGTTTTCCTGCCTGTCTTCTCCACTACAGTGTGAGCACTGACTGAGCCAGGACACTTTCTGTGCTAGTTCACTGTGTTCCCATTTCCTAAAGCAATGCCTCGCCCAGGGTAGGTGAGCTGAAGATCCCAGATTGGCAAACAAAGGCAAGATTCGGGAGGCTGTTCTGAGGACAATGGACCACTTGTCCATAGTTCCAGAAGGATCTTAAATGGCACCACCTGGCCCCTAACAAATGGCAAATAACAAACTGTGAAGTTTTTTAGGTTTGAGACCCTGACTGAGGGTTTGGTAGAATTCAAACAATTCTCTAGTAACTTTAGACCTTTCAGAGGAATAACCTCATTTCTAGTTACACCTTGCCTCTTGCAGATTGTTTAGACAGAAAATTTGAGGTTACTCATCATTTACCAGTGGTTGACTCTAGAAAAACATGGGTAATTTTTCCAAGTGGCATTGCTTTTTGTGTCATCGATTTGGCTCACTGGTACATCCTTGCCTGGGATCTAGAATTATGAAATATGAGTAATATTTTGAGATATAAAATAACATACAAATGCTCAAGCTATAAACTAGCTAGTTGACAAAGGGGTTACTGTGAAAAATGTCTACAATAATATTAATATTCAGCTCTCTCTAGGCAGCAAAGGTACACACTGTAGTGTAATGTATGTGAAATGCATAATGAGTTTATACATCAATATGCAGCCATTCTGCTCATTTCATGGGTATTTTGTGCTTGTTGAGAAAATGCTTCTTTTTCTTGCCTTTTCTTTTAACCTTAATGTAAAGATAAAAGGATGACTTTAAAGGTAGTAGTTTGCACTTCTAAGTGAATATTTAAAAAATTCTGTTGCTTTTGTTATCAGGGGCTTCTCAGCAGTCAGCTAGCAGTCAGTCAGTCCTTAGTGAAACTGAAAAATCAGTTAACCTTGCCCCCATCCCTTTCCTTCCCAGGTTGCTTTTCTCTCCCCCTCACCTGGGTTTCCTTCCCCGACCACCTTTCCTCCTCTGGAATGTTCTCCACAGGCATTGGCAATGCTCAGAGAGGCCTAGCTCAGCACCCTATTTAAGAGTTCTTTTGCATTTTCTCTCAGTCATCCCATTATTTATCCCTTTTATGGCATTTATCATAGTTAGTAAGTACATATCTTTATAAAAGTTTGTTCATTTACCAGTTTACTCCATACAATGTAGGTTTTATAAAAACAAAGAGTGTGCCTTGTTCACCTTCGTATCCTTTGCACTTACATCTGTCCCCTTATGTTGGGTGTTTGTTTAGAAAGGGGATAAAAATGCCTTTGAAGGGATGGGAGAAAACAAAGCTCTCTCCCTTGAGGATGGCAAGTTCTTATCCCAACCTCTTCATTCACAGGAAACATCAATGATGTAAGATCAAAACATCAATCAGCTGCCTCCCTGCATGCTCCCTACCCGACTGAGCCCACAACCCGGGCATGTGTCCTGACCTGGAATAGAACCGGCACCCTTTTGGTGCCCAGGACAATACCCAACCAACTGAACCAAACTGTCCAGGGCATCAGAGGTACTTTTTAAATCCCAATAGCTGCAGGGAAAATGAGTTGGAGGAAGGGGGAGAGAGAATGAGAAACACACAGACTAATGAGGTCATTTATAACTTAAGTGAGTAATGGCAGACGTATTTTATTGTCTAAAAATATTTCCTACAATAGGCATGTTTTATGACTTCATGGTTCTCGAAAATAAATTTGCCCAGCTTTGGATTTAACACAAGCCTTGGGGTTAAGGAGTTAGAGTCCAGCTGACAAAAGGCAGTTTTAATTGTAAAACATGTTGACATTTCTGAGAGAGCTAGCCTCTATATTTCTCCTTTTAAACTTCCTCTTTTTCTCTCTCCTTTTTCTTTCCTTCCTTTTTTACTTTCTTTTCTTCTATTTCCCTTTCCTTAATTATATTATATAAAAACAGTGCATGCTAGTACTAATGCTATTAAAATAGTAAGTACTATTAAAAAGTCAAATACTATTAAAGGGTTTAGGTATCAAAAGATGGCAAGTTCTCGTCCTTTTCATTCTCCTGGCTCCCTCTTCCCAGAAACAGACACTTTGGACTTTCAGCTGTTCCTCTGACATTTATGGATCTTCATGCTAAATAATATTTGAATACTGTTCTCTTTTGATTCATCCATTTGAGAAATATTTTTGGGTTTCTTCTATGACAGATGAATACGTCACTCTCTGTGCTTCTCATGTAATTATACTACAATATTGGTTAAATATATATTCAATGTTAACATTTTTATGCCTGTGCAAATTTTATTCCCTGAAATTTGTGATATCTGGGTTCCCCAGAAGCAGACACTAAGACAAGGATTCTGATACAAGGAGTTTACTTGAAGGGTACAGGAAACACTAATAGGGAAGTAGGCAGTGATCAAAGGAAGGGGAGGCAGTAATAAAAGGTGCATTGCCAAGTGGTTACCACGGCGGGTAATTAGAGCTTACCCAGTGAGAGGCACTCTGGGAAATGGTGCAGAACACACTACTCATGTGGTCCACAGGGAGGGTGAGGGAGCTGGGGTATTTATTTACCAGCTCCTATCAGAAATTTGTTGAAAGCTGCTCTCAAGGACTGTTAATTCCTCAACACCTGCAGCCTGCTGTGTGCAAATGCTGGCAATTAGAAGCTGGCCAAGAACACCAACGATTAGTGCATTATGGTTATGCTTTCATATTTTTTGTGTTTTTCCTAAAATTAATAAGAGCCTCTTAAAAGTTGCTTAGTTTTCCTGATACCTATTGCAAATTCTTCCCATGCCTTCCAACAGTTTATTAACATATTATTTTATAAAATTAATCACATTGGTCAGCTCCATTGTTTTCCTTGGAGACATGCCATGCTCTCAGGGTCTTGTACACAGAAGTTGACTTTCTGGAACTGCCTGTGCTTCCATCCTAGGAAGATGCTTTGCCTTCTGAGGTGGATTTCCTTGCTTCCTTGGTTCGCATGTGTTTCTCGTTCTTGGTTTACTTCATGGTGGAACACACTGTTCAGAGCATAGTTGGAAGACTATTTGAGAGAGAATGTGTGTCTCCTGAGTCATGCTGCTCCCATTGGGCTGGTTGTCCCCCTTGCCTCTTCTTTACCACCATCCAGCATCTCCTTCGATGCACTCCGTTCCCTTCGGTAGCTCCCAGTGTCTTAGAAAAGGTGCCTGGGGGAATTAATGTTTGAAACTTTTCGTGTCTGAAAATGTCTTTATTTTCTTCTTGATTGATGGCTTGTCTGGATAAAGAGTTATATGTTGGAAATAATTTACCTTCAAAATTGTGAAGACATTCTTCTCTAGTCTTCTACCTTCCAATGTTGCCATGAAGTATGGGGCAGTTCTGCTATATAAACCCTTGCATTTGGCCTGTTGTTGATGTGAACTCTAAAGCTCTGGATGCTTATAAAATCTCTTCTTTAGCTCCAATATTCTAAAAGTTTGATGAAGTCACTTGGGGTGGGTTGATTTGTATATTGTGTGCTCCATGGTCTTTCAATTTGGAAACTCATGTCCTCAGTTCTGGGAAATGTTCTTAAATTACTTTATTTCCCCACCCCACCTATGTTTTCTCTGTTCTCTAACAGGTGCTCCTGTTATTCTGATGATGGACTGTCTGCTCTGGTTCTCTCATCACCTTATGATTTCTCTCCTACTTTCCATTTTAATCTGTTCTTTCTGAAAAGTTTCCCCAAGCTTACCCTTCAATTATTTCATTATTTTTTTCACTAATGTTTTAACTTTATAAGATTTCTTTTTAATTTTCTGGGTGTTTATTTTTTAAAGCATCCTATCAATACTTTTTTCATGTATGCAATGTTTTTTTCTAAACCCTCCAAATAAACCAGTGATTTCAATGATTTTTTTTTTAGATTTTCTTTTCTGTTTCCTTGAGGTTGACTTTTTTTTTTATATTGATTTTCATGTTTTAATTATGTCTTTTATGTTCAAGGCTTTCCCAGATGTTTGATAATCCTTGATTGTTTGCATATTTTTAAGAGTGAGAAACTAAAACTTTGATTGGGAGCTCCAAACATATGGGTGGGGCTTGGAGACTTTAAATTTTGCTGAGGGATGAGCTATCTGGACCCTTTGTAAGGAAAACTACACTTGGGGTGTTTTTTGTCAGTTGCATGACTGCTCCTATTTAAGACTAGGAATTACCTTTTCCAGATTCTACTTTCTTTGCTTGGCTAAGAGGAAAACTTGCATATGATCTGGAAAGTGGAGGTGAAGTAGGAGCCTTACTCTCAGAAGTCATAGTGATCAGAGACAATGACATAGACACAGACAGACAGACAGTCCATGGGCTCCAGCCTCTCATCCCAACTATTGACCCCACTGACTAAGAGTGGCCCCAAGTCACCAGCTACTTGACTGCAGTTCCATTAGAGGTCATAGAGTCTACAGACCTGCCATGGGCTCCCCATTCATTGTTCCATTCGGGTGGTCAAACATGTACTCTTCCTGAAAATTTCCTATGTGCTCTGTTTATATCTATTCCTTAAGCTGTAGTTAGTGTATTCATTTCCTGTGGCTACTGTAACAAATTACAACAAATGTAATGGTTTAAAATAATGCCAATTTATTCTATCACAGTTCTAGATGTCAGAAGTCTACCATAAAGGTGTCCTTTTCTGGAGGCTTGAGGGGAGAAATCTATTTCCTTGCCTTTTCCAGCTTCTGAGGCCAACTACATTCCTTGGCTCTGATCCATCCCCAAAGCACACCATTACAATCTCTGTCTTCAAATCTCCTTTTGATCCTCCTGACTCCCTCTTATAAGGACTGTTATGACAACATTGGGCCCATCCAGATAATCCATCTCAAGACCCTTTGCTTAATAAACTCTATAAACTTCCCATTGCCATGTATGGTAAAATTCTGGGGAGTAGGATGTGGATGTCTTTGGGGGTCACTGTTTTGTCTAACACAATGGGTAGTGACTGTCTCTGATCTTCTGACTTCCATTTTTTTTTCACAGCTCTTCCAGATTTGTATAAGCTCAAATTTCTAGAGTAAACCCCATGGTTCCCCAATATTTTTAGTGGCTCTGATTTCCTGACTGAACTCTAATAGATACATTCCCAATGTCATTATCTCTGTGTATGTCCTCTAGGGCTAATCGGATTTCTCTAACTTATTCTTCTAGCTTCCAGCTTGGAGAATAAATGCTTGTCTGCCAACAGTCTAGGAGTCAAGAAGGTGAAAATGGTAGAGGACTCTTCTCTGGTTATATCCATTCATTCATTGACTGTTTTGCTATTTTTCAGTTTGGTTCTCCCTCACTCACCTGCTGTAGGAGTCCCCAGTACAGAGGTTCTTTGCCTTCCGGTCTCTGGCCATGTGTATGCGGAGGAGCAGAATTTCAGGGGCAGGGAAGGGGAGGAGCTCTAGCAAACTAGCTGTTTTTAAAAGGTCCTTTTTTTTTTTTTTTCAAATCCTGCTTTCATTCATCTTTACCCCTCCACTCCATTTTTGGGCTGGGGGTAGAAGGAGAGGGCTGTTGCCACCAGTTCCCAAAACTTTTGGAGATTCTGTTGAAGGTTGCTTCTCAACTTTCCTCACTGCTGTTTTAGGATTTAGCTTCTGGAGTCAGCTAAGACAGTTATCTCATATCCATCTGCTTAACTGCTTCCAAATTTTTATTGATGTTATTTATTCTTTTTCTTAGTATTTTGGCAGGTTTAAATGACACATTATATTGAGACCATTCTAGATTCCCATGTAATTATAAGAAATGCAGAAAAATCCCATATACCCTTCACCTGTCTTTCCCAAAATATAACACCTTGCATAATTATAGTACAATATCAGAATCAGGGAATTGACATTGATATTATCCATTGACCTTATTCAGATTTCACCAGTTTTACATGCACGTGCACGCGTGCATTTGGTTCTATGCAACATTATAATTAAAAAAAAATTAAAAATAAAAGTACACTTAATATAGTTTAGTGAAGTTTTGGAGGAAGCAAAATTAGATGCTGTGCCCCATGTACCATCTTTATCTGGAAGTTGAATGACAGGAACAATAGCAGAGGATATTTTGAGCTTGTGAACAAGAGCAGAGTATGGTCAAATTTTATCTTCTTTATAACCTTGTCCACAGACTGACAGGTCAGCTAACAAGGCTCTCCACTTAGCTGGCTGGGTTGTAAATATTCTTTGTTTACCTTCACCTAGAGAACTGAATTAACACTTTTTAGGATCATGAAGTTATATTCTCTCTTTGTTGGGCTCCTTGTCAATACTAAATTATAACTGATGGAGTATATTAATCAAGCTTGGGCAAAAAGAGATTTACAATATTATTTTTTACATTTTACATTCTCTTCTTAAAGATGAAAATGGTATTTTCTGATTTGTACAGGAACAAAAGAATTAGAAAAAAAGAATTAAGGATCCAATAGGATGCATAAATAGAGACCATGGTGCTCTATCTTTGGATACGTAGCTGTACCTGAATCTCCTAAAATCACCCTTAGTATTTGGGCATTCAAATGATTAAATTGTCTCAATGGGCCATTTGGACTCAGTTTAATGCAGTCATGGAAAACTTATAATGTGTATTTGTACTCAAAGTCAGAAAATAGAAATGGAGGCTGTATGAGACCATCAAACCAGGCCATATCTAAACTACAAGTCAACGTAGACAGTTAAATACACCCAACAATTTATGTTTAGTCTTAGGTATTATGCCTTATTACAGATATATTTAGATAAGAAAAAGGAATGCTATTTTTCTACATTTTCTTATCAGGCTCTTCTGGCAGGTTGCATTTCTAAGATAACTGTTGTTTTATTCCTTGTGTTTTATCAGGCAGAGGAGGTAATGAACCTGGTAGGCATTGATGAACAGAAGTGATAACAAGAAATTTTATTTTTTACTCTGCAGTCTTTTGTTTCAGCCTCTCTGTGATGCTGATTTAGGGCATGAGAACTGCATTATGTGAAACTGTTATGGTTTAGAAGAATTAATAAAAACTGTAGGAGGAGGATTACTACATTAAGTTAGAACTTAATTCACTTTTTCTTAACCCTGTTTAATAAAATTGTAAACTCAAGTTGAAAGTAAAATGGACACAAATCGGGTCCGGGCCGCCTATCACTACTTGAGCCAAATTAAGCAGAGACAAGGTTGAATCATATATAAGCGTTTATTCCAATAATGCCAGCAGTATAAAGGGAGCAGCAGGTCATCCCGTAGATCCTGCTCTAGTATCCTCTACTAGCTGGCTGATTATACATGGATAAGGAAGAAAGGCTACATGCAATGGGTCAGGGGGGAGCAGGATAAGGGCTGCAGGATCTGTGATCTGTGTGTCTCCTTTCAAGATCTTGAAGCCCTATAACAAGGTATTTATTTTCTTTTATGATGTTAAAAACAGCTTGGTCAGCATTTGTGAGGCAAACTCCCAGAGGGGGGTCAGGGTCCAGACACAGCAACCAAATCAAAGTGTGTTCTACCCTTTGTCTGTTCTCAAAATTCATTTTCTTTTCTGAGTAATGGACCCATCCAGGCTCTGAGGTACCTCTTATCTTTTCACAGCCCAGTTTTTCTCTTTGCAATACATCCCCCAGTTTCCCACGGTCTGTAAGAAAACCTCTTATGTATAGTTAGTAAAGTGAATGATTATTAAACAGTGGTAGTCCTATTCTTACTGTGTGTCCTTCCCCTCTCAAAAGGAGCTTTTCCGGTTACACATAGATGCATAAGAAACCATTTGAAAATGTAGCAGCTTAAGACAACCACCATTTATTAACGAGACTATAGTTGACCAAGAGGAAAACTAGTGATCTTGACCAAGCCACTCTGATTCTTGGCTGCACTCGGTTTTGCATCTGTGGTCAGTTGGCAGATTGGCTGGGGCTGGCTGGTTTAGGATGATTCTCTTCCACGTGGTTGTTTGTCCTTCAGAAAGCTAGCCTGGATTTGTTTACGTGGTCGTTCCAGGGGTCTGAGATAGTGATGAAAGTGTGCAAAGACTCATGAGGGCTAAGCTTGGGACTGACACACCATCACTTCTCTTGCATTCTATTGACCAAAGGAAGTCATAAAGCCAGTCTGTAGTCAGGGCTGATCTCAATGGCTAAGAGAAAAATGCTAATATAGTAACATGATTAATATTTTCCTGTGTTATGTTCTACACCTGGTAGGTATTTTTTTCTCTTCTACCCCTGACTCACTTTAACTCATTATTCAAGGTCTAGTTCAAGCACCACCTCCTCTGGGAAGCTGCTGTTGCCCTGCCCCAGTAGACTGGACTGCGGGGCGGGGGGGGGGGGGGGGGGGGGGGGCTCCCTTGTGTCACCACTAACTGGATTGCTATTGTCTATCTACAGTTCTCAGTGCCTTGAGGCCAGAAACTATTTTTCTAACCATCCTTGTATCCCCAGTTCCTAGCACAGTACTTAGCCCAACAAGTATTTTCTGGTTAGATGAGGTAATGGCCATTCCTCAGTTCTTTTATTTTGCCCACTCACATCGTCATGACCCTATCATCTTGAGGAGACTCTTTCCCTCCTCCTGTTAATTTCTCTCCCTCAAATGCCTTAACAAAAAATTGCACTATTTGACAAGTTGTAGTCAAAGGAACAATGCTGTCAGTTCCTCCGTGCTTTGCAGCTAGAGTTCTGAGCATTAGTGAAGCTTACTAGTTGCAATACAGCACTTTGACTTTAAGTCTTCGGTTGGGAATGCCCTCTTCCGTATCCTTTTAGTGGTGCAGTTGCAAGTGCCCAGGTCTTAGCACTTGCAAGTCCAGAAATGTCTATGGTCAAATGTTCAGAACTCCCTGGCAGTTGTGCAAGACACCTCTTGAAAGTACTTTTCTTTAACTGTCAGTTTCGTTCCATGGGAAGTTGTTACAGAGTCCTTGGGGCCTGTAATGGCATTTTCCTTTTGTAACAAACCCCTCTGTTCTCAGCATTTGCCTCTTATTGCATGCTATTGCTTAAGGGCATAAGCACCATGGAATGAACACCTATAGTTAAGGCTCCCTGGACCTGGGAGGGATAAAAGAGAACACTTAGTTCAATAAATCTTACTTTATAAAAGTGACAACAGAGGCTGGGAGAGGTAAAGTGACGTACTCAAAGCTACACAGTGACTTTAGGGTTTAGGCTAGGGTTTAGGGTGCAGTTAGAATACTTCAGAGGCGTTCTGGAGAAATAAGCTGCCCAGCCAGATGGCTCTTTTCCTCTAGATAAGCCAGGCAAGTCCCTCGTGATAAGAATTACCTATCTGTGGATCAGAGTCACCTGTTTAAATGCAAATTACCAGGCACCTTCCCAGACCTCTTGGATTTCTGGGGATTTGGGACAGAAATCTGCATTTTTAGCAAGTGCCCAGGTGATTCTGAGGTACTTTGAAGTCTGAGAACAAGTGAATATGATATAATGTCAGCCAATAACTAAGTGCTTTGGGGAAAAATAAATTAGAGAAAAGGATGATGGAAGGGGTGCTATATGAATGAGTAAGTTAGTGGAGATTTTTTTTTTTTTCACCAGAGACCTAGAAAGATAAGTAGCTGGCCATGCACTGATTTACGGTAAGAGGAAATAAGTAAGAGTAAATGCAGAGGACCTGCCCAGGAATGAGCTTTGCAGGCTCAAGCAGAAAGAAGACCTTGCTGAAAATGGTCCAATGATTTCCTATCAATCTTAGAATAAAATCCAAACTCCTTACGATGCTCTATAAGACCTTATTGATCTGGTCCCTGCCCATTGACAAGAATGGTTCCATGGCGTCACATGATTATGGGGCCAGTAAGGGTCTCTGGGCAGTTCAGCAGGCACCCTTCACCTCTGGCTCCATGCTCTGGAATGGGTAGCACAAAACTTAAGATGCTCTGAAAATTGACCACTGGATTTGGCAAGGTGAAGATCATATGATTCTGATAGAAGCTGCTTGAGTGGAGCCAGGTTAAATTTTTATTAGGAATGATTGCCAACTTTTAGAGGAGTTATATACTAGAGGCCCGGTGCATGACATTCGTGCACTGGGGTGGGTCCCTCAGCCCAGCCTGCACACTCTTGCAGTCTGGGACCCCTTGGGGAGTGGGCCTAAGCCAGCAGTTGGACATCACCTGAGGGGTCCTTAGCACTGCTGCGGAGGTGGGAGCTGCCACCGCTGCTACACTTGCCAGCCATGAGCCCAGCTTCTGGCTGAGCAGTGCTCCTGCTGTGGTAGCGCACTGACCACCAGGGGTCAGCTCCTGCATTGAGCGTCTGTCCCCTGGTGGTCAGTGTGCATCATAATGACCATTTGTTCTGCTGTTTGGTCAATTTGCATATTAGCTTTTTATTATATACTAGAGGCCTGGTGCATGAAATTTGTGCACTGGGGGTGGTACCTCAGCCTGGCCTGTGCCCTCTCGCAGTCCGGGACCCCTCGCTCCTTACTGCCTGCCTGCTCACTCCTTGCTGCTCGGCTCGCTGCGCCTTAGCACCACCACGGAGGCGGGAGAGGCTCCCGCCACTGCTGCTGCGCTCACCAGTCATGAGCTTGGCTTCTGGCTGAGTGGCGCTACCCCGTGGGAGCTCACGGACCATGAGAGGGAAGCTCCTACATTGAGTGTCTGCCCCCTGGTGGTCAGTGTGCATCATAGTGACTGGTCATTTCGCCATAACGGTTGCTTAGGCTTTTATTATATAGATGGAACTACTTGACAGTCAATGTGCCCCCACAAAGGGGTCCCGGATTGCAAGAGGGCACAGGCCAGGCCTAGAGACCCAACTGGTGTACGATTGGGGCCGGGGAGGTATGCAGGAGGTTGATCAGCTGGAGAGAGACCACAGGAAGGCTCCAGGGCGTGTCTGGCCTGTCTTGCTCAGTCCTGATTGGCTGGACCCCAGAAGCAAGCTAACTTACCAGTCAGAGCGTCTGCCCCCTTGGTGGTCAGTGCACATCATAGTGACTGGTCGGCCAGTCGACTGTCTGCCGCCTGGTGGTCAGTGTACATCATAGCGAGTGGTTGAGCGGCCTTAGTATATCATTAGCATATTACTCTTTGATTGGTTGGACGGATGACCAGATGACCAGAAACTTAGCATATTAGGCTTTTATTATATAGGAGGATAGTGACTAGCATGATGGCTAGAGGAATGTGGGGTCTGGCAGGATCTTTCTTTAAGATTGGAGGTTGTATAGCATCTCTTTTTTAAAATTTTTATTTTATTGTCCAAAGTATTATAAATAGTAGTACATATGTCTCCTTTTTTTTTCCCCATTGACCTTCCCCGGCCTCCCCTACATGCCCTCACCGCCCCCCCGACCCCTAGTGTCTTACATCCATTGGTTATGCTTATATGCATGCATATAAGTCCTTCGTTGATCTCTTACCTCCTCTCCCATCCCTCTCCAGCCTTCCCGCTGTAATTTGACAGTCTGTTCGATGTTTCTCTGCCTCTGTATCTATCTTTTTGTGGATCAGGTTATAATGTTCTTTATTATCCATAAATGAGTGAGATCATGTGGTATTTTTCTTTCACTGACTGGCTTATTTCACTTAGCATAATGCTCTCCAGTTCCATACATGCTGCTGCAAATGGTAAGAATTCCTTCATTCTCTCTCTCTTTTTTTTATAGCAGCGTAGTATTCCATTGTGTAGATGTATCATAGTTTTCTAATCCACTCATCTGCTGATGGGCATTTAGGCTGTTTCCAAATCTTAGCTATTGTAAATTGTGCTGCTATGAACATAGAGGTGCATATACCCTTTATGATTGGTGTTTCTGTTTTCTTGGGATATATTCCTAGAAGTGGGATCACTGGGTCAAATGGGAGTTCCATTTTTAAAATTTTGAGGAAATGCCATACTGTTTTCCACAATGGCTGCACCAGTCTGCATTCCCACCAGCAATACACGAGGGTTCCTTTTCTCCGCATCCTCTCCAGCACTTGTCGTTTGTTGATTTGTTAATGATAGTCATTCTGACAGGTGTGAGGTGGTACCTCATTGTTTTGATTTGCATCTCTCGGATGATTAGTGACTTTGAGCATGTTTTCATATGTCTCTTGGCTTTCGGAATGTCCTCTTTCGAAAAGTATCTATTTTAGGTCCTTTGCCCATTTTTTGATTGGTTGTTTATCTTCCTTTTGTTAAGTTGTATGAGTTCCCTGTAAATGTTGGAGATTAAACCCTTATCGGAGATAACATTGGCAAATATGTTCTCCCTTGCAGTGGGCTTTCTTATTGTTTTGTTAATGGTTTCTTTTGCTGTGCAGAAATTTTTTATTTTGATGCAGTCCCATTTGTTTATTTTCTCCTTAGTCTTTCTTGCCCTAGGATCTGTGTCTTTAAAAATATTGATATGACATATATCTGCAATTTGCTGCCTATGGAGTCTTGTAGTATTTTTATGGTTTCCCATCTTACATTCAAATCCTTTAGCCATTTTGAGTTTGTTTTTGTGTATGGTGTAAGTTGGTGATCTAGTTTCATTTTTTTTGCATGTATCTGACCAAATTTCCCAGCATCATTTATTAAAGAGACTGTTTTGACTCCATTGTATGCTCTTGCCTCCTCTGTCAAATATTAACTGAGTATAATGGCTTGGGTCAATTTCTGGGTTCTCTATTCTGTTCCATTGGTCTATATGTCTGTTCTTGTGCCAGTACCAGGCAGTTTTGAGAACAGTGGCTTGGTAATATAGCTTGATGTCTGATATTGTGATCACTCCAACTTTGTTCTTCTTTCTCAGAATAGCTGTGGCTACTCAGGGTCTCTTTTTATTCCAGATGAATTTTTGGAGAGTTTGTTCTAGATCTTTGAAATATGCCATTATTATTTTAATTGGTATTGCATTGAATCTATAGATTGCTTCAGGTAGTATGGACATTTTAATGATGTAAATTCTACCAATTCATGAACATGGTATGTTCTTCCACTTGTTTATGTCTTACTCTCTCTCTTTTTTCAATGTCCGTAGTTTTCCAAGTACAGGTCTTTTATGTCCTTAGTTAAGTTTATTCCTAGGTATCTTAATTTTTTTGGTGCAATGGTAAGTGGAGTTGTTTTTTTCATTTCTCTTTCTGTGAGTTCATTATTGGTGTATAAAAAGGTCATAGATTTCTGGGTGTTAATTTTGTATCCTGCTACATTGCCAAATTCATTTATTAGGTCTAGTAGTTTTTTGATGGAGTCTTTAGGGTTTTCTATGTATAATATAGGACAGTTTTACTTCTTCTTTTCCAATTTGGATGCCTTTTATTTCTTCTTCTTGTCTGATCGCTATGGCTTCTAGTACTATGTCAGACAGGAGTGATGAAAGTGGGCATCCTGGTCTTGTTCCTGTTCTTAGGGGAAATGGGTTTAGTTTTTGCCCATTGAGTATGATATTGGCTGTGGCTTTATCATACGGGTTTTTTATTATGTTGAGGTATGATCCCTGTATTCCCACTTTGCTGAAAGTTTTTATCAAGAAAGGGTGTTGGATTTTGTCAAATGCTTTTTCTGCATCAATTGATATGATTATGTAATTTTTGTCTCTCAGTTTATTTACATGATGTTGATGCTTTCTATTGAGTTCTTTATTGCAGTGATGTCATTTTTTATTTCTTCTTGGTTCTTCTTCATTTCCTCTTTGTTCTTTCACATATTGTTGAATTTGTCTTCCAACCTTTTCAGCGACCTTATGACCATTTCTCTGAATTCTTTCTCTGACATATTGCTTGTCTCCATTTCATTTACTTCCTTTTCTGATGATGCCTCCTTTTCTTTCGTATGCGGGCTGTTTCTTTGTCTCCCCATGATCTCTCCTCTCCAGGTTTCTGGTTATGTAGCTCTCTCTCTCCTGCATTGACTTAAAGGCACAAAACACAACACAACAAGGCACAACACACAAGGCACTGAACACAAATGTATTCCTAATACTAATAACCCCAAATAAAGGTGACCATCAGAGAAAAGAGGATTAGGGGATTAAAAAAAGAGTGCAAAAATGATATTGAGAAAAGGAAAAAGAGTAAGAGAGAAAAGAAAGAGAATAAAAACGAAGGGGGAAAAACTATTTATATGGGGAAAAAACTCCAATAGAACAACAACTAATCCAAAAAAATGCATACAACTAACACCCAGATATGAATGCAAACTACAAACAACAACTAATAACAAGTGAGGAGTGGGAAAAGAGAAGCAAAACAAAACAAAAGAGAAACAATCACACTAACAAAAAAACAATCTAATCAACAATCAAACTAACAACATTAGGACAGAGAGAAAGAAGGGCAAAAGAAATCAAAATAAAACAAAAAGCAAATAAAAACAACCAACAACAACACCAACAAAAAAAAAGGGAAGAGAGAAAAAAATTTGGATAGTGAAGAAAGAGAAGAGGGAAGTGTGTATGGACTTGGAGCAGGGGATTGGAAATTAGATATATAAGTAGGATGAATTTTTAACGGGGTTAAAAGAAGGAATAGGGAAAATCTAAAGCAGGAATAGGATAAGAGAAATAGGACAACAAAAGGGAAAAGTGAGGAAGAGAGTGTTGGCATAAAGGTAAAGTTGAGATAGAGTAAAATGATGCTAAAGGAAAAATGAAAATAGAATGTAGAACACTAATCCCAAAATAAAATAATATAAAATAAAATAATGAGAAAATAAAATGAAACTTTAAAAAAGGTAAAATAATAGTACTCATAATACTGATTAAAAATAAAAAATATAATAATTAAAAAGGTAAAATCATGTGAGGGGGAAAAAAGAAAAAATTTAGTTTCTTAAGTAAATGATAAAAAATAAAAATGTGCAGTAGTGAAGGTCATTGGCTTCCTCTACTATTCTGTTTGGCATGCTTGTTTCCTGTCAGGTAGAAAGGACAGTATTGAAGTTCCCAGCGTTCCACAGCTCCTCTGTGTCATAAGCCACAATCTTGTTTTCAAGCAGGCAGTATTTCTTTGTTTCTCAGCCTGCCTGTGGTTGTATTTACAGAAGAGTCAATTTGTGATTCAACCACTCGGCGGCAGTGTTTCTGTATTGACATCCAGGACTATAAGTCCATTTACCCAGTATTTAGATTTTGTTTTCCCTGCTGCACTTAATACTGGTTTGGGGTTATAGACTGTCCCAGAACTGGTTTTCTGATAGTTTCTTCCCACTCTGATCCCCAGGTACCACAAAAACAATTTTCCCCTGCAGTCGATGAGAATATTTTTAATTGGATGATCCTATGTACTGGGATTAGTAATCAAAAGTAAGGATTTAAAGAGAAAAAAGAGCCAGAGTAAGTGCACGAACTCGAGACTTTTCGCCCTGACTCTGCTCAAATCCCAGCTATGGGTTGATTTCTAGAGTTCCCTTCTGTCAGCAGCCTTGTGGACCCCCTTCCACATTTGAGGACTATGCTGGCCCCAACGGCCATGGATTTTGTGGGGTGCAGATTTCCTCTGAACCTCTAGATCCTGCTGTGCACGTTCCTCCCTCCAGCCAGGATTGCAGACCTCACCTTTCTCCGGGCGAAATCTGACCTTTCTGTGAGAAGGTGCAGAACTCCTCTGAGTCCACGTATTCGTGCTGCTTGAGATCTGGTGATTGTGAGTTTGCAGCTGGTCCCTGGGTGTTGTGGTTGTAGGGTCCCGGGAGGTATCAGATTCTTCCAGATTGAAAGTAAGGCTAGGCTTCCGATCACAGCCACTCTCCCCTTCAAGATGGTGTGGTCTCTGCGGCAGAGCCAGTTGCTCCGGGAGATATTTCAGCAGAGTGGAGGCTGCCTGGTCAGAGGAGCCCGGTCCAGCAGTCCCCAATAGTCCCTTGGAACATAGCTGTCCCTCACTCATGAATAGACACTCCCTGTACGTCCACACACTCTCCTTTCGTTCTTCCACTCACACACTATCTTTCAGCCTGCCTTCTCATCGGCAGCCATCTTTGGTCTCTCTCTATAGCATCTTTGAATGCTGTCAGGAATAATCCAGTTTTGAGGGAGAGACTGACAATGTAGGGGAGAAGCAAGATCAAAACCTTTGAGAAGGAGTGGAAGGAATCCAGTGTACCAAGGAAGTCATTGGCCCTAGAATGCAACAGGGACAATTCTCCTTTTTAACAGGGAAAAAAGCAACTTCAAAGAGCCGGGAAGGAATGGCATCAGGATCCAAATCAGTGCTGTCCCATTCTATAAGTTTGCCCATGGCCAGCTTGTGTTGGAGGGTGTGGGGGAGATTTCATTGTTTTTCTTCTGCTCCTTTTTTTTCGTGCTCCTCCTCCTTGTCCTCGTCCTCCTCCTCCTCTTCTTTTTCTTCTCTTCCTCCTCCTTCTTCTCTTGTGTGCCATATGGTCATTTGCTCCAGATCCCATAGCTCCAACTGATAACATTTATTCTTGCAACAAGCTTTTTGTGCACCACCCTGCAACATGTAGTGCCCCTGAGTGCATGCTGGGATATTTACCATCGGTGAGAAGCCAATCTCTTTTTCACCCCTTGGTAGAGTAGCTGTCACCTTTCAGGAGAACTGATGCCTTTGACTATCTGACCACATTTCTGGGTCTGCACCTGGGAAGGTACTTTCTCAGTGAATGGGTGGTCTTAGGGGATAATGTCAAAAGGGAATTTCAATCTTCTCAGCTAGATCAGCCAAAATACCTTACGGATGAATGGGTGATAAATGTCACAATCAGACCCTTAATATCTGAGCCATCTTTAGGTTAATACCTTCGTGCCATTTAACTAGACTGTGCTGTAAGCATGAGTATCTTGTTAGAAATTGACAAGTGATATTTCGAATGCATGAGAAGCTCTGTTTACTTTAATCTATTTTTTTAATCTGCACACGTTTTTTTCTTGAGTCTGCTGCATTTCACATCATTCTTTGATGCATAACTAAGAAGTTGGAAGCCACGCAGAGGGGGATCTTCACAAAAAATGAAAATTCAGAATTAGATGTCTAGCTCATTGAAGAGTTTGACTTACTGATGAATAACTTACTAGGCACCAGGTCAAAACCCGATGCTAGGAGACATGCTCAGCAAAGAAAATACTTGAGTGTGTTTGCAATATAAATTTAAAAGGCTGTGTAAGACAGAGGCTTTAGGTAATTTTTACTGTAAAATATGTTCTGAGTTCCAAACAATGGACTGAAGCCAAAGTTCTGAAATACAAATCACTTGCAAGTAGGTATGCTTAATTGCCTAATTGTCCTTATTACTAACATTTAAGACAATCAGAAAAAATAGATTAGGGGTTCTGAGTGGGATGAAGATAATAAGATTTGGACAGATTGACACCAGAGAAATGTATGGTAAGAAGTTCTTTGTATTCGCAAGGGGGCCATGAGCCTTGAGCTTCTTAGTGACCAAAGGAAAGTGAGAAAGATAATTAATTCTAAGATTCACAGTGTCTATAAAATGCAACCTCTTTGTAAATTGGGCTTTAAGTCATGTTAGGGGAGGAACTTCTGCTCTTGAGATAGGCTGATGCAGCCTGGGTAGAGGCACAGGACGATCCATACAGGCCTCAGGGCCGCTCTGGACACTGTCTGTGCCTCCCTGTTTCTTGGCTCACATTTCTCTGCTCTGATTGGCTTCCTGGTGCTCTGTTCTCTGTCTCTTTTTGGAGGCACAGCAGCTGCCTCTTGGTTTTAATCTGTGTGGTTCTGGGCTTTCTCTTCAACACCTACACACAGCTGCTGTCTTGTTCTGACTCCCCGACATCATGCAGCCTTTTGACCTGCTCAAAGCTGAGGCTTGTCTCTCCCTTCAAACCCAGTCTCATTCGTTAGGCTCAAGCCTCCCACGTGGGCAGGTGCACACAGGGAACTGTAGCCAGCTCGAAAATGGAGGCACCTAAAATAAACATTACTCAACCTTTTCCTTCTGGATGTATTTGAATAAACTATTCTTAATGAAAAGTGATGCATTTCCTAATGTTTTCTTTGATAATGTTTGTGCATGTTTGTATGTTTGTCATTTCTGCCTCCCAACTATAAGAGATTAAATTTATGTGCTGGAAAACAATAGAGTGAAGGCTGGGCAGGGAGATGGCAGACCCTCTAATTTGCATTTGTGATTTGCCATATCTAAGTTAAGGTGGTGATATGTTCTGCTCCACCCTTACATGTCTTAGAAGAGAAAGGAAAGAAGGAAGGAGGTTCTAAAAGTATAGCAATTGTATTGAATATTTAGGCACATATTCTAATACTAGCAGAAATATGGAAACATATTTACCCCTGGGTAGAATAATCCTCTGCCTTCCCAGGACAGCTAGTGGCTTTTGCCTATCTGACCACATTCCTGAGTCTGCTCCTAGGATGGGTGTCCTCTCCCATGAATGGGTGGTCTCAGAGGATGATGTAGTAAAGGGAATTCCCACTCACTCAGTGGGTGGATTTATATGTACAGAAAAAAAAATCCATTCATATGTTCTAAAACATCAAAGTATAGTCAGACAGCAAGAAGCTTTTTTCTATAGGTGTGCCCCTCAAGATTAGATAGTCTATGAAATTGAAATTTAGGCTGCTAACTTTTAAATCTGTCTGCAAAGATTTATAAAATTTGCCTAATCTAATATATTGTAGGTAAAAACCTGTTGAGTGTCTGTCAAAATCCTTGTTAGTCCAAACTGTGTTGGAGACAGAGAGCTTGTATTTTTCATGCAGCCCCTACAAAGGAAGCTGTAATTTCTGGTCTCCATTGCTCCAGGTACCAATGCCCTGGCCCACTCTGGTGACAGCTCTAGCTTCTTCATTGCTGGTGAGTAGAGCCTTTTTCCTGGGCTGGGATGACCGCCGTCCTCCCCCACCTCCCCAGGACATGAGAAGATCTTACATTCTAGGCATGGCAGATGAGAAGGACCTAGTTCCCCCTGTGGAGGGCATCATTGAGCCATGCAGCCAAGGACACTGGCCTTGGGACATTGCCTCAGCATCCTCTATGCAGGAAATGTGTCCACGCATGAAACAGCACACATGTGAATTTATCACTTGGCAAAATGCTTCATATTATTCAGACCAAAACTGACTGAAAGTGGTATCTTTTCTTTTACCTCTTATCAGTATGTTTCCACCTATTTTCCCGCTGACTGGGAAGTAGAGCAGTACTGTGTATGGTTGACAAGCCAATACGTTGTTTATTCTTTTGTTGTTTCAAATTCTGCCCAAATTGACAAAAGAAAGGCATGGCTAATGGATTGTCTTTGACAGCACTCTATTTCAAGCAGCTGATGTGCTTCTGTGGATAGACAGTACTGAATGATATGGAATATATTTTCTCTTCCTTCAAAACCTGGTGTGACTGAGGCTGTCTTCAAAGTAACTGTTCTCCAGAATTGGCACATGGATTAGAAGTGCTTCTTGGTTTACCAGGGCCTGAAAAATACCCAGGGCCCTGGTGATAAGATGGCTGTGGACGGCTGAGTGCCCAAGATGTATAGTATAACTTAAAACGCTCCCCATCCTCACCCCCAAAGTACTCAGGAAAGACTCCTGTTTCAGTGTGGGAGCTTGGATGGGGACTTATGGTAGGAGAGAATAAACAGTTTTCTACAAACATTGTTTTATAAGCTTTTATGTCCTTCCTATTGGGTTATCTGAATAAGAAAACTCACCCATCAGTCACTTCACTCTGAACTCTCTCAAATCCCTATGTCTCAATTCCTAACACCCTAAAGTTAATGAAAATCAAAACTGTGCAGGGAGCAGAGCTTATCCTGTGAGGAGTAGCCAAGGCAAGGCCAAATTAACAGATTATTGAATGGCTCATATTCTCACAGAGCACTGATGGAGCACTAATATTTGGCCCAGCTCATAGCATAATTATAACTAAATTAGAGGCCCGGTGCACAAAATTTGTGCACTGGCGGTGGGGGGGTGGTCCCTCAGCCCAGCCTGCCCCCTCTCACAGTCTGGGAGCCCTCAGGGGATGTCCTACTAAGCTGCAGTCTGGCCTCTCTCTGCGGGAGGTGACCAGGCTGATCAGGGGAAGGCACCACCCCCATCACCCCGCTGCTGCTGCCACTGCTGGCCGCCACAGCCGCCAAGGTGTTTTCATCAACATGGATTACAGTTCCTTCACCACAAAAAAATGACAACTTTCTTTAGGCATTTTCAAGATGTCTCTTTCATAGGATATGACATTTCTTTCTTTTTTTTTTTTTTATCCTCACCTGAGGATATTTTTCCATTGATTTTTAGAGAGTGTGGAAGAGAGAGGGAAAGACAGAGAGAAACATCAATGTGAGAGGCACACTTCGATTGGTTGCCTCCTGCATGAGCCCTGACCTGGACCCCGGCCAGGGAGGAGCCTGCAACCTAGATACATGCCCTTGATCAGAATCGAACCCGGACCCTGTGGTAGGCAGGTCGAGGCTCTATCCACTGAGCCAAACCAGCTAGGGCAGGATATGACATTTCTTAGCCCCTCCAACAGCAGGCTTTGGTTTTTTCCTCCAGGAGTGAGGTGGAAAAACCCTAGATCACCTTCTTGGATTCTTATTACCCACGTTACCAAGAACACTGCCAGTGGCGTACAGGTAGCTTAGCCAATGAGCGGCCAGAAAAGGTGTTTCCTCTGCAGCTCCCGCGGAGAGGTGGGATTGCTGGCGTGCTGCAGCCATGGGTCTGCTGGGGGCCGGCCCCCCCCCCCCTGCAGATTTGTGTCTGTCTCCGCTCTGGCCCCCAGCAGCTCAGTGCCACGGCCGCCCCTCTGCGTGTTGTTCTCTTAGGCTCCAGACTGCGCCTGTGTGTTGTTCTCTCAGGCTCTGGGCTGTGCCCGGCCCCTCCTCATGAGCTGGTTGTGACCGTTACGGTGTCCCGGCCTAATTTGCGTTACACACACACACACACACACACACACACACACACACACACACACTTGGGATATTGCACACACAGGAGACACATAAAAGGCAGGTTGCTGCACCAGACTTGTATTTACAAAGTCTGGATTATTTCATTTTAAAGGGGCAGTTCAAGATCATCGGTTGATTGTTGTGTGTTTCATAATTTATCTCAGAAAACAGAGATACTTCCCCCAGGACATTGCACTGAAGTGGGATGCATAGCTGGTGCTTCTTGCTGGAGTGCATTGGCAACTATGCCTTCTCACGGGGTCTTCTATGCCTTCCTACCAGGTCTGCTGATGGCCACTGACCATCTCCAACATAAGTTCATCTCAGAGCTCATGCTGGGCTTGTTGGGAGCAGCAGAGTTGAGTGCTATTAACCAAGTGAGCAAGAAGCCAGAAGCAATACAGACCACAAAAGATGGCCTTTTTTTGTGAAGAAGTTCAGGTTTTAGTGGCTTCCAACCCAGAATACTTTGGTGTTTGCCATTCAAGAGCCACACACCTACCCTTTCTCTCACCAAGAGATTCTTGATTTGGTTCCCTTTCCTCCAAGCAGCCACGTGTTTAAGGGATGTTAGGTTCTTCCCTGTACCTAAGGGTGAACCTTGATTTGTCTAAGCCATGTTCTCAATGTGAGGACCCACAGCATCAACCCAGGAACTTGTTAGAAATGTGAATTCTTAGGCCCCACTCCAGACCTACTAAATCAGAGTTTCTAAGAGAGAGGACCTCAATCTGTTTTAACGAGCCTTCTAGGTGAGAACCATGGTGTAAGCCAACCTTGGATGCTCACGCCCCTGGCTTGGTGACAGTTTAGGGGTGGGTGTGTGATCCAGTCCCAGTGAAAGAGATGTGCGGGGAAACTGAGGCTTCTTAAGGAGATGGGAAAGGCATATATATTCACCTTTTTCTTTGCCTCTAGGTGTTTATAAAGAGGTTTGACAAATAACTGTCATTTCTTTGAAAAGCATAAAATGTAAAACATAACAAGCAAGGTGGAGCTAAATGTAGTTTATGTGAAGGATTTATTTGAAATATTCTGGCCATGAGACCTTATTCTGCTGCCTCCCCAGCAGGACCACACCTCATCCAGCCCAGAGCTGGACACAATGATGTCACCTCAAGGTCAGGCGGTCAGGCACTGAATGGGCAGGAGGTTGAGGGCGGGGGGGCGGGGGTGAGAAGCATTTTCCTAGGGTGGCAGAGGATGGCTGTTTGGACGTCACTGGGCTCACCCACACTAAGAGAAGCAGAGAGGGTCTCCAGACGTGTCTTTGCAGCTGCTCAGTGGCCGTTGCTCAGGCCAAGAGCAGTGTTTGCACAGCTCAACCACCTCTCATCAAGGACTGTTTGCAGTTCTTCCCAGGCTTACGTGAAGTCTCAGTGTGAACTCTGCACAAGGCTGTCCCAATATTTGATATTTGATTACAAAGGCTCACTGCTGACAATGCGACTCACTGGGCTCTCTTTTCCTAACTGAGCCCTAAAGCAGATGAAGTATTAGTTGCTAAGGGCTGGGCTGGGGACTTTCACTTCCTTTCCATGTCAGTTAGAGAGTGAACTTTGCAACCATAGATGTGATTTCTCACAACCTCCTTGCCATCTTCCAGTCTTCTTTAACATCAAAATCTAAAAGCATTTGGCCTTTGTTAGGTAATAAACAACTATAAAGGGAGCAGAATTATTTTTTTCTTTTCATTTTTAACACCAATTGCCCCGATGGAAAGGAAAACTGCAGTGAATTACAATGGCAGAACTGGAGATTAATTAGCAGCCTCCCTCTCTTCTCGTCCCCCTCCCCAGTGGACTGTGTGGGAGACACACCAGCCCCTCTCGGTAGTCACACTGATTTATGGAACACTCAGCTGATTAGTGGGAGGGCCTTTTAGCAACGCAGCCTACCTATCCCAGCATGACTATTTATAGGCTACTTTGTTCCAACAAACCACTTTCATTCCAAGCTCCTTGGTCCGGTTGGTATTGAACTATTTCTATCATCCATGAGGGTGCTGTGAGCCAGATCTTACTTACAGTTTGAAACCATTAATATCATTTAGTTGAAGTGATTTAATGTGGAACATTAGGGATGACTACACTACAGATTTTACTGTCACAAAAACAAATTGGGCACAGACATGAGGCAGTAAGATAGAGCGGCTATAAACCACGTGCTCAAAATTAAACCACGAAGAATATATGTAACATACATCCCAACAAGACACGCCACTCATCAGTCTCTATTGCCTCCTGAATAAGGTTAAGTAGGCTGATATTTAAATTCTTCATGATAGGATTCAACACCTTTTTCCTGCTCCATCTCCCTCTAACATCCTCTTTCACAACCTCATCCAACTGTACCACTTGACTCCTTTGGTCTGCATTCGCCCAGCACTTCATGCATCCATGTCTCTGTGCATACTCGACCCTGACTTGAGGTGTCCTTGTCTATCTGTCTAACAATGGGCTCCTATGACCTAAAACAAAATCCTGTTCATTTT
Organism: Cnephaeus nilssonii; assembly: GCF_951640355.1. Taxonomy (NCBI): domain Eukaryota; kingdom Metazoa; phylum Chordata; class Mammalia; order Chiroptera; family Vespertilionidae; genus Cnephaeus; species Cnephaeus nilssonii. The sequence continues at coordinate 20,778,732 of NC_137074.1, forward strand.
TTAAAGCCCAAAGCAAACATCACCTCCTCCATGCAGCCTTCTCTGATTGTCACAGAGTCCAAATGAATGTCTGCTTGGCTCTCCCCACCACCCCAAAATTACCTGAGCTGCTGCTGTTTCTCCTTCTCCTCCTCCTCCTCTTCCACCTTCTCCTCCTCCTCCTTCTCCTTCTCCTCCTTCTCTGATTTATTATTTATGTATTTTAATTTTTAAATTACAGTTGACATTCAATATGTACAGCATAGTGATTAGACATATACATAACTTACAAAGTGATCCCCCCTTATAAGTCTAGTCCCCACCTGGCGCCACACATAGTTATTACTATATAATTGACTGTATTCCCTATGCTGTTCTTCACATCTCCATGACAATTTGGTAACTGCCAATCTGTACTCCTTAATCCCTTCACCTTTTTTTCACCCAGACCCCCAACACCCTTCCCATCTGGCAACCATCAGTTTGTTTTCTGTATCTATGGGTTTGTTTCTGTTCTACTTGTTCGTTTATTTTGTTTTTCAGATTCCACATCTAAGTGAAATCATATGGCATTTGTCCTTCTCTGTCTGACTTAGTTCTTTAGCATGTACTTCATTCTGTTCTCTATTGGTCTTAGCCATTTTAATGTCTGTCTCTTTTATTAGACTAAGATGCTTGAGAAAAGATGGGTCTTATTTATCTTGGAATGTTCCTTCCCAGCACCCAGAACACTGCCCACTGTGTGGAAAATATTTATTTAATAAATGGAAGAGCAATTTGATTTCTCTGCAATATTAGCTTCTCCATAGAAAAAGGCAGGAAAAAAACACAACAGCTTTTGTTGGACTGCTGAGTTTGAATAATTTTAGTAAATTTGTTTGTGTATTAGGCTTTAGTGGATTAATTTTAAACTAAAAAATGAAAAACATTATGTTTCCAAATTATTTTCCTCTTTTAATCTTAAATGCAAAGCAGTGCTCCCCAAAACCCACTTTTCTTCTCTATAATATTTTTCACTTCCTGCATTTCAAAGATAATACTTCTTCACAGTTTGATTAAAATTAGGCATTTTACTAAAAAATTGAAAGTATTTGGTTCAATGATCTCTTTGGAGATGCCTGAAGGATGTGGCCCAGCATTTATGGCTAGTGCCACTTTAAACGGATCACTCCAGATCATCTCTAAAGGTCACTGCACATTTCATAAAGGCAGCAGCTTCTCATTTTATGATATCCTCAGGCAGGGCAAACTAGCCCCACCAATATGAGTGGATGCTTACTGTCTGGGTGGGTGTCATCTTCTGTTTTCAATGTCCCAAAAGCAGCACTGGATCAGCCTGTTACAGCAAAGGTTTATCAGTCAGCTGTGTTGTACTGAGCTATTCTTGCCTATTTGAAGAAAAATGTAGCTTAAGTACTCCCCTCCCAATGTATGTTGAATCGTTCCCATTTACCTGCCCAGACCCATGCCCTACCCTTTCTACTCTGCTTTGTACCCCATGTGGCTGCTGTATGCTCCTGTGACTTTTGGCTTCTTGTTGGGTTAAGCCAGTTGGCAGGATAGAAGAGTAATTAGGATATTTATTTCTTGAACTCTTTCCCTGTGGTCTGGCCCTATCCCTCCATTAAGGGTCACAATTTCTATCAGATGGTCCTCACCACTCACCCCCATCTACCGTCCAATTGTCCTTCAGGCTTAGGGCTGGTAATAGATCCAGCTATTACTAGGCCTGAGGCTCTGTGGCCTCAGGGACAGTCCCTTGTCAGTGGTCTCTGTATCACTCTATTCAGATGTCCCATGAGTATACCATCCTTTTCCTGCCATGGCCTTACTGAACTACCATATCATATCAGACAAGTCTCAGGTATCCCAGATTTGGTTTTGTTTTTAAATCTCCTTCCCCTTGTGAAAAACTGATGACCATTTCCTTAGTGGGACAGGTGTTGGGTAGTGGGTGAGAGAAGAAAAATGAATGAAGTTGTCTCCTTGGCAACTTCCTTTATTAATATTTGTGGGAAACATCTCAACACTAATAAAAATCTAAACAAAACAGTTAAAAGAATTAAAAAGGAAAAAGGGAATTGTAGAAACTTATACTTGGAAATGACCTTGGAAATTGTTTGGGAAGGGATCTGGTCCATGCCTAGGGCCACATTCTGAGGACAGCTTCTACGTCTACAACATCCTTACCTAAAGAGAAAAATTTGAAAGTCTAGTCTCTTTCTCTTCCTGTAAGGACACTAATACCATCATGGGGGCCCCACTCTCAGGACCTCATCTAAACCTATTTACCTCCCAAAGGCCCTGCCTCCAAATACCATCACATTGGCAGTTAGTGCTTCAACATATGAATTTGGGGGAGACAAAAATATTCAGTCCATAACAGTACCTGACATAAAGATAGCCTCCTAGGGTGGCCAGCATGAGATCCAGAGTTTACTTGTGTGTATCACATGAATGGTGACTGGATGGTGTGGTCAGGTTCTTTCTCTTGGGGATTTAAATAGGAAGTTTGCAATTATAGTCCAAGAAGCCATGGAAGCAGAGACCAAGTAGCTGAGTCACAGTGACACGGTGAATAAAACACCAGAGTAGGAAAGAGCCGACACCACCTGCTGAGGGAGGCCAGGAGAAGATGGGAACACTAGAGAATATGGTCTCCTAATGACCTTCCAGTTCACTCTCAAGCAGGTCCTTTCCTAGGCTTACCTAGCTAATAGTTAAAAAAATAAAAACTTTTCTAATAAAAGTCCTCTTTTCTAATAAAACTTTTCTAATAAAAGTCCCAGGATTTAGTATTATTGAATTGAATTGAGTCATATGACCATTATGAGTCAAATCACTGTGACCCATACCAGGAGCTTGAGAGTAGGGGTCTGAAACTTTAAATATCACTTATGAGATAAACGTAGGATGCTCTTATTAGAAGAAGGGAGAAGAGATGTTGGATATGCAAAAGAACAAACCCATTTCAGTTTCTTAACACCTGAAAGAGTCCATCGAACACAACTACCATCCAGACAAGTAAATCCTCTCTTTCTCTGTCATGTACTGCATCTGGTCCTGTGGCCACAATTTGAGGATTCCAGCAGCAACAAGCTTACCAGATCTCTAGCAGTGTGCAGAACGGCCCCCATTGCCAGCAGGTCCTGCTGCCAGCTCCCCTTGGTCCTGTTTCTATCCTCTGTAGCAACACTCCCAAATGTCCTCCCTCCTCCACATGACTGCCTTTTGAATTTCAGAAGACAGTTAACAATTAAGAATGATTACGGGGAAATTAAAAGCAGGCAATCATTTGTTGGAAGGAACATATTTTCTCATCTACCTACATGTAACATTAAATAACTCATTTCTAATCAATTAAAAGGTAAAGCCCCAAGCCAAAAATGTTAGGTGTCCAAAAATTCTCTCTCCTCTTCCCCCACATGAAAGCTTTTATAATCAACAGCCATATTGCTATAAATACTGTGCAGTGCTGTTGAGTGAGTGAGCACTGAGCCTAAATAACGATGTTAGCTACCCCCCTCCCCCAACCCCCCAGATGTGGAACATAACAGCGGTTTGTACAGAAAATGCATCCTGACTAGCAGGGAAATGGGATGACTCTGCTTCCTACTGGCTTTTGTTTAATGAAACCTCCATTTAAAATGTCACTTAATGAGTTATAAATGGGCGAATTGATCTGTAAATGAACCTAGAAACAACTGGGGTATAAGCCAAAGGAAGCTCTTGGGACCTAGAGACTCGGTGAGCTCACTGCAACAGCAAATCCTGGGAGGGCCTCCTGCATCTAGGGGTTTTGCCTGAGACTCAAAGTGAGATCAGTGACAAGAAGAAAGCTCCCCAGTCATAATCTTTGTGCACCTTGTTTGTCTGCTCAAACCCCCTTAAGAAGACCTGAGTCATCCTCTGATAGAGGCAAGCAGACATAATCTGATAAAGTGAGGCCCCTTAAACCCAGAATTGGCTATTGGGGGACATAGAAGGTTCTTCCTGGAAAATCCACCTGGGAGGTCCGAGGTCAAAAGTGACAGCATTAGACCCTCAGAACACTGGGAGCCTTCCACATCAACAGGTTTTACCTAATGGCCAGCTGATTCTAGCAGTCTCCAACTGTTCTTCCTGCATTGAATCTCTTACACCTCCAGGCCATCCTATTGGCTTCCAAATGGATCTTCCAAAAATACCGCTTACATTCCTCACTCCAGTCCAGAATCCTTGGTGAACTTTCTTACTTCACCCCCTCTACCCCCGCCAACTGCCCAAAGGAGGGGAGTCTTTACCTAGACTTTTATTCCAGGCTGCACACAACAGATTCCAGTTGATTTATGTACATTTGTTTTGCATCATTTGTTAGCTACACTCTTTTTCAAATAAGGTTCCATCTAAAGTGTTTTGCTCATTATTTCCCAATAGGCCTCTCAACCTCCCTGCCTCGGCTAAAGCAGCTTCCTTTGCTGGTGTCTCCTCCTTCCCCTGTTCTCTTTCCTTGCCTGGGTTCTTCTCTGTCCCTAATGCTCACATCTTTTTCTGATGCCACCATAGTTTCTCCACCTGCCCCAACCCCCAGTGAGCTCTCCCTCTTTCTCCAGATTGTGTATCAGCTATACCACTTGTCCTGACATTTAGAGTAGGCAACTAGTTATCAGGGAAGGTCTGCGCCGTTCCCAGCCAGGAAGAAAACCCTTTGAGGAGGGGCTGAGTTTCCTATCACTTTGCCTCATTAGGGTATAGAACTTGTCAACTCAACAATGAAAAATGCAGATTGATGTGGTGATCAATGAATGGTGAAAACAAATAATTAAGGATATATAATATACAAAAATGAAAAGACAAATGAACAAGTGTAAAATGATAGTATGTGGCAACTGATTCATGCCTTGAAAAATATTCAGTTGCATAAGACAACAACAGCAATATCAACAACAACCACTAAATTATGCACAGAAAATGAAAAATATAAAAACCAAGAAGATATTGACGACAATGTTAAACATTGAAAGTCTGGATCGGTGAATACTTGACTTTTTTTTTTTTTGGTCTTGCTTCCATGTATCCTGTTTCTTCTTAGATAAATCTGTGATAAGTTTATAATAAGAAAAATAACTTTAAAAAGTATTTTATTTTATTTTACTTCTAAGAGTAATACATGTGCATTATAAAAAAACTTCAGACAATACAGTTCTTGACAGGGCATAGGTGAGAGCTTGATCCTTCTATCTCCCAAATGAGTTTTGCTTTAAAGGAGATGAAAGCCTGAGGGGTCTCCTACATTAACTTCCTGTGATGTGCCAAAGGAAAGGAATTAAATAGAAGAAATCTCATAGGATCTTAGATATGTTCTTTTTATAACACCTTTCCTTTGAAAATGAATGGAATAAAGAGAGAATACATCTTTTAGAAAAATATGTTAGATAGTATGAGGTAAAGTGACATGTATAATACAGCTTCTCTCACCCTAAGATGACCAATAAATTTGAACTCAAATAAGTAAATATTAATCCATTAATATAGTTTTGGAAAGATCTTCAGTTGCTTTACTTTTCTCAACCTGACCAGGCAAGGGTGACTTTGTGCGGAAAGCAATTCCAGAGTCTGATTCATTTCTCAGTTTTTCAAGGGTGAAGATGAAGGCTTATGAAACTCCACCTGTAGATTACTTAGTTGAGATCCCAATTAATTTAGATGTTTAACAAAGGCAGATTTTTTTCTGCCTCCTTTTCCTCAGTAATGATATAATGTTGTAGAAGATTTTGACACAATGCCCAGTACACAGTGGGTGCTCAAAAATCTTTCTTTCCTTCCCTCCCTCCCTTTCTTCCTTCCCTCCTTCCACAATATTTTAGTTGGCATGAAATAAGAGCTTATAACATACTATCTTAGAAATCATCGTAGTTCATCAATTCCTTGAAGCAAATATTTTTCCTTTGCTGAAATTGTGACATAATTCCTAGTTGCTGCTGGCTCATGCATCACAACTTTCAGAGGGGGTGTCAGCAGCTTGGAAAACATCCCAGAGACATCAGTAGAGCTTTTTCTTTTTTTTTCAAAGATGCATTACCAACACAAAGAATGATAGTGTGGACATGGATGACTCTTAGTAAAACATCCAGAAGCTTCAACTTCTAAATGGGAACACACTTGGGGAATACTTTAACCAATTTATTCCCCTTATATTTTCCTTTTTAAATATGTACAAGAGTGAAAATTTGGACTGAAAAGTCTACCTAAGTCTAAAAAGACTCAATAATTTTTAAATAAAAAGTTTAAGGTAGAAAAAAGCATTGTGTCATAATTAATTGGCCACAATTTTTTATTTTGGTGGTATACAAAATATTGATATGTCTTATGGCTTATGGAATCTTAAATTGGATGAAATATAATATTTCTAATTACCTTGGAAAACAAATTCTCTGTGATATTAGCTATTTAGAAAAATCTTTTGTCTGAAGACATGGCAAATGTTTCTGACCAGCTTTTTCCATTAGAAGCAACAGCAGAAATTATATTAATGGCTAATAATTTAGGAAGAACTAATAACATTTATAAAAAATACACAGCCCACATGTCCCTGTTTTCTCCCAGTTTTATAACCAGGTTCCTGACAAGTTTATGAGAAATTACCAACCATGAAGAGGCCTGAACAAAATAATGAATTGTGAATTTCCTACTTTCCACAATATAGCATTATGAAACTTTTCCTTGAATCTATAAAATGATGCACAAATATTGGAGATCTGGCTGATACATATGATTTGTCAGAAGTTTTGAATTAAGGACGTGTTTATCAGTGGCTGTGGATATATTTTCAATGTTAATTGAAAAGCTTAACTATCCTTTAATTATGTTTTGGTTTTTGAACATGTGGCTGATACTGTGCGAATCCTTGTATTGGCTTGATCTCAGAGTATCCAGGTAAGGATTCTCTGGTGACACTTTTCTTCCAGGGAAGCAGAAGAGTATACATTTGGAAGTCTCTTTCATTCAGTAGAGCCTTGGGTATTTCCAATTTGTCCTCTCAATTTTACTTTCTCTGTTATTTCAAACCTATGTTCATGCAAATCTAAGCCCAGGCTAATTTTCATGACTGATTCAATTTGTCAGAGTATAATCAATTGTTCTCCAAACCCACATGTTAAGAATTTCTAATAAATAGCAAGCTCCCACCCTCATAATTCCTCTTCTAATAGCAAATAATAGGCACACAAACTGGCTTGCCATCTGTACACTTTCATGTTTAAAATTCTTTGGATATTAGCAGATCTTTTCTGTGTTGAATGAGTCCAATTTTTCCTGCCTGCATAATTGAATGTTTCCTGGCCCTGGCTGGCTGTGGCTTCCAATGGAAATAAACCATAAATTCTAAGTAGACTCACCCAAAGCATTTGACTTTACTTGTAAGAAACTGAATCAATCAAAAATTTTCCAGGTAATAGGAAAACATTTTTTTTCTTAAGTAATGGGAATAAAGTATTACGAAGTATTTAAAAGATTGATAAAAGGCATACTCAAAAAGCTACCAAGAATGAATGATTTCATTGTTCTGAAATTTTTAGACTTTTAATATTGAATTTCCCCCCTCATTCATAATAAGAATATGATTTTTCTTAAATGATACTAATGAAATGACACTATTTAAAGCCCTTCTTACAAGGAAATTCTTGCAGTGAGGAGCAGCATGTGCAATGTTGAGAAGGCAGGCTACCCCCAGGGAAATCCCAGATTTGCAGCTTCCTGGCTGTGTCACCTTGGGCAACTTATTTACTTCTCTGTGTTCCATGTTTTCTAAACTATAGAGTGGCGTTGATAACATAGCACCTCCCCATGGGGTTTTATAAAGAGTAAATGAGTTAATACATGTGAAGTGTTCTTAAGAGTTCCTAGGCTATAGGAAGTGCTGTGTAAGGGTTACTGTTATTAGTAATTGCTGAAGTCTCCTGGTGTGCTTGTTTGAGAGATTAAAGAGTTCCCAACAGCCCCACATTTAATAAATTGAGTTGGATACTTAACAGTTATTAACTGCCTTCTATGAGTCAAGCACTATTTTCATGCAATTCCCACTATTATCCAGAGAGGTATGTTCTTTTTTTAATTTTTAAATTATCTTTATTAATTAAGGTATTACATATGTGTCTTTATCTCCCCACTGCCTCCCCCCCTTCATGCCCTCAACCCCCTGGTGTCTGTGTCCATTGGTTATGCTTATATGCATGCATATAAGTCAATTGGTTGATCTCTCCCCCATACCCCATACCCCCACCCTCCCCTACCTTTCCTCTGAGCTTTGACGGTCTGGTAGATGCTTCTCAGTCTCTGGATCTGTTTTTGTTCATCAGTTTATGTTGTTCATTATGTTCCACAAATGAGTGAGATCATGTGATATTTATCTTTCTCTGCCTGACTTATTTTGCTTAGCATAATGCTCTCCAGGTCCATCCATGCTGATGCAAATGGTAGGAGTTTCTTCCTTTTTACAGCCATATTGTATTCCATTGTATAGAGGTACCACAGTTTTTTAATCCACTCATCTGCTGATGGGCACTTAGGCTGTTTCCAAATCTTAGCTATTGTAAAGTGTGCTGCTCTGAACATAGGGGTGCATATATTCTTTCTGACCAGTGTTTTAGTTTATTGGGATATATTCCTAGAAGCGGGATCACTGGGTCAACTGGGAGTTCCATTTTTAGTTTTTTGGAAAACTCCATACTGTTCTCCACAGTGGCTGCACCAGTCTGCATTCCCACCAGCAATGCACGAGGGTTTCTTTTTCTCCGCATCCTGGCCAGCACTTGCCATTTGTTGATTTGTTGATGATAGCCATTCTGACAGGTGTGAGATGGTACCTCATCATCATTTTGATTTGCATCTCTCGGATGATTAGTGACTTTGAGCATGTTTTCATATGACTCTTGGCCTTCCTTATGTCCTCTTTAGAAAAGTATCTATTTAGGTCCATTGCTCATTTTTTGATTGGATTGTTTATCTTCCTTTTGTTAAGTTGTATGAGTTCCCTGTAAATGTTGGAGATTAAACCCTTATCAGAGATAACATTGGAAAATATGTTCTTCCATGCAGTGGGCTTTCTTGTTGTTTTTCTTGTTGTTTTGTTGATGGTTTTTTTTTTTTTTTTGCTGTACAGAAGCTTTTAATTTTGATGTAGCCCCATTTATTTATTTTCTCCTTAGTTTCCATTTCCCCAGGAGCTGTATTGGTGAAAATATTTCTTCGGCATATGACTGAGATTTTGCTGCCTGTGGATTCCTCTAGTGAACTTACAAAAAGAGAGATTAAAGAAACAATCCCATTTACCATTGCACAAAAAATAGAATTAAGATACCTAGGAATAAACTTAACTAAGGAGGTAAAAGACCTGTCCTCAAAAAACTACAGGACACTGAAAAAAGAGATAGAGGAAGACATAAACAGATGGAAGAACATACGGTGTTCATGGATTGGTAGAATCAACATCATTAAAATGTCCATACTACCTAAAGCAATCTATAGATTCAATGCACTCCCCATTAAAATACCAATGGTATATTTCACAGACCTAGAACGAACTCTCCAAAAATTCATCTGGAATGAAAAAAGACCCTGAATAGCTGCAGCAATCCTGAGAAAGAAGAACAAAGTAGGAGGGATCTCAATACCAGATATCAAGCTGTATTGCAAAATCACTGTTCTCAAAACTGCCTGGTACTGGCACAAGAACAGACATATAGACCAGTGGAATAGAATAGAGAACCCAGAAATCGACCCAAACCACTATGTTCAATTAATATTTGACAAAGGAGGCAAGAACATTCAATGGAGTCAGACAGTCTCTTCAAAAAATGGTATTGGGAAAATTGGACAGATACATGCAAAAAAATGAAATTGTATCACTAACTTACACCATACACAAAAATAAACTCAAAATGGCTAAAGGACTTAAACGTAAGACAGAAAAACCATAAAAATCTTAGAGGAATCCACAGGCAGCAGAGAGGTATGTTCTTACACCATTTTTCCTCAGAGGATGCTGAGGTGCAGGGAGGTTGAGAATACTGTTCAGTGGCTCATGGGAAGGAAGGGGAGAGCAGAACTGGGATTCACATCAGCACCAACTGAACCCACACCCCAGAGCCCTCCCAGGTTACCATGAAGACTCCATGATGAGAAGGAGAAGACTGGGTGCTCGTTAAGTAGGCTGTGGTCTGTTCCTTATCAGCTCTGTCACCAGGACCCAATGATGACCCTTTGACATTATTCCCAAAGAATTTCAAATATCAGGTAATAAATAGAGACCAGCTCAGACCATGATGAAATTGCAGAGTTAGTGGTAATGAGGCTTTAGTAGTATGTAATCCTGTACTCCACATCTCTCTGAAGCACTTCATGGGATCTGTAGAACAAGAGAGGGTCTTGGAAATAAAAATGTGTCGCCCTCATATTTCAAGTGAGAGCGAAGGGGCAGAGAGAACTATAATGACACCCGAGGTCACAGAGAAAGTGACATCGCCGGGTTGGGAACCCAGGCCTTTGGCTGCTGTTGCAGGCCTCTCTCCACAGCGTTTTTCTCCCTCTGTATATGTCTTTGTCCTAACCTCCTCTTCTGATATGGATGCCAGTAATGTGGGATCTAGGGCCCACCCTAATGACCTCATTTTACCTCAATTACCTTTGTAAAGATCTAATCTCCAATACAGTCACATTCTGAGATACTTACTGGGAGTCAGGACTTCAACATATGAATTGGGGAAGACCCATAGCTATATATCTATTTCTGTCTATATATCTATGTCTGTGTCTATGTCCCTGTCTATATCTATGCATATATACAAATCATCATTTGCGGGGCTTATTTGAACCTGAAATAATAATAGTGAGAACTCCTCCAAATCCTATTGTGTGACAGTGAAAGCATACATATTCCAAATCCAATTTCCCCAGCTTAATTAGCATGTGGCCTGTTAGCACAAACCCATTAGGGATGAGCATTCTCACAGTCAACTAATATCTAATTTCCGGGCTCCTGAGACCTACTGCTCCATTAATGTTGGAAGGGTGAGCACAGCTGGGGTAAGTCACCACGCTGCTGGCTGGCTGTCAGAAAGCCCATGTGGAGTCAGATCTGAAAAGGTGCACTGTGGGCAGCAAGAAAGGGGCATGCGCTGTGAGCATTCCTCGGACCTCCATTACTGGACTCTCTTTGAGACACATCCTAGAGGCTGGAACACTTGTCTGCACATAAGAGGCGCGGACGTGAATGTGGGACAGTTACTCCTTTTAAGTGTTCAGGCTGTGTGAAACTAGAAAGGGCAGGTTTTTCTTTTCTTTTTTTTTTTTAAGGAATCACATTTATCCAAGAATTTGGCATATTCCCACACTCTTCCCTCCTTCCTTCCTTTTCCCCCCTTATCTCCCTTTTTCAATTATTTATTGAGTGAGGGCCTGCTGTGCACGAGGCACTCCGCTAGGTCCTATGGGAGATAAAGAGATGACTCAGTGGGGCTCTGCCGTGCATGTTTTTATTCTGATAACCTGTTTCCTGTTCTGCTTTTGGTTATGTGTCCAGCCCTTGCTCTGCTAATTCTTGGCATACCTGAAAGCCACTTCGGTGAACAGTGTCAGATCTTCTGTACCCTCGACATTCCCCTCCTCCCTGCAGAATTGATAGCACCTCCTGTCCCCCAGCCACGGGCTCCTGACCCCTCTGGTCCTGTGATGATCATTGTGCTCAACTTGCCTCCCAGGCTGCTTTATTTTTTTCCTTTTTATGAGCTGTTCCTTCTGATTCCTCCCACTTCTTCCTCTTCTCACTGTGACTCTTTTCCTGATTCACACTGATCATTTCCGACGAGCCAGCTTAGTGTGAAAAAAGAAAGGATCTAGTGACCTGCTTCCTCTTTGCCCACTGTTACTTATTCTAGAGAACAAAGATACTGCTTGAAGAACTCCTTCCTTAGAGTTGAGGGTAAAAACCATGCCTCCTAGGTTCACTTGTCCCTTGCTACAGCCCTCACCCCATCCTAAAGTTACTTCCCGGCCACTGGACATGGGGCAGTTGTTTAATTTTTTTCAAATTTAAGGAGTGGGAAGGGCATGGAGTGTAAAGAATGAGATTTCACAATGAGATTTAAACCTTATCTGCAGGTTATAAAATGTTAAAATTCATACCTGAAATAGAATTCAAAGCAGGCACAGGTTCCACTTGAAAATTCAATTCTTACAACTTAATTTGGCTGGGAAGAACTGGTCAGGCTTGCTGTTTTTTATCATATAGACACTGCCAGAGTGTGTGTTCTCCCTACAGCTGCCAACCCCTGGGAGATAGCCTCCCTCCTCCCCTGCTAGTCACATTTACGCCCCAGGCAAAGCCCTACCCCTCTCTGAGGGCAGCCTGGGCATCCATGAACTCCCTGAGGTCCAGCCTCTGTAAATCATCTTTGCACCTCAGTAGCAAAGTCAGATACTTACTAGATTCCCAATAGACGTGTGGGAAATCAAGAAATGAGACTTTCTCCAGCTCCCTATAACCATTCCCCTGCTAAACCCCAGGGTGTTTAGTGCCTGCACAACTCATTCAAAAACTAACCTGCCTCCGACATCGTTAATGAGCCCCTTTGAGAGGTCAGGGGGGAAAAGGGGGAAATATGTAATACTTCAAACAATAAAGAATTTACATTTTTTAAAAAAAGATGGAATGCTTTGTCCTTCCCACCCAGATTGCCAGTTCCTTGGGGAGAAGGGCAGTGTTTCATTTTTCTCTCCGTATTTCTCTTTTCTGCCTAGTGCAGAGATGGGGCTCACAAATATTGTTGATGTGAACCCTGTTCCCTTTTGCGTGACAGCAGTGTCTGTTGGGAACCATGCTTAGGAAACCGATTTTGCAGAAGCCACAATTTTGTTGTAAATACATCTACACAAGGAGCCTGGCTTCCATGCACTTTGAATGGAGAGATAAACGGTTATTGGCCCGTTGGTGCTTAGTTTGATGCAACCGCATTTATTGAGCAGTTGCTCTGCACCTGACACTGCCCCAGGCGATGCTCCTGCCTCACCTCTTGCTGCTCCTGCCTCACCTTTTGCTGCTCCTGCCTCACCTTTTGCTGCTCACCCCTGATTTGGGGATAGTGCTGGTTCAGCTGGCCACAGATGACCAGGGGGTAGTGCACATGCTTCCAGACACCAGGCCTGGGCCCTTCTGGGTGGTCACGTGGACCTGCTGCTGGCCCAGTGCAGGCCCCTTGGGGGGGGGGGGGGGAGGAGGTGCCAGCTTGCTGCCTCCTCCCCCATCCTTGGCCCTCCCTTGGGAGCCAGAATAGATTTTGCAGCGAGTTCGATGTCTTGACTCCAAAAAGTCTGCACTGTGGCTTTTCAGGAAACTTCAAACTTACCTGCTTAAGAAATAATGCAAAGGGGAAATGAGTGCTGGCAAGGCTAATAGGGATTTTCAGCTAGCTGTGTTTTCCCAAGCCAGCCAGCCGGTCAGAGTATTCCCGTGTTAATTCACTGGCATGATCTTGGCGGAAGCACCCCCCCACTCTGCCTTCCCCCAGTTCCAACTGTTGTGCGGCAGCGGGATTTGGGTTGAATCTGGGCAGAGTCCCCCTTCCCCCCTTGTAGGAGCAGCCCTCGGGATTCGGTTACCGCACGAGCCTGTGAAAGTGATCCTCGCCTTCCCGTGGCACACAAAGGCAGGAGCTCTTTAAGGGAGCCAACTGCCTGCTCCTCCGCACAGCTGCAAACCAGGGCTCCTGTGGGCTCAGCCACCCAAGCTTTTGCCCGAACATGAGTGGGGAGGGGTCTTGAGGAGCCCCCAGGACATCCCGGAGCGGGGCAGGGAGGGAGCAAGACCGTCTGCGTGGATGGAGACCACCGGCCCCCGGGGCTCGGATTAGGATTAGCTGCTGCTGGGGATGCTCAGCGCGCCGCTCGAGCATCCTGCCTGTGGTCCAGAGGGTGCGGGCAGCGCACGCTGCGGAATGCCTGCGTGGATTTGACCCAGCGCCCAGAGGCGAGCCCGCATTCGGACACGGCGGATGGGCTTCCGGCCGGGCTGCGTGCAGGCAGCGGGAACGCTCAGCTCCAGGCGGCTGCGAAAGCCTCCCGGCTGCATGGATTTGGCCGTTTAAGCAGCGGAGATTCCTCCCCGGGAGGATCCGAGAGCTCGATCCGCGCTCCAGCTGTGACAACTTCGGGGCTGGCTGTTTACTTCTGTGGGCTCCGGGCTCCGTCCTGCACTGCAGCCGCTCCCGCCGCTCCCCGCTCCCAAGTCTGCCGCCAGGACTCCCCTGACGGCATCCCCAGGAAGGGGGCCCAGGAGGGGTTAAAAGACGAGCAGAAACCCTCCCAACTACTCAACCTCTCGTGACTGCCTGGGTTCGGGGGTTCTGAGAGGGACCGTGCGCTGCCCGGGGGAGCGATGCAAGTCTCCATAGCCTGCACAGAGCACAATCTGAAGAGCCGGAATGGTGAGGACCGACTTCTGAGCAAGCAGAGCTCCAACGCCCCCAATGTGAACGCAGCCCGGGCCAAATTCCGCACGGTCGCTATCATCGCGCGCAGCCTGGGGACCTTCACCCCTCAGCATCACATTTCTCTCAAAGAGTCCACCGCCAAGCAGACTGGCATGAAATATAGGTATGGATGTGAGCTTTCCTCTTCCCGGGGGGCGGGGGGGGGGGGTGCCGTGGTCTGTACAGGTGCACTGGAGACAGTTCATCAGGTTTGCAAAGTGACTTCCTTATTGGTGGGTCACCTAATTTAGAACTCTCAGGTGTCCCTGATAGAGCTCCTTAGGAGGGTAGGAACCCCAAATTGTGGTGTGTGTGCGCATAGGATTTTTTTTTTTAATGCAGCCCATTTTGTATATTCTGAAGTGTTAGGTACACCTTAGGAGCTGTATGCAACCTAGTCTGCAGAGAATAACACAGCTGCTGGGAACTGGTTTTGAGATCAGGGTAGCTTTTCAGCAGCATGTGGTTGTCCTAGTTTAGGGTACAGACTGTGGTTTCTGTGATTATACGATTAAAAATAGTTTCCCATCTAGTACTCATTTATCTCTGGAAGGATCCCGGTAACAAATGCTACACGAGCTTTTGAGGAAGTTTTGTTGCAAATTGGATTGAACACTGACATTTAAATCTAAATGACTGCTTGAAGTAAAATGTAGACGCGGTTGTGAAGTCTGGAGAAAAAGTCAGTTGTTGTAATACTACTGGTTTCCTCATAAAATTTTAAGGTCACTCTTCCTCTGTAGTTTTCCGTAGTTGAAAATCGTCATGGTGATAGTTGATGCTCTCTTAAATAGGGAATGACTTAAATTTGAGAAGTAGAAAATTGCATTATTCAGTTATATGTCTCCTGCCTCTGCTTTGCACTGAACTTTCCTGACTTTATTGCTCTAAAACTACTGAGTTTCTAATCTCGAAGGATGTTTGCAAACGTTGAGGAGGAAAGCTAATTGATGCATGTTCCAAAGGCTTTGGTTATCCTAACATGCAAATATGATTTTGTCCATGATTTACATTTAACTGTCCACCCTCTTTCTTAGGAACCAGGTTTTAGGATAGAAGGAATGTGATGCAAGTA
Source organism: Cnephaeus nilssonii (assembly GCF_951640355.1). Classification (NCBI taxonomy): domain Eukaryota; kingdom Metazoa; phylum Chordata; class Mammalia; order Chiroptera; family Vespertilionidae; genus Cnephaeus; species Cnephaeus nilssonii. The sequence continues at coordinate 20,794,287 of NC_137074.1, forward strand.
AAATGGTGCACACCCAAGATTGTTTCCCAGGTGGGATTTTTGAAATAAGCATTTATACCAATTTCTATAAAACTTGTCCTTGAAAAAGTTTCTTTGCAGAGTTATAGGAAAGCTTCTTATTGCAAAACAACAACAACAACAAAACTTCAGGTTTTGTTGGTTTTTATATTTTTGAGGCATTAAGGAAGCAAGCTGTGAGTGGGGGTAGGGGTCAGGGCACATGGCTAAAACCGGACCTCAGCATAATGCAAGCAGCCTGACTCCAGGCAGCTCCTTCTGTGTCAGCCGGGTATCTCTGCTTTCCTGATATTCCATGATGGAGAGTGGAGCCCACAGTGACGGTCTGCTAATGGAGACTGCAGTCTTGAGTGCACTGGCACTTTCTATTGCTGCTTCTGTGGCACACACCCAACCCCTGCCACGAGGACACAGCGCTGCTCTGCACCCGATGCAGCGGCTGGGATGAAGATGGGCTGCTTGCTGCTTTCCTCTGCAGGGCCCCTAGGACGGGACACTCAGGGTTAAGGCAGATCAGAGAGGTGATTTGAATTGTGGTCTCCAGCATGTTAGCAGCACTGTGAGCTTCCTTTTTGTAAACCAGAAGAAATAAAAACGCTTCCTTTCTGGTGGCAGAATGTCCAAGTTGCTTGGGGATCCCTGTATTGGAAGAGATTGGTCTTATGATGGCTTTCAGACACAGGAGATTTCTATTAAGGGTTTTCTGGTAATAGTTGCTCAGCTCAGATGGGATGATAATTGCCTCTCTTTACCAAAAGGTGTGCAAGTAAGATTCACGTGGGCATCTCTCATTACTGGTAACGAAAACCTGCTCTTTTCTGACAAAAAGGTAGCCACCTGTGGTCTGCAGTATACTCTGAATTCAATATGCTATTTGTTGTTTATGGTGACTGGATAAGATACCTGGTCTCCACTCCCCCTCTTATTCTGAACCTTCCTATCTATGACAGGCAGGTGGTTTTGTGTGTGAGTATGACTTAACCCCTCTCTTTTTCAAATTCTACACAGAGTGACCTTAGGGAAAGAATCATGAGATTGTGCCAAATGTACACTAAAATTTTCTTAGCGTTGGAGAGACAGAGGTGCGAGGAGAAAGAGGCTAATTGTACACTTTAAAAACAATGAAAGGAATCATTTTATTAGCTCAGTTATCTTTTTTCTTTGACATTGATGTCACCAACATATAATATTTATGTGTGGACTATTGATTGATGATAACAAATAGCAGAACATAAACTATAATGCCACAGAGTTGGGGAGGGAATTAGCTTATGTAAGTGATCAGGAAAATGCCTGAAGGAACTAGAATGGAAAGTCAGTGTCTAATTGTGTTTATAATAATACTTTTATCCTTGCCCTGGCCAGGTGGCTCAATTGGTTGGAGTGTCATCCCCTACACCAAAAGGTCTAAGGTTCGATTCCTGATCAGGGCACATACCCAGGATGCAAGTTCGATTGATTCTCTTTTGGGGCACATACGAAGGAAACTGATCAATGTTTCTCCTTATCTTTCTTTCTCTCTCTCTAAACATATCCTTGGGTGAGGATTAAATAACAATAATAATATTTTTATCCTTGAAAATTATTGCATTAGGCATAGCTTAATCTGGATCCACAAACCCTAGAAGATAAAAACTATTATCTTTTTGTGTATTTTTTGAGGAGAGGGTTCTTAGCTTTCATCAGAATTTGAAAAATGTCTACCACTCAAAAATTGTCAAAAAGCAGTGTTATAGAGTAAAGAGATATTCATTTAGTCAACAAATATTTAATGCACACCTATTCTGCACCGGGAACCTTACTGGAACTGGATGCACAAAGGTATAGAAACCATGCAAAGTTAGGGGCTTACATTCAGGTTGGGAAAACAAACAAACAATAATAATCTATTGTAAGACATTCCCATGAAGGATATGTTTTGGAGGGTGATAGTCATGCCTGGGCCAACTTAGTTTATCTGTTTTGAGGCTATCAGCTCTGCTTTAGTTTCAGGACTATGACTGCATCTTGGGGCACAGGTAATTGTGTCCATATCTGCCACCTGTTTTTGCCACCCCAGGGACTTCTTTTAGGTTCCCATCATGCTGTAAGGTGCTGCCTGGCCATTGAGGACTTATCTATAACCCTGATAAAGAAATAGAATGCCTTCTGCTCATATAATGCATTAGGATTTTTAAAGCCCAACTCATATCATTGTCTGTGATTACCATTCATTAATCAAGAACTCATGAACTTGGATTTTAGAAATAATATACACTTGTGTGAAGCATCTGAATTCTGAAGGAATAAAATGCTCAAAGCCACTATTAGACCCACACTACCCTTGTGCAAGAATCTTGCATAAAATTAGCTATTGTTTCAAGGATAAGGATGGAAAAATAATCCATGAGAACAATTTGCTACTCAAATAATACTGTCAGCCCAAAGAGCAAGATTCCACGTAATGTTTATCCTGAGGACTATCCTATATGCAAATAACAGAACTATTTATTACATTACTTAGAGTGTTTACACTTGTGCTTTGTTAATGCATGAGCATTTCTTTATGTTAATTTTGTGTGTTTTTAATCTCAGACTTCATTAGACCATGCTAGAGTTTGATGTACAATCTGCAACCATATGTGATAGATGTAGACACACACATGAGCCTTTCGTCCTAAGAAAGCCAAATCACTCAGAACTGAAGTTAAGCCAGATTGGTTTGGTTATTTTTGCTTGTTTGGTTGTTGGTATCATTTTTATAAGATTTTAGAATGATTCAGCTACTAGATTTGACATCGTCTCAGTGCTTTTGTCATTCAGAATTGAGCACATTTGTACTGATGAGCTAGCTCCAATTCTATCATTTCTATCATTGTTACTTTAGCTCTAGAGCAATTTGAATATTGATGGATGCATTTTCATTGAGAAAAAATTTCTCTGTAACACATGCATTCACGTCAATATAGTCTTGTGCTGTATAGTCAATATAGTCTTGTGCTGTATAAGACATGTTAAAATTCTTAAGAGGATTCTTTACCAGAAGAAGTATTGCCTGAGCAATAATCTAAATTCCACTAAAAAACTTCTGTTTCCAGTTTTTTAGGTCAATCACATGACCACTTTAGTCATTTAAAAGTTTTTAAAATAATTATAGATTCATAGGAATTCACACACACACACACACACACACACGCACGCACAATTTCCTTGTACCTTTAATCCAGTTTTTTCTAGTGGTCATATCTTATGTAGCTACAGTACAACATCAAAACTAGTAAATTGACATTAGTACAGTCCACAGAATTAGTTCAGATTATACCAGTTACATATATACTCATGTGTGAGTGTGTTTATATGTCTACAGTTTCATCACCTGTGGAAGTTGTGTAACTACCACCACCATGAAGAAGCAGAATTGTTCCATTATCACAAGGCTCCTTCAGACTACCCCTTTATAGCCATAGCCATGTACTCCTCCCCAGTCCCTAATCCTTGGCAACCACTAATTCGTGATCCATCTCTATAATTTTGTTGTTTCAGAAACATTATATAAATGGAATCATACAGTTTTTTAATATTTTGGAATTAGCTTTTTTCCCCACTTAGCATAACACTTTTGAGACCCATCCAAATTGTTCTGTGTATCAATAATTCATGTCTTTTCATTGCTAAGTGGTCTTCTATGGTGTGGATGTTCCACAGTGTTTTTTTAAAAATTCATCCACTGAGGGACAATCAGGTTGGTGTCATTGTTACTTTGAGGATGCATTAGAAACCATGAGATTATAACATTATTTCCAAATTATTTCCATGTCATTTAGTAGCTCAGAAGATAACATTCAAACTACTTAACAGGCACCTGAGGTCCTTCATGGTCTGATTTCCATCATGCTTTCCAGTTGCTATTCTTTGTTTTCTCATTTTACCTCCAACTTCATGCTTGAGGTAAAGACTGCTCACGGTACCCTGAACCTTCTTGTGTGTGTGTTTTTATGTCTCTGTATAATTTTGCACACTGGTCCTTCTGTCCTGGAATGCTCCTACCCCTATTGACAAGTCAGGCAAACTCCCATGCATCCTCCAAGACCCAACTCTAGCATAATCTTCTATGTGAAACCCTTGGCTCCCTCCCATATAGCATTACTCTTTACTGCCTTCACTGCATTTGGTTCTTACTTCTGTTATTGAAGTGATGGATTGCATGGTGCTGGTATCATATATCTGCATCTGTGTCTTCCCCATTAGTCCGTGAGCAGCATGAGGTCTGGATTTTATTCACCTCTGTAACCTGGCACCTAGCACATAGTAGCTACTTGGAAAATGACTACACATGTGGGACACTCTGCTAAATGCTGAAGATACAGAGAATGAGAGTCCTTTCTGGAATATTTATAGTTTAGCCTGACTAGTTTTCTACACAAAGGGCTGCTGATGTTAAGTGATACAAAGAATAAATCTTGCTGTAGTTTGAGGAGACCTCATTCACCAGGGCTGCCGGAGTCAGGGAGAGTAAAAGGTGAGTAATGGAGCTTGGTATTGAGGAAGGAGAAATACCAAGATGAACAGAGAGGAGGAGGACAACAGATTTCATCAGGGGAAACAGCATGTCCCAAAGACTGCATGGAGCGGTGAGAAGTCATGGAATAGGGTGGAGGGTTTGTGCAGGCAAGTGGTGATAGAGCATATTGTAGAGTTAAAGAGGGATTAGATGATGGTGCCTTGGAGATCAGGGTAAGCAATTTAGACAGAAGGTAAACATCAGCAATGGTGGAACCTCTTATCGATTTTTGATCAGGGTGTCTGGTTACACAATTCTTTTAAGAGAGGCTTAAACTGAAATTTCCAAAAGGAAATTCATGGTCTCACCTCCCACTCCATATTTTACATTTGAAATAAGAGAATTTATGTTGAATCCTGTAGCACTCCCTATATTTCTATATAGAATCAAGACCACGTAGAAAAGACACAGAACAGGTGCCTTTCCCGTGCCATTCCTTCCCCAACCTCTTTATTAAGGCACACGTCTCATCCACTGTTCTTTACCTCCCACGAATGGTGGGCAGACTTTGAATCAAAGCAATTGAAGTGAGATCAGTCCTGCCAGCCCATTACGTAAAAGGCACCGTGTGTGTGTGTGTGTGTGTGTGTGTGTGTGTGTGTGCATGCGAGCCTCCATATAGGGAAAAGTGGGAGGAAATAGGTGGGCTGAAGTGGAAGAGGAGAAGAGCCAGCTCTGTGGCTGTGTTTCAAATAGAAATATTTGATTTTAGTCCAGAGAAGAGAGCAGCTTGGTTACTTAAAATGCCATTTCCCCCCCCCCTCTTTTTTGGTAAAGAGTACAGTTGTCATTCCTACTGACTCCCATCATGGGTGTGGGCTTTCCTCTCTTCCTCAAAGCAAAATGCTGAGAACGGGGAGGAACCTTCCTGAAAATTAGTTGCTGACTCAATCTCGTGGAGTTTATTCCACCTCTGCAAAGCACCAGTCAGAAGTCTGGCATCCATGGGATGGTGAGAAAATGGTAGGAGGGAGGGAGCCTCCTGGAAGTTGTCAGGCAAAAGCAGTTCCAGTTCCATGGCTGCGTGTGTGTGTGTGTGTGTGTGTGTGTGTGTGTGTGTGTGTACATGTGCAAGGGAAGACATCCATCCAGTGTTTACAGAAGCAGTGCCTCTTCTAGCTGCAATCTTTAATTGGGTTGTTTCAGATAGAGTCCTTGATCCCAAATCTACCTAATAACCCCCTTTAGAAGTGCCCTCATTTTAATGGGTGTCCTTCTTAAAAATTTTCTGCAAACATTTCAACTTGAGGTAATTTGAGAAATGTTCTGAGAGGAGAAGAAAATAGCATTAGATTCAAAAGGAAAATCAAGATGAATAAATTTGACTGACTTTTCAAATTCATTTGATCAAATTCGTTATCTATGATTAGTATATTAATTCATGAATAGTAGGAAGTTTGAGACCACCAAATCTGATTAAAATATATGACTCTTGATTTCCTTAAGTATTACTCAAAACTCCTTTTAGGAGAGAAACCCTTTTGTGAGAAGAATTGAATTCACAAGCATCAATTCATACTTTTCCTACAAGAATTTCACAGTCATTATGATAGTTATAGCCATAAAAAAAATGGTTTGATGTTGCAAATTAATCATGTTGTGTGCTTAATAAACATCACTGTCACCAGTTTTCCAGTCTTTTCAGTATTAGGAAATAGAGTGATAGAGACTGAGGAATTTAAGGCAAAAGTCTTCAAAATTTCCATTTCAGTATTGAGAATGATTGACTAATCCTGTGCGATCGCTAGTAATGAATGAGTTAGCAGTGGCGTCCACAGGGAGGGAACTTCAGATGCCATCTAGTTCGGTCACCTTGGTTTACAGAGAATGGCCAGTTCCTTGGCCAGAGCTACTCAGGGAGCAGATGGGAGGGTCAGGTCTCCTAATATCATGAGCAGGATTCGCTGTACTCCTTTAAGTTTCTACATTGCAACTTCTTGGTTATGCCTCATTTTTTCAACACAGGAAAGAAGCACAGTGCATTAATGCTTCTAGAAGGGACAATTCCCATCCGATACATATGCACAGTTTGCAGTTTAGCTTTTATCTCTAGAAGCAGCAAAGCCATGCTGTGCACTGAGAGAGCCAGACCAGTTTTCTTCACCTCCTGCAGAGCTGTGAGGACCCCGAAGTATCCCCCCCGATAGCTTTTTACTTGTACACGTTCTGAAGCTGGCCATAAATTAATTTCCAGGTGATGGTGTGCTTAGCATCACAGTTGGTAAAGAACTGGTTTCTCAGATAGAGATTTACGAAACCATGGGCACAGTGATCGGAGAGTGCAACGCGTCAATCCTGGATCAGAAATGCTCATTTGGGCATTCAGCACTGAGCATGTTTTACTCTCCTTCATGCTTTCAGAGATTACTTGGAAACCTTGCTCCTGAGACTCAGAATCAAAGTACATTTAAAAATCCTCCTTGCAGGTTGATTTTCAGTTACTCAGATTGGAAACCAAAACAGAAGCCCAGCAGTGATTTTTCTGTTTCCCTTAGAATCGACAGCGAGGGAGGTCTCTGAGAGCGCTCGCACGGGCCATCTGGTCCAGCCCTCATGAGAAATCTGCACAGTTTTTCCAATTTACACTGTGCAGCAAGTACTTGTAAAGGCCCCTGAAGAAATATTGTGTAATCTCCTTTCACAGCAGTCATGCAAAAATTTGGCTCTTCTTTCTAAGAATCGGAATCATTCATTAAGCTCTGAAATGCTCAGAGGAAGCAATAAGGTGAGGGTGTTTAGATGTCTCGTCTGTTGTCTGGATCCTAACAGTTTAGAAAGTGGAAATAGAAGATTGAGGGGCAAGAAAGCAAGGACACAGCAGTGGGGCAAGGGGGGAACTCAGTGGCATGTGGAGGACCCCCCACCCCGGGGACACCAGGGAGGGGACTCCTTCCCATTCTGATTCCAGCACCCGCTCACCTGGCCTGACTGTTCTGCTGCTGAACCATCCAAGAGTGAAAAAAAAAAAGCATTTCACGAGGTCAAAGTCCTTCTTGCAATTGACTCAGCTCGTTCCGAGCTGTATGGGAAGCTTCTTGGTCTGTCCTTGATTGAAATAGAAAATGAGCTAGCTATAATTTCCTGCCTCGTAAGGCTTCTGGTACTTGAAAACGATCACCACGACTCAGCCTCCTAATTCCAGGATGGTTCTCAATCCTTTCCTCCTAGATTTCGTTTTCTGATTCCCAGTTGTAATTATGGCTGGCATTTAAACCCTCTACAGCATGACTACATCTCCTTGAAGTCCTCCAGAGCTGGATACAGTTCGAAGTAAAAGTCTAGACTTTTTGTACAGAATAGCAGGATCACCTAATAATAGAAGCCAACTCTGTCTCCTTGTTTGCATTTCATGGTCATGCTTACTGTATTTGGAGAAAAATCCTTTTTAATATTTTGAGTCGATCTTTGAGAAATTTTCTGTGAAACGTTTAAAAAAAATTCTAACCTTTTACTAGAACCGTAAAGGATGACTGCGCTGATACATAGTAATTCTTGTAGGATCGTCAGCTCTAAATATTATAGTGGTGACAACTGATGTCTCTTGAGTTGAAGAAGCATGAAAAGGTCAACTTTATAAGTTTCAATGCTGGTTGAGTATCCACATAAAAACTAACAAGGTATAGTACAGTTAATTTGACTTTTTATGGACTCTTATGGAGAAGTGTTTTTCAATCTAACAGGTTTAAATGTAAAGGCAAGTGTGCATGGCTAGTCTTATTAACAAGAGAAGTTTTTTGCATTTGTAATTACCACCTTCCAGGAGAGTATCCCAGAAGGGACTCCGTTGCAGTGTTCTTCATGATGAGTTTGTACTAGTATGTACTGGAAGGACCATTTGGTTTAAAAGAGCTCTTATGTAAGAAAAGCAAGCTTTTCCCTGAAGAACATATGCTAATAAAATACCCTCTTTCCCATTTCTTTGAAATTAGTTTCCACTTTAAAGTTGGTTTTTATGCCACTGGGTTTTGTTGGTAGTGTCTTTGGCCTGAGACCAGAGCAGCAAGCTTATTATAAAAATCAGTCATGTAAATAATCTGACTTTAATGCATGTGCCTTCTCTCTCTCAACTCAAGAACCAGCAATGCATTCCCCTGAGGCATTTGATGAACATAAACCTTTTGACTCGCCATTACTCCGTTTCCTACCTCTTCATGCATGAGCGCTTCTGTATCACCTTGTATTTACTGAAAAGGCTGAAAATCCAGAAGTCTTAGTCCAATTCCAGAGGGTGTTCATCTTGATGGAAAGCATATAGGATTAGTTTTAATGAAGAGAAAATAAATGAAGTGTAAAGGGACTCAAACAGAAAGTGGGTGTTGGGACATTCATGGTCTCACTTCCCACTCAATAATGGCTTATCTTTTGTTTCCAAGGAAGAAGGTTAAGGTTTCGATTTCACTCAAATATAATTTCTCCAAAAGGTCTAAACTTTTCAATACAGAATAGCAAGTTTCATGAATTAGGACATGAACAATTCTGCAAATCAGGAGGCCTGGGTCTCTCAGTCCAGAAAAGCACAGGATCATTCCTAACCACAAAAACCAACGCACACTTGCCTGGGACTCCAACCTCCACCAGATGTTTCCTGTGGGCTTCAGCAGGACCTTCTGTGGTCCTATTTCAAAACAAGAGGTGATTTAAAAGGGGTCCAGCAAGAACCCTTAGTTTCTTATCTTGCAACAAACTGCCACGAAATTAGTGCCTTAAAACAACACAAATTTATTCTCTTACAGTTCTGGAGTCTGAAGTCTAAAATCAAGGTATCGGCAGGGCCATGTTCCCCCTGAAGGCTGCAGGGTAGGAATTAATTCCCCTCCCTTTTCCCAGTTCCAGAGGCCACTTACATTCCTTAGCTCCTGGCTCCTTCCTCCACCTTCAAAGCGCATCTCTTCAACTTCTGATTTTTGTCTTCACCTTTTTTTTCTCAGTTTGATCCCCTGGTCTTCCCTTGACAAGGCCTGCTGTGATAGCCCTGGGCCCAATGGGTAATCCAGGATGACCTCTCCATCTTGAAACCTTTAACTTAATCACCCCTGCAAATGTCCCATTTACTATGTAAGGTAATATTCTTCACAAGTTCCATGAATTAGGACATGAACAACTTTCAGGGGCTATTATACAGGCTACCCAACATATCATGCAAATATGTGACAAATGAGAGGAGAGAATGAAAGGAACCCCAAAGTATCAAACATTACATCCTCATCACTTTCTGTAGCATCCAAGACTTATTCAGGTGAGGTGAGACAGCTAAAGGAATAATGAGGTCCTTGAAAAGGCAGGGCACTGGGACTTCAGTGTGTCAGGCTACAGCCTAGGTTTTGAATCAGAAGAAGAATTTCCCTTTCCAGTGTGTAGCTCCAGTGTGAAAAGTTTAAACAGTTTAATCTTGGCCTTGGCAACTACTACAACGGCGGCTACGTATCGCCTGAATCTGCTCGGCTCCTTAGCTCTCCTCAATGCAGCACCTACTAGAATTACCCCTTTTTCCTTTTCCTGTTTTCCTTTCAAGACCAAAGAACAAATGAGAAGATTGGCCATGAGTAGAAAAATCAGTAAGTAACCATAAAGATCAGCTGTAATTAAAATTCTGGTGGTTCAACAAGTCATACCCACCTCCCACCTCAGAGCGATGACCAGTGAGATATGGACTCACCCACCTTCCCAGCACCTGGGATGGTGGGAGCCGCAGCGGCAGCACACTTTTCATCCTGATGGGGTGCATCTGTGAGGCTCTGTGCAATCTCATAACAGAATTTTACCTTTCCGCCTACTTTCTACTGTCCCCGCCTCATAGCAGTTGTCATGGCAGTATTGTGGGGGAGGAAATAAGGTGTTTTTTTTGCAAGGATGTAAAAACTTTTTTCTGAACTCTTTATTAAATATTATTCACTTGAAGCCATTAGGTTGGCTCGTCATTTTATTTTAATCACAAAAGGCTTTTATTCTTAGTCATAAAATCTGTACATATCCTGACACAGATTTTCAGATGTTTTAAATCTCATGCAGTTTTCCTCTGTGGAGCTTGGTCTCACCTACCAATAGAGGAAGCTGGTTGTTGCTCAGTTTTTCCATCTCCTTCCAAAGACCCACAGCTCCTCAACCACCGCTTAGAATAGTGGGCTTTGGAGATTACATGTTCTCGATGCCAAATCATTTAAGTCTACACCCTCGCTTGGCATGCAAGGAAAAAGTACCAGATTGCATCAAATGTGGGGCAAAATAGTAGATCCAAGTAAGTTAGAAAAGAGACTCACTGGAGATTCAGAAATCAGGGGAGTTGAGAGTTAAAACTCAACCTTGGCCTATAATTCATTTTCCTGTGGCCAGATACTGTTTCCTGGGGGCTGTAAGGAAGGCAGTGCTTGAAGGAATTGAGGAAATGAGGCCCTTGGGACCCTGCTGCCTGTGGACTGTGCTACTGCCCTCAACGATGAAGTTGGGTGCAATGCACGGGCGGGGATGCAATGGTGCGGGAAGTCATTGTAAAGCAGAAATGGGCAGGTGCTGGGGTAGAATCCTGCACCACGTGCGTTTTCAGCTCAGTGTCATCTTTGTATGGACAGGACAGTGAATTTAGAGCCAACAGGAGGCACTAAGCCTCTCATGTAGGGCAGGAGGGGGAAGAGCCGGACCTACCCTTGCTGCCCAGCGAAGTATCACCAACCGGGTCTGCATTCTAACCCAGAGAAGACGTTTTCCTTAGGCCTAATGCAAATCCAGCAAGGACAACACTGGTTAATGTTGACAGCAGAACAGAAAAATGAGCAAATTGAAGTGTGTATGTTTATTCTGCTAATGAACTCTGCCTGATTACAGGATGTTGGTAGCCACTAATGAAGCAAATATGTGAACTTCAATTTCGCTTCTTAGCAGGAAGGCAGTGCTGTCACGTGACGATAGCCTTGATCAAAATATTTGACCTTACTTTAGCAGTGATTCATTTTAGGAATGGAAACATTCATAAAATGTTAGTGTATAATTTTTCTTGTTGGTTATTCCTGAGATGGAGATACCTTGGGGACAGTGTTTTTTGACAAGACAAATGCTAATTATCAGCATGTGTGAATAACATACTGTGCCACTAAAAAGCATACTTTATGTTGATTGCCTATGTAAACATTTAAAGCAAGGGATTAAAAGAGCTTAATATTATTTTTATCCTTGAGAAAAACTCTGTAAGGAGGTAGCAAGTAGTGTTAATGCCCATTTTCAGCTACAGCAAATGAGACACAAAACAGAACCTAATGGCATATTGTACAATCTAAAATATTAAACTTTTGGTTTTGATTTTAAATTCTGACAGCTTCTAGCTTGGTTTTTCTTATAGTGATCAGCATATTGTTTATGCCAATAGTGAATCAGGGTGAAAACAAATCTAACTTTGGCAAATGACATTTTTGGGCAAGGTGCTATTTTCTCCTGTTGGAGTGAGGCAGTGGAATGGTCCAGGTGCTCGGTGCCCAGAAAATCAGGGTAGAGATAGGACCAGAGCACCATAATGTGCATTCAGGAGCTCAGAGCTGATCCCAGAATCCACAGGCTGATGTAATGTTAAGGAATCATATGTTTATTTTTGGTAGTTTAAGCTACTAGAAATCTGTATTGCGGGGGAAGGTTAGTGCATCTTCATGGGGTTAATAGGTAAATTAATATATAGCTTAAGGAGCTAACATATTTTGAAGGTGAATATTTTGGACAAGTATTTGTCATACATATTTGCTCTAGTAAGGTTGTGTGTGTGTGTGTGTGTGTGTGTGTGTGTGTGTGTGTGTTTAAGGTACAAACACAAAACATGGAGTGATAGTAGTGAATGGCTCTGTTGGGAGCATGGCATAGTAGCCAAGGGAACTATAGTGTTTGTTTACCCCACTTTGTCTTCACTGGCAAATATCTCTGTGCCCCAGTATCTGTAGGATGGACCTAGTAATCAACCCTTTATGGGGTGATTTGGAAGATTGCATGAGGTAATTTATGTCAAGTACCAGTTGTTATCCATTATACTTGTCATTAGCATCAATACCAAGGGCAAGAATAAATGAGGCTCTGTGAGCATATGGTATGGTCATTGAAATAAGTCTTTTTGTAAACTTTTTGTTTGTTTAGAATATTCATATTTTAATCATCCCTAGTCCTAGCACAAGTCTGGCATGTTGTAGGTAATCAGTAAAGGTTTGTTGGATGGATGAATGGGTCCATGAAGGTCTAGTTTTCATACTTTCAAAGGCTACCACAAAATTTTTTTACACTATAACTCTCACAGCTTCAGTGCAGGCTTCATTCTCTACCAGACTTGTCTGGTTCATTCATGATGGGTCCTCTTTCCTTTGGAAGCAGGAATCCTGTCTGCTTTTGACCTTGGCTGCTGAAGAGCCTGACCTATCTTTGCTGTCTCCCATGGTTTCTGTTGTATCTACTTACCCCCAGCTTTGTACCAGAAAAGAATGTGAGGAGGTTCCCAAAGTCGAATGGATTACAAAAAAAAGGAAACTCAAACAACAGGGTAAAGACAGGGATCAGGATGCTTGTGACATTTGTCTCATTCAGACTGTAAAGCACACACACATCCTTGGAAACCATATGCTGGCCACACACTGTGTGCAGGGTCTGGGGGCAATGATGGGGGGCGGGGACTGCTCGGGTCCTTGTTTTTGTTGGTTTTCTGCTAAGAATGAGGGTCTGCATGAGATGGTGATTCCCAAGTTACCATTTACAAAAAACAACAACAATAAAAGCAAGGTGGTTTATAAAACTATATTTATATATATAGATACCTATATTACTATATATAATAAACAGATTAGTCATACAAAGAGAATACCTTATGAAAAATATACTTTGGGGGCAAATTATTTATACTGATAAACAATATTCACATGTTCTTATTGGTCAATTAAAAATGATATAATAATTCCGAGGCTCCTTCAGTGACTTGGATTTTGAACAGAATGTGATGTGCAGATGGAGCTGGCTGAGTCTTCTCCCTATGGAACCTCCAGTCACCTTGGCCTTCTCTCAGTGGCTGCAGCAGATAGGGGTCAGAATTTCCCAAGGGTAAGGCAGCAGGGCCACTTGAGACACGAAGTCCAGGCCCACTCCCTCCAGCCCACACTGAGCTACAACATTTTCTTCTGAGATCCATGAACAGAAACTGATTTGTTTGTACTGGGGGCGAGGTGTGGTGGAACCAGTTAAAGAGACATATTGACATGTATGGCTTCTTACTCCATCTCTCCAGGTTTTTTATTTGTTTGTTTGTTTGTTTGTTTCATTCAAGCAAGTAGCTGATGCTTTCTTATTTGTAGAAAATGTGTTTTTGCGTTTCCAAAATTCTAAATCCATTGAAGAGGGTCAGGTTTGGGAGAAGAGGCACTTTCCAGATTCTATTGAGATTCTTCTTAGAAGATCCCATGAGCCTTGCTCTCTGGTAGCACCTGAAGAACATAATAGAATCTCAGAGGCAATGGCCCTGTGCTAATGGGGAGACTGGGTCCCCAGCCTGGGGTGTCCAAACCCTCCCAAGATCTATGAAGCTCCCTGAGTGTCTTCAAAGAAGCAGAGCTGAGGACCATGTGGTCTGGGACAAAGGCCAAGTGGACAGATGACTGGTGATGGGAGGGATTTCTAAAACCTTGGACCCTCAGACCTTGGCCCAATGCCAGCAGCATGGAGGGAGCCATTATTGTTTGAAAGTTAAATTTCCTGTCAGCTTGGCGGGGGGTAGGTGAGGGGAGCTGAGTTAAAATTAAGTTAATTTTGTAGAAAAATGTTAACATGCTTTATTTTTGCACACCTGAGTTTGTGGCCTGAGATTCTCACTTGATTCTTAATGCATTTGGAAGGTGGACAAGGCAGGTAGGAAGGACAATCCAGGCATCGTTTCAAGAAAGAAAGAGCGATGAGGAAGAGAAAAAGCGCTGTATGCTGCAAACACACGAGTCCCCAGGCTTAGCCATGCAGAGACTCTAGGGATTTGTTTTAAGAACAGCAGAAGTTATTTTTATGGAAATAGGGAACATTTTTATTTGAAATGTTTTCAACATTTTTTTATTCTGCCTTTACAAAAATAGCAATTATTTATTTGGTTAAAAAGTTCCTTCTACTGGCATGCTTATTTCTCAAAAGAACAATTCACCCGTCTCCAGTTTAGAAGAAGAGAATGTTATTAAAATCGCAGCAGAGCTGAGGACACAGAGAAAATGAAAGACTCTGAAGTTGTCCTGGTGCTGTGATTGCCCCTCTGAGGGAGAAGAGCCAGGAAAGTGCAGACGTAAATAAGGCAGAGCAACACCATCTCATGGAGGCCACTGACGGACCACATTATTACTAAAATATCATGCACTGTTCTAACCATGATATAGCAGGAGTTAGAGGACAGATGTCTGTTATTACTAAACTATGATTCTTAAAGCTTTTAAATATTTAATTGTGATTATTCAGAATGGAGTAGGATTGTACAGAGTAAATAGCGCCTAGTAGACCATCCTGCTCATATAGTATATGGATTCTTAACGATTAAGGCCGATATGATTTTGATTGGATGGCTTTATTCAACAAACACTGCCTGAGCTCCACTCTGTGCCAGGCTCTGTTCTGGGTGTTGAGAATAAGGGAATGAGCAAAATAGTCTTTGCCTTTTAAAAGATTACATTTTAGATCAGGGAGAAAGAGAAGCAAACGAATACTTGGCCCATCAGGAGGTAAGGCCTGCTATGAAGTAAGCAGAGTCCTGAAGTACACTATTTAAGAGGGTAGACAGGGATTTTTTCCATAACTTTTGATCATGAGCTGGAAGAAGGTGAGAGAAGGAGAGCCATTTGAGTGTCTGGGGGAAGATCAATTCCAGCAGATGAAATAGCAAGTGCCAAGGCCCTGAGGGCACTTGCCACACACGAGAACAGTTAAGAGTCCAGTGAGGTTGGAGTGGGACAGGGAGAGAGAGGGACGGCCAAGAGTCAGATCAGATGGGCCTCGTGGACCATGGTGAAGACTTTGGATTTGCTTCGGAGTGGGATGGAGCCATTGCAAGGTTTTAAGCTGAGGAGTGACAAGGCTTTGTAAGCATTGCTCAGGGATCTCAGTGGACAGTGGACTATAAGGGTGCAAGTCACAAGGCCAATCAGAAGGATGCTACAGTCATCTTCATGAAAATAACTTGAAATAGGAGATAGGGATGGAAGTGATGAGAAATGGTCAGAACTCAGGTAGACCATCCACGATGATAATGATGAGGTCCTCTTACATATGGAGCTTCTGATCCTGGGCTGTTTACTGTAGTGGTTAGACTTGAGCTTGAATTCAACTCTGTCACATATACTGCCTTTGATGCTGAGCTAGCTTTTCTTCAGTAAAATGTAGATGGTGACAGTATCTGTCTTACAGGTTGTTAGGAGGGTTAAATAACGGGCTTACTTAGCACAGCATTGGTCTTAACATTTCTAGTTTTAATTCTGCCATGTTAATGTTAGAAAGTATCTGACGATGAACATCAAGAATTGTTGTAGTCATGTTTCTTTGTTTTGAATAGCTATTATTAAATGGATGGTACATTTGCAATTGCTGGAACAGTAGAATTTAGGAAATACAGGGTTCAAATGGGAATACAACTGTCATGAGGACTTATTAGCATTAGCTTTCATATTTTTACTAAGAGTTGTTTTTCTCTTTTTATTAGGAATCCTTCCTTATTTTTCTTAGTTTTTCCCTCCTAAAAAGAAGAGAAAAAAAAAATCTACCTCTCCTCTGTCAAACTTCAAACCTGGAAAACAAACATTTCTTCAGGACAGCTAACAATGTCCTTTTTTCTTGCCCTACTTGACTTTCTCTGCCACTATACTGAGTTTAAAATGATAAGCAATTTTTTAAAATAAAATGCAAGCACTCATTCATATAGATGTTTTATTTCCCTGATACTGGGAATCTGGATTTTAACTCTGTATTGTTGGAGTATTTGATGAACAAAATTCATCTTGAGTATCATGTAGACACAGCCTTACAGGCAGAATGAGGCTGCAGACCTCTTTACCACAGAGGCCTTAGCCCTCTCCAGTTCCATGTGGCCGTCCTCCTCAGCACCAAATCCTGGGTCTGTAGCTCCTGTTGTGCCCCAGCCAAGTCAACATATCGCTATCTAGTCCTTATGTATTATGTGCATAGCTCTCCGGGAGGGTCTTGCGTAAAACAAAAGAAATACTAAATTCTACTTATCAAGGAGCATCTCAGTTTTTACCTTATAGGGGGGACAAGATTCACCTGCTTAAAAGACTTGAGAATACTGTAAGTAATATAAAATAGGTTGCACAGTAGAATTATAATAGTATATCAAGTTGAGTGTTATAAACCATGGATCCCAACTCACCCCATCCTTGTGACCCCAGAGAAAGAGGAGATAGTGGACCTGTGATCACAGAAGGAGGAGCAGGAAGAAGGCTGCAGCCCCCAGTCTTCCTGCGATCTTTGTGACCACCCTGACTGTCAAGTGTCGAAAGCCAGAGAATACAGGGGCAGAAGACTGGGGCTTCACAATTCTAGGATCTAGACAGAAAGCTAGGTGCCTAGTACAGTGTGTCCCCACTGTTCAGGGAATGAGACTAGTCCTGTGCAGATAGCGGCCAGATACAGTGGCAATCATCTCCCACAGGGCTTGCTGAGAGGTGGGATTTCAGCAGAGCCAGCCCTGGCACCATCTCTACCACCCACTCCCCAAAGTAATGTAGAGAGGCTGACTGGGGAAAGAATAAGAGGTCTCCTTGTGGAGTAGTGCAATGTTCTTCCTCCTCTCACTAAGCCCCTAAAGGGAAATAGGGTCTTTCTCCTCCCACCCAGAGCCAAGAAGGAGACTCCAGAAGAATCACTCATAAATCTTTCTTTCTTTTTTTTTTTTTTTTCAATTTTTTTATTAAGGTATTATATGTGTACATATCTTACCATTGCCCTCCCCACACCCCCCTCCCATATATGCCCCCACCCCCCAGAGTTTTGCATCCATTGGTTATGCTTATATGCATGCATACAAGTCCTTTGATTGATCTCTTATCTCCCCCACCTCTCCCTAACCTTCCCCTTGTAATTTGACAGTCTGTTTGATGCTTTACTGTCTCTGTATCTATCTTTTTGTTCAAAATTATAATGTTCTTTATTATCCATAAATGAGTGAGATCATGTGGTATTTTTCTTTCATTGACTGACTTATTTCACTTAACATAATGTTCTCCAATTCCTCCCAGGTTGCTGCAAATGATGAGAATTCCTTCTTTTTTATGGCAGCATAGTATTCCATTGTGTAGATGTACCACAGTTTTCTGATCCAGTCATCTGCTGACGGGCACCTAGGCTGTTTCCAAATCTTAGCTATGGTGAATTGTGCTGCTAATCACTCATAAATCTTTCATAACCACCCACCATCCTCAAAATGAGAGGTGATAGATGCCATCATGAGAGTTATCAGGCCCCTGGGGCATGGAGGAGGGGTCAGGAGGGAGATGGCTGGTGTGATACGGGGTAAGGGCATGAAGAAGTATAAAAAGGTGTGAAGGCATGATCCCTGCGGGCCCTGGAAACTGAGGCCAAAGAGAGGAGATTTCAGCTTCATATTCCTGGGTGTTGCAGGGGAGTACACATCAGAGGAGTTGGTAAGAAGCCATCGGCTGAGCGTTCATAGGCTAATCTCATGAAGACCCCCTAAGAGCTCCAAAAAACAAAGCAGGGAAGCAGTTAGGCCCTGGACATGGAGAGAACCGAACTCTCCACACACAGAGCAGCAAGGAGATCTCTCTCTCTCTCTCTCTCTCTCTCTCTCTCTCTCTCTCTCTCTCTCTCTCTCTCACCCTCCTTTGTTGTCCTGGAGCA
Source organism: Cnephaeus nilssonii (assembly GCF_951640355.1). Lineage (NCBI taxonomy): Eukaryota > Metazoa > Chordata > Mammalia > Chiroptera > Vespertilionidae > Cnephaeus > Cnephaeus nilssonii. The sequence continues at coordinate 20,812,693 of NC_137074.1, forward strand.
ACACCAGAAACAGCATGCAAGGAAAAGAGGGGAGAGGTGTCGGTAAGAGCAAAAGGCTCCATTCTTCCACACTCTCATGTACCAATGCATCTTGACTAAAGTAGGGTCAGGAATGGGAAGAGAAGAGAGATGTGGATTAAATTCAAGGTTGACATTTTAAAACGAGCAGGGCTGAGTCTTTGAAAGTGTTTTAAGACAAGTGACTGAAAGGGATGGAATTGAGCCAGCATGCCTCGATGAAAGCCATTACCCAGTGGAAAAGGGGTGGGGAGTGTTCAAGGAGTAGAGTTGAAAACAGTGAGGAAAATAAAATGGACTGATGTTTATAATCCAATGAGTTAAGGCAGTAGTATGTGCTGTGAGAAGGTTGGGGAGGCAGATGTCAGTTTTGACTAGAGGGTTATCAGGAAGGCTTCAAGGAGAAGGCGGGGCTTGAGTCCTCCTATTGAAAGAAAGGCAGTGAATGAGCAGAGCTGGGAGAACAGGTGAGCCACGCGGGTCAGTGAGGGGCCCAGATTGGATGGAGTACAGCCACAAGGACTGACAAGGCTGCACACACTAGAGGTGCCCAGATGAGGAATTGGGGCCTAGCCAGAAAGATGCAAGCATGTCCTTCAGAGCCAAGTGATGTGACAGGAAGGGTGCTACGAAGAGGACTGGTGTGTGAAAGAGAGAAAGGAAAAGATGCTTCTTAAGAAGCTATTCCATCCCTGTGCGGGCATGGGGTTCAGAAGCACCACTGTGACTTCTTAAACCCACACCTTCACTCAACCCCATTTATTGACTATAAATAGTGTATGTGTGCTCTTGAGTCCCATCCTTTTAGGCATTTGAAGGGCTCACTGGGTAGAGATATGGGGACCGGAAGCTCTGCAGCCTGGTCATAGTTATCCTTTCAGGAGCCAAGGCGCCCTGTCCTCACATATGCAGCAATCAACTTGGGAGCACCCCACCCATCGCACATTTTGCTTATGCTACTTGCTTGCTCCTGTTATCTGTAATTTCAGATTGCTCTATGCTTCCCCCCACCCCTTGCAGTGCATTAGTAACTATGGAGACCTGTTAGAATGGCCAGAGCTCAGTGACATGCACAGCCGCAGTATTAGGTGGTTTTGTGTGACCGCTGGCAGGCACTGTGAATGTCTTCACTGAGTAAAGTAGGTGACAGGTGTTGTGACCACATTTATGGTATAGGAGATGTGGATATTAAACTTAAAACAGAAAATAGGGCTACATCTTTTCTTTGAAGACAAGTTTCCAGAGGTTTTAAATAGCATGAAAAGTGAACTATGGGGAGTACCAGAAAGGAGACTTTTCATATGCTAAAAAAAAAAAAAATCAAATTTCCCAAAGTATGTGCTTACAAAAACCAGTTGTGAAAAGGTCAAATGTTTCATAATAATGAGCTTAGCTCTTGTTTTTTAATAGCCAAAACTCCACTGGGAAGAAATAGGATTATTATTGCAGCTCCAAAGGTGCGGGTTGACTGCTCACTTGGCTGTCTCCGCATGGTTTGTGGAAAGTTCTCTCAGGGAAGTGGGGGTGTCAGCTGCTTTTGTCAGAAGTGGCCACAAGCCTGGCTCAGCCAGAATGAGCCCTGAAGCCTTCGATCACTTACTGAGCGCTGCTCTCCTGACCCCTGTGTCTCCTTAACCCCTCACCCCACCCAACATCTCCGACTGTGTCTTTTCTGCTTCACGCTTCTGTTTCTTTGGAAATATTGACGATTTTGTACTTCCACAGCATCAGTAGCAAACATTAGTTCAGACCTGCACATTCAAATGAAACTCAGTGGAAGAACTTAAGCAAAATCTGATTAATGGTAGACACAGAATGACAAGGGTATGTGTCTTAATTCACTGACACATTTGCTGGATTCAGTATTAAGATGGACTAGAAAAAATAAGTGTTTGGTAGGCACTTCTTCAGTCCCCTGTTTTATTGGCTACTGTGGTAGGCCGAATAATGGCCCCAGAGATACCCAAGTCTGTATTCCTAGAGCTGTGAATGTTACCTGACACGGCAAACAGGACTTTGTAGATGTGACTATGGTAAGGATCTGAAGATGGAGAGATTATCTTTGATTATCAAGTGGGCCTTTTTAAAAAATATATTTTTATTGATTTCAGAGAGGAAGGGAGAGGGAGAGATAGAAACACCAATGATGAGAGAGAATCATTGATTGGTTGCCTCCTGCATACCCCCTACTGGGGATTGAGCCTGCAACCTGGGCATGTGCCCTTGACAGGAGTTGAACCTGGGACCTTTCAGTCCACAGGCCGATGCTCTATCCATTGAGCTGAACCGGCTAGGGCTCAAGTGGGTCTTAAACGTAATCACAAGTATCCTTGCAAGAGGGCAGCAGGAAGATTTGACCACCAAAGAGCCAGGCAGGGCAAAGTGATGACAGAAGCAATGAGACATTTGAAGATGTTTTGCACGTAGCTGGCTTTGGAGATGGAGAATGAGGCCAAAAGCCAAAGAATGAAAAAGCTATAGAGATTGAAAATGGTGAGGACTTGGCTTCTCTCCTGGGGCCTCCAGAGGAACCAGCGCTGTATGTGTCTTAACTTTAGCTCAGTGAAACTGACTGGGGACTCCCGACCTCCAGAACTATAAGAAAATGAGTTTGTGTTGTTTTAAGGCACTAAGTTTGTGGTAATTTGTTCCAGCACCAGTAGCAAATGAATACAGCTGCTTACTAAGCTAAAACCAGGAAAATGGAATAGAAACATTCAGCACGTGAGTGACCAGAGTGTGGAGTGACATTTTTATTTTTCAATTACAGTTTATTTTGTATTAGTTTCAGGTGTACAGCATAGTGGTTAGATAGCCATGTACTTTACAAATTGTTCCTCCCAATATTCTTTCAGTACTCATCTGACACCATACATAGTTATCACAATATTGTTGACTGTTCTCTGTGCTGTTCTTTAGATCCCATGACTATGTTGAAACTAACAATTTGTACTTTTTACTCCCTTCACCGTTTTCAGCCAGTCCTCCAGCCCCTCTCCCCTCAGGCTGCCATCACATCAGTCTATTCTCTGTGTCTATGAATCTGTTTCACTTTTGTTTGTTTGTTTATTTTATTCTTTAGATTTCACATTTAAGTGAAATCATTTGGTATTTGCCTTTCTCTGACTGACTGATTTCATGTGGCATAATATCCTCTAGGTCCATCCATGCTGTTGCAAGTGGTAAGATTTCATTCTTTTTTTTTTTTTTTTTTTTTAATATATTTTATTGATTTTTTTACAGAGAGGAAGAGAGAGGGATAGAGAGTTAGAAACATCGATGAGAGAGAAACATCGATCAGCTGCCTCTTGCACACCCCCTACTGGGGATGTGCCCGCAACCAAGGTACATGCCCTTGACCGGAATCGAACCTGGGACCTTTCAGTCCGCAGGCCGACGCTCTATCCACTGAGCCAAACCGGTTTCGGCAGATTTCATTCTTTTTTATGGCCAAGTAATACTCTATTGTATACATGTACCACTTGGATTGTGTCCATAGATTGGCTATTGTAAATAATGCTGCAATGAACACAGGAGTGAATATATTCTTTTGAATTAGGGTTTTGGGTTTCTACAGACTTATACCAGAAGTGGAATTGTGGGTCATAAGGCAGTTCCATTTTAATTTTTTGAGGAACCTCCATACTGTTCTCCACATTGACTATACCAATCTGCATTCCCACCACAGTGCACAAGGGTTCCCTTTTCTCCACATCCTTACCAATACTTGATTGCTGATTTATTGTTGATAGCCATTCTGATAGGTGTAAGGTGATATCTCATTGTGGTTTTAATCTTCATTTCTCTAACACTTAGTGACATTGAGCATCTTTTCATATGTCTTATTGGCCATTTGTATGTCCTCTTTGAAGAAATGTCTATTCAGGTCCTCTTCCCATTTTTCTTTAATCCTCACCTGAGGATATTTTTCCAAGAGAGAATGGAAGAGAGAGAGAGAGAGAGAGAGAGAGAGAGAGAGAGAGAGAGAGAGAGAGAGAGAGAAACATCAATGTGAGAGAGACACGTTGATTGGTTGTCTTTGGTTGTCTTCACACACACCCTGATCAGGGCCGGGGATGGAGCCTGCAACTGAGGTACATGCCCTTGACTGAAATCGAACCTGGGACCCTTCAGTCCACAAACCAACACTCTCTCCACTAAGCCAAACTGGCTAGGGCCCTCTGCCCATTTTTTAAATTGGTTTGTTTGTGTTTTGGGTATTGAGTTATATGACTTCTTTATAAATTTTGGATATTAATCTTTCATAGGATGTAACATTGGCAAATATCTTCTCCCATTCAGTAGGTTGTCTTATCTTTTGTCGATGGTTTTTTTTGTTGTACAAAAACTTTTTGGTTTGATGTAATCCTATTTGTTTGTTTTTTTCTTTTGTTTTCCTTGTCTGAGGAAATATATCAGAAAAAAAATTGGAGTGGCATTCTTTTTGAGCATTGCCCAACTGGAGGGATAATGATTTACGGTCCAAGCTCCTTTCTGCATGTAGCCTTCCTTGCCAATCTGGTCAGAAGGGTTCTCTCTTTCTCTCTTACCTCCATATATACAACTCACATGCCACTTCGTTTCTGCCAGACATAATTACTAATTATCTGGTGGGTAAATGCCTTATCTATCAACTTGATAGCAAACTTCTGGAGGGCAGGGACCCCATGTTATACTTTTCATTGATTCATTCATTCAACGTTTACTGAACACCTGCTATTTACTAGGCACAGTTCAGAGCACTGGAGAGGCAGAGTGAGGGAGGGGGATTGAAAAAGCAAAAAATGTAAGTGAATTTATATAATATGCTAAGTGTTGTGTAAAAAATATACAGTGGGGAGTTAACATTCATTGGGTTCTTACTATGTACAGGCACATTGCTAAGTGCTTATATTTATTCTGTTTAAAGCTCTCAGCATCTCTATGAAGTTGGTGTCTTCATTTTACTCAATGAGTAAACTGAGTCTTAGAGAGGAAATCAATCCAAGGTCACACAACCTTCCTGACTCTTGAGGCCAGCTTCTTAACCTTCTGCTTTATTGCCTCAGTGGGCCTGCCTAGCCATATAGCAATGTTAGCAGGGTCTTCAAGAAAGAGCAGCCCCAGGGCCCTGAGCCAGAATCTTGCATATCAAGGACATTAAATGACAAATGCCTATTATCTAAGGAGACCTGGTCATTTATTAAGAGCATGTGACAAGCACATAGATAACACCAACCCAAGATACAAAGAATTAGTTATCTTTCTCTCTCTATGGCAGCATTTTCTTGGGTCTCTTAAAAAATCTTCAGGAATCTTTTGAGCAAGAGGCAGGGAGCTGGTACATACTTTGTTGATGGCACAATTGAGTCATCAAGGAACTAAATGGTATTCCCAATATCAGAGAATAAGACAGAATGACGGTGCAAGGAAGTGAGGCTTATCTCAGTGGTGCTGTATGAATGCTCATTTTTACCTCCCAGGGCTGTGGCCAGCCAGCCTGTCAATGGGGAGGAGGTCACCATCAACATATCTATAGGCAGAGTGGGCTGGGGACCAGGGCGCACCAGACAGTGCCACATCAGCCAAATTACCGAGGTGCTCATGGAGCCTACCTGGCCACCACTTCCAGGTCAGGGAACACCTTGCTCCCTGAGGTGTCCTGGAACTCCTCACAACTTGAGGCTTTATGGATTCCAAGCTAGTGTCCCAGAATATGGTCAAATATCTACCCACCTCCCAGCTGATGTAAAGGCGTGGAATCCATCTTTTCACTACTTTTTACAGAAGGTTTTATTTTATTTTATCTCAACCACAATATGTGTCTTGTATCTCAAATATAGCATAAATGGACCCTATTGAAGAAAAAAGTTTCTCTTTACCTATTTATATGGGGGAAAAAACCATTTTGTAAAAAGGTATCTTCATGTCTATATTATCCTTTCCCCTAAGGATTTAGATATGTCTTGTTACATAATGGATTATCCATAGTGAATGAAATTTTCTTACTTTTTAAAATGGTAAAATATAAATGTGGGATCCTAATAGGACATATGCAAGTAGTAGTAGATACCTTAACAAAGGTTTTTTATCATGGAAGAATAGTGGCATTTATAGAATAAATAGGATGTACTATTCCACATGTGCATGCATGCGCGCGCACACACACACACATACATAAATACATACAGAGATCTACATTTTAATACTGTTACCAGTTGTATAACCCAAGGAAAAAAATAGCTTACATTTTCATAGCACTTACATCCTAAGGTCCTTTCACACCTACCATGTCACTTTTGTTCTTACAAGAATCTTGAGCAATAAAGGGAATAAGTGTATTTCTCTCACACTTTATAGATGTTGAAATCGAGGCTCAGAGAAGCCACGTGGCTTTAGAAAAACCAGCTCAACAGTGGTAGAGTGAACCCAGCTCCTCCTCTTGGGCTGGAAATCCCAATCCTTTTCTTGATGTCTTTGTAGGAAACCAGCACAATGGGGACTCTGTTAGAGACCATGTACTAGATTGGGTAGGAGCCTGGGCTGAGAGCTCAGTTCAAAACTTGACTCTAGTATTTACTCACTGTGCTATCTTGGACAAGTCACATGACATGTCAAAGACTCCATTTGTTTTTTCAACCTATAAAGGGAAAATGATAGCACTGTTCTATTCAGAGTCCATAAAGGTCAGCACCCAGGGCATAGACCAGGGTAAAGGGAGATGGAGAGTGGTCCTGAAGGGGCAAATGAAGGTTAACCTGCAGAAGGACTATGACATAGGTGAGTCATGGTGATTATATGAGACAACACGCTTAACACAGGACCATCACGAGTCCTCAATAACTGTTAGTTGTTGGAATTATTTCTATTATTATTCCCATTAATATTTATTTTTCACCTTCAGGGAGATATTTCTAGAAACTAGACTGAAAAGAAACTACTTTGATATGGAACCTAGAATCATTATTCTACTCAGAGATGGAATAGGTATGTCAGACATTCAAATTGTAATTCGAGACACATCTATAGGACTAATTCATAAGATAAAAAGGAACATTTACATGTACATTTTACACTGTCATTGGGTCTGGTGACAGTATAATTAAGATTGTGTTAGAGTTATCATGTGTCTTGCTGTTTTCAAGCTTTTATAACTTGATTGTAAAATGTTGCTCTGGCAGAAACTCAGCGTACTACATCTCAGCCTTTAGATAAAAATTTTTACAGAGAAAAATTACCTTTTAATTGTCTTTCATCTGGGTAACAGAATACATATGTGTGCACCGTGGGTATGGTTAAGTGTTTATCTACCCATTAATACGTGAGGTAATAGCTCTGGTGTTCTGTGTTACCTCTTCTCTATCGTGATACTATTAACCCTGCTACTTAACAAGACAATGACTCAAAAAGATGACTCATCTACAATCTCACCTAACAAACAGAGAAGAAAGAGCAAAAGATCAAGAAAAGAAAGGCTAAAGGACAAAGGGCTTACAATAACCTTGCAAGTAATTTTTCAGTATCTTAACAACCCACATATTTTTCACAAAGCCCGTTCCCCTTGGAGCTGAAACATATCACCATTACTTGGCACCCGCGTGCTTTCTTGGATTCACTGCAAAGGAGAACAATGATGCAGTTAGGAACTAACATTGCAGAGTGAGCAGAGGACTTTGCAGAATGTTGTTAGAGTGAAATGCTCATTTCCATCCAACTGCTGCACTAAAATTTTAGACAAGTAGTTAAATATTGAAGATGCCTAAGGTATCTGCACCCCTGGTTATTTCCAAAGCAAACCTGCATCTCCACAATGAAGGGCCTACAGGAGAGCAGCAACGGGAGGAGGGAGCTGGGTGGAAGGTGCGTGCTGGGTGTACGCTCTTCCTGGGAGAGGTCAGTCAAGTGAGACATAGTGGGGCTAAGAGGGTCAGAGGGCAGAGGCCATGTCATTTTTTTTTAACCTATTTTACCTATATGCACAGCTCAGCTTATACAATTTGTCACAGTATTAAGATGTTGATTTACTGTAACAGTTGAAAATACTCAGTTTCATTTTATGTTGCTTATACTTTTAGAATCATGACTCTTAGGAATAAGGTCTCTGAGAGGTCACTTAGTCCAAGCATCTCAATCATAGGTGCCCACAGGGGCCAGGCGGGAACAGCGAGCACCTGGCTGGGCCTTGTTCAACCCTGCAGAGGCGGGACCCAATGCCCAGTCCAAAGGTATCGGTGCTGCTCAGCTTCCCAGGAACCCTTGCTATGTTGAAATATGGGCCCTGTGCCGCCAAAAGTATGACAATTCCAGGAGGGCACGAGTTTTTTGCTTGTTTTGTGTATAACTTTAAACCCAGTGCTCAGTATCGATGGCGCACAGTAAGCACTCAATAAATGTTTGTGGAATGAATGCTTGTAGAAAAGCAAACATGCAAGTAGCAAGTGGTATTTTTACGTGAATTCTTTATTCAATTTCCTAATATTGACAGATTTTTATGTTGTCATGGTTTCATTAAAAGGGGGAAAACCCACCCCTTTGTGGACTGAACAAAACTTATCAGGGCTAGATATAATTCATCACGGGTGCTCCTTTGCCTCCCGGCGTCTAATCCAAGTTCTCTTTGCTCCAGACAAGGAGTCTGAGGCCCCAAAACATCATTGCCTTGTTCGAGGGTCACACAGATGATTGATGACAGAGCCAGTGAATCAGTAAAACAATTGCCCATCTAGAGCTTTCTCCTCCTTTGTATCTCGCTAGGGCTTCAAAAACAAATACAACAGCAGCAAAAACAAAATATTGAGAAATGTTTCTTTATGAAAGGTCAAAGGATGGGCAAGAGCTTTGAAATTAAAAGATAAATTGCAAGGGGGCAGTGGAGCGATTTAGAAAGATACAAGGGCAACCTGCACAGCCAGCCAGGCCATGGAAAACGCTCTCCAGTCCCACATTTGTCTGTCCGAACCCAAAGTCCATGTTAAGCTGCAGCAGCCCAGTCTTCAGATCTCAGTGGCCTCCAGCACAGGGCTCATTTCTCACTCACACTGCATTTCCTCATGGGTCAGCTGGGGGCTCTTACTCGGGACCCATGCTGACAAGCGGCCTCCTCCGGGACATTGCCCATTGCTATGTCAGACTAACTCAGGGTGGCAAGTGGTACACAGGCCGTAGAGCTACTGCCCAGAAGTGAGGCCTGTCACCGCTGCTCACAGGACATTGGCCTTGGAAGTCAGGTGGCCACCCCCGTCTTAGGACAACAAGAACAATTCTGCCGCATGCTTGGAATGCAGGGGCCAGAACTGCGGGTGGACAGACCCACAACTCGGTTCAGCAAGTTCAAGGGCCCAGAAGAAAAGACGTGCCCTTGAGCAGCACCGACTTACGCCTACACATTTAATTCTTAGACTTAGGCTAGTAAAGGAAAACTAAATATTCCTCTTGTCAACATTTCCTATTGAAGATTCGCTCTCTTTTCAAATTGTTCCAAATACCCTGGTAATGAAGTGCTTAACCAGATGGAAGGAAACCAAAAGCTCAGAAATACGGCTTGTTAGTACCATGGGAATACTCTGGGTTTCCAAATAGATAAGTGTGCATTCTGCTTTGATGAAGTCTATGTTTAATGTGGAGCAGGAAGTTCTCCCCGCCTCCATGAGTGTCCTGCACACACACATGACCAGCATTCTCACTCTGGGCAGGGCAGAGTGGGGTCTGCTCCAGAAAATAAAAAGTGTGTTCAGAGATGCTGCATGTCCTTTCTCTACACCCTGAGGATCTCCAGGCCCCACACGGTGCTGCGCACAGAGGGCCGGGGCGCACTGCAAACACAGGCATAGCTGCTGTGCCCAGTGCACTGAAAAGCAGAGCTCTGGTTTGTGAACGACTGAAGATAAATAGGCCCGCCCTAAGCAAAGCTGGCCATTTCCTCTCCCTGCTCCACCCTGTAAGCTTCCCAAGGGCAGAAGAGTTTCCTTAAACAAAGACAACAAGCAAAAAGTTTATCTCTTTTTTTGGAATATTAGAAGCTATAATAGCCTTATAATGACCTTGACTTCACATATAACATTAGAATAGAGATTATTCTAATAATCTAACTTAAGATGAACTCCTTAAACTGTTTAAATATAATATTATAGATAGGCACGGTCTGAAATTCCAGAAGGTATCCTCAGAATCTTACAAAAGATTGATTGAGTAAATGAATGAATGCATGTTGCAAGCAATTGGTATGTGCTTAATTGCATTGAAAGAGGCCAGGAACTAGGGTTTTCTTACCCTGAATATGCTTAATTTGAGGATTCCTTTCTTGAGATTGAGAAAACAGTGAGGGCCCACCGAGGATTCTGGGTAATATCACTTGGGTACAATCCACAATCTTCTGCCACTGTCCACTGAGCACATTTGGGAGATCACGAAGAAGGTCTAGCAGGTGAAAGGGCATCCAGTGGTGAACAGCTGGATGCCCGGAGGCAGGGCCGGGGAGGGACACCAGAGAGGTTCTAAGTTGTCCCACTGTCCCTCCTGCTCAGGGCTGCTCTATAAGGACACCTCCATGAGCTTTGTCCAGAGGGCTCCCCATCACCACCTCATGTCCTTATCTCCCTTTTGCTGTAGACACCCCCAGACTGGAGGGGAGCATAATAGGGTCAGCAGTGATCAGTCAAGGAAAGAAGCAGGTGTAGGAGCGTGGTGAGAGGGACTGTTCCTAGCTCCCTTCCCTCAATACTCCTCTCTCCTTTCCTTCCTTTCAAGTTAGATCAGATACTCATTAGAGAGAATGTTTTTGGACTAGGCGTGGATTCCCCCTCTCAAGGATGGTTGGTGTTTGCAGAAGCACAGGTGATGGAAATGCTGTTGTGTCTGAGCAGTTCACACCCACAGGGACAATTGTCAGAGCAAACACAGAGCCCTTCCTATGTGCAAAGTGCATTGTAGAGGCTGGTTGTATCCTCACACACACCCCTGAGGAAAATATTCTCTTAGCCCCATTTTACTGATGAGCAAACTGAGACAGGAAGAGTAACTTAGTCAAGGCCCAAAGCTAGTGATTGGTGGTATTTGAACAAAGAGAGCCTAGCTTGAGCACTCTTAGCCACTATGCTTCCTTCTCTGTACCCATTTTCCCCCTTTAAAAAAAAATTTATTTGCAAATGTATAAATTTCAGAACAAAGATGTATGTGAGCTATACATACATTTCACATCCTTTAAAACATTGTTTTTATAGCAAAATGCATTCTGAGTTCCAAACAGCCAACTTTTGAGCCTCACTCTATTTATAAGCTGGATATATATTTTTAATTTTATGTTAAAGTTCAGGTAGAAAACAGCATTTTAGAGAAACCAGAAATTCTGGTTCCAGAAAGCCAAAGTCCTCAGAAATATCCTAGAATTAAAAATAGTGGAGACATATCTTATATGTCAGTTATGTTCCAAAGTCAGTGATAAGGAAAAAACCAGGTGTAGGCAAAATTAGCCTTGAAAATCCTTTTGGAAGGCTCCCCCGGGGAGGCCAGTGTACCAGCTCCCAGCCTGCTGTTTCCCCCAGTGCTGCTGAACACCAGGTGCTTTAGGACCATGAACTTCAGGATCACTTCAGCACAGTAAGGTGCGCACTCGTGTGGGCCAGGAGGCACGGGGCTTCACTGAGGAAATGGCAGGTTCTCTCACCTCTGGTTATCCCAAATAGTCCTTAGATGAAAGAAATCCCCAGCAGAATGTCTTGAATTATTTCTTCTCTCGCTTTTCTGACACTGTGCTTTTTGCTGAATTTGAGTATGTTGAATGAATGTTTGAAGTGACTGAACTCAAAGTATATCTACAGTGAGGCAGAACGCTGAAAACTTAGGGCCTCCGAATGGTCTCAAAAGATGCGCACGAGCATTCTCATCCTCACTCCTGCACCCGCCTCTATAGAGCACTTTAATATGTAACAGATCCACAGATTTCCAGGAGAATTTCCAGTAGGGACATGACGTTAAGGAGCAGAGGAATTATGTGCCTGCTCGAATGGCTTACTGAGCTTGCTTTCTCAGCTCACATCTGGCCTCAGGTTTTTTTTAAAGTTGACATCTCTGAGGAGACTTTATGCTGTAAACTGCATGGATTATGAGATACAACTCTCTTTTTATTAAAAGACTAGAGGCCCGGTGCATGGATTCGTGCACTGGTGGGGTCCCTCGGCCTGGCCTGCGCCCTCTTGCAATCCGGGACCCATTGGGGGATGCCGGAGAGCCGGGTTCAGTCTGATCCCTGCAGGCCAGGTCAAGGGACCCTCTAGTACAGCGGTTGCCAACCGGTGGTCTATGGACCACTGGTGGTCTGTGAGGTCCAAAAAGTTGACAACTGCTGCTCTAGTATGCATATAAGATCTTTGGTTAATCTCTTCCCACCCTCCCCCCTCTCCCCTCTCCTCTGAGATTCATCAGTCTGTTCCATGTTTCCATGTCTGTGGTTTCCACTCCTGTGTTGAGCGTCTGTCCCCTGGTGGTCAGTGCATGTCATAGCTACCAGCTGGCCAGTTGGCCAGACACTTAGGCTTTTATATATATAGATGATGCCACTGATGTGCCAAGAGGAAGCCCACATGTTTTGTTATTTTTCTGAGGGGTTGAATCTGACCAACCAGTCTCACCTTTTCACCAGCCTGGATTTGGTGCTGGAATATCAACAGGGCCCTCTACTCTTTGGAGGATTTACCCTCCATTGTTTGACTCCTAAATCCTTCTTAATTTTTCAGGATTTGGGACTCACATAGGAAATGAATTCTCCACCTGCCCCCCACCCTCCACATTGCTGTATACATATTAGTGACTAGTCCATAAAAAGAGTCTTTAGGTAAAATGACTAGAGCAGGTAGGAAGTGCTTTTCAAAGCAGCATGGACTCGAATCACTTCTATTCCATTGGTATTGGGTTGAGGCGTGGAGAAATGACCTCTGCATTCATTAAACTTCTCTAACCAATGCACACAAATTTCTTATTTATTTACATCATTACAGTAGAACGCCAAGCCTTTTTAAACTATAAAAATAGGTAACAATCATTTGTGTACTTGGCTCATCTTCAATCTGTCTGTACATTGCCCATCCACACCCCAATTCCTAAATCTATTTTTCAGCCATTAAAAATAATCTTGGAGAAGTATTTTTTAAACAAATCCCTTAATCCTGTGTAAGATCGGTGTCACTTTGAAGAAAGAGTTTGAGGTGTTTCTTTGGTGTGCTTGAAGGTTAAGTTGCCATGGTAATGGCTTATTGAGAAATATTGGGAAAAGTGCATTAGGAACATTACATGTGGCAACTCCATATTGGGTTCTTGTTATGATAGCCTGGGCAGAACTTGACTTTTCTTGGTCCCAAACAATCTTTCCATACTTTTTAAATAACAGGAATTTGTATTTCTAGCACAAGGCTGCCTTTTTCCTACCTCATGCTGCTTTTAAAACAACCAAAAAGAGAATCATTATGGAAATGGCTTTGTATTGGGTATTACAGAGAAACAAAGTTCTCATAGTTTTTACAGCAATTCAAACATGTAGAGTGCTTTCTTCTTTTTCTTCTTCTTCTTTTTTTTACTCTGCATTATTACTACGTCTTAAAGCCAAGAAACATCACATAGAGCAACTGGCAAGAACTGAAACCATTTATTTTGCATTTTATAACATTTGCTTTCATTTCCTTGGGACAACACATATATTTATGAATATATATATATATATATATATATATATATATATATATATATATATATATATATATATATTGGGTCTGCTTTCAGGGCCTGATCAGAAATGTAACTTAGAAATAATAATTAAAAAATAGAAACCATAATCTAGATGCTGCCGTGCCAGCATTTTTTTGAGCTGAATGGATAGACAAGTATTTTCATTTAAATAATTCAAGTTCATCCTGTCCTTGGCAATGGTTTAGCTCTCTCAAGCTCTTGGTAGGCCAAGATGTATTTTCTAAACTGGTCTATATTGCAATGCATTTTAATTAGGAAACAATAGATAAGTACAGAGTGATTTCATGAAGACCTTGTTCTATAATTTCCATTTCCAAGAAAATGTTGCCCATATGTTTCCCATGAATCAGTGAAATTTTAGGGATCTTTGTGAGCAGGTTTTTCAGAGGATGCATCATTTATTCATTCAATGTGTAATATTGAGCACCTACTTTGTGTCAAGGATGATACCTCGGTGACACACCCTGACCTGGCTGACAGAGTTCCCAAGTTCAGAACTGGTTCCTAGGGGGAGCCAGTGGTCAGAGGCCACCCCTGTTTCTTAGGACTTTGCTAGTTTTGGTACTTTCTCCCAAACCATCATAGTCATAGCCATTTTGCAATGGGTCTTCATCTCAATATCATTCATTCATTCGTTCATTCAACCGGCCTTTATTGGGCCAGGCTCTCTACCACGCTCAAAGCATATAAAGGCAACCCTAAGAGGATTGGTCCAGATCTTTCTGGAATCCTGCCCTTGAGAGTGTGAACCCAGAGGAGCTTGTTTTCTTACTGACCCCACTGCAATCATATGTAGGCTTTCTTCAAACTCTTATATCTCTTCATTTCTTCTTTCCCGTTCCTCCTCCAAGCAAGGGTTTATAAAGGTGCAATTCCTAAAATCATGGCACTGAGCTTCATTTCCTGGTTGTTCCCAATAGCACAAGAGACAACAACTTTCATTTATTGAGAATTTGTCATGTGCTAGATGTGATGTGAAGCACTTGACACATATTGTTTCATTTCATCCTCACAAAAACAATACAAGATAGATAGTATTATTATTCCTGTCTTACAAATGAGGAAACAGAGGCTCAGAGCAACTGTCTTGATACTCTTAAGTGGTTAAGTGCAAAATCAGTTTTGTCTGACTCTAGTGCCCAAGCTCTTAAACATTGCAGTGCAACCATAATTATTCAATAGAAACTTATGGGTCTAGTTGTAGTTAGTGTCCATTCTCATTTATGAACTACTAGTGGCCTGGTGCACAAATTCATGCACAGTGAAAGGAAATTTATTAGAAGAAATATTTTAATATCTCTATTCACCCTTTCTCTATAATAGAAGTGTCAACCAAATTCACAATCGACATGGCAGATTGAAACACACACGTGCAATTGGCGCTAGCAATATATATATTTGCTTAATTAGACCTGCTTTCTGATTTAGCTAAACTTTTTCCAGCCCAGTGAAGCACCCCAACTTCTCTTTCAGGTAATTGTCAGCAGCACAGCAGTAAATATCAACATGAAGCAGATTATTATTGTAGATCATGCAGGGAGAACAAAGGGTAAAATATTTAACTGCATATAGTGTTTGACTATATTCTGTGCAGTGAGAAAACCTGAAGTCATTTTCAAGGTCCATCATTTCTTACTTCTTTTCAGTTGGGTCAATTTTCTAAGCTTTCTAAATCTCTGTTTTCTGGCTAATGAAAAGAAAATAGGATTCTATCGAGTCTCCTATCTACCTACTCCAGGACTTCTGTGAGGATCAAATGACATGAGGCATGGGAAAATGCTTCACATCAAATGTGGTTAAAGTGTAAAATATTTCCACCTGGCTATAAAGCAAGTCGTGTTCCTGGGCTGAAGAAACTGCAAGGAGGCTAATCGCTAGGGAGAGGAAGCTGGGTGTTGCTACGTGACATCATTACCCAGCGCCTACAGGCACTGTTCCATGGAGTCTCGGCAGCATCGGCTGCGATTTGGTGGGGTGTCGCTCTGGAGTGGTTCTGGGGCCTGTGTTCCACTTGGGGGAAGCTGAGTGTTGCTTTGTCAGAGCCAGGTTTGGGGTGCCGTTTCTCTGTAAATGGCCAGTGCACATCATGGCAGCTTCTGAACTGAGCGTCTGCCTCCTGTGGTCAGTGCATGTTATAGCAACCAGTTGGATGGTCAGACACTTAGCATGTTAGCCTTTTATAAATATACTAGCATTCCTGTTGCAGGAAAAATCCTGCAATAGGGTTTCCTGATGCACTCTACCCCACCCTGCCTGCTCTCCTCCCTTGTCCCCCGCGATCTCCGCCAGCCCCCCTACTTTTCTAACTTCTCCGCCAGCCCGCTCTCCTTCCTTCTTCCCTGGCCCTGCCTCCGCTCCTCCCTTCTCCCTTGGCCCGCCTTCTCTGCCAGCCCGCCTGTTTTTCCCTTCTCCCCCGGCCCCGCCTCCGCTCCTCCCTTCTCCTCCCCCCCCCCACTTGCTTGCTTCTCTGCAGCTTTGCTCCCTTCTGCAGCTCTTGGCTTCTTTCCACGCTGTCGCGATATGCAAATTAGCCGCCATCTTTGTTTTGATAATTTGCATACTCGTCCTGATTGGTTGGTGGGCGTGGCTTGGCTGGTGGGCGTGGCTTGGTCGTAGCGAAGGTGCGGTCAATTTGCATATTTGTCTATTATTAGATTAGATATGACATCCATATCTCTATTTTTATCATTAAACTTTATTGATAAACCTATGTCTCTTATAAGTACCTTTCAAAATAAATGTAACTCATAGACCTAGAAAAAGTAGATACTATTATTTAGTGCATTTCAGAAAGATTTAGGAGTTAAATAAAGAAAATAACTTATCTTGCTTTCCTTTGAATACTTATTCCACATTTAAAAAATAAATTTTATATATTAAGA
Organism: Cnephaeus nilssonii; assembly: GCF_951640355.1. Lineage (NCBI taxonomy): Eukaryota > Metazoa > Chordata > Mammalia > Chiroptera > Vespertilionidae > Cnephaeus > Cnephaeus nilssonii. The sequence continues at coordinate 20,829,309 of NC_137074.1, forward strand.
AATGTAAAGGTTTTTTTTTTTAAATGTGATGTTTCCACGTTAAGGAATGTAAGGTTTATGCATAACATAAAAGTCTAAAATACATGTTATATATCTGTAGCTCATTCAAAATTTTCTCTATAATACATTTGGTATTTAGCAGTTTGATATAATGTGTGCATGGATGGCTTCCTTCTTATTTATCATGCTTGGGTTTGCTTCTTGAATCTGTAAATTAAGGTTTTTACCAAATTAAAATTATAACACCAACCACTAAAGCTGGTAAGCACCAAGCAGAGCCTGATTTTTATTAATAACATTTGCCCAATTAGCTTTTTCCACTTTTTAAATATTTTATTTTTCAATTACAGTTTACATTCAGTGTTATTTTGTATTAGTTTCAGGTGTGCAGTATAGTGGTAGACAGTCATCTTCACAATGTGATCTCCCTGATATTTCAAGGCAATAACATTGTAATAACTATGTATGGTGCCGGGTAGGTGCTAATTAAGTTTTTTAATTGTACAAAACAAAGCCCCCCTCCCCGCCCCCTTCAAGTAAGATGAGTTTACTAAAGGTTCCCATAATGTAATAGACCTTGAATGATAAGAATCTCATGGGACTCCAAGGAAAATGATTATCGAACAGCCACTTCTTTCCTGAGCTGGATACCAGGTTTTTAATGGATTTTTTTTTTTTTTGGTCTAATTGTTCTATTAGTTACTAAAAGTGGAATTGTTTATTTCTCTCTTTGATGTCCTCAATTGTTGTTTCATACATTTTGGAGCTCTATTATTAAGATGTATATATTCATGATCTATCATCCTGATTAATTAACCTTTATATCATTATGAAATGTGTCACTTTATTCTGAAATGCTCTGTCTTAAAGTCTGCTTTATCTGATATTAACATAGCCACTCGCACCTTCTTTTTATTGCTGGCATGGTATAACTTTTCCCATCCACTTACTTTCAACCTACCTTTATATATAAAGTGTATCTCTTGAAGACAGCATATATTTTGATCTTGCTTTTCTATCCATTCTAACATTCTCTGGCTTTTAGTTGCAGTGTTTAGTCTATTGACATTGAATGTAATTGTTGACAATGTTGGATTTATGTTTGGGTTATATTTTGTTTGCCTTTCTGTTTTTTTAAATCTTTGTTCTTCCTCACTATCTTATTTTGGCATTTAAAAATTGCATTTAAAATGCATTTTGGTTTATCTGTTGCCTTTTTAGCTAGACCATTTTGCATTATTTTTAAAGTGGTTGCTCTAGTCTAGGGAGTACAGTATACATTCTTACCTTTTTCAGTCTACTTTGAGTTGGTATTTTAACACTGTATATACAATGTAAAAATTTGCAAACATAGAAATCTGTTTACAGATGCCCCTCACCCTTTAGATTATAGATTTTTTTTAAACCCTCAAGACAGTGTTATAATTTTTACTGTATAGATTCAAGGTATTTTTAAGAAACTAAGGGAAAAATCATCTTTTGTATTTACTCAAATATTTATCTTTTTCAATGCTCTTTATTCCTTTCTAAAGGTTTTCTAGCTGGTATTATTTTCTCTCTACCTGCAGACCCTCCTTTAGTATTTCTTATACAAGAAAATCTACTAGTGGCAAATTTTCTTAGTTTTCTTAATCTGAAAAAAAAGTTGTTTTTTGTTTTTGTTTTTGCAGGATATAGAATTCTAGATTGAATCTACCACCCCTGTGATTTGCAAATTTTGTTCTACATCTGGCCTCTACAGTTTCTACTAAAAATTAGTTGATTTAAATCATTGTTACCAGGTCGATAATGTGTCATGTGTCTTTAGCTATATTTACGTTTTTCTCTACAACTTTGGTTGTTTTGTTTTTTTTTCAGTTTGACTATAATATGCCTAGAGGTGGTTTTCTTTGTATTTATCCTGCTTAGGGTTTGCTGACCTCCTTGGATCTATAAATGAATGTCTTCATCAAATTTGGGAAAATTTTCGTCATTACTTTTTAAAGTATATTTTTTCTCATCTTCAATTACATATATATATGTTAGACCTTTGAATATTATCCCTAAGTTCTCGAGGGTCTGATAATTTCTTAAATTTTTTTCTCTCTAATTGTAATTTGGTAATTTTTATTCATCTAGCTCCAAGTTTGAGTTGTTCCTCTGTTATCTCCATCCTGATGTTTAGTCCCTCTAGTGAATGTTTTCCCAAACATTGAATTATTTAATTTGGCAACTTGCATCTTTTAAAATATACATACTTTCTGTTTATTGGCTAAAATTTCCTTTTATTCATTACGAAACTATTTTCCTTTCCATCCTTGAGCAGAGTTATAATTACCACTTTAAATTTTTTTTTGTCTGCAAATTTCAATATCTTGGTTATCTCAGCAATATTCTCTGTTGGTTGTTTTTTATCTTGAGAATGGGTCATATTTTCCTGTTTCTTGGTATGCTGAGTAATTTTGGATTATATTCTGGACCTTGTACTAGTAAATGTTGTGTTCTAAAGATTCTGAATGCTATTATATTCTCTGAAGAGTTTTTGTTATCACAGGCAATTAAATCAATTGAACTCAGAGTGCAAATTCTGTCTCTTAGGCAACAAGTGCAATCTCACTTTGGAAATTTTAGTCTCTTCTTGGCCATTTAGGGTCCTGCCTTGTAACTTTGGTTCAGAGGTCAGCTCGAGAGTTGGACAGAATTTATAGTTCCTTCCTCTGGCTCTCTCATTTCTGTGATTTATTTCTCACTTTGCAGTGGCTGTGCTAGGCCCGAACTCTGCCCTCTAATCCTTTAAGCCAGAAAGACTGAATGCTTTCTATCAGAGCCTTAGCTACTCCACAGGACATACTGTAGACTGAGAATTGCTGTCAGACCAGAAGTCATGAAAATGGGAAATCCATCCAGCACCATTCCCTTCACTCACATGTCAGCTCCCCTCTATCAGGTCTGGGATTTGATTGTACCCTACTTACAAGCCAATAAATAAATCTGTCAGTATTTCATGGGTCATAAACATGGGCTCTACTATTCATGGCACAGCAAACATCATGAATATAAACATGCTAACATTCATTTATCTTGTGCCCAAGTCCCACAAGGATTGTTCCATGGCCCAGATGGACACCCATGCACACAATGGATTGCACTATAGGAGAGGGGCACTGAGCTTAGGGAATCTACCTCTCTCTTACATTAAGCAGTTAACCAGCCTGCTCCTTGTTCCTTATGGAAACCTTATATGATCCCAAAAGATTGTTTACTGCAAATTGAACCCTGAGTAACGGCCCAGGTTATAAGCAGTCAGGTTCTCACATCCTAAGCATACCCAGAAAGAACATGCAGGGACATGCAGCAGATTGCTTCTCCCAGCACTCTCTAGAATGTATCTTCTTTTGATGGCTCTTCATTGCCTTTAGGTAGTTGTTTTTTTATATATTATCCATCAATTATCGTTGTTGTCCTCGGGAGGATCACTCTGATAGAAGCTTATTTAGCCATTACAGGAAGTAAAATTGACCACTTCACGAGTATAGACCACATCGTGAATGATTTGGGAAGAGCCCTACCCAGCACTGATCAGAGACATACTGCCTTGTGTGGGACAGCACCCTAACCATGCAGTCAGTGGCTCTTGTTTATGCATAAAGTCAGTCATGTGTGAAAGGTCAGATAGGGGACAGGGCCCTGAAGTCCACAGACACGGCCTTTCTGGCCCCTTCCTTTCACGATGCAGTGGAATCAGCAGATCTGACACTCTCATTTTAGATTTTGGTTTAATAAACTGAAAATGTTAGACAACTAAGGTTCTCATAAGTTATATGAACAGGAAAGCTCTGGGCCTGTATTGACTCAAGTCGATACAACAGAAGTGTCAGCTCCTCGAGGAAATCCCAGACCAGAATGCAAAGTGAGAGAAGACAGATGGATCTGGATCTGCCTTATTTGCTGACACCAGCAGATGAGGACTTGCTGTCATCATGGGGCTGCTCACAGGGCAGCCCTTCCAGAGGGCAGGAACTTGGGCTGGCACATTTGCTGACCAAGAGGCTCTTTCTACTGCAAACAATGTGAAGAAAGAATCAGATGCCTATTGGATTCATCATTCCTACCATATTTTTTACCATCTACAAGCATTGGGCTTTACACTGCTCCCCTTCCTTACTTTGTTCATTTGTTTCTTTTAGTTTTGCACTTGCTATTTCCTCTACCAGGAATGCTCTCAACCCAGCAATTAACACGCCTCCCTCCCTCACTTCATTCAGTTCTCTACTCATATACTGCCTCCTCCAGGTGGTCTTGTCTGGGATCACTATCTAAAATAGTGTCATTGTCATTCTCCAGTCCCTGCCCCCCTTCATTTTTCTTTGTAGCATTTGTCACTATTTGGTATATTATATGTTTATTTCATTGTTTGTTTTTCTCTCCTTCCACTGGAACATAAGGCTCTTAAAGGCAGGATGTCGTCCATTCCGTTACTTGATGTATTCTCAGCCCCTTGACTAGTGCCTAACACATAGTGGGCACTTGACGATACGTACATGTAGAATAAATGAATGACTAAAGCTTATTAGCTTTAAAAGTAGAAAGAACATTTATAATGTTGCAGCTCAGACTCCATGCTCTGAAAAGCAAAGTAGATAAGAAACCATTGACAACAATGCTGGCCCGTGAACATCTCTGTATCTAAGTTAGCTCTAACACTTTTCAAAGCTTACTCTACTCATATTTTTAAAAATCTGGTAAAGGCAAATGTAAGAGCAATAATAAAATAGCATGTTTCCATGGTAGGGATTCAGCCCACTCACATATTCAAGACTTGAAAGGAGTGGAAGGGTTTTGTGTTAAAATCAGGTCTTTTATTTCCTTCTCAGTAGAAGACATACAGTTCACCCACAGCAGCTCTCAGTAGGCAGGAGTGCACATGGTGACACCATATGATCCAAATTCCTTTTCCTTGGGCAGATACAACTAACTCAGACTATGGATTGAAAAGCATTTTCCACTTAATAATGTATTTTTTAAATGATTTTCTCAAAATGAGATCAATAAGGAATCATTGATTCCTATATGTTAATATTAGCATGATAACTTGAGAAATACAATTTTCACTAAGATTTAACGAGTTAGAAACACCATTAATTTATTAACATATACACACATGTGTGTATGTATATAAGTATATATGTACTGTGTACTATGTGCAGAGACTGTGGTACTGACACAGATGCCGTACTATGAACCAGACCCTGGGATTACACAGGTAAATCACGACCCCATCATCAAGCAAGTATTTAGTCTAGTGTGAGAATTGGAAATATAAACAAATAATTGAAAATTGGGGCCATATGGAATCTAGTAGAGAAATATTCAGGGTAGAGTTGTCATAGAGAAGAGAGCGCTGAGGCTCTATCTAAGAGTCATGAGAGAGAGAGAAAACGAAGATCAAAAAGGTTTGGGGAGATGATTACAATAAAGAAGGCAAGCATCTCAGGTAGGTGGCTTCTTCCTTCTTTCCCACTTACCTCTCTCACTTCAAATTTTTGACTATCATAGCTTTGATGTCTCCCTTCGGCACCCTCCCAACATTTGGGCTTCCCCAATTCTGCACACTTCTTATCTTTGCCTGTCACTTTCATCTGTGTTCTCATGCTGTCTAGCTCCTGACTCCATGGAATTCTTTTGCCCACACCTACCACCACCCCAAATCCTTCCCATCCACACTTTCCCAGACCTCATAGCAGAGTTGAAAATTTAGATAAGGATGACCTGGACAAAGAAACAAAGGCACAACAAAGCATGTAGAGGAAGTAGGCTGTGGTTTGGAATGGGACAGTGGGCAGGAAACATAAGCAATGGTAAATGAGGCTGGGTAGTTGGAGTAGATCATGAAGGGCATAGTACACTGTAAAAAAGGAGTTTGAGCTTTGTTCTGGAGGCAGTGAAGAGCTGTGACATGCTTTTAAAGAGGAGCTTTAACACTTGAAGGTTGAATAGAAGGAAGATGAGTTTTCTAGGACAAACTATAGTAAGATAAATACTTCTTATGGACGCTGATCTTCTATCAACACAGTCTCAAAGCCACTAGATTTCCCAACTCTCATCTCTCATTCTTGGTATACTACATTACTAGTATGGTTAAATATTCAAGGATATGAATTTTAGTATTTAGCTGGGTCACCTCTATCTTGTAGTTATGACATTGTTATATTACATATGACTGCAAGATACAATTATTATTGAGTTGAGTTTCAAGTTAGTCTCTGCCCATTGTTACAGCCAGTGTGTCCTTCCTAGCTGTGGGCCAACTACAAATCCAGTACTCCCATCTTCTGTTCTTAGCAACAATCATTGATGGAGTTGTTGAACAGAATGCAGTACGGTATGAAACTGTGTCACACAGCATTAAAAATCTCCTCCCAGGGAGAAATCGATCTATAATTCAATAAGCTTGCAGCAAGTTGTTCAGTCACCTACAAAATCACTTGACGCCACAGTCCATCTGGTGAATTTTTGCCTCATTGGAATGGAAGTGTTTGATATTTTTGTCATTTCTCTAATCTACCAATTTAGTCCTAAGTAAACTGAGAATATAGCTGAGAAAGTGAAAGAGAGCTGAAGGATGAACCAATCTGACCTTTGCAAATGGGGGAACACAGGAGAAGAGAGTGCATGGACTATCAAGGCCCAGACCACAGACTCTTAGTAGATAAGGTCAGAGAGGCAACTGTCCTTTGATTATCTTCTGCCACACTTCCATAATGAAACAATGGAAAGTGAGAAACTAGAAGTAGTTTTGTATGGCTTGTTCATGCTGGTGGCTAATTATGAATTATCACCTTTTTCTCTGCTAGGCCCATTTCATTGGTCCAGGAATCAGCATTTAACTTATCAATGGAAAGTTTCCAGGGCCCACTTTTTCCCCATTTAAAAAAGGCAGGACAGCATTTGCCTGTGTCTGCCCCTCAGGCACTTTCGTTCACCAAGATTTCTCCCAGACCCTTGACAGGTTCTAGAGTCTGGATCTCTAAGCTTGCAGATGATGACTCAGAAGTCCTCCAACAGAGCTTTCACATACAGCCCCAAGGGCTGTTTTATTCCTGCACCCAATGCTGGGTCTCAGTTCTTGCTGATCCATTGCCTCTGACGTTTTCTCCTTGAGAACCATGTCCTTAATGGAGAAAGATGGGGCTCAAAAGGAGAGCTGAGAAGTTTTACTCCTGGTTGTCACCAGCCACATTATATCGCCTGCCCCAAGCAGAGGCCATTCTTTTATCTCTCCCCTAAGACTATGCCCGACAGGGAGAAAATCTCTGCTGAGTGAATGAGTGTTCACAGCATCATCTGTGGTCCCGGAGCCTTTTTATTGGTCCCTTGTCACTTTTGGTAAACCTCAGCTCACCTACTTTTATTTTCCCAGGATATACTGCAAGCCTCCTCAAAGCTTCCAGGCCTCTCAGGTTTGGGAGCAAATCCCCTGACATCCCTGCCTCTAGCTCACTGTTTCAGTGCCCCTCCTTTAGAGTGTGTCCCTTATCTCCTATTAAAGCTGTTTTTAAAGAAAAGACCCAGGAGACTGAACCTCCTTCTCCTCTTCCTGAGTACAGCCATCACCTTAGTCCAGGAAGCGTTCATGCTGGTGACATGTGGCTCTGGCCCCAGGGTGCTGCTGGAAAGGGGTTCTTCATGCACAAAGACTCCGGCACTGGAGACTTGCTCCTAGGAGCCCTGAGGTGATTGACTTGGCTTTGCAAGCAAGTATTTCCCAGCCTGTTCTTTAAAACTATCCTGAGACTTTTTCTGAACACTTAGCCCCATTTGTCCACTAGACAGTCTATTAATGGGAATGCAGTGCTGTGTGGGTGTGGTATTCAGAGGCAGCTCGAGAAAAGTCAAGGACAGAGAAGAGACGGGGAGGCTACTGTGCAGATTAGTGGGGACCTGACCGTCCAACAGAGGTTCCTACTGGTGCAGGAAGACGCCTTCAGCAGCACATGGCAGAATGAGAAAAATTAGAACAATAAAGTGAGTGTTTTACTATTCAGTGTAAAAGAATACTCCTTTATCCTGCTTAGGATAATATTTTTAAACTAGAGGCCCAGTGCACGAAATTTGTGCACTCGGGGAGGGGAGTGACCCTCAGCCTGGCCAGCGCCCTCTCCTAGTCCAGGAGCCCTCAGGGGATGTTTGACTGATGGCTTAGTCAATTGGACATCGTTAGCGCTGCCACGGAGGTGGGAGAGGCTCCTGCCACTACCACTGTGTTCGCCAGCCCTGAGCCTGGCTTCTGGCTGAGCCGCACTCCCCATGTGGGAGCTCACTGACCACCAGGGGGCAGCTCCTGCTTTGAGCATCTGCACCCTGGTGGTCAGTGTGCATCACAGCGACCAGTCGTTCTGCCATTCGGTTGATTTGCATATTAGCCTTTTATTATATAGGATGTTTTCACACACAGACACACACCCAATTTTACATAAATGAGAGCATATCATTTCTAAAATAAAAAATTTGAGAGTATTTTCTTTCACCGTTTTGTAGCATTAAAAAGATTTTTTAAATTTATGAAGAAACCCTGGTGATAGCAGATGGTGGTGGGCATTTTGTTTGCATGTTTGTCATGTCCTAACATGACAAAATGAAAGTTAGCAACTTTATGTCCAGTCCTCAAATTCTTTTAGAATATTTACTTGCACTTAAAATCTCAACATCTGGAAACCCCTAGTGTTGGTAAATTCCCCGTGAACCAAGTTTTGGCAGCAGATGGCCAAATTTTCTGGGTCTTATATTCTGAGCCCTGCTGAGATAAGCCAGACAATCGCTAAAAGAAAGGGGATCAATAGTATCTACACAGAAGTCAGCAGTGATCTGGAATTTCTCCTGCTCCTATTAGAATGTGCCTGAGCTCAGGGGTTGAGGCTGAACGCAAGAGGACTTCCTACAGCCTTTCTCTAATTCACCACATGTAAATATGCACTCTAACTCGACATAATCCAGATCCGTTACATCTCATAACAAATTTTATTTTTTTAAAAAGCCATAATGAGTATATGGGTCTCGTAATGAAAATTAGTTGGTTTTAAAAAAGGCTGTTCTGGGGGCTTTATGTGTTTGTATTCTTAATTAGAGAGTGTGGATATTCATTTCTTTGAATGGTATATTTTAAAATATGAAAAACTAATGGGACTTATTGTATATGAGTAAAAAGGTCAAGCATAGTTTGATGCCAAGTTTTTCTTGCTCTCACATAAGGATCCCACTCCTTCACCAGTTTTCCCCAAGTTTAGTCATCCAATTTCTTTTTAGTAAGTGGAATCGTTTCTATCCTGTCCTTTTAATTAGCTCAATTGTACCTTATTAATCCATGTAACTGTGCCCTACATTTACTATTGGGAACTGGTCTGTGGTAGGATATTGCGCCCCCTAGTGTGTGGGTTAGTTCCAACCAGTAGTGTCTGCGATGGTCCACTGAGAATGTCCCTGCATCTCCACCGGAGAATGTGGCTGGGGCCTTTAGGCTCAGTAAGCTTCTACACACACATACCCTGGAATTGCAGTGACTTCCATCTGGCACTCAGACCATGGTCAGACCAAAAGGCTTGGTTTTTCTTTTGGAAAATATGACCATTGTGATAGCAACCCATTTAGTAAGATTCAAAAGCGATAATGAATTTGAGTTTGATTATTCTGAAAACTGCTTTAACCTTAGGTTAAGGCAAGTAACAGCACAATAGTGCATGTGATTTATGACTTCCCCTTGAGAGACCAATTTTGCCCCTGGATTTTATGATTAATTGTTCATTTCCAAGTTTCCAGAACCAAGTTTGGTCAGAATCCTAAGTGTAAAATAGTTCTCAAATTTTCTTCTTATCTTTTCCTTGGTCCCCTAGCCAACCTTTTGTGGGATTGATCTTATCAGTGTAAAGCCTCCAGGAGCCTTGATGCAGGCCTGAAATAAAATGGAAACAGATCCGAAAGCTGTTTGGGTCGTGTTCCTGAACTCCTACCCCTCTATGCATCACTTCTCACTCCCTTTGCCCTTCTTTACCCTACTCCTTTTCTTTTGGGAGAGAAAATAAATGTACGCAGTGAAAAGAATTTCAAACAGTGAAGAAGGGTACAGAGTGACAAGGGAATCTCATTCCCTTACCTGTCTTTAGTTCTTTCACTTTGGACAGTTAGCAGTTTTCTGTGCATATACAAGTATACACATAAGGGTGTATACCTTTTACCCTTATAAAATAGTAATATATACGTGCTCTTCATATTGCTTTTTCACTTTAAAAATATATCTTGGAAATCAGGTCCCATCAGTCTGCATCTGCCTCATTCATTTTAGTAGAAGATTCTTTGTTTGCCTATACTGGACTCTCGTTGACTTAGAGGGTCCCTATCAATGAATATTTAAATTGGACCTGGTTCTTTTCTGCACACATACACATGCACACACAATAGCTGCACTGAACACCATGATATACACAGTTTTATATGTTGGGACCCTCAGCACTACTCACCAGAACTCACTGTGGTCATATGCACTTGCACGTGAGCTTAGCAGGAACCTCCATTCTGTCTGCATTCTCCCACTTCCAGACTTTTTATCTCTGGGAGCATACACTTTTCTCCTGATCATTTCCCCGACTCCAGCCTTGCTCTTCCTCAAACCATATTAGAGACTGCTGCTAAATTGCAGAATTGCTAAATCCTGCTTCCAAAAAAAATTTCTAATCACGTTACTTCCCTACTTAAAGGACAAAACCCCAGTGGCTCTGTGCGGCAGACAAAGCACTGCGCAGCTCACCGCTGCTGCTGTCTGGAGCCTCCGCTGCAGGTGCGGTAGATTCCTCGACACACACTTCTTTCCCACAGTGCTGTGGCTTTTCCTTCACTGCTCCTTCATCTCATCCCAGAACACCCTCTCCCTTATAATTTCCCCCCAAAGAAAACTCTGCCCTATACCTTGAGATCCTGTTCCTGCTTCCCCCTTCTCTCTGTGAGTTTACACACCTCTCCCCCTTACCTCCATCATGATTTGCCTTTACCTCTGCCTCTATCCAAGGTCAGTGGCTTTGAATCACTGTTTTATTTTATACACACATCAATTACAACACTTACTGCCTCCATTATCCTCCCACTGTGTTTAATTATTCACATACGTGTCTGGTTTTCCCTCGACTGTGAGTTCCTTGAAGTTGAGGCTACAGCTCTATTTACTTCTAGCACATTGCCTAGTACATAGCACAGCCTCAAAATTATTTGTTAAATATCCAGACATTTTCTGGGCCTCCAGGGAAGGGATAATTGAGTTAGGATTTCCAGGCTTTGGAACATGTCACTTTCAGATAATACAAAGATACCTCAAGGAAGAGCCACTGTTTCTTTTTTGTTTGTTTGTTTGTTTTCCACTGTCAGCATTTCATCTGTTATTTGAAATTTTATAACCTGAACCTTTTATAAAACACTAGGGGCCCAGTGAACGAATTCATGCACCTTGAAAGGAACTGTGGGCCGCGAGGCTTTGGTGGGCACAGGGGTAGGTCTCGGCCCATCCTCCGCGCCCCTCCCTGACCCCTCCCACTGTGGCCCCCTGTCCCCTGTCTGCTGGCAGCCTCGCTCCCACCGCCGCCACTCCCACAGGCTGAAGGCATGGAGCTATTGGGACCAGCACCAGCAGCAGGTGCCAGTGGTGGCTGCTGCCCTGATCGCCCCTTAGGAGCAGGGGTAGGTGGAGAAGCCCTCAGGGGTGATCGGGGCCAGCAGTCACTGCTCGCACCCGCTGATGGCGCTGAGCGATTGGGGCCAGCACCTGGTGCCTGGCAGTGGGTGCGAGTGCCAGCAGCAGGTGCGAGCGCCAGGCAGGACCGTGGCGCATGGGAGCAAAAAAATTTCAGTAACCACCAGAGGCTTGCCCCAATGACAGCGACCAGTGCCCTGCCTTGGTCTGGCACCCCCACTCACCTGCTCCACCATCCCACCGCAGCCGACACCCTCCATGTTCCATGCGTGCCCCTTGGTGGTCAGTGCACGTCATAGCGACCAATTGTTTGGTTGTTCTGCCATTCGGTCTATTTGCATATTAGGGATATATATATATATATACACTAGTAGCCTTGCACACGAATCTGTGCGCCAGTAGCTCTCTGCGGGGACTGGCTGCTCCGCGCCCGCTGCCCAGAGGCTCTCTGTAGCACAGAGGCCCATCCGTGGCTGGGTGCAGAATGCTTGCCTTGTCACCGCAATGACGAAGCAAGCATTCCGCCAGGCTGCTCATGCTGCCCACTCTCAGCGCCCTCCCCCTGCCCCCCCGGGACTGGGGACTCCAGCAGGGCTGAGAGCCGCCATCTTGTGGCTATGGGTGCCGCCATCTTTGTGACAGAGTGACAGTTCATTTGCATATTACCCTTTTATTAGATAGGGTATAGATTAGCTAATGAATCAGAATTATACTTAGATAAGAGCACAAATGCTTAAAAAAACAGTATAGATTCTTTCTGATTGGTGTTTCAGGATTCTTAAGGTATATTCCTAAAAGTGTGATCACTGGATATTGGAGTTTCTGAGAGCTCCCAGGTGTTTCTGATGAATAGCCAGGGCTGGGCTGATGCTACTGGGGACTTCAGGAGGGAAGTCCAGAGCTCTGGGCCTCCAGGTTCAGTTTTCTTCTAGATGTTCCTGAGATGCACATGGAGAATTGGATGGATGATCACATGGATGGCCGCCATACAATGAGACACAGAGAGACTTCTTCCATAGACAAACCATGAGTTATCAGAGTTGGTGCAGTTTGCATGCACATTAAGGAAGAAAACTCATACCTGCAACATAATCTGCACAGACCCCTTCATTATGATAAAGAATTGTATTAGCCGCCATACCTCCACTCCCTCACTCAACTCTCTCTTCGAGGCTGTGAACTTAGATCTTCCTGCATAACGTGAGCTCCAAATGCAGAGCTCCCAGCTGGCACAGCTTTGAAACATCTTCTTTAAACTTTAACATGCACACAAATCACCTGAGGATTTTATTAAAATGCAGGTGCTGGTTCAGTAGATCTGGGAAGAGGCCCAGATTCTGAATTTCTAACTGACTCCCAGATGATGTCGATGCTGCTGGCCTGTCATCTATAGTTCTTAGATCAGACTACCTTCTGGCCACAGATCCCCTATGTCAGTGGTCGGCAAACTCATTAGGCAACAGAGCCAAGTATCAACAGTACAACAATTGAAATTTCTTTTGAGAGCCAAATTTTTTAAACTTCTTCTAACGCCACTTCTTCAAAATAGACTTGACCAGGCCGTGGTATTTTGTGGAAGAGCCACACTCAAGGGGCCAAAGAGCTGCATGTGGCTCACGAGCCACAGTTTGCCGACCACGGCCCTATGTAATGGCTAAAAGCAGCCGAGGAGCCACGTGGGAGTTTAAGATGACCCCATGAAGTCCACCCAGAGACCTGGGGTCAGAGGGGAGGGTGCAGCCAGCTTTCCTCAAAGAGAAGCTTCGTCCAGCACATTGGCCTCCCAGGGCAGGGTTCTTTCAGCATCCTCAGTTTGCAGTAGGGTGCGGGGCTTGCTCGGCAGGCACCAGTTGGTTTTTGCTCTAGTTGAGACCTTTTCTTCTTGGTTCTCTGTGGCTGATAGACTTCGATGCTGGTTCTGATGGCATCAGAAGCACTGTGGTTTTGGCACAAGCATCTTTAGAATAGGAGGATTTAATAAGCTCAGGAAACTATCACCAGGGAACATACAAAAAGGCTACTTATTTGTAGTAACATGATAACAGCTAATTTACTTAAATATATGAATCAAGAAATACCAAGAAGTCAAAGAAAACAAATAACTTCTAAGTGGAAAAATGTACACTGCCACTTCTTCCTGGAGTATAAAGATCTGTTTTGATATATTCAGCTTCTTCTTGATTTTTTTTTAAACAGTTGATGCCCTTGCTGCAATACTACATTATTACTTTCCTACTCAATAATTTGCTAGCACTGTTATGTCTTGAATCCATATGATCTTTGATAGACAATCAGACTCCTCTTCCTAGAATGGCCTGAAGATACCCATCCAAAAATCCTGTTTATTAAAGAAATCTATATCATTGTTACTTGAGTTTAGCTCTTTCTGGTTAACTTCTTAAAGGGGCTATTTATTTGAACCACAAATAACATTAGGGTTGTAAAGAAAAGGGCCCTTTCCCTTGATCACATCAAACTCTGCACTCTAAGGTTGGAAAAGGAGGGAAATTTCACCTTGTAGAAAAGGACTGCTTGACTTCCCAGCCCTAATTCTTCTCTGTTCTCTACTTCCCTGCCAAGACAAGACCCACTTTCTCTTTCTGGAAGCTATCACTAGCTGCCATTGAGTGCTCAGCCCTACAGGCAGGTCTTAGATACTAGGGTCTTAACATTCTTGCCTTGTAGAGAACCACAGGTATACCCACAAATGACTTAGCAGCATAGTTAAGAAGATGGGAATATTTAAGCAAACCTTTACTAAGACTGGGACAGTGAATCTAAACTGGAGGGCCCATTTAATACCAGATAATAGGGTCCTAATTCCAAATATTTTGCTTTAGTACATGTGGGATGATTCTGGGTGATTCTAAGCTGTTCATGGACTATACTTTGAGAAATACTAGCTTACAGATAAAAATAAAGATGAAAGAGGCCCAGTTGTTAGAGTGTCGTCCCTAAGATTGCAGGTTCAATCACTGGTCAGAGCACATACAAGAAGCAACCAATGAATGCATAAATAAGTGGAAGAGCAAATCAATGTATCTCTCTCTTTCTCTCTCCCCTCTTCCTCTCTTTCTCTCTAAAAATCAATCAGTAAATAAAAATTAAAGATAAAGATAAAAGAAATAAATTGAGAGAATAGTATAGAAAAAACACGGTATCAGGTTGCACATTCATGCTCTGAGGCTTTGAGAGCCCATCACGTCCTATTTCCAGGTCGGGCTCTCTATTCTTTTCTAATTCTAGACTCAGATGGTGAGACTCAGGAACAGAAAGGTGTGCTATGGGTCATTAAATGATAAATAAAACTTACAAGTTCACACAACTATTGGATATTAAACAAGAAGTTTTTTTGGTCTGAATTTTTGCTTTTCCTGCCTTATTTTGCTGGTTACCACCAAATATTCTCCATTCTCCATGATGAAATGGAGACTCAACTCTTGAGCATGCGCTAAAACCGTGGTTGGCAAACTGCGGCTCGCGAGCCACATGCGGCTCTTTGGCCCCTTGAGTGTGGCTCTTCCACAAAATATCACGGCCTGGGAAAGTCTATTTTGAAGAAGTGGCGTTAGAAGAAGTTTAAGTTTAAAAAATTTGGCTCTCGAAAGAAATTTCAATCGTTATACTGTTGATATTTGGCTCTGCTGTCTAATGAGTTTGCTGACCACTGCCCTAGTGTATGCATGGTTCCCCAGAAGTACTAATATGGCCCCTTCTTCCTAGAGGTCACATTCTAAGCAGGCTAGACCAACTAAAATTAAGTTGTTTCTAGGCATTCTCACTCCTAATAAAAAATAAACTACCTAAAATATTTTCTGGAATGAGAAGTATAAATAAATAAATAAATCCTATATAATACAGATGTGATATGCAAATTGACCCTCACACCCTCACAAAGATGGCTTCCTTCAACCAGGCTGGCAGGGGGGTTAGTTTGGGACAACCAAACAACTGAACAAGCAGGCTGTGTGAGGCAACTAGGTCAGCAGGGGAGGGCAGTTAGGGGCGACCAGGCCAGCAAGGGGGACAGTAAGAGGCGACCAGGCTGGTGGACGGGGAGCATTTAGGGGCAACAAGGCTGGCATGGGGGTGCAGTTGGGGGCAACCAGGCTGACAGGGGGGGGCAGTAAGGGGTGACCAGGCTGGTGAGGGGGCAGTTAGGAGTGACCAGGACAGCAGGGAGGGGGCTGTTGGGGGCAACCTGGCCAGCAGCTGGGAGCAGTAAGGGGTGACCAGGCTGGTGGGGGTGGGGGCAGTTAGGGGCAACCAGGCAGGCAGGCAGGTGAGCAATTAGGAGCCAGTGGTCCCAGATTGTGAGAGGGATGTCCAACTGCTGGTATAGGCCGATTGGGCCTAAACCAGCAGTCGGACATCCCCCAAGGGGTCGGACATTCTCCAAGGGGTCGGACATCCCCCAAGGGATCCCAGATTGGAGAGGGTTCAGGCTGGGCTGAGGGAACCCCCACCCCCTCCAATGTGCATGAATTTCATTCACCGTGCCTCTAGTAGGTAGGTAGGTAGGTAGGTAGGTAGGTAGGTAGGTAGATAGATAGATAGATAGATAGCAGAATGTATTTTATCCATTTGTACTTGAATTGCATGCTGTGTTCAGTGGACAGTGGATCAGATTCTGAAGGCTTTGCAATTCTCCTAGTGACAAAAGGGAAAAACAGTTTAATTGCTACACTAATGAAGTTTGTTTGGAAGCTAAAGAAATAGATTGATGTTTTAGAAATAAGTGTACCAGTTTTAAAGTCACTTTCTAATTTGGTTACTTTTTTAAGTTTATCATATTATTTGAAATGAAATATTCTTTTTTCAAGTGTAATCTTAACACAAGGGAAAAAATGCAAGTTTACTAAAACTGAGGAATCCTGGGACTTGAAATTATGAAACTTGAATTGAAAGCAGGATTTGTGGCATGGTGTTGCTTTTGCTTAAACATTTATCATGACTTAACAAATAAAAATGTTTTAGTCTGAGCATGTTCTGTTTGAGATCCCTGGACTCAGGTGATGGGAATGTGAAAAGTTGTATTGTGACATATTGCTGGAACAAACTCTGTTAGAAGCAGGGTTGAGAAGCTGGCTCTCCTGAATCAAGGCTTTAACCGTTAATTGCTGAATAGTGGGAACAGATAGAGGGACAGGTTAATGTCTGGGACTGTCGTGGTTGGGGCACTTGGGGAGAGCTGGAGGCAGGAACTCTTTACTAACTGATTTACAAGTACAGTGTAGGAATATTCTTTACCAACCCTAATTTGAACTAGAAACAAAGAGAAGAATAGTGATCAATTCCAGCCCCTACATGAAAGAAGTAAAGGAAAAAAGACAGAGGAAGGAAAATAAATTTATGAGGATGTATACTCCTATGCATCTGAACAGAATCTCTCCGTAGTGCTACCTCAATTTAAACAAATCAAATTGGGTTAAGCTTAATTTTTGGAGCCATCTAATTGTTCTGAAGGAACAAATGGCTGGGTGTGATCTTAAATTAAATGAACGATAAGCACTTAGCCTACCTGAAATAACAGCAATGAATTTGGGCCTGTCATGGTCTGGTACATACATTTTCCACATTGATGTAGTTAATTATATGCTCTGGAGGAGTTCCTAGCAAAAAGCTCTGAAAGCAGAAGGGAAATAACAGATCAACTACAGTTTAAGCTCTAATTTCGTTATTTTTGAACTAGTAGGAAAGAGACTTGGAGGAAGTAATTTAATAGGTA
This sequence comes from Cnephaeus nilssonii, assembly GCF_951640355.1. Taxonomy (NCBI): domain Eukaryota; kingdom Metazoa; phylum Chordata; class Mammalia; order Chiroptera; family Vespertilionidae; genus Cnephaeus; species Cnephaeus nilssonii. The sequence goes on from NC_137074.1 coordinate 20,846,747, forward strand.
GTGTATGAAGCACTGATATATCTGGTCCATAATGAGTTATGGTCACATGCAAGTCCATGAAGAAATCAATGAGCAGGAACATCATCTCTCCAAACAAACGCAGAACAGCTACACTTCACTAAGAAGAGTGGGCCTGGTGTAAAAAGGCAAAGAATTTGTCCTTGACCAAGATTTCAGTCCCAATCATAACATTGTCTCTTCAATGCTTTATAATGAGGAAAAATCTCACTAAGCATCAATTTTTCTTTCTAAAAAACAGATACAATAAGCCTCAGGGTTGGTGTGAGGATTCAATGAAATGTGTACAAGTTATCTTATTTATAAGTGATCATCCAATGCTAGCAATGATTATCACCAAAAAGTAAGTAGTCAAATATGAAGATGTATAGGAAAATTACAGAAGTTGATCAATGTTATGAAATGTTATTTTTTCAGTTATATACCTTATATTAATTCAGAAGGTGATTTTCAGACATTTTGCCTACCCAGTTCTGTTCTTGTCGTCATGCCACTGTCTAAAAACTTATGAGTGATAGAATAAACTAAGCCCTCTTACTAAGATATTCAAAGGACAGAAGGAAGGAGGGAGGAAAAGAGGGACAGAGAGAGAGAGAACCTAAATGGTATTTTCTTTTCAGAGTCTATGTGGCATAAATATTTAAAGAAAAATAATCCTGAAGTAGGAAACATGTATTAGTTAATCTTTTACTCATAAGGTTAAAAAAAAGTAACACAAATTTTGTTAAGTTTAAAAGACAAAGAAAATTATTTTAAAGTTTAGCTTCAAGTACCAGGTAAAATGTATGATTTAATATTTCGAATGCAACAAAGGAAACGGTAGCTACAAGAAGACCAGGGTACCCAGCACTGAAGTAGTCCCCGGGGAAATGAGATCACAGGTCACACTGAACTCAGCTGCAAATGCAGTTTTCCGCCCCTGGGAGTCAGCTCTGACAGGTGCATGGGGCACTGTGGCTTGCTGTTTGAAGAAAAGGTCACAGTTCTGGGCCTGAGCTCTCTGCAGGCTTCTTAAGACTCTGAAAAGACACCTCTGTCTTCCACTGATCTGTCATCAATGAGAACCTGATTCGTTGGAAGGAGCTAGAGAATCAGTAGGATTGGGCTTGTTGGGTTTTCATATTATAAGAAACTCATTCACCAGTGAACTCATTATATACAGAAATGTATCCATTATAGCATTGTATTGCCTCAGTAAGGTTAGTCAAAACAAACCTTAAAGAATCTGGATTCACATAACAACTAATGAGAGAGCTTCTCCATCATTTCTGAGTGGTATTTTTCTTCCAAACACAATTTTCTAGCGCTTCAAAGTTGTGACCTTTAAATTTTCTCACAAGTCACATCTTTGTTACTTTAAACTACCTTGGTACTTCTGTGAGATTTCCATGGGAAATTCTCAAAAAGTGTGCGGCATGGATCAAACTGGCAGAGTCAGTGAAATAGGAAACAGACGGATCAGTTAGGAGAATTCTGTCCCTTCTTCATTCATTTCTTATCTAAGTAGCATATATGGACTTTTCACCTACCAAGCATCAGACATTGTTCTAGACATTGGGGAGACAGGGAGAGTGGGACATTAAAAAAAGAATGTAAGAATTGATGAGAGCTATAAAAGAAAAAAACAGGTGTCAAGATAAAAAGTCACAAGAGGAGACCTGTTTTATAAGATAGAGTGATCAGGGTGGGCTCTTTGAAGTTGTGACATTTCAGCTGAGAAATAAAAATGAGGAGATAGTTAAGGGTGGGTAGAAAAGCACTGAGAGAGTGGGAACAGCATTTGCAAAGGCCATGAGTTGGGAAAGAACTTAGCTTGGGAGAATGGCTTAGAGCAGGCGTCCTCAAACTACGGCCCACGGGCCACATGCGGGTGTTTTTGCCGTTTTGTTTTTTTACTTCAAAATAAGATATGTGCAGTGTGCATAGGAATTTGTTCATAGTTATTTTTAAACTATAGTCCGGCCCTCCAACGGTCTGAGGGACAGTGAACTGGCCCCCTGTTTAAAAAGTTTGAGGACCCCTGGCTTAGAGGGTGCAGGACAAGAATCACAAGGTGCTATTATGGCAGTCCAGTGTTCAGATTAGGGTGGCGGCAGCAGAGATTCGGGGCAGTTAGACTTCAGATCTACATTAGAGATGGAACTAATATTTCTTGCTCGTGAGTTGGGCATAAGAAACTGAGAAACAGTCTCTCTGCTTTCTGGTTTGAGTCATTGGAGTTATGGTGGTATCGTTTACTGAGTTGAGGAACAGGTTTTGGGGAAAAAATTAAGACTTCCATTTTGGACGTGCAAAGTTTGCAAAATCTCCAAAGACAGACAGTTATATACTTGTGTCTGAACTCCAAGGAGTGCTCTGATCACCCAGAAGAAATAACGTTGGGAGTCATTAACATGCATTCATTATTATGACTGAATCCATGGAACTGGACGTGATTCCCTACAAGGCATGTATCTAGGATGGAGCCTCCTCTGAGGCTTAAAAATTAGTATTTATGAAGAGCCTTTTCATACTTCTGGATCTTCCAAACTCTCCTCTGGACTAACCCAGGACTCTGACTCTATTATGATGCCCTGACCTGAAGGCAGAATGGCTCTTATTAGATGATACCATCAGTCTACACTGAAGCACATTATGAAAAACCATCCAAGGAACTCATCCTGGTGTTTACAATAAAGATGTTGTTGAGGATATTGTCAATTATATCACACCACAGGTCATAAACTGGCATCTGATAAAAAGGAACCCAGACTTAAGATCTGATTTGTTTTGACCAGCATAGTGATTTTGAATTTTTTAATTATATTATTTATACTACACAAGCATGCATTTTGTAAATAGCCCCAATCTCCATCACTCTTTATTGCATACCTGGCTGCCTTCCTCATTTCTGTTACCTTCCTGGCCCCTTGGAGGCAGCATTGAGTTTTCAGTCCCTACATAAGCACGGTATGGTGATAATGACACTGTTGACATGTATTAAGCACTCTATAGGTCAGACATTGCTCTGAGCACTTACCTACTTACTCATTTAAACCTTACAATAACCCAGCAACTCTATGAGGTAGATGATATTTTCCCCATTCACAGATGAGGAAACTGAGGCACAGAAAGGCAAGAAACTACTGCTTGGTCAGACAACTCCTGAACTCTTTATTTCATTACTAGAGGCCCGATGCACAAAATTCCTGCAAGAATAGGCCCTCTTTCCCCTGGCTGCCAGCACCGGCTTCTCTCTGGCACCCAAGACCCAAGCTTCCCTTGCAGTTTCAGTTTAGTCTGGAAGGTGGTCCAGAAGGACATCCAGTCTAATTAGCATATTATGCTTTTATTATTATAGATACTCCATCGACAAATGGAAATGGTAATCAGTTCTAGAGGCTCTAATTTGTTTTTATGAGGTTATTTGGGGGGCAAGTGGAAGGAAGACGAAAGTAGAGAAACTTTGAGTGAGCACATTCATGTCATGTCCCAGCCACTGGCAGGACTGCAACAGAAAGGACCCATGCTATACCTGGTCCAGCACTGTATTAGAGGCCAACCCATTAAAAGTCCTATTACAATTCCACCGGAGGTCAGAGCCAAGTTCCCTGTTTGAACACTTGTTTGTTTCCTTCTAATGAAGAAAAGATAGTAGCATTGAGGCAATTATTGGTGACCTTGTATGCCACGACGCCCACTTCAAATTCTCCAGCTTTTTGTCTTTGCTTTTCTTCAGTTTTCATTTTCCACAAAGTTATTTTCTCCTCTCTGTAATTTCTTTGTCTCCCTGTTATAGACTGAGGTCTATTGGTGTTGGCTAAAATAATTTCTAAATATTTTTCTTAGCTCAAGACCGGGATCATTTGGAATTTTGTTCATCTTTTTCAAATTTTTTTCAAAATGCCAAGCTCAATGTTCTGTTTTACATGAACTGGCATTTGGATGCTTATCTTGTTATTTTTATGTCATTGTTACCTGTGTCTGCCATCATTTTATTCTGAAAACCCTTAGTGGACAATAATTAAACTTCGGATCAGTGCTGAGCACACCTGAGTGCAAGTGGTTTTGTTTTATTTTAATTTCTAAATAAGTGAGGTCAGAAGCTGAATTCATCAAATAAGTCAGTTAGGAAAGGTGATTTTCTTCATGGGAAAAATTCTTCTTGGGAAAGAAGTGTTTTTAATGCATTTAGATTTTTGTTTATAGAGCATTTACATGAGAAGGTAGAATGAGGAAAACTGGAATTCTGAATTGCATTGTAGTCATTGCCTCCTGAAGGAGAACAGGAAATGAAAATAAAGCCTTTCAGAAGTTAAGATGCCCATGAAGATATATGTTTCATCAAAATTTCCAGGAAAACATTATGCATGTAGTACTAGAGCCCTTGTATGACAAATTCCACTAAAAAATTCCATGAGGGAGGCTGGGGGAAGGTGAGTGGTGGGGGAGGGGGGGAGGAGATATATGTACTACTACATGTAATACTAAAAACATTTTAAAAAAATTCCATGAGACCTGGTTGGATGAGAGAACTCCTTGTGCCTGCCTGGCCCTGGCCCTGGGGGAGGCGCAGCGGGAGGTGTTGACAGAGGAGCCTCTGCCCTCCGGAGCTGGGGAGCCAGGACAGGGACTCCGCAGCTGGGACACTGTGTGTTGAAGATTCTGCGAGAGATATGCCCAGGTGCCAAAGAATGCACGGGATCCGACAAACAGGTCAACAGGTCTTGGGTAGGGGGAATACCATACTTTTAATCATCCAGAATGGAAAGGAAATAAAAACCGGAGCTAATCTGGAAGCTCTCATAGGAAAAGTCTCTGACGTTCTTCACGAGATCTCAGAGCAGACACAACCATGCTCTTGTTATTCTCCGAGTTGGCAACACTGAGCTTACCTTGTGAGTTGGGGAAGGTAAGTCAAGAAAGCAAACAGAATCCTCCCAAAAAGAAGAGTCAGGGCTAAGCAGACAACTCTGCGATAAAGGAAGGCTCTACGTCACGGGAGTGCTTGGGCTTCCGAGGAAGAGGCAGGTGATGGGGACGCAGGAGCAGATGCCGGCTTTCCCTGCCGCCTGCCTGTGCTGGGCGCGATCCAATCTCTCAGCAGCCACCTGACGTTAATCAAACCCCAGTTTATCTCCAATTTAGCCCTTAATGTGTCCTATTGTTCACTGCCACCTGGTTTCCTCTTACTTTTTAATCCTCATTTGGGGTTCCGCTGGTGGGACAAACAGCTGGACTCACAGAGTTTCTTCCAGGCCGTTTAAAGGTGTGTGTGTGGGGGGGAGGGGGGGCGGGCAGGTCAGTGGGTTGTGGCAGGGCTCCCCTTACTCCGTAACTCCTCTAATCTGCCCCGCTGACCTGGGAGGCTCTGAGGTGGGTAAGACTGTCCCCTCATCTCCCGAGCTGTACATAACCTGCACCATTCTTTTCCTCTCCGGATCTGAGATTAATTGTATTTGTTTTGCTCTTCATTCCCGTGGGTGTGGAAAAAAATCTCAAACAATTCAGGGTCTCTCCCTGCACTTCTTCTGGTCCCGGGCTTCTGTCCTGGGGGACTGGCTCTGTCCTGGGGGACCCCCTCCCCTTCAGCCTAGAGTCCCCATCCATGCAGGTCCCGCCGCAGCCTGACCCACCACAGGGTCCTGCTTAGGCTGCCTGCTGCTCTCTGCAGCCCAGGGCATGTCGTGTGGCTCCTTGCACTGCACCGGGCCCCAAGGAACTCTGTGAAGCTGGCTCGGGCTCATCTGCACAGGCGTCCTACTCAGCCACTTCAGCTCAAACCCACAGTGAGGTTCAGGGAACTGGGGCTGGGAGCTGGGGGGACATTGCTGCCCCCCTGGGCCACCTTCTGCCCTCAGACTCACTGTCCCCCGACCTAGCCAGGGTATCTGCCAACAACACCTCTCAGGGGACTCCCATCCGTGTCTGGCTCTCCTCCTTCCCTCTCAGAGGCTGTGGTTGTCCGCAGGCTGGGAGGATGTGGGCTGTGCCTGATCACAGACTCTTCCAAAGCTGTCATTTATGCTCAGACTCCTTTCTCTTCTCCTCTGAAGTTGAGCATCTGCATTTCACGGTGTCACAGTCACTCTGAGACAATGAATACTGCGGCTTCTCAAAGGGATGGCCATGGGGGAGGGGGGGTTGAGGGAACAGGAAATATGAGAGAAAGATGCTTCCCTGAATATGTCATAATCTCGTGTCCACGCAGAGTTCATCCACCCCGAGTCCTCACCCGGCTCAGACCTTTCTACAGTATCAGACACTTAAGTGGCAGGAGCCGCACCAGACCCTCGAACACGCCCTTTATTTGCTGGCAGTCTCCTCTTTACCAAGTTTCCTGGTGGTAATATGCACGAGTCAGTCAGGTTCTGCCCTCCGGGTCACACTCAACAGGTCAGTTTATTCCATGTTCCTTTGACGCTCCTGGCTGCCGGGCCCCAGGTGAGCAGCCTGAAAAGGGGGGGGGGGGGGAAACACCCCCAGGAGTAAGACCTAGGCCAGTCCTGAGCAGGGAGAGGCGCAGCCCCCAGGGCTCCCACTGGCCCCTTCCTGCTGCTGCTGGGTCTCTGCTTCTGCTCCAGGGCTTCCCCACAGGCACCTCACAGCCGCGGCAGTGGGTTTGGCTACAGGCCATCAAGCCCGGCTGTGGACCGCCTTTGTGCCAATGGTCAGGCCAGGCTGCTCAGCCAGGGCAGCACAGATGCCTGGGCTCGGCCCCCAGGGCTGAGATGTAGTGGGTCTGGCATCCCACACTCACATGTTTGACAGAAGCATCCCCCACTCACATGTTTGACAGAAGCTCCAGATGCGATTTCAGTGCATCCCCCAGGGGAGAACTCTGCTGGGAGCAGGTAAGCTGTTCACCAAATATAAAGCTCATTAGAGATGGAGGTAAAATTTATCAAATGAGTGACTATTCTTCAGGCAGTCAGCTGTCGATCCTCAGCTTTCCGTCAGTTTGAGTTGCTATTCTTTCACAGATGCCTACTTTTCTCCCTTCCCCTTTCCCGTTCTCTGTCCCTTTCTCTTCTTTTCTTTCTCAAACATTTTTTGAGCTTCTGCTATGTGCCAGGCACCAGGCTGGGTGCCTATCATACAAGGATGAATCAGACCCAGACCCTGGTTATTGTTATCATGTGTTATAGGCTATCGTAGTGTCTATTGCTGTGTAGCAAATTACTACAACATTTAGTGGCTTACAACCATATTTATTTTCTCAAAGTTTCTGGGGATCAGGCATCCAGATGTGGCTCATCTGGGTCCTCTGGCTCAGGGCATCTTGTGAGCTGACTGACAAGTGTTGGACTGGGCAGCAGTCATCTGAAGGCTCAACTAGGGGAAGTTTCACTTCCAAACTCACTCATCTTACTCCTGGCAGGCTCCAGCACATGACGGTTTCTTCCTGGCTGTGGCCGGGGGGCCTCCCTCCGCTCCCTGCCACATGGGCCTCTCTGTGGGCAGCTCAGTATGGAGCTGGCTCCCATTAGAAACAGCAAGCAAGAGAGGGAAGAAGGAGGCCATGGTTGTTTTGTAGCCTAAGCTTGGAAGTAATATCCCATCACTTTTGTCATATTCTATTTGTTAGAAGTGAGTCGCTGAGTCCAGCCCACAAAGGTAGGAGATTATACAAGGTGTAAATACTGGGAAGTAGGGATCACTGGGGGATATGAGAGGATGCCTATTATGGAGGTGTTGCCATCGTAGCTTTTAAAACATTTAAGCCTCAAATCACCTGGCCCAAGCACAGTAAGTTTTAAAAAAATAATTACTCTTAAGATGCAGTGAAGAAGGCAGGGGAGGAAACTTAAGGAACATTGGAATGAAATCCCAAAGATAGAATAAAGACGGTCCATTATTCCTACTCCCTGACTTTGCCAAATGTTACATCTCAGTTTCTGTCTCCGTGGGAGAGTTGAAATAACCTCACCAATTCTGTTTAACTATGCACATCCTTCCCACGTACCCTCCAAAAATGACCACTGTCAGTGAGGCAAGTAGAAATTATTCAACCGAATATTTAATATTCGGTTCAATATCCATCTTATTTAGCTCTAGAAAAATAAAAGCACTACAACTTGTGATGTGCCTACTTTGACTCAACATCATTTTTAAGTTTATCTTTATTGTTGAAAGTATTACAAATGTCCCCTTCCCCAACCCCACCTTAGGCCTTCACCACACTATTATCATCTGTGTCCACGAGTTATGCATATATGTTCTTTGGTCAATCTCTACCCCTCCCCCACTCCCACCTCCCCTCTGAGATTCGTCATTCTGTTCCATGCTTCTATATTTCTTGATCTGTTTTGTTCATTAGTTTATTTTGTTAATTAGATTCCACATATAAGTGAGATCATGGGATACTTGTCCTTCTCTGACTGGCTTATTTCACTTTGCATAATACTCTCCAGGTCCCTCCATGCTATCTCAAAGCGTAAGTGATCCTTCTTTTTTACAGCTGCATAGTATTCCATGGTGTAAATGTACCACATCTTTTTAATGAACTCATCTACTGGTGGGCACTTGGGCTATTTACAGATTTTAGCTATTATACATAGTGCTGCTATGAACATAGGGGTGCATGTATTCTTTCTGATTGGTGTTTCAAGATTCTTAGAATATATTCCTAGAAGTGAGATCATTGGGTCAAGTCACAGTTCCATAATTATTTTTTTTAGGAAACTCCATACTGTTTTCCACAATGGCTGCACCAGTCTGCATTCCTACCAGCAGTGTACTAGGGTTCGCTTTTCTCCACATACCTTGCCAGCACTTGTCATTTGTTGATGGTAGTCAAAGAGGTGATACCTCATTATTGTTTTAACTTGCATCTCTCTAATGATTAGTGACTTTGAGCATTTTTTTCATCTGTCTCTTGGCCATCTGTATGTCCACTTTGGAGAAATACCTATTTAGGTCCTCTGCCCATTTTTTAATTGGATTGTTTGTCTTCCTTCTGTTAAGGTGTATGAGTTCTTTATATATTTTGGAAATTAACCCCTTATCAGATGTATCATTGGCAAATACGTTCTCCTATACGGTTTCATTTTGTTGATGGTTTTTTTTTTTTACTCGACATCTTTTGTATTCAAATTTCCAACCAGCAAAACCTGAGAGAGACCTGAAGAAGAATACTAGCTCACACACAATTTCCAAATGAAATATTTCTATTCAAGAACCTAGCCTATAAGTCTGGTTTTTATCCATTTATAGTGTCAGAGGAAGGAAGGATTGAAAGCATTCCTAATTGACTGCCTTGTAATAACGCATTTGAAAGGAAATCAATTGCTATCTCAGTGTCAGTTAGATGTTAGACCTATTTATAGGGGACTTATGTTTCATTCTAAAAGATTAAAAATGGATCATATAAATGGATTCTGCAGTACAATTTAAGATTTTTAAGAGTAGAGTCCCACTTGTTTTAAAGAAACACATGCAGAATGGAAAAACTAAATATTTTATACAGAAAGCATTATTTATCACAGAGGAATCTAGTATTTTTATTCGTATAAGTTGCCAGCATTGAAATGAGTTCTTAGATTCTAACTCAGTCTCACAGCAATAATGCAGTGTCCCTTGAAAACCCTCTGGGAGGTAAAGGAGATGTCCACACTGCCTCGCCAGCCTCCTCCTTCACGGCCAATGCCTCACTTGCCTTCTTGCAAAACAATTAGCCCTGCATATGTTGACCTACCTTAAAGCTCCTTGTTCATTGAAATGCTATAGCAAACTAGATTTTTTTTTAGTACAAATATAAAATCAAATCAGATTCACTCTATAACTCAAAACTTGGAATATCATTGAGTAAATTTATGTCCATAATCAAAATTTTGTTTGGGAATATTCCATGTGTCTTTTGATATTCGCCTACAGTCGTATTTGGGGGATTTGGTTTTGAACCCTCAGAGCCTCAATTATTATATTTAAAATGAGATAGTATTTAAAGCACCTACCTCTCAGGGAATCTGGTGGGTGAAAAGACCTCAAAAAAGAGTAGAATTTATTATTGTTTAGAGTACAGATTCAAAGTTTATCAACAAAAAACTATACACCCCTATGCATAACATGTGAGTATGTAAGGGCAGCACATCCTGCAATGCTCAAAAGAGAAAATGTCTTGTATAATTTGTCAAAAAATATTTATTTTGAAATACATAAATCTTGGACTCATTTCATATGAATGTGCCTAGCAGCAGTACCATTCCAGTTATTCTGAAGAGGAATGAATATATATTTCCTGCCGATCTCCTTTCAAATTGGATTGTTTGAGTCATGGGGCATTAAAAATGAATGCCCCATCTCCCACCCACTGCAGAAGAAAAATATAAATTCTGCCAGTGGTCACTCAACCTGCTTTTCTTTATCATCTGATGACTTTTTCCATAGTCTTTGCTTGTTTCTCCTCTCCTCAGCTCCCTCGCCAACACCCTATAGTATCGCAGGCCTCAGGCTATGGCTTAGAAAGGACATCAGAAGCCAAGCTTCCTTACTCTAAGAGAATTTTTAATAACCTTGCACTTTGTCCACCCTCTCCCATAACCTATTGCCATTGGTTTTTAAGGGATTTCAAAAGGTGAGTCTCCATGAATAAGCAATGATTTTCTTCCAGCTCATCAATTTAGATCAGTGGGCTCTTATTGCTTCGGATACGAAAGGTCAGTGACCTTCAACCAGGATCCGAGAGAACAAAAATGAGCAAGGACACCAGAAAAAGAACAAATGATTTTCTTATGTGACACTGAGGAAATGATCACCATGGTGTGTATACATCATTCTATAAATTTGTGTCATCTGCAAATTGTCAGATTAGATAGAAATTGCACATCACCATGTTATGCAATACACAGATTGGGTCATAGATTCTATTTTTGCGCAACATCCTGAGATATTTAAACAATATTTTACTGTAATAAATGTTCCATAGATTTGTCACAGTTCGAGAAAATTGAAAATGGAAATGTTACCTTAGAGGAAATGGTGGTGCGATACCAAAAGCTCTGAGAAATCCAAGTTTGTATCCTATGGTCCCATGAGCTGGTGGTGACCTTGGATCTGAAACTATGCATATCCTAAACTGAATTCCTGATATCCCCCACCTCCACCCAACCAGCCCCCCTCCAGCATCCCCCGTCTCCTCAATTCATAACTGTTAACTTCCTCCATCCTTCAGGTCATGAAGGCAAAACTTTGGAGTCATTATTGACTCATTTTTCTCTCCTGCCCGACATCTAATCTGTCAGCAAATCCTATTGGCTCTTCCTTTAAAACAAACCCAAATTTCAACTGTTTCTCACCTCCTCCCCTGCTACCATCCAACCGAGGCCTTCTTTCCTCTCCTAGTCATTGCCATGGCCTCCTCCCTGGTCTCACTGCTGCCTGCTGCCCTTGAATAGCCTACAGGCAACCCAGCAGCCAGAGGAATCCTTTGAAACCCTAAGCCATTTCATGTCACTGCTCTGTGCAGAACCTTCCAGTGACTCTGACTCTCCATCCACTCAGAGTCAAAACCAAAGCCCTCACAATGGTCCAACAAAGCCCTACATGATCTGGCCCTCATCATTCTTGCCACCTCTATTCACTCTGTTCTTGCCACATGGGGCTCCTGGATGTTTCTCAAACAGACCAAGCCCACTGCTGCTCCAGAGCCTTTGCACTTGAATCTTCCTGCCTGCTCCTCTCCAGACATCCACTTGGCTCCCCTTTGACCAATTTCAGTTCTCATCTCAAATGGCACCTTCTCAGTGATACCCTCACTAGCTCCATTTCACATAGCCCCCCACCACACCCCACACTCCTCATCCCCCTCTCCTGCTTTATTTTCCTTTGTGAAGCTTATCAGCATCTAACATTACCACTATTTGATATGTATGTTCGTATGTATGAGTATGCATGCTATGTATACATGTAAACACAAATATGTGTAATTTGCTTGTTTATTGTCAGCCACTCGCTACTGGCATATAAACTCCATGAGAACAGGGATCTCTATTTATCCCTGCTATAGCTCCACTGCCCAGAGCAGTGGCTGGCATAGAGAAGCCTCTCAATAAATATTTTTGGAGTAAGTAAGTGAATTATTTACCTATGTTCATTCAACAAATATTATTGAGGCCCCACCCTGTGCTAAGCATTGTACTAGGACCTTGAAATACCACAGTAAATAAACTAGACAAAGATACTATTCTTATAGAGCCTTGTTTATACCTCTATCTATTGATTTATCTCTGTATCTCTAGTGTATTTACATATATCTCTCTATTTACCTATCTATCTACCTACCTATCTGAAACTGAAATAGTGATGAATGAATGGGTGATTTTCCATGTTTGTGTTCTTCTGTACTTTCTAAGTTGACCTGTGATTGCTATTATAATCAGAAACAACTAGGTAGTAGAAAAGAAGAGTGAAGGAACAGTTAAATGCAAAGGGAAACTTTATCATCTATCCTGTGCTCATGTGAATTCAAATATCTGATTAAGTATCAAACCATTATATTTCTGCGGTTATTGAGGCAGTGTGGCACTGAATTTAAGAGCAAGATTTCTGGAGACAGATTGCCTGGTTTTAATCTTTACTAGTTACATGACCTTAATTAAGCCTTCTCTGTAGCCAAGTGTCTTCATCTAAACACCGGAGATAATAATAGTATCTACTTCAAAGATTGATGTGAGGATTGAGTTAATATATATAAACTGCTTGGAACAGTACAGGATACAACTAATACTCAGTGATAAGTACTATTATTGTTTTTGTTGGCATTATAGTTATTTTTCTTATTATTTAATGAAAGGGGGATTTATTCTGCAGAACATTGCATTTAACTATGTATCTACTGGCTCCTAGAAAAAAAATACTCTTTAGAATTTTACTCTCACACACAAATTTTAATACCTTTATAGTAAGGTCTTCTGTTGTCAATTTATCATGAATTAAAGCACAATTCTGCGAATAGCAGCAGATTTCCCTGACAGCCCAGCTCAGTTCTCAGAACTGTCTCAGATGTGGTCTGTGGAAGCTGACTTTCTGGCCACATGAGTAGGGAGTCCAGATATTGCTTCCTGGGCTGCCACAGAAAGAGCAGTGAAAATGAAGTTGTGTAATTGGTTCTCCAATGTGAATGCCTGGATGCCTGATGTGAAGTTAATTGTATTAACTAGAGAAGCAATTACATTGTCTCAGAAGAAATAATTAATTTAGCCCCAGATCACATTTAAAATTAATAACACTCTTGTGTATCAGGTAAATATACATAATTCTTTTAAAACGTATTTAAGTGTCATTGTTTGACAAGTGGTTATGCTTTATCAAGTTCAACCTAAAAGGTTTTAGTACTTTGGCTTGGTTATTTATTTGTTCAGTTATTTTTGCTTCTCCATATGTCCATCCAAAACCAACTACATTATTAATTTAAAATGTTTTCATTTAGCATTTTATCATATCCATTGACAAATAGTCCAATTAAATCCAAGTAAGCTTATTTCTTAATACTGGAATGTATTAAGACATCTGTGAATTCTATACTTCAGCAGTCATATTTATTATAATTAGGAACTTTTACAAGGTATTTGCATAGAATGGTGCAGAATCTCAACATTAACCCATGTTCTCCAAGATTGAAGACTTAGAATGCTCAAAGGCAAGATTCCACAACTCCATTTCCATTTCAATAGCTAAATAGAAGTGACAAAACACAAATCTGGTGTGGTAGCTTAGGAGCTCTTTGCTTATATATTTAACATTTGCATACTTATAATTTTCTCTCTGTTCCACACAATGCATAGCATTCTCTCAAATTCTTTCAATTCTGTCATTCCAAGAGAGACACCAGGGTGCCATGCCAAAGAGGCCACAGAGTTATCAACCTGAAAGAAGTATCAGAGTCAGTCCACTCCATTTATCTGTCTTCTGGCTAAATCACACAATTAAAGAGTCCAAACGTGCACAGTCTCTCCCCTCTCTGAGCAGTTGAGATGTATGTGTGATAAATGAGGCGGATTTGAACACCGGGGTGAAGTGCTTAGTTCTAGTTAAATCAGTCCATTTTCCATGTCAGGAATTCTCCCCTCAGACGTCAGTTTAGAATGAAACCAAGTCCTTTGATGAATATAAAATGATCCTCAGCTCATGACAACACATAGGAGGAATTAGTCTGGAACTGGTGCCCCTCAGCACAGCAATGAGATGCCTCTCTGTGGGTGAAAGCTGTGGCACAAATGAACACAGCCATCTGAATGGAGAGAGGCAATATTCAGAAATCTATTTCATTGAAAACACCTTTATACTTATGGTCAGCTGAGGACGGGGTGTCCAAGGAGAGATCTTAGGAGAGATGGTGTCCAAGAAGGAAGTAGAATCAAAGCTAAATATTAAACACACTCTATAAGTGGTGAAGATGGGATTGTCCTCTCCTAAAACAGTTACAGAGGAAGTTCAGGAGTTTTCTGCTGTTGTTGTCCCAGAGACAGAAAGCTTGTCCCAAACCTAGGCTGCATAGTAAAGAGTTAAGAGCAGGGCTTTGGACTAACACGACGTGGGTTCCAATCTGGCCACAGCACTTATTTATTGTGTGGCCCCAGGCAGTGTGCAGAACCTCTTGGTTTCCCATTTATAAAATGGTCATTGAGATGGACCATGTGTTGCCTGGTACTAGGTAGTGTCAGTATAGCTGTTAGTGTCTATTCTTTGTAGAGAGTAGAATAGGAGACCCATGAGTGCAAGAGACTCATCTCCTGACCCAAGGAAAATGCTCATTGCCACTAAATTTCCCTTAACCCTGCATAATGTTAGCAACATTATTGAAGCACTAGAGGCCCGATGCACGAAAATTCATGCAAGAGCAGGCCTTCCTTCCCCCAGCTGCCTGCACCGGCTTCCCTCCGGCACCTGGGACCCGGGACCCGGGCTTCCCTCCTCCAGCTGCTGGCAGGCACCCAGGACCAGGCTGCTTTCTTTTGGCCTCCCACAGGCACCCGGGACCCAGGCTGCCTTCCCTCAGGCCCGGCTTCATCAGGAAGGATGTCCGGAAGACGTCCCGTCTAATTAGCATATCACCCTTTTATTTTATAGATTTTTACAGCCCCACCTCCTGTTTTCCCTTTGCAATAATACGCAACACAGCTTTGTACCCATTTCCAGTCTTCTCTCTCTCATGCAACTGTATTTTTCACAGTTATAACCACAGTGACTACATGCTTTCATATCTCAATATTTTCATTTTCCTTTGAGTCTAGGCTTCTGGAGGGCCATACACTGTGCTCTTTTGTCTGCTCTGATTTGGGGAGGGCCTTGGACAAGGGACAATCAAACCATTTGGACCAGGACAAATCAAGCCATTTTTGTCAGGAAGGGCTTGAGACTTTTCATCTTGAATTTTCACTCCAATCACTCATTTTGTTGTAAAGCTGTTGGTCCCAGCTCCACTCTTTCCAAAATGAATGAAAATAGACAAGGTCTCAACCTCCAAGGGTTCACAATCTCATACAATCAAAATGGACGCAGACAAGACATAACCTAGGCAAACAAGTTTTGAAAATTGCGGAAATTAAATTGTGCAGACTGGGAAAGCATAAGGGGTGAACACTGTTATGGTTTGGCAGGGTGGGTTCACTGTTCATAAATGCAAGGATCGGAGGGGGAAAATGTTCCTTATCTCAGCTTTTCTCTTGTTTCTCTATTGAACATTTAGTATTTTATTCTATACTTGACCCTCAGACATAAAAGGTAATAAAAAGCCCTAAGGGTTTGGCTCAATGGATAGAGCGTCGGCCTGCAGACTGAAAGGTCCCAGGTTCGATTCTGGTCAAGGGCATGTACCTTGGTTGTGGGCACATCCCCAGTGGGAGGTGTGCAGGAAGCAGCTGATCGATGTTTCTAACTCTCTATCCCTCTCCCTTCCTCTCTGTAAAAAAAATCAATAAAATATATATATTTTTAAAAAGGTAATAAAAGAAAGTAGAAGTTCTTGGCCCTCAAACAGTTGATAAAAATTATTATAACTGATGCACAGTATGTGAAATATGTATGCAATATGACATTTTTATGAGTGCTGAAGATGGAAGAGAATAAACATTTGTGGTTTACCATTTCTATTTTGAGATAATATGTCCCTTGTCTCCCATCATGTTTAAAACAAATGACAGACAAAAAGAGAACAAACTTTGAATAACAGAGCAGAAACTGAAAGTGTGGGACGATACTGGAGGAAGGTGAAGGGAGAAGATCTGAAGTCGTGTACTTAGTAACTGATTTGGTTTCTGTCTCCTTTGCTGAAACATGAGCTTCCTTAACCATAGGAATGCTGGTGACGTCGTTCACACTTACTGCAGTTCCCCTAAGTATCTATAAAAGGGTTGGTCCACAGAAGGTGCTCAATAAACATCTGTTAAAAAATAAGAAAATAGAGAACAGAATTTCAACCTCCTGAGGTTGCAGGGTTGGTAAAGCTGGGCATGACGGCCCCCACTGGAATAGCAACCAAACCCATGGAGCATTCCGGCTCTCAGCAGCTGTGATGTCCTCTCAGGTCATTTTAGGGAGAACTCCAACTGAGGAATTGAGATTTCCCAGCATCTCATTTCTTAAGTTCACAAAGACTGCTGCATTGCCACCCGATTCCACCTTTAGAGCTATAATTTGGAGTCATAACCTGGTTAGAAGGGGAATCCAGTTCCAATGCATCTTAATTTTGTTTTAATAACATTTAAATAGGAAAACGACTTTGCCCACTGTGACCTCTCATGTGGTGTATGCTATATCTCATTTTAAAGTCTTGTGCATTTACATTTAAACCACATAGCTCACAAGAATAATGTATTTTAGCTCCTGAGAATAAGCACATAGTTGCAGAAGGAAAGGACCTTGTCGCTGGAGTATTGCAGGAAACCTGCAAGAGAAGCAGAAAGTCATAACTGTGTTGTGGGTCATCCCATACCTGGGCAGGTTGGTTGTATTCTTGAATTTAAATGGAAAATTTTCAGAAATCTCTGTGGTTAATAAAAGTCTTTGGCTTTAGTGATTAGTGACTTTAACAACTCCCGCCTCCAGTAAGTGGCATCTTAGAGTCATCTGACTACCTTAATGCAAATCCTTTATAGAAGAAGCTGGTTGGAGAATATGAAAGAACAATTCCACCCTCAAAAATCAATAATTCAAAAACTGTAGCTGGTGCTATTTTAGTGGCCGATGATTTTGAGCAGATTTTCCATTTTTCTTAACAAATTGCCTAGTGGAAATGGCCATAGCAACGACATTGGGAAGGCACCAGAGATGCTCACTGTTTAATCCCTTCTCCTCCCAGCCTCACACGCTGCAGGCGGTTAAACCAGAAATGCAAAAGAGCCTTGTAATTCATTTACAGAGTTGAAATCTTTTTTTTACCCCTGTTCTTGACAGTGAAAGATCTTTTAGCAAAAAGAAATGAGACAAAATTTTTGGTGGCAAATTTTCCCTACAGGGTCCCTTTTCCTACCCCGAACCCCAAGCCCAATGGTTCTCTCTTCCTCGTCAAAGCTCCTCCCAGGGTTGTGTTTGCATGTGTTTGCCTTTTTTGCAGTTACACCTGAGCCCTGGTTGTGACATGAAAGGCTCTAGGACTTGCAAGTTTCATGAAAAAGATGGCATGGGAGATGGGGAGAGTTGCCGAATTTAAAACACAATTGCCCAGTTAAACTTGAACCTCAGATAAATAATGGATAATTTTTTCAGTGTAAGTATCTTCTGTGCAGTATTCTAGACATAATTTATATTAAAATATGTATTCATTGCTTGTCTGAAATTCAAATTTAACTGGCATCCTGTATTTTACCCTGCAATCCTGGGAGGGATTTCCTGGGTACAGAGCAGTTCCCTAGAACAGTGGCAGGCAAACTCATTAGTCAACAGAGCCAAATATCAACAGTACAACGATTGAAATTTCTTTTGAGAGCCAAATTTTTTAAACTTAAACTTCTTCTAATGTCACTTCTTCAAAATAGACTCGCCCAGGTCGTGGTATTTTGTGGAAAAGCCACACTCAAGGGGCCAAAGAGCCGCATGTGGCTCACGAGCCGTGGTTTGCTGACCACTGCCCTAGAAGGTTCCCTCCTACCTCTTCCCATCAATACCAATGCTCCAGAAGTAGCCATTCTGACTTCTATTACCATCAATTAGTTGTTCCTGTTCTTAAAGTTCATATAAATGAAATCATACAGAGTGTTTACTTCTGGGTCTGGCTTCTTTCACATACTATTGTATGTCTTAGATTCATCCATACTACTGTGTGTATCAATAGTTTAATTTTTTTTCATTCCAGTATAATCCATTGAATAGACTGCAGTTTATTTATCCATTTTGTTGTTGAAGGACGCTGGGGTTGTTTCCAGTTTTGAGTTATTCTAGTACATATCTTTTTGTGATGATATATAGTGATTCCTCTTAGATGTGTAGGAGTAGAATGGCTGGGTCATGGGATGTCCATGTTCTCACTCTCTCTAACTCCAGGTGCATAGCTTGCATTGCAAATTTGAAAATATGTGGGGTTTTTGTTTTTATTTTTTGAAGACGGAATGAGGAACAAAGTATATAAGAAAGGAAAAAAGGAAGAAACTGTTAGACTGGTTCTTTCACCAGACTTCACCAGACTTAGATGCATGCTCTAAATTTACATTTCTCTGCAGGAGAGGGCCCTGAGTTTAAGAGAGAGCTCCTTTTACACAGCTCAGGAAACAGAATTCACAGAAAATCTTAGGCCATGAGTGATACAGTTAATTTTTTAAACAAATGTCATTTAATTTAAGGGAAAAGTGGTTGTTTCATCTTACATAAAATGTATGCTCAAACCTTCAATTCATTTGTCTTATATCAATCAGAATATTTTTGTCAATTCTCGAGTTGCTCCGACTGTCACATCATCGCAGATTAACACTTAGACCTTAAGCCTAACATGTAAGCTTTACAAACAAGTCATGTTGTAAAGGTCAAAGACATACTAAATGTCAATAAAATTGTTTCCATTTTGCAAAGAAATAAAATATATTGAATCTTATGAAAAATAAAGTTCTCATAAACAAGGACAATATAATGCAAACTTCAACTCCCATGGGAAGTTTGTGCCTCTTGCTGCAATTTCCCAGAATAGGGTTCAAATCCTCCCTCCTGTTTTAGGACGGTGAGTGTTGCTGCACTGCAGCACTAGCAAAAGGGGACTTGACCTTGAGCTGGATCACTACCTGCACTCATCCTCCCTTGATTTTAGTGCTAACCCACACATTCTGGGGTTCCCACTGTTGAAGCTACTCAGGGAAGGATACTTATGGGACAAGGTCAGGGAGCAGTAGAGGCCACCAAAACCAGAGGTTTTTAAATGAAACCCCAAGAAGTTAAGGATGCAGTTGCAAAGTACAATTATATGTAAATTGTTGTGAAATGAGTTATTCTGCCTGAAAATATTTTTTTTGTACTGAAATAATAATACCAAAAGCCCAGTGCCAGGATTATAAGATTAAGCACTTGGAGGGCATATTTATAATGCCACAGGGCATCGAAGAGACGAGGGTTCTGGTGTGGTACTTGTTCATTCAGAACCCATGTGGTGGCAACTGGTATACAGGACTGAACCAGGTCACTAGAAAGGGAGGGAGACGCGATACAAAAGAAACCAAAGGGTTGGTCTGGACTCTAGAACTGAGGAATTAAAGCCCTTTCTGAATTATGCCTCTCCCCCCGCACCCTCTCAAGGGGTCACAGAAATTAGTTAGAGTACAGCATGGACTTGGAAGGCAGCAGGCTTGGGTTCAAGTCCCAGACTTGCCACTTACCAGCTCTGTGACTTTGCAAATATTAACCTCCTGAGCTGTAGTTTCCTTCTCTGAAAAAAAGTGGGATCAACAGCGGCCACCACAGGATCATTGTGAGGGAAGTTCAACAAGCATTGCCTGCCTCCTCCCCCACCACTGCCCTCCCCCAGTCTGTTTTTCTGCTCAGATACCCCGAGCAGGTCAGTACATCATTTCTTTCTCTCCAAATCATCTTGCATGCGGACTGATGTTTCACTTCCTGAGACATGATTCTATTTAGAGAAAAATGGGATACTTCAGAATAGGGTCTACAACAGTTTTGAAATATTATAGAAATACAATTTGAAAGGGGATTTCTCAAGGTAGATTTTTCCCATGTGAAAAAGAAACCAGGTAAATTGGGGCTTAAATTAATTACAATGTTGATCAATTTTAGTAAAAAAAAAAAAAAAACCCAAACAATTAAATCTGCCCCCCAGTTTTCACACTCTTTTGCAGAAAAATACTCCGTATAGCCAATAGGTGTTGAAATCAATTAGAATGGCCAGTCTAACTCTGAGTGCAATATAAGAACCCAAGCCCCTTTTTTTCTGCACAAAAGCTATCCTTAACAACCAGAAGGCAATAAAACGAGGATGGTGAATCTATAAATCTTTGCTCCTTGGAGAATGCTGAAAATGGTTTCAAACTGATTTTAGTGCAGCCAAGTGTTGATAAAACCCTGTGATTTATTTTTTTCATTCTCTAAACAAATGTCCATTGATCATCTACCCCAGACCAGGCATGAGGTTTAGCATACATTACCTGCAGCGTCCCCATCCTGGAGGACCTCGCTGGTCTCCAGAAAACCAGAGACTCACAGTTATCCTACATAATAAAATGGTAATATGTAAATTACCATCACTCCGCTACGCCCACGATTGGGCCAGCAGGAGGCTCAGGGGGCGGGACTCAGGGTGGCTGGGGTAGCTGATTGGGCCAGCAGGACGCTGAGCTCGCGGCGCCAGTGGCGCCGCGAGCTCAGCGTCTGTGTCATGCCTGGGGCACCAGCGGACAGACAGACAGCTGGTGCACCAGGTGCATGATTAAATCATGCACTGGGCCTCTAGTTTATTATAATAATAGAACGTGAAAAGAGAGATTACGGATTCGATACAAGACACTGGGGAACACAGAAAAGAGGGCATTTTGGAGGAAAGGAATTTCTCCATAGAGGAAATAAATGTCTGAAAAAGTAACACACTGAATAAATAGTAGGATATTTGGGTGGGTAAGAGTGTGGCCTTCGCTAAGTTATTTAACTTCCCGATGCCTCAATGGACTCAGCTGTAAAATGAGAATAACATTATTTAACCTCAAGATTGTTAGCAGGATTCAATGAGTTGAAACAGTGGTTCTCAGACTTGAGCGCACATCAGAATAACCTGCCGTTAAAGCTTAGGACAGAGTTTCTGATTTAGTAGTTCAAGGGTG
The DNA here is from genome assembly GCF_951640355.1 of Cnephaeus nilssonii. Taxonomy (NCBI): domain Eukaryota; kingdom Metazoa; phylum Chordata; class Mammalia; order Chiroptera; family Vespertilionidae; genus Cnephaeus; species Cnephaeus nilssonii. Next base: position 20,867,992 of record NC_137074.1, read on the forward strand.
AGAGTCTGGAATTTACCTTTCTAACAAACTTCCAGGTGAAGCTGAGGCTGGCAGACAGGGCGCAACACTTTGAGAACCAGAGTGAATACAATCGAGGGCCTCAGAACAACCCCTGGCACATGGCAGACACTCAATCCATGTGAGCCCCTATTTATGGGCTTTGAGCAGGGTTTAAAAGCATGAGCAGGAATTTGCCAGGTGGAGAAAGACACTCCAAGAACAGGGACTCTGTAATCTAGGAACATTCTAGCCCAGTGGTCGGCAAACTCATGAGTCAACAGAGCCAAATATCAACAGTACAACGATTGAAATTTCTTTTGAGAGCCGAAAACCGACTTCTGCGCATGGGCCACGAAGTTTCAATCGCACTGTACGTACGCGCGCCCGCACGTGGTATTTTGTGGAAGAGCCACACTCAAGGGGCCAAAGAGCCGCATGTGGCTCTCGAGCCGCAGTTTGCCGACCACTGCTCTAGCCAAAAGAAACTGCACGATGTTTCAGGGATAGAGATTTGATGTAGCTGGAATGTGGGTGAGGGAGTGCCAAGATGAGACTGTGAAAGGATATTCGAGAACAATTGTGAATGCCTGGGAGTGCCACAGAGACTAAATCATGACTTGATGAGCCCCTTTCATTATAAAATTTTCTCTCTCAGATCTTATGTCTTTTACAAGACTTCGGCTGCTGGAGAGCAGGCACGAGACCATACAGTGAGCTTTTAACAAATGCTTATGGCTGGATGCATATTAGCAGAAAAGATAAAATTTGTGCCAATTATAAAGAGCAATAGCCGAGCAGTTAGCAACTTTCTAACTTGAAAAACACAAGCAGCCCCGAGCTGCTTAGGTCAAACACAAGATTTCAAGACAGCTGAGCAGCTGAACACTGTCTCTTTTCATTACTTCATCCCAACAGAACAGGGAAAATCCACAAAGCAATTATATCTACTGAAAAACAATTATAGCTGGATGGGGGAAGAACACAAAAGCCTTGGAAATTTCCCGAGAGCCAGGGTATATGAAATCCAGACAGAATAAATCGCCTTTGTTGCAGGTGACCCTTAAACGAAGAGCTTAATCTCATTTCATTTTCCATAAAGAATAATTTGGAGAGGCTTTGGGAAGCGGGAGTCAAAGCCTCTTGGAGTTTGAGGGAAATCGTACAAGGCTACCAAAGTGAACGTGCTTTTAAATGTTTAATTCTTATAAATTCACCCTTTAACATAAAATGTAAAGTGTAAAACGTTTTCACGGAACAATAGAAGAATTTGTGTTTAGAAAACACACACTAAGTTTTGAAGATATGTTGTCAGGCTGTGTGATGAAAATAGGTTATTTCCATCTTCTCTGTCTCTCAGAGACTATGTGTATGGCCTCAGAAGAGGGGGTCTTAAGGGCTTCTGTCTGCTCTGTACAGGCCAGACAAGGAAGGGCTTCCCAGCTGTGTCTGTCCTGTGTGAAAACAGAGTGGGTTATTGAAGATGCTGAAGTTAAGAGGAGCCAAATGTCTTGGGTTAGACTCTTGGCTCTGCCATCACTGGGCAAGTCACCCAACCTCTTTATATCTCAGTGTCTTCATCTGTGAAATGGGTGTGATAATGATAGCTACCTAATATAGTTGTTGAACATTAGATGGGTTAGGTCTTAGTTGTCACCACCCAACCAGCAGTAATCAGATACCTACCAGCTGTGTGGCCTTAGAAAACTCGCTTAACCTCTCTGAGTCTCAGTTTTCTCAGGAAATGTGGGGGCAAGATGAGTTTATTGTCGAGAACCTTCGGGGTCTTATACTTTTTGATTCCTTCAAACAGGCAAATAAATAAAGGGATGGGCAGGAGCAAGAGACTAACTTTTGTCTCCTTCCCACACTAATTCTGGTCACAAACTCCTCAGCTACTTCAGAGTTTGAATGACATTCAACTGTTTATGTGCCTTGGGAAACTTGATTGTTCATGACAATTTGCACATAGTGAGTATTTGTCAAACAACATTTTTTAGAAGGTACACCAATATTGAAGTTTAATTCTTAGCACTAGATAGTTCCAGTCCAAAAGCTTTATGTAGGAGAAATTTCAGAGAAATACAGTTTTTATGGTCAAGTGGGCAGAGAACTTAAAGGCAGGATCCATCCTCAGCAAGCCCTTCGCAGAGATGCCAGTGTCCTTTGCCCTCCCCACTGAAGACAGGCAGTAGGCAGAGTCAGGGGTGAATGGCACGAATGTTGGTCCCATTGAGATAGATATGGGTGTCATGCCCATCTCTGCAACTTATGGCTTTTTGGCCTTGGCCATGTTACTCAACTTTTTAAAGCCCCACTTTTCTTATATAAAAAGTAGGAGTATTAACAACAACACCTACTTCTAAGTTGTAAAGGTTTTATATATATATATATTTGTTGTTGATTTCAGAGAGGAAGGTAGAAGGAGAGAGAGAGAGATAGAAACATCAATAATGAGAGAGAATCATTGATTGACTGCCTCCTGCATGCTCCACACTGGGGATTGAGCCCACAACCTGTGCATATATGCATAACCTATGGACACAGATAGTAAGGTGGTGGCCTGAGGGGGGATTCACGGGAGGAGAGGTCAATGGGGGGAAAGGGGACATATGTAATACTTTCAACAATAAAGATTTTTTAAAAAAAGCAAAGGTCAAAGACTTCAGAGGACAATCACAAAAGAGAGGACGAAAATGAGTGTGAGCCCAACACTATAACATCTCATAGAGGAGTTAAAAAAGATGGAGACCGAAAGACAACCACAGGGGAAAACTGTTGAAAGGCCACCTTTGGTTTCAGTGAACAAGTCTTAATGGCTTGCAGGGGAAAGAAGCTAGACAGTTGTTGGTTGAAGAGAAATGAGAGGTAAAGAAGGAAACTCTGAGAGCAGATGACCTCAGTAAGCTTGGATGGGAAGGAAAGGGAGACTCTGGGGGATAGCCAAGGGCAGACAGAGAGCTGAGGATATAACTGAGGGAGGGATTTTTTTTTTTAAAGAATGTAAGAGGCTTGAGGGAAACACAAGGCACTGATAATAGAATAAGGGCCCAAGAAGACAGGAGGAGATGTGATCAAGGACATTGGTGGATAGAAGAAAGGACACATTTTCTTCAGGTAAGGGTAGGAATCTTATTCTGTTGCAGATAACAACAGAAGTTAATCACTGGTTTGCAGAATGAAGCAACCTGCTGAAATAAATAAGGGAAGTAAATTGGCTCAGAAATGGTTAAGACTGGAGCTAGTTTTAAGAACAGCTGGATCCAGGGAACTAGGACTTAATCTCCCTTCATTTCTTAGCTCTGCATTTTTTTCAGTTTAGCTTTAACCTCTGGCACAGCAACTCTCAGGAGGCATTCTCTTCTCATTGGAGTAAAATTTTCAGAACAAGTTCTTGTTGGCCAAACTGAGTCACGTGCCCATTTCTGCCCAATGATTCCAGTTAGATGGAAAGAAGATTTGATTGGCTCGGGCAAGGTCACATGCCCATGTCTTGATTTAGAGGTGGGATGAGCCCCTCCTAAGCCATGTGAACTGAGAATGAGGGACTTTTCCAGAAAAACCAGGATGCTGTTAGGAGAAAAGTGGGGAAGGATGCTGGGTGAGCTTAGATAGGTAGGTAGGTAGGTAGATAGATAGATAGATAGATAGATAGATAGATAGATAAATATTAAAATAAACAAATCAGATGTCCACTACCACTTGTGACTGGAAGATGAGGACACTATGGAGGAGGCACACAGGAAGTCCAGGCTCAGGCCTGTGTTTTGTGTATGACGAAGGAGGCCTGACTTAGCAGTGCTGTGCAAGCTTAGCAGCAGCCTCCACACACCTCGCCACCTAACCACCTCTAATTCCCCTTTCTCTATCCCTTCAGAAGCAAGGGAGAATGAAAGTTGATAAGGTGAATAGAAAGAAGATGGAAAGAGGTCCCATGCAGAGGTGGAAATACCTGCAAGTGGTAGGAAGGAAAGAAGCAAAGAAAACTCAAACCATGTCAATCTGGGAAAATAGCTCTTCAAGTTTACTACTGATGGAAAGAAAGCCCAATAAAGATTCAAGAAGAACAAGCTAAGCTCAGAGAAAGTGCTGAGAACAGCTGGTTTATTCTCAGTATGTCTTCCTATTTTTATAACTTACCTCAATTCTTCTTCAGACAAGAGTGACTGGTCCCAGCAGTGTTGCATGGAGAGAGACACTGTCAGGGTAAATATTGATGACAACGTGTCCAGGGAGGTGCTACAGGCAATGCTGGTAAGCAAGGGAAGGTGGACTCCCTGTCCAGGGAGGTGCTACAGACAGTGCTGATAAGCAAGGGAAGGTGGACTCCCTGTCCAGGGAGGTGCTACAGACAGTGCTGATAAGCAAGGGAAGGTGGACTCCCTGGCTTCCTGAACTAAGATGATTAATGTGCATGTGGACATTCAGAAAGGCTTTGTCCTCAGAGCACATTTCAGAAATGAAAAAGCAAGCAAAGCTGATTATGAGGAAAATGAATTTGCTGGAACCAAATTGTAGGAACAAACCCTTGGCAGAAGTAAAGGCTATGAGCTCTTCAGAATCCAAATGCCCCAGAGCTCAGAAGTGGATTCTGCGTATGTTTATGTCAGCCAGCTAGGGCACCCCCATGGCTCCCGAGCAAAGGGCTGAGGAAGTGGGAGTGGGAGCCACTGTCCTGGGGAACTGCTCCCAACTTTTGAGTCTACACAGAGAGAAGGCAGACACCTCCAGCTCAGAGTCTGGAGGGCCCTGACCTCACTCACCCAGAATTTTGCCCCTTAAATTTGGGCATTGAACCATGGATGTCTGGATGTTTCCAGAAAAACTGCTTCTTCAAGTTGACAGGCCTATCTTCTCTCAGCCCTTCTGGGTCAGTTTAAACCCAACCCTCTCCATGAACCCTTGCCCCTCCTCTGAACTCTAGCGGTGCATCATTCATTTAACATTTAAATCGGGTCCTGCTTCACTGTTTTCCCTTCCATGTGCATCCACTTCTTCTCTGGGGCAGAGGCAGGGTTTAAGTCCTAGAGGGCACCATCCTTGACTGGTTCATTTTGGGGACCCTAGAACCCAGTACAGTGCCTAGCAGATAGTTGATGGTCAGAACCTGTTTATTGGTTAAATACTCGCTTGCCTTAAGGTGGCTCCAAGCCCAGGAACCAGGAGGGCCAAGAGATAAGGCAGTCTCAACCAAAGCCAGGAGTAAAGGGCCAGGAGAGAAAGCAGAATATCTCCAATCCCTTGAGTGAGCTGCTGTGGGAGCCATCCAAAAGTCATAGGCTGTCTCTTCGAAAGTTTCTGCTGAAAATCCCAGAACTATGGGAGCTCCTGTTTGCAGGGATCATGTTTCCTGTGGGATTTCTAGCCACACACTCATTAGCTTTAAACCCCACCTGAGAAGATCACATAAGCATTCCATGGCAGTGTTGAGGAGGTGACACCCCTGCTGGGAGGTCAGGTTCTTTTTTACTTCTGAGTTGGGTTCTAGAGGCCCCTGTCAATTCTGTGAGCTGTCCTCTAGCCATTCATTCATTTGTTCATTCATTCAACAAATATTTACTGGGCCCCTATTACACCTGTCAGCTCTGCTCTAGGCACTGGGGATGTAGCAAAAAACAAATCCAACAAAAATCCCTGCCCTCATAGGGCTTGCATTTTAGTTGGGAGAGGACAGATAATAAAGAAGATGAGGAAAATGTGTACTATATTACGTGTTATTTAAGCGCATAAAAATAAAGGAAGGTAGATGGGGGTGTTGGTGTGGGAACTGTATTTTAATCAGGGAAATCAGGAAAGACAGCCTTGAGAAGGTGACATATGAGCTGAAGGAGGTGAGGGAGTCAGCCTGTGATGATCTGGGAAGAGCATCTGTATAGAAAATGGCCTGTGAAGGTGCTCACAGCAGGAGTGTGCCCATCATGTTAAAGAAAAGCAAGGAGGTTGGGGAGGTGGCAGGCAGCAGGGAGGGCCAGATCCTGGAGAGCTCTGTAGGCTTTTGCGTGGGCATGGGAATTCTCAGGGGGTCCTGAGCAGAGCAGTGATAGGATCTGACTTGTGTTTTAACAATATCCCTCTGGCCTCTAAGGGAGGGACAAGGTTAGAGGCAGGGAAACTCTCACAAGGCTATTGTAATGATTGAGGAGATGGGTGGTGGCAGTGGAGGTACTGAGAAACAAGACAGCCCTGGGTGTATTTCGAAGGTAAGCAGGCAAGATTTACTTCCTGCTGGGTTGGGTGTGAGGTGTGAGATGAAAAGATGAGTCAGGACTGGCACTGCCTTAGTCAGCTCAGTCTGTTATAACAAAATACCACAGACTGGGTGGCTTATAAACAACAAAAATGTACTTTTCATAGATCTGGAGGTTCAAAATCATGGCACCGGCATGGTGAGGTGAGAGCTCTCCTCTGAGTCTGTCTTTACATTTTGTTCTGACGTAGAAGGGGCAAGGAGATCTCTGGGGTTTGTTTTATAAGAGCACTAATCTCATTAGGCCATGAGAACACTCATAAACTAATCACCTCCCAAAGGTCCACCTAGCAATGCCATCGCATGGAGGGGACACAAACACTCAGACCATAGCAGATGCCAAGGTGTTAGCTTGATCGCATGGAAAGGTTTGATTGCTCCAGGTCATCTTTCCAGTTCCCTTTCTATGCTTCGTGATTCTAGATATGGGGGTTGCCACTGCAAGCATGTCAGCCACTGAACAGTCACATTGCAACAAGGTGACTTTCTGCTTCCTGACACCTTCCCATCAGCTGAGGTCTCTAAGCACATGTAGTTCTTCTCCAGCATCTCTGTCTCCTCCATCACCAGGGAAGACAGCAGGAAACCAAGGCAACCAACGTGGAGCAGGTTTGCTTTGTTGGCTGGTTGGGATTACAGAGAAATGCCATCCTTCTCCTTCAGAGTGCCTTGATTTGGTTTGTGAATCATGTATTCTCCACGTGGCCAATATTTATATTTAGAGCTGATATGCATTCCTTTTGGTACTGAGCATTCATTTGGGAAGTCCTGAATGATACTTGAATCTTTTGATTTAGATTTAAGAAAAATAATACCTGAGTCTCAAAATGACACAACTGGTTCACTGAAAACCAGATTTTAATCCCAGTCTCCAGGTCAAACAAAATCCTAAAGCGTTTAAATGAAATCACTAGAAGCCCGGTGCACGAAATTTGTGCACGGCGGGGGGTTGTCCTTCAGCCCAGCCTGTACCCTCTCCAATCTGGGACTCCTGGAGGGATGTCCTGGTGGGATCGGGCCTAAACGGGCAGTCGGACATCCCTCTCACAATCCAGGACTGCTGGCTCCCAACTGCTTGCCTGCCTGCCTTCCTGATTGCCCCTAACCGCTTCTGCCTGCCAGCCTGATCACCCCCTAACCATTCCGCTGCCAGCCTGGTTGATGCTTAACTGCTCCCCTGCCAGCCTGTTTGCCCCCAACTTCCCTCCTCTGCCAGCCTGGTCACCCCTAACTGCCCTCTCCTGCAGGGTTGATCACCTCCAACTGCCCTCCCTTGCAAGCCTGGTCCCTCACAACTGCCCTCCCTTGCAGGCCGGGTGCCTCCCAACTGCCCTCTCCTGCTGGCCATCTTGTAGTGGCCATCTTGTGTCCACATGGGGGCAGGATCTTTGACCACATGGGGGCAGCTATATTGTGTGTTGCAGTGATGATCAATCTGTATATTACTCTTTAATTAGATAGGATAGAGGCCTGGTGCACAGGTGGGGGCCAGCTGGTTTGCCCTGAAGGGTGTCCCGGATCAGGTGGGGGTTCCCTTGGGGTGTGGGGCGGCCTGAGCGAGGGGCCTGTGGTGGTTTGCAGGCTGGCCACGCCCCCTGGCAACCCAAGGGGAGGCCCTGGTATCTGGAATTTATTTTCCTTCTACAATTGAAACTTTGTAGCCTGGGGCGGAGCCAAGCCTGCTGCTCTCTCCAGGGCGGCAGCCATTTCTGTGGCAGTTAATTCACCTTCTACAATTGAAACTTTGTAGCCTTAAGCAGGTGAGCCCAGCCAGGGTGTGCGGAAAGCTTTGCTTCCCCTGTTGCCGCCAGCAACCCTGGCCTACTCTCTCAAGCTCCATTCTGCCGCCATTTGTTTGAATTTGTTTACCTTCTATAATTGAAACTTTGTAGCTTGAGTGGAGGCTTAGGCCTGCAACGGCTATGGAAAGCTTGGCTTGCTCTGTTACCTGGGAAACCTTGCTCTCTGTGGCTGTAGCCATCTTGGATTGGGTTAATTTGCATACTCGCCCTGATTGGCTGGTGGGCGTGGCTTGGCTGGTGGGCGTAGCTTATGTAGCAGAGTAATGGTTAATTTGCATATTACCATTTATTAGAGAGGATTGGTAAATTGAGTGGGATTGGGGATAAGGTATAAATTCAAAGATAAATACAATATAGCCTTAGAGTTATTGGAATCAGGGAGAACGGTGAAATAACCTCTATTCTTTCCTTCTTTTTCTTCTCCTTTTCCTTCCTTCCTTCCTTCCTTCCTTCCTTCCTTCCTTCCTTCCTTCCTTCCTTCCAGAAACATGCATTCAACCTCAAATATTACAGGAATTTTGCAAGATGCTAGGAATACAAACAAACAAAATAGATCTGTTCCCTGATCTTGAGGGACATAGTCTGCTGAGGGACACATTGACCTCCAAGTTAACTTATATGAGGTGGGGGAAAAATCAATTTTAGAAAAGAACCAAGAATGAAGAGCCATTAGCCCCTAGGAGAAAGGAGTATTTAATACTGAGTTTAGGGACTGGGGAATTTTGCAGTGAGGTGGTGATACCTGAGCTGGTTGCTTAAAGATTGGAAATTTCAGCCAAAGGGGGAAGAACACTTTAGACTGAGGGGACAGGGTAAGATCTAAAGTGCATGGCAGTTTTAGAGAACAGCTCTGGTAGCCTACACGGAGGGGGTTTTAGTGACACTGAGGAGAGGCAGAGGTGGGCCAGGATCCTGTGTTGAAGAGTGTGACACCTCTAGCATCCGAGAGAACAAGAGCATTCACTGGCTCCCACAGCTGCGGTCCCGTCTCTCACTCACAGGCATTCTGAGTAGGTGCCCTCCAAGGAGAGAGACGTGCAGGGAGAGATTTGTGGCAGGGTTCCCTAATTAGGCTCCTCAGGGGAATTTACAGACTGTCTCATCTAACTCGATCAGTACACACTGAGAGATAGAAGGCAATTACCAGCTTGGCCAGAAACACAAAGTGAGGGAAGGACCTAGTGGGGGAATGTGGAGCGGCTTCAGCAGGCAGGAAGTGCAGGGAATTGGCCTGGACAGATTCTCCCACCCTGTTCCTTCCCTGCTCACCCCCGTACCCTTTTGCCTCTGGAAAAGATGGGGCCTAGGCAAAATTGGGAAGGCCCATCCACTCATTTGACATGTGAAGAGGTCTGAGGAATCGCCCCATTAGCCTCAAACAGACTATTTTATTAAAGATTCACTCTTTAGCCCAGCCGGTGTGGCTCAGTGATTGAGCTTCGACCCAAGAACCAAGAGGTCATTGGTTCGATTCCCGGTTAGGGCACATGCTCGGATTGCAGGCTCCATATCCAGTTGAGGCTGTGCAAGAGGCAGCTAGCTGATCAATGATATTTCTCTATCAGTGTTTCTATATCTCTATCCCTCTCCCTTCTTCTCTCTCTAAAAATCAATAAAAATATATATATTTTAAAAAAGATTCACTTTTTGCCCAAATGATTTTCCTTTGGCTTGTTTTGACACCATGTATGTTTTACATGGGTGTCTTGCTGTTAGCATTACAAATTAAAGTTAATTTTCTAAAGTAAAAATTTTCTAGATTTAATTTACTTACAGGATATTTTTCCTTACATGATATTCTTCTACTATCCCCCCTTTTTTGATTTAAATATTAGGAGGCTTTTGGAAATTTTATAATGTAGTCTTGATAGCTTTTAAATTTTAAATTTTTTGCACTAAAATATGACTGTTTTAGGTTCATTACACATTACCACCATTTGTCCACCATCCAGAACTGAAATATCATTGCTGACATGTACACATAAGGAACTGTTTGACATTGAAATTGGGACTCAAAAGAACTGTTGGCCCAGAAAGAAACTCTCTACAGACTGATTCATTTGCCTCTCAGCATAACCATTATTGCTTGTCTCATTTTCGGTTCTTATAAGTGTATTTCTAATAGCACATGATCTCACTCATCTAGGGGAAATCATGAATAACATAGACTGATGAACAAGAACAGACCAGGAGACAAGGAGGCATAGATCAGACTGTCGAACCAGAGAGGGAAGGTAGGGGAGGGTGGGGATAAGGGGGAGAGATCAACCAAAGGACTGTGTGCATGCATATGAGCCTAACCAGCGGTCATGGACAACAGGGGGGTGGGGACATGCGTGGGGAGGGGTTTGGGATGGGAATGGGGGGATGAGGACAAATATGTGATACCTTAATCAATAAAGAAATTTGAAAAAAAGATTCACTCCTTTAGCTGAAGAAAAATAAAAGATAAAATATGGGACAAACTCTTTTGAGGAAGTAGGATCGCCATGTTGAAAGCATTGGGTCAAAAGTCAAGAGACCTGACCTCATTTGACTCTGCACCTGAGAGGCTGTGTGACCTCATCTGCAGTTTGCCAGCATGCTGCCTGTTCCAAAATTCTGGAGAGCTTTTAAATCTCTTGATTTCCAGGTTCCACCCAGATTCACTGAATTGGGAACTCCAGAAGCTGGACCTCAAACCTGGAATGTATAGGTGTTTGTGTGTGCTTGTGTGTATCTGTGGTACTCATTGGTGCTATTCACCAACTATTTCCTGTTCAGTTCACTCCTGGGAACCAGGTCAGGTTGTATTTTGTGGTTCTCTTGTGGTTGGGTGGGGCTGTGGGACTAGTTCCAGCCCCTGAGTTGTGAGTGGAAGGGGCCAGGGTCTGCTCCTGGCTGGAGCATTGAATGGCCAGAGTGAGACAGTCCCCATTTCTCTTTTCCTTCTGGCACTGTGATAAGCCCTTTGGGATCCCTGAGTGACCCCAGTGAGCAGAGCATCCTGCCTACCTGCAGTGGACATGGAGCCTGAGTGAGAAGTAACCTTTGTCCTTATAAGCCACAAAGATGGGAAGCTTGTTTGTTAGCGTGGCATAACATAGCTGAGACCAACTTAGATCATCCTCGGGGGATTCTCACACAGCCAGCCCGATGCTGGCCAGGCAGGCCTCTGAGAACCCTTGGCTAGGTGACCTTTCGGGTTGGTGAAAGGGGTACCTAGGGTGGGGGCAGGAGAGCTCTCAGAGGGAGCAGCCATACGTGGGAGCAAGGGGACGACACATTCCCAATTTTCATATCATCATTAGGCTGAGAGCCAACCCAGCAGCTGGAATTTCTACTTTATCATTTCAATTTTTCCTTGGACTAGCATTTTTAAACGAATGGATGGATAGTCTTTTGGGGGGGTTTTCTCATGGATGAAGATGGTCCCTTAAAATTCTGCTGCCTGGAAACTCTCATGATTTTGAGGCCTAAGCTCCTTCGCACCACAATTTGGGTCACCTTGACCCATTTTTGGGTGAAGAACCATCCTGGAATTGTCCTGCTGTTAGCACTGGGAGTCCCAACTTGGGGAAATTCCTCCATCCTGGGCAAACAGACAGTTGGTCACCCGACGGGCCACTTTGTTTCTTTCCAATAACGTCACCATGACAATAAGCTCTCACCACCCCACGGGATGGTTGGCAAAGTTAGATTTCAAGCTCTTTCCGTGTGCTCTAGCTCAAGTCAGGAAAAAAATAAACCCCCAACAGCTTCTGTTCTACAGAGAGAGTTTACAGATTTCAATATGCCAGCCAAAAAGAAAAAAAAAAGTCTCAGCAGGATTCCTTTGCCAGCTTGATAGGCAATGGCGGAGCTGGGTGTCTTCCAGCAGAGTTTTCTGTCCCTGAGCTGGTTCTGAACCTCACAGCTCTGCCACTTGACGGCATCCAGGTTTCCAGGCGCTGGCAGGGATGCCACAGTCTGTCACCATCCGGCTGCTTTTGATTTTCCTGATCTAACTATTAGACAAGATGTCTTTGGGAGGATGTTTAGTGCTTGGGTGGCTTGTTTTCCAGGCAGTTGGGCCCCAGAGTAGATTTGCTTCAGAAAATATTATTAAATGTTGGAGACTCGTCTGTCCTCTACTTGAAGAGTCTGCTTAAAGAGTTATAAGGTTAGACTCTGTGCTGTAATTAAATAAATTCATTGACCTTTTGTTGAAAATGGTAATCAGGAACTGGGTGATGAAGAACTGAATGGGAACTTGTTGGGGAATGGCTGAAACCCTGAGCAATTAAAGCTGGTACCGCATTGTCTTCTCCTCTGGCTTATACAAGGTATTATGAAGTGGCTAAGATGCTTATATTTAACTTTAAGAAAAAAACCTCTGAAGTGAGCTATTTGCTTGAATGTCCTTCTACTCTGCAGCCCAATAGAAAACAGGATTTGAGGAAAGGCCAGATTGCCTCTAACTCGATCACCCTTCTCTGTCCTCTTTCTTTCTTTCTTTCTTTCTTTCTTTCTTTCTTTCTTTCTTTCTTTCTTTCTTTCTTTCTTTCTTTCTTTCTTTCTCTTCCTTTCTTCCTTCCTTTCCTTCCTTTCCTTCCTTCCTTCCTTCCTTCCTTCCTTCCTTCCTTCCTTCCTTCCTTCCTTCCTTCCTTCCTTCCTTCCTTCCTTCCTTTCTTTCTTTCTTTCTTTCTTTCTTTCTTTCTTTCTTTCTTTTCTTCTTTCCCCTTCCTTCCTTCCTTCCTTCCTTCCTTCCTTCCTTCCTTCCTTCCTTCCTTCCTTCCTTCCTTCCTTCCTTCCTTCCTTATTGATTTTCAGAGAGAGAAGAAGGGAGAGGGAGAGAGAGAGAAACATCAATGTGAGAGCAGAACATTGATCGACTGCCTCCAAGGACCAAACCCACAACCAGGCATGTGCCCTAGCTAGGAATCAAACCAGCAACCTCTCAGTGCATGGGATGATGCTCAACCAACTGAGCCACACCAGCCAGGGGATCCTCCCTCTTTTAACTCCCAGTGTGCATGGGTCCCAAAGCAAAGGTTGTTGTTGAAACAATTTGCCCTTAGAGCCGTGGTCGGCAAACTGCGGCTCGCGAGCCACATGCGGCTCTTTGGCCCCTTGAGTGTGGCTCTTCCACAAAATACCACGGCCTGGGCAAGTCTATTTTGAAGAAGTGGCGTTAGAAGAAGTTTAAGTTTAAAAAATTTGGCTCTCAAAAGAAATTTCAATCGTCGTACTGTTGATATTTGGCTCTGTTGACTAATGAGTTTGCCGACCACTGCCTTAGAGCAATGCACAAAAGGAAAAGAGGGTTGCAAAAGTCAAAATCCACTTCCAGGGAAACCGAATTAGGAAGAAAGGAAAAAATGAGATGTCAAATACAATGAGTGGAAAGGAAGGAAGGAAAGGGAGGTCATTTCTGAAGACTGGGATGGCCCAGGCGGGAGGCAGAGTCCTGGGTGCCAGGGAATAAGGCTTGAGCAATGCTGGGAAAAGCTTCCTGTTTCATATAGTTACTCTGGCAAAGGAACCACAACATAAGAAATTCTACTATTTCTTCTTTTAGATTAAGTTTGGTTCTTCCCACAAAACTTTGACTATATTGAAATCTCCCTTGGAATGGGATAACATGTACATATGAGTAGATTTATCACCTAGATTTTATTCTGCCAGCAGCAAAGCATGGCATCTGAGGGGTAGGAGCACCTAGAGGCGAAAAGGTATAGAAAAGAGTGTGACATGCAACAAACACTATTTGTTCGACTTCCTAGCCTCATCCCAACAAGGAGTAGATTAGAGGAACAGGCAGGTCTGAATCTCCCAGCTATTCCTGTCGCTCTAGCCCCGGCCACCACTGCATTCTTATGACCACATGCCTTTGTCCCCAGATCCCATGTATAGGAAGACATGTATTTATCACAGTGGGTTCTCAAAGTGTGACCTTGGACCTGGATCATCCATACCTTCTGGGAACTTCTGAGAAAAGCAAATTCTCAGGCCCCACCACAGATCTTCTGAATCCGAAATACTGGGATTGGGGCCTGACATTCTGTGTAGAAAGCCTACTAGATGATTTTGTTAAAAAGTTTGATCATTTGTATTCCTAACAGGGGATAAGATGATACAGTTGATCTGAGGGCCACAAATTGAGAACCAGTTTATAAGCTTGGGGAAATTATCATTCCCTATCAGAGTTCAGCAAACTATAGCCAGTGGTCTAAAACCAGGCCATCATCCCCTTTGCAAATGAAGTTTTATTGGAACATAGCCATGCCCATCAATTTACATATTGTCTATGGTTGCTTTCATGCTACAAGGACAGAGTTAAATAGTTGTGACAGAGACCATATGGCCCTCAGAGCCTAAAACATTTATAGAAAAAGATTGTTGACTCCTGGTCTACACAGACAAATCCTCTTTGGGACCAACTACATGGCTCCTGGCCAAATCAAATGTAAGCAAAGACAACAATAATAACACAATGGGGAGTGGGCATTTGCATTTTTTTTTTCTGCCTAAAAATGAAAGGGCTTTCTCCACAGCTGAGAAAGCAGCTTTGGTTGAGATCAGAAGCCTCTGGTAGAGGCTGTTGCTGGCACTGTGCCCCAGGCCACCCTAAGACTGATGGCTAGACCAGTGGCGGGATTGCAGGTGCACAAAAATGGAGAGGTAGGAATGCTGGGCTGTCAGCTGTGTGCAGAAGAGGCCACATTTTAGCAGTCCAAGCATCCCTTGACTTAAAAAAGAAACAAACAACGGCAGATTTTTTAAGGCAGCATGCTCATGATTCTTTCAGATGAACATGTCTATAAAATGAAAGCTTTTATATCAAGGGACTATTTGATTATTTTGGACTCTTTAAAAAAAGGGTGGTGGTGTTTGAACTCTTTCCTTTAGCAGATAAGAAACTCCATTTTTCTTTCTATGGTATCAAAAATGCTTTCTCCACACGCTGCAGTTGCCAGGTTTTCCAGAACAAGAGCAATCTGTAAATGTCTGACACTGGAGAATGGCATTAGGTCAGACTTCCAATTTGGATTTGTGGTTCAGTCTCCAGTACTCATGGGAGGGGGCTTGGAGGCTCTGTCTTGAAAATAAGATATTTTCACCTTTTCTTAAGAAATACAGAAAATGGGAATAGCCATTTGGAGACAGCAATTATGGAAGGTCAAAAAGACAATGTAGTAGAGTGGTAAGAAATAACCACCCGAATTCGACTAGAACCTGAGTACCCACTTTGAAATCTCGGTCCTGTAATTTTCTTCTGCTGCTGCCTTGGGCAGGTTACTTAACCGTCACCTCTCTGGACCCATTTCCTAATTATATATATATATATATATATATATATATATATATATATATATATATATATCATATCTACATCATATCATATCTACATCATATCTACATCAAAGATTCAATTAAATTTGATGTGATCAATTCCTAACCCAGTATAGGGATAATTAATGTTACCTTCATTCACTTCCCTAGCCAGTTGATAGAATTTTTCCTTTTATATTTTATAATTTCTTTGTTCTATAATTTTGGAAAATTTAACAGAACTGAGAAAAGAGAAGCTTTGGGGGGAAAAAATTTTGTTGATTTAAGAAAACTAACAGAACAGTACTGGGTTAACAGCTTTACAAGATGCTGGAGAAGAGTTGCCAGCCAAAGAACAAGGATTCTAGGCACATCCTAACACCTATGGAGTGGGGAGGGGATGGAGGGTGGAACTAAGTATAAAGATGATTCATTCTAATGAAACAGAGTTCTAGCCCTGCCTAGGATATTGACCAACCAAGTCACTTTTACTCCTGAGCTCCTCAAGAGTGAAGTAGCTCCAACAGCATTTTCCTTTTTCTAAAAGGCATGTGACTGAGATGGGAGGATGGCACATGGAAAAAAAGAAAGAGCTCCAGATCCTATATAATAAAAGCCTAATATGCAAATCGACCAAACAGGGAAACGATGGATCGGTGGGGGGCAGGGCTGGTGAGTGGGTGGCGCCAAACCAGCCAAGGCGGGTGCCAGTGGGCAGAGGGAGGGGATGACCATTGGGAGAGCAGCAGCAACCAGTGGCTGCTGAGGGGCGATGGGGGGCGGGGCCGGGGCTGGTGCTGTCCCCCCATCAGCCCACCATCCCCCCATTAGCCCGCCTGTCGCCTCCCGCAGAGGGAGGCCAGACTGCGGCTTAGGCATCAGTTGGACATCCCCCGAAGGCTCCCGGACAACGAGAGGGCACTGGGCTGAGGGACCCCCTGAGTGCACAAATTTTCGTGCACTAGGCCTCTAATTGATAATAATTATTAATAGTATCTCAGCCTTTGTAGGTGGCATGTGTGCAATAACTTACAAATCATTAGGAGGAGAATCTTTGTGATCTTCATAAATAAATATAGCTTGTCAACGTGTGTTTTGTTATTAAAGGCCGTGCACATTAATCTTATAAGGAATAAATTAATTAGTTTAGAGGAAAGGCCTGTAGTGTTCTTGCTATTCAATGTGAATTCCCATTCAGGTCACTGCTCATTTTTACCTCCTCAGAGAGGATTTCCCATCCACCAGTCCATCTAGCCTCTCTCTTGCCCCTAGCCCACTTCACTGTCTTGTTATTTGAAATGATATGCTATATTTATCTGATTAGTTGCTTATTGTCAGTCTCTCCAACAAAATGAAAAAGGCTTTTGCCTTCTTCATTGCTGTCTCCTCATGGCTTAGAGCAGGTACTCAACAAACAAGTATTTGATAAAAGCATTAATTCCCCCCAAAACAATTAAAATAAAAATCTAGCTAGAATTTGTATCCCATTGTAAAAGGGAGGTTTTAAGTCAAACAGACTCAGTAGTCTCCTGTTTTAGAGAGACTCGCCTCTACTTCTGGGTTCAAGGTTATCATTCATTTGCTCATTTCTGATCCTTATGCATTTATTTCCAGTTTTACTGTACTGGTATAGTTAACACAATATTGAATATTATCAAAATAATGAGCATCGTTTTATGCTTCGCAATATCAAAGGGAAAGCTTTCAACATTTCACCGATACGTATATAATATTTGCTGTAGGATTTTTGAGATGCCCTTTTTCAGGTTAGGGAAGTTCCCCTTCTATTCCTATTTTGCAAAGATTTTAAAAAATCATGTATGGATGATAATGTAAACACAGAATTATGAAGGGGATGGTAAAGTATGGGAAAAACAGACCGCATTATTTTTAGCTTTCTATTAAAAAAAAATAAAACTCTGTTGGAAATATTCGGAGATTTATGTCAGGGTTGGAAAGACATGGAAAGGAATTGGAAGAACCCTCTCCACCCCTCTGTCACACATACACAAACACAAAAGAGTTCTGGGACCAGCCCACAACAGGCAGGATTGTGGGAATTAGTGTTTAGACTCCCAAGGAGACTGCTTCAAAATAGATGGCACTCATCTGAATGGACAAGACTGAACTTTTTAAAAAAAATTTTAATAAAATGTTTTATGTAACCTAGTATATCCAAAACAGCATTTCAACATGGAAACTGTATAAAATTATTAAGGAGATATATATTTTATATGCGGCCTTTGAAATTTGATATATATTTTATCATTTTGGAGTAGCCACATGGTAAGTGGTCGATAGCCACATGTGGCTAGTGGCTGTTGTATTGAACTATGCAGATCTTGGACATATTGCCTATGTTTCAGTCAACCTACTTAAAATTGTCCCACTACTCTTAAACTCCAGTGATGATTAAAGGATAAGCCTAGGTTGCACATAACATTCTGTAGGCAACATTATGACATCTTTTCCCCAATGTAACCAGCGTGGGTGAGTCGTGGCGATTGTTAATAGTGGTTCTCTTGGGGGGCCCCACAGTTACCTCAGAATAGTTCATCTGCCAAAACTACTTGAACTTGTTTTTAATAAGACGTAACTCTGTAGTCTCTCTGGAGTATCTGTCCCTTAGATACATCCCATTCCTCAGACAACCCCACACCCTGTTCATCTTCACTTCCACACCTTTGCTGCCTCATCCTCTCTCCAGGGATGCCCTCCTTCTTGCCCCATAGCAGCTCAAATCGCACTTTACTGCCAGGTCCCTTCTCTTCTGTGGACCTTCCTCTTACTAATCCAGCCTCCACTACTTTCCTCATTGTCCCCGGCAATCACACAGCACCCCTAAGCATTTCATCCCCTCCTTTTCTGTAATAATTAATTGCTTTTCTGTAATAATCATTCCAAGTCCCTATGCATGTCTTCCCCTTCGGAGCCACCTTTTAAATGTAAGGAATAAGCTTCCTAACCTCTCGTGGTACAGCAGAGGACACTAACTCCCTCAATAAATACTCATGAGTTAAATAATAACAACCAATGTGGGACAATAAGTGGTGAGGTCTTATTTCTCCCTCCATTTCCCTCATTCTAGGGAGGGTTGAAGGGATGTTCAAAAGAAGATAGCTTGATCTAGTTAAGGAATATGTGATTAATCTATTCATCTGCACAAACTGGAACCTTCAGTTGCCAAGCTGAACGTGGTTACCACAGTAGCACCGGGAAGAGGATGCTAACGAGAAAAGGCTTTTTCGTACCTTTAATACCTTTCTGTCACCAGCTGAGAGTGAGTGACACCAAAGCTTAGGGAGAGAACACAAGCCCAGGAACTGGCTGACTCGTGCTGGAGGCCGGATCCATCCCTCGTAGTAGTGAGGGAGCTAGAATAAGACAAATGCTGACTCTGCCGTGTTCTAAAAATGAGCCCACAGCAGTGCAGTCTATTTTCAAAGGGAAGGACCAGAAGTGGCGGAGGAAGTTGGACTGAGGAACAGAAAGCTGCGGAGGAGTTTGGCCCTCCGGGATATCACACCGTGTTGATTCCGGGCAGAGGAGGGGTGAAGAGAAACTTCTTTCTCGGCTGACTTGTGCAAGGGAGGAAGCTGCCTCCACAACCATGTGTCACCTTCTCTCCTTTTCTGAACATGGTGAAGGCAAGCCCTGTGAGGCTAGAAAGGAAAGAAAAAGAATGTTTGTTGCCAGACCTCAAAGGGATTCCACACGTTTGCCTCATGTAGATACCATGAAGCTGTTCAGCACCGTCTTTGCACTAATCCTTGCAACTACCAATTAATTGACAGTTTTGCATATTTTTGTGTACCAGCTTTATTCTGTTCTCTTCAAGTCCCAGAAAGAACGCAGTGGGAGCTCCTGTTCCAGGGGTCAGTGAAACTTGGAACTGGCCCAGGATATAAGTGAACTTAATAATTATATGTCAGACACCGAGCGTTATTGAGTGCTGCTCACTGCAGACATTGAAATACTCTTAAATAAGCGAAGACGACAATTTGTGAGCTGTTTTACATGCAAGCTCTTGTTAGTATTCTGCCATTCTATTCATATGATATAAAGTAAAACTTCCCTGAATTAGTCTTCTTAAGCTTCTTTGTTCAAAATGTTGCAGTAATGGGCTTGCACTCTGTAATCCTGAGAGCGCTCATTCTTTCTGGATACAAATGCTTGCCCAGCCCAGTTTTCATTTATCAAGACAAATGCCTGGTGTTTCTCTCTGTGTCCTTAATCGATAGGTTTCCAGACGCACTTGACTTGTAGTTGCAAAGCTGGGCATTTTCATTTGTGAAGGCCAAGGGTTTCAAGCATTTGCAAAAGGAAGCTGGTGTTGCAATTCTTTTTTCTTTTGCCTAAGAAAACAATAGGTTGTGGATTTAAGGTAAACGTTCCCAAAGCAGAATGTATCATTTTAGGAAGCTCTCTCTTTCCAGGTTTGAATACCTAGGTATACTGCCAATGGTGTGCATGGGCGTCTGTGAGAGCAGGCAGACTAGTGACTGAAAAGACTGAGACCTCACATCCTCCTTCCTTCCTACTTTATACCTTGTTACCATATATGGAAAACACCTGCTCAGTCCTGCCCAAGGTTGGTGCTTTTAAAGGATGGTCAAACTCAGCCAACGGAAAGGCTGAAATACTGCCATTTGTGACAACGTGGATGGACCTTAGGAGTATTATGCTAAATGAAATAAGTCAGATGGAAAAGGGCAAGAACCATCGGATTTTGCTCATGTATGGGACATAAAATAGCAACAAATGAACAAAACAAACAGACAAACTCAAAGACACAACAGAAGGGTGGTTACCAGAGGGGAAAGGGATTAGGAGAAGAATGAAGAGGGGAAAGGGAGTCCAATTTATGGTGAAGGGGGGAGACTAGACTCTGGGTGGTAAACACAAAATGCAGTGTCCAGATGATGGGTTATAGAATTGTACACTTGAAACTTAATTACATAATGTCATTAACCATTGTCGCCCCAATAAACTTATTAAATAGAGAAGTTTTTTGAAAAAAAAGATAGTGAAACCAAGCTAAAATATTATTACCTCAAAAATTAGGGGCAGTGTGCTGATGACTAGTATTGAGAAGGTTTAACAACACAATGAGCCCAGAAGGTTCTGGTGAAACTACCTGGCTAGGTAAACCTTGTTTTAATGACTTTGAAGGGCTGAGGAACATTTCCCATTTGAACAGGGCTTGTTTTGTGTTTCTCTAAAGAGAGAGCTAATCATTCTAATGCATATATTGGCCCGATGTAATTTTTCATGCCTAGTTAGCACTAACCTTGCTGTTTGCAGGCAGGTGGAGCTAACTCAGATGGACCTATTTCAACATGTAGATTATGGAAGTTGTAAAAAGAAGTTAGAAATGTTCTTTTGGCTAATTTTGTTTAAAAACTGGAAAATTAAAATTCAAAATATAGATATTGAGAGCAGGACAGCCACTCTTCATTCTTTGATACTTAAAATGCATCTTTTCCATCAGAGCGAGACAGACATTCCTCACCAATATTTGCTTAGATGTGGCCCCAAAGAGCTCAGTCCATGACACATCTAAATCAATCAACCAGATACAGTATTCAATATTTCTACTTATTCCTCTCTGCAACCCTGACCCCCAAACCCTCCCAATAGCTACAGGACCAAAAGAACATTATAGGGGGGTCTAAAGCTTTCTGGCAAATACTCAATTTAATAAAACATATGATTTCTACTGCCCCAGGTTTTCTGGGTAAGCCTTATCTGCCTGGGTATATATTTAATAGCAATATTCATTTTCCAACATTTTCAGTGACAATTATTCTAAACGTGGGGATGGACAGTAGCCATGTAATCACTCAGGAAATTTATATGAGCAGCACTGGGGCTGGGAAGCCTGAGGTCCCTGGGGATTCTATTTTAGTGGCTCTGGCATTCACATAACCAGTTACTTCAATTCAGATTTCTTTCATCTTAATTAGGACAGGCGACGTAATGACACAGTCAAACACATATGGTAGAATTAACAAACAGTTGGGATGACTCCTGGATGCTGATCTGGTGGTATTTACTAGAATATATTGATTTGCACATGTAAAAATATTGGGCTTCGGAGTAGGACTTGACACTGTGCCTTGAGGCAAGAGAATTAATATACTTTGGCTACCAGAACCCCGTGGATAATCAGAAGCTAGGCCTTGTTTTACAAAGCACTTGAAAGCTGTGTGGCCTGGCAGAGTGGAGCAGGGTTAGCTGGAACTCCCACTTGAACACTGCTAGCTGAGAGACCATGCATTAGTCACCGAAACTCTCTGTGACTCAGTGTACTCCTCTAATAAATGGGAAAGAGACCAACTCACACTTGTTATTTATGGGAAGTAAATGAAATAGAGTATGTAAAGAGTTGGGCACAAATTCTCTGTAGAGAGAACCATGAGTACCTGGAGACCTACTGGACATGTTTGACTTTCTCTACTCTGCACACTCCTGAATTGTCTATGTGTTTAGATTACACTAACTTCAAGAAAGTTCTGGGAACAGTTCACATGGGAAGCCAAGCTGCCTTTGTGAAAAAATGAAATTATAAATACTCCTGCTTTAGAATGATGCTCCCCACCTCCTGGGGAGCAGTAATGGCTTGGCTCCTGGCAGCCTGTGTGAAGATGTCTGTGTGTCCTTCCCATTTCCTTCCGTAGGAACGTTAGAAACTCCTTTTCTCTGGTATATTAAGAACCCCATATTCACGAGAATAACAGTCTCAACCCCCAAAGACCATCTGATGAAGAGGGTTGCTCTTTGTTCTTTACTTCCATTCTACTCACTCTTTCTTCTACGTCTGATCTTGAGAACCATTACCCTGTGTGTGTGTGTGTGTGTGTGTGTGTGTGTGTGTGTGTGTGTACGTGTACCTGGGGAAAAACAACTACTGAGTGTATGTTTATATATAGATGTATTTTCAGCTCCCTAACTAGAATGTAAGCCTTTGAAAACAAGACCTTTAATGTAAAGCTGGTTTTTTTCCATAGCTTTCATTGAGTGCCTACCTCCAATAAACAAGTATTTATTTTTAAAGCATGCACTGTTGTGCTAATATCATAGTAATTATAAAATATACAAAAAGTAGACACTTTCAAAAGAAAGGAATTAAAAATGCAAATATAAATACTTCTAATGTTTCATCCCACACCGCCGTGGGCTGTCTTATGGGCACAAACACGCATTTTGGAGACGACTGCCCCACAACACTGAGGAAGCCACCCTGGCCACCCACGACCCACATGTGTGTTCAGGGTTGCTTTTTTTTTTAATTTAGCATAGATTCTTTTTTTTAAAATTGTTGACAGTATTATAGATGTTCCCTACCCCCCCTTCCCCCCTGCCACTCAGCCCCCACCCCACCCAAGGCCTTTTTATTTCCCACCAGCCTCCTGCCCACCATGCTGTCTCTCTTCAGTGCCTCTCTCCCCGTGCACGTTGACTCTGTAGGGATCTAAGGGGACACCTGGGAGATGAATTTCTTACTTCACTTACACTCATGCCCTCCATAATTATTTTCTTGGATGTAAAGGGTGCACTAGAGTCCCGAATTTCCCCTCTTGTTAATAAATGCAAGAATCCCTCAGAGGCTGCTGGCTTACAAGGAGCTCACAGTCTGCCCTGCCAGGGTTCTTGTTCCGACATTAAGAAGGGTTCAGCAATCTGGAGAAAGGCTGTGTGTAACTTAAGTAGGAGTCCAGAGACGAAAGATAATTTTGAAAGGCATTGGGGGTCAGAGGAGCCTAGCTAAAGGAGCTAAGTTCTCCTTGTCTCAGGACCCCTTGCTTTTTATTAACACAAATTGTCCTAAGGCAAGGTGGAGATATACACTTCAAAGGGTAGGGTTTTGTCTACAGAGTCCATTGTCAGATTGGGGAATAGCCTACGGCTGTTCAGGTGTTTGGCCAACAGGAGGCAATAACATGTAGATTAAGATGCCCTGAGCTGTCTGGCAGCAAACAATCATCCTTTTCAGGTTTGGGGAAATGCCTTTCAGCCATTCCAGCAGGCGATAACAATTGACTCAGCCCTTGTTGAGTCCCCAAGTTCCATCAACCTTTCGATGAAACTCTTGCAATTATGACATGCTGGAATTGGCTTCCGGCACTGCCCAGTGTTTCAATGTTAGGTGTGCTACATGGAATGGCTGCCCATGAAAGTCATGGGAAAAGTTCTTTGCAGAACCAATCTGGCTTTTCATTCCAGGGTGCAGCTGAAGGTTTGGTAAAGAGGTGGTGGGGATAGGATGAGGTATGTAGAACCTGGCCTATCTTGAGGATTTTCAGGGAGCCTACACAACAGTTCTCTCACCAAACATGTGGGGAGGCCCTACTAGTTTAGAACTCTAAGATAGGATTGTTATTTTCAGGGAGTTTTCAGTCTTCCTATGAGGACAAAATATGGACTGGAGAAACTAAATTGCACTACAAGCAGCTGATAATGACAGGAAACAGCAACGTCATGCAGAGGAAGATCTGTCTCTGCTATCTGAGTCCTGCCAACCCACATATGAGTCCATGGCTGCCCCAAAGATATGCCTGGATTGCCTAGAGTTGGTCATGCATACTGAACAGGGTGCTGGGCACAACCGTGGCAGAGGGCCAGAGCCACTCTCAGTGAATAGGATCTACCTGGAAACGGCAGACCACAAAGCAAAATTTAGCAAGTGGGCAGGTCTTATCAATGGAAGATTTTTCATCACAAAAAGCTAAAACATAAAAATCATTCAATTGTAAAACAGTCTGCAACCATCCATTTCAGCAGCCATATCATATTACTGCACCACGTTCTCAACCATAACTCTTCCTTCAGGCTCTTGGCCTCCATCATCCTGCTCCATTACCGGCACTGTTACTCTCTATACCCCACAGAGGCCACACCACACTCCTCAGGAGCCTACGTCATAAGGAGAGCCCCTCTGTGGCAGCCACAGTTCCAAGCACCTGAGAGTCAAGGCCAGCCATAATTAATTCTTCACATGGTTCCCAAATGTGATCTTTTCATTTGCTTCCAATGCCCCCTAGGGAGGAAAATATGTTAACTGTCAGTGACCTAGAAAGAAGGAGAAAAGATTTATAAAGGTTTGATGTGAATGCTGAAAAATGTTTAAATTTCCTGAGGTTGTTTCCTGGTCTGGTCTCCCTTCATTTGCAAAGAACACCAGCAATGCATTTAGAGACTATAAAACTGCCGTCTGCAAAGTTAACAGCTGTTGTACCCCAGGTCCCTTATAAGCCTCTTGTCAATCAAAGACAGCTGCTCTAATTTAGACTGATACGTTTTTCTTTAGACTACTGAAATCCCCTCCTGATTGATCTCCCCGCCTCCAATCACTGCCTCCTCAATCCATCCTCCACACTGCTGCCAGTATCTTTCTGCAATGCAGATTGGATGATATTTTATCCTTGCTTAAATACTCCGATAGCTCTACATTACACACAGGTTACATTTCAAATTCATGAAACGTGGCATTCAAGTCTTTCTTATACTAGTCCCAATCGATCTTTCTGTCTCAAGATCCCTAGCTGTAAATTGACCCACTGTCCATCTGTTAACCATACCATGTGCCTTCTTGTTTAGGTGTGTCTCTTCACTCAAACTGGTTCCTCTGTTTGGAACACCTTCCCCCACTTTTTTACCTGATGAACACCTCCTCTCCCTTCAAGTCTTAGCTCAGATCCTTCTTTCCTGGGAAGCCTCTTTCAAACACAAGCAAGCAGAGGTCCTCACTCACCTCTCTGCTCCCACCCACCTCCTACTTAGTCTTGTTGTGCACTCACCATTGGTATAGACGGATCCTTGTCTAATTATTGTCATTCCTCCCTCTGTTCCTCTAGACACAGTGATATCCCAGGGCTACTCAATAGACCCTCCATGAATGACTGGACAGGAGGAACTTATTGATCTTTAAGGTTTCCTAATACGGATATTCCCTTTCTGTGGGGTTTACATAATTCTTCTTTGCAGGTGGCCCAATCCCCAGGTCTGAACACGGAGGACTCCAGATTCATTCACCACTTCTCTAAAAATATCTTGCATTAAATTACAGGACATCCTGTAAATAAATGGAAAACCTCAAGCTGAAATAGAATGTCAAACAGAGCATCATTCAGAAAGTGTCCTTCATTGCTAACTCTTCTTTCCTACTACATATATTGGCCACTATTTAGATGTTAATTCTACTTTCTATTTGCCACTTTTTAGATGTAAGTTCTACTTTATGAATACATGTATGTGCCAACCAGATAAATCCTGGGTGAACCAGCTGCAAATTGGATTTGCCAGCAGCACTGCATCTGATGTTCTATGATTGAACCAGCCTTAGACATTGAAAATGCACTTAATGAGTCACTGAATTGGGTCTTGATTGCCTCCCCGCCCCCCTACTTTTATAGGGACACAGTGAAATCCAAGTTAAGGGTTCTTAGCTGAAGGATGCATCTTGGAATTGAAATGAGGCTACTTTAACCCATCCATGTCCAAGTTTATTCATTTAATCCACAGAAAGCTACCAGGAAGGTCTGAGTCCAGATTTCCATGATTTAATGATTAGAACTCACTTTCCCTTCAGCTAATAATTCATCACACCAGGGCCACATACACCCAATGGCATCGGCCTGTTTTACAGAATAGCAACAAAGGCATACAGCCAGTTTTTTTAAAATACTCTCTCCAAAATGAGCCAAATTGCATTTGAAGCTCATTCCAAAACATGTTCCTTTCGACGTTTGTAAAATAATGACTACTTGGCAAGGCACTTTTAAGAGAAAAGGGCAAAGTCTCCCCAAAGATTTTCAACTTTATTTTTTACATTAGTTAGAAAAGTGTTTGGCAAAGCAAATTGCAGTTTGACTTTAAAAAAGAAAAGAAAAAGTATTGTGGGTGGGAACATCTGAAGAAATGTAATAGTGTCTCATAATCCCTTGAGACCAATATTAAGTACTACCAGACTTTAATATCTCTAAAAGTAGAAATAATGTATTTACAAGTTAATCTAAGAGATATATTTTTCTGTTTACTTAGAAAAAAAAACTTCACACAAGCTCTCTACATAAACATATACTTTTGGCTTACCAGTATTTTCATTGAAAATATTTATTTTAGGGATTTTTATGTAATTATCAAACTGCCCCGAGTTAAATAACTAGGGTCTCAATAGTTGAATTTGCATTCCTTCAACATCTGCTATTTTAATGATAAATCTAGAGTTTATTTTTCTCTCCCTTTGCAGACAAAAGAGGCAATGATCCATAATTATTCAAAATGTGTTCAGTTCAACTGGTAAAGGTTGAGACACTGGAGATTCCTTAACTGAGTGAGATCAGTGGAGGCTATGATCCTTTAGCTTGCTTCTGGCAATTGCCTATATAAAGTGCCATAAAGGAAGGCTAAATCCTTGTAATATTAGAGACTGGATTATAGTATGTTACCATGGGGAGATGCAACACTATCTAAGACACAGTAGTTGACAGAGATTACTTTCTAAATTCCTTGGTTTTATTCCCTTCCTGTTGTGGTAATTATAGCTATGAATATTATTTCAGAAAGTGTTTTAATATTTCTGCAGGATTATACTACACTAGTCCATGTTTGATTACAATTTTTCATGATTTGAAGTTAAAGTCTTCATTTAACAAATGTTTGTTGAGGATCTACCCTGCCCCTGGCCCTGTGCTGAGCTCTGAGGATATGAGTATAGATGGAATGATATTAAGCCCCTACTACTTACATGTGGATGGAGGGGAAGACATTTCTTGGTTTCCTATAACTGATCTTATTTTTCTCTAAAGTCTCCATTATTGCTGATGGCAGGTGACGGGGGCACCTAAAACATCCCATTCAAAGCAAATTCTATCTCTTCTGATTTCAAGGATCAAACTCGCCTTGGGGAATCTCTCTCCCTTTTCCTTCTTTCTTCCCCAAATGGTGTCAGTGACTGGCAGGAAGCTTAGGAAACTTCCAGGCCACCACCAGCCACATGAGGTTAGTGTGAAGCTTCTCCTTGGAGCTTGGAATCCTCCTGGGTACCCTGGGCCTAAGGAGTGAGTGTTTGTCCTGAGAGTCCCGCAGACATCTGTGGTTACTGCTAATCTCTCCTTATCCTCTGGACAGTTTTACCACAGTGGGCAGGTTGGGGGGAAAGTGGAAATGGGTGAGCCTAGACACTCACTTCTGACTTATTTTTTCCCCTCTCTTCCTGTCTCCTGCAGAAAGGGGATCTATTTTCCCTCTAGTCTAAGGCTCAAGGTCACACTGGATTAGATTAGGGAGACCACATAATTTATCATCCCAAATAGGATACTTTTGAAAGTAAAAAGGACAGATGGTCCCATGAATAATTAATTGTGCACCAAGCAACAGGTATAATCAGACCCCAACCTGGGAAACCAACACGTGTGATCTCAAGAAAGATCGAAATTCACCTATCCCACTTCCAGATTTAGGATTTTTTTTCTTTGCTCTGTGCTACAATGGTTCTTCCTAAGTAACCATGCACAGTGAGATAGCAAGAGATCCCTTAGGAAAATCTTTGTGTATCCTGGAGTTCTTAAAAGAATGACTACCTGGCCCTGACCAGTGTTGTTCAGTTGGTTGAGTAGCATCCCACGCACTGAAAGGTTGCTGGCTTCATTATTTTCAGGGCACATGCCCAGGTTGTGGGCTCAGTCCCTGGTACGGGGCATGCAGAAGGCAGCCAATCGATGTTCCATTCTCACTTCAGTGTTTCTCTCTCTCCAGCTCCTTTCTTCTCTCTCTAAAAATTCAATTAGAAGTCAAGAGAGAGATTGAGAGAGAGAGAGAGGAAGGAAGGAAGGAAGGAAGGAAGGAAGGAAGGAAGGAAGGAAGGAAGGAAGAAGGGAGGGAGGGAGGGAGGGAGGGAGGGAGGGAGGGAGGGAGGGAGAGAGGGAGGGAGGGAAGGAAGGAAGGAAGGAAAGAAAGAAGGAAGAAGGCAAGAAAGAAAAAAGAAAGAAAGAAAGAAAGGAAAGAAAGAAAAGGAAAAAGAAAAGACAAGGAAAGGAAAGGAGAGGAGAGGAGAGGAGAGGAGAGGAAAGGAAAGAGAGAAAGAAGAAAGAAGAAAGAAAGAAAGAAAGAAAGAAAGAAAGAAAGAAAGAAAGAAAGAAAGAAAGAAAGACTTCCTGTGTGTACTAATATGTATACACAAGAGTCTGGTAATATCAGTAGCCATTGGCTGAACCCAATAATGCAATTAGTGGAAGAAGTAAGTAGCTCTTTGCGGGGGCGCTTCCGGGTCTTGAGTAAAATGTGTAAGAAAAACATTCCCAGCAGATGCACACGCAAAGAGCCATTCTTCCTGATTCCTGGGAGTCATAGCATGCTAATCCCTCCTCCACCTCAGACAACACTTGGTCATGTTGGCCATCTCTACCTTAGTGAGAATGAGTTGTTCTGACTTTCCTGAGAACAGAATTTGAATAAGGGAAAAGAGATGGAGCCTGAGAACTAGAGCCACTTGAGACCAGAGGGAGCAAGAGAGAATACCATTAGAAAAGGAAAGGCATACAGAGAGGGAAAATAGGAACACTGAGACAGTTGGGAAAGAGACTTCTGTGCCCCCAGGGTTGTACAACTCTGCCTAGGAAAAGAGCAGTTGAGCTGGTTGTCAGCAGCCTTGTAAATCCTGGCTCCCATCTCTCTGTCTCACCTCATCTTGTACTGTTCCCCTCCTCACAGTGGCCTCCAGCACACTCACCTTTCTGCTCCTCAAGCTTGTCTCACCTCCAGGCCTTGCTTACCTCTCTGCCTAAAGCTTTCTTCCGAAAGATCTTTCCGAGGCTGCTCCTTCCCATCCTCAGGTCCCTGCTCAGATGTCACCTCTTCGGAGGGGCTGTTGCTGATCACCTCATCTGTACCATCTTCCAGCTTCATACTTTCAGAGCACCTCGCATTTGTTGAAGCTATTTCTGTACCTACTTGTTTACTGTGAGCCAGCCCACTACAATGTAAGCTTCCTGAGGTCAGGAATTTGATGTAGTCCTAGAATCTAAAACAGTGCCTGCCTCAACAGTTGGTGCTCAATAAACATGAACTGAGTGAATCTGTAATCCACTTTGTAGAATGATTTATTTATGTCCTTAGCTCCTTGCCCACAGTAGCGCCAAAGTGTTTGTTGGATTGAATTGCTCCAAAAATCTCTCTTGACCCAACCTTCTTTTCCAGGGAAGGCTACCTAAGCTCTTTCAAACTTTCCTTTCCATCCCCCTTTCCAAACCCTTAGCCCCACGCCCCTATGGCATGCAGTGAACATGGTCTGTCAAGGCCCCATTGGTCATCCAATCGCCAATCAGCCGATCACACAAATTACTTCATTTTTTTTCCTTTTCTCAAAAGAGCAAAAAATGATGAAATCAGTTCTGTGTATTTTAAACAATGTGAACTGTACATTTCCTTCTGCCTGCTTTCCCCCCTGTGGTTTCTGTAAGAAGGCTGCTTGGGAGAGGAGTGAGATGAGTGGCAGTTCACCACCTCCCACTGCTGCCATGGCATCAATCACGGAGAGACTGTGGAAAGCTACAGCTACGGGTGGGCGTGGAGGGGGAAGTCCATAAAAGACATCAAGAGGATTTGGATGCCTAGCAAGAGCCACAGAAACTCGTTTTCTTTCATCTCTAGGCCTCCAAAGTGTGCCCGAGCCAGGCAGAGACCCTCTCCCTGCCCGTCTCTCTTGAAATAGCTAACTGTTGGCTCATTTCAGATAGGCAGGACGCGTGAAGGCAGCGTGGAACAGTGGAAGGAGCACATACTTCCACAGCAGAAAGAATTCCACTTCTGCCTGCCATGTGCTAGATGAGTGGGATCTTGGCCTGTTATTTAACCTCTCTCAGCCTCCACTTTCTCATGAATAAAATGAGCACAAAAGTGTCTACTTAGAAGGACTGTTGGCCTTTATATGCATGAATTACGTTTGAAAGCACCTAGAATAATGTGGGCATCTAGGTGATTTCCAGTTTTTTGGTGATTACAAGTAAACCTTCCTATAATGGTATGTGTGAACATAACTTTTCAGTTCACTTGGGTAAATACCTAGAAGTGGAATTGTTGAGTCATGTGGTATGGGTATGTTTAACTTTACAAGAAATTGTCAAAATGTTTTCTAAAGTGGGCTGTACCATTTTGCATTTCCACCAGCAATATATGAAATCTCATTTGCTCTTCATCTTTGCCAGTACTTGGCATTGTGTTTGGTTGTGGTTTTGTCTTTAATCTTATCCATTCTAATAAGTGTGTAGTGCTATCTCATTATAGTTTTAATTTGTTTTTCCCTTATGTCTAATGATGTTGAGCATTTTTTCATATGGCTCATTTGCCCTCCAACTATTTTCTTTGGTGAAGTGTCTGTTCAGTACCTTGGCCATCTTTTACTGGTTTTTCTTGCAGGTATTTTCTTCCAATCTGTAGCTTGTCTTTTCATTCTCCTAACAGTATCTTTCACGGAACAAAGTTTTAAATTTTTATGAAGTCCAATTTTTTAATTTTTTATGGATCAGCTTTTTGGTACTATTTCTAAAGCTTCCTGTTAAACCTAAAGTCTCACAGATTTTCTCCTATTTTTTCCCATAAGTTTTGAAGTTTTAAATTTTACATTTAGATCTATGATCCATTTGAGTTAATTTATATATGAAGTAGGAGATTTTTATCAAGGTTTACTTTTCATATATAGAGAGACAATTGTCCCATTTGTTCCAGCATCATTTCTTAAAAAGACTATTTTTTTTCTTGATTGGATTTCTTTGCACCTTTATAAAAAATCGGTTGACTACACTTGTGTGGGGGCATTATTTCTGGCTTGTCTGTTTTGTTCCACTTAGTGTCTATTCTGTTCCACTTAGTTTCTATTCTGTTCTATTTATATGCGGTTCATTCCTTTTGACAACACCACACTGACTTGATTACTTCAAATTTATATTAAATCTTGAAATCAGGTAGTGGGATTCATCAGGTAGGGTCATTCTAATTTTGTCCTTCTTTCTGAAATTGTTTTGGATATTCCAGTTCCTACATCTTGCCATGTAAATTTGAGAATCACCCTGATATTTATGAAACGTTGCTAGGATTTGAATTGGGATTATATTTACTCCACAGATCAAATCGAAAGGAATTGACATCTTAACAATGTTGAGTCTTACAATCCATAAACACGGTATGTCTCTCCATTTATTAGGTCCTCTTTCATTTTTTTCTTCAATGTTTTGTAACTTCTAGCATACAAACAGTGCCCAGATTTGGATAAATTTTTAAATAAATATTTTATTTTTAGGGTGCTACTATAAATAACATTATTCTTTTGAATTCCAAATGCCAGCTGTTCATTGCTAGAAATACAATTAACTTTTATATCTTGACCTTATATCATTCAACTGGACTTAAATTAGCTTATTAGTTCTAGGAGCTTTTTCATAAATCTTTGGAATTTTTCTATATAGACAATCATGCTGTCTGCAGTAAGAGACCGTTTTATTTGTTCCTTTTTAAAATCTGCATGCCTTTGATTTTTTAATGCCTTATTGTACTATGATATTGAATAGGAGAGTTGAATCTTAATAGTCAATCTAAACACAAAAGAATTAAGAGTAAAATAATATTTAACTCTGGAAGTTTACATCAAGAAGGTAAGAAAGGCTTTTAGACTTACTCATTTGAGCATTCATTTAGTCAATGAAATGTTTATTTGTACCTCATGGTGCAGATTGTTATGCGGAAGTCAAATATAAACCAGGCTTGGATCCTGCCATCAAGTACTTTGCATTTGTAGAAAGGCAGTAAAACATGAACAATAGTTATTACATACAATTAAGAAGGTGATAAGGTGGGTTAGATCAACAGAGAAAGAACAGGAGATAATCTAGAAGCAGAAGAACAGGTAAAAAGCCATTCATCATGAAAGTATGACCTGGTAATGGCTGTGAAGAAGCCAGGATGGGGGTCAGGGATGTACAGAAGTAGGCTCTTCAGGATTTGCTGATTGTAGAGACCAAAGAAGAGGGGGAAACAAAGAAATCTTTGGGAATTAAAATGTATTTTTGGAGGGAGGGGAGGGGGGAGCCACAGATTGGTATTCCAAATTTGAGGGGTGTGTGCACTGAAGATTCAGATGGGGTGACCTGAAGGCGGGCTGGCTGGAACTAAAGGGTAAGATCTAAACATAGAAGTAGACCTTGGTCATGATTCCCCCTCTCACCCCTGCCCAAGGCTCTGAGTCTGTAAATACCAGAGGGCTGGCATTGGCCCTCCCATTGAAACAGGGACACAGCTGGAAAGGCAGGGACGAAGAGGAAGGGTATGAGAAGGGTTAGGATGCATCCTGCCAAGCAGGTTCCCAAGTTCCAGCCCCTTGTAAAATTAGAAGAAGGAGCCCTCCTAACACCTCCATTGGTTGAGAGAAGAGTGAAAGGCCACAGTGTTTCCTGTGTTCCTTCTCTCAGGGAGAGTGTAGAAACTCATTTTGCAGAAGAGGGAACCTGTATGAGGTGAATGAGATTCCCACGGCAACCAGGAGCTCGCAAAGCTTGGATCCAAACCTGTGTCTGTCTGATAACAGCTTGCGCTTAGAGAGTATTTGCCATGTGCCAAGTACTATCTTACATGCATTTTCCCTCACAATCACCCTCTGAGGTAGTTGCTATTATTACCCCAGTAACAGATGGGGCACAGAGAGGTTCGGTAACTTTCCCCAGGTTTCACTGATAGTGAGGGATGGAGGCATTTCTGCACTATTTGTACTTCAGCACTGCACTGTGCTGGCCTGTGATTTCCAACCAACCATACAGCCTTCCGAGCCACAGGAGGGGAACAAGTGAGGGGCAATGTGGTCTTTATCCACAGCAAGATGATAGCATTAGAGCATCATGGAACACCTACTATGCACCTCACACTGTGCTAAGCAGACGTCTCAGTCCCTGCCCTCACAGATCTCAGTCTGAAAGGAGAAAACCTCGTACACAATGTGTGTAACCTGCACCATGATGTATGGCACTCTGACAGCAGATCTAAAGGCTATGGACACACAGAGGAAATAGGCATGAATTTTCTGTTCCTCTGTCAAGGAAAGTGGAAGGCAAACTAATGTACTATGGCTGAAAGCATTTGCTTTTGATTAAGTGGCTATTTAAATACCAACCTGCCTTTCACTCAGGCTCATGCCTCAGTCTGCATTGCGCTGCTGACTGCTTTCTAAAGAGAAAGAAACTCCCCCACAGTAAGTGGAATTGAAACGATGTGGAGCATGGAACTCCTCCTTCCAATGCTTTTTTGTTTGTTTAGATTGCCTTTGAAAACTGCACATCTCATTACAGTGGAAACTAATCATAGTTCTCATCACAGTGTGGATGCCAGGGAAGGCTCGACCTTTGCTTCAGCAGGCGTGTGTATGATATTTGTGTAGGAAGGTGATCATTCTGTTGTGAAGAGAGAGGTGACCCTGGGCAAAATTAGGAAGGGGACAAAGTGTATGCTTCCCTTTGGGGACTTGCTTCCTCTACCCCATCTTTATTCCCCTATCCATTTCTTTGTTTCAGTGCTTTCTCTCTTGATTATACCTTCAAATCCCTCCAAACTGATGTAAGAAAAAAGGTCTGAAACGCTTTCCCACTAAGGTGTAAATGACAGGTAATCATTGATAGGCAGGCCTCTCAAATGGGGGCAGCAGAGGGTGCCTGGGGCACCCGGTTAAGCCATGGAGCCAAATGGCACTTCTCTAAGATAACAAACTTGCTTGAAGATTTAAGAAGGAAACATTATTTTCTATTCAAACAAACACAAATATATTCCATGGAATATGAAATGGTTGAATGGATGAATTACATTAAAGTGAAATGTTATAAAATATTGTAAATGAGGCCAGCCACTTCTTGCTAAGACCCCAGGGCCTTGGGGTGGGCAAATGCTTTGCTCTCGCTTCTGCCCCAGAGGGCAAGCAGGCAGCCCCCGCTGTGGGTGGGTGGATGAGGCCCTGTAATGGGTGAACTTAGAGTCAAGGGCTTATATACAAGAAGAGATAACACAAGCACTGGGCCTGAGTTTGGAATTAAATCCAGCAGGGCTTAAGAAATAATTTTTAATTTACTAAAATTAAATAAGTTGGGGATATTAAGCGCCAACACTATAATTTACATTATACACATTTTAAATAGTAGGAATGGGGGATTGCATATTTAATATTGCTTTCAAATATGTTTTAGGATCGTCTCCCCTCCCATTTGAAAAAGATCCTGTAAACTCACGTTGCTTTGTGGCAGATGGATGCCCCAAGAGGCATTTTAAAAACAACCTTTATCTTTCATCTGCATCCGAGATTCTTCATGCATAGATCCCTCTAGCAGTTCATTGAAGCCTACAGACTATTCAGAAAAAGAGCTTTTAAGTACACAACAAAATACACAGGAGTCCATTCAATTGAAATACAGTTCAAAGTATTTATAATCCAAATTTGCAACCCCATAAAACATGCACTTTTTATTAATATATTAAATAATAAGCTCCAGGAGCAAGTAGAATACCATGGTTTCCAAGTGGTAATGAGGCTGAATGGTGAGTGCTAATAACTTTCTGATTTCTGAAGCAACTGGGACAGAAAACTACCTGTAATTGATTGGTAGCAAAATCATGGGTAATGTAAATACTTCTTGCCTATGGTCATACTTGAAGGAAATGCTAAATTTTAGTTAAGTTGGTGAAAAATAAAAATGTATTTTTTTCTATCTCAAGTTCATGACCCATCCCCCCCAAATTATATGCCCCTGAGTTAGAGGTTCTAGATCAGTGATGGCGAACCTATGACACGCGTGTCAGCACTGACACGCATAGCCATTTCTGATGACACGCGGCCGCTGAGGCGGCCACATGCCGAGGATGAAACATTTGCTGCTCCTGAGGATGAAACATTTGCGAAATAATGTTTTTTCCTCAAAGTGACACACTACCCGAGTTATGCTCAGTTTTTTGGCAAAGTTTGACACACAACTTTGCCCATCACTGTTCTAGATTCTTCTGATTTAAGATTGAGTTATTGATTTCCAGCTATTCTGATGCTTTGGATACTTGAGACAGAAAAAGCAGAATCAATAACTAGACCTGGACAAGTATTTCTCAATCCCCACCTCACCCATGCAGAACTCACAAGTTTGGATAATGCCACCCACACAGCATCATGTCCCATCTCCATTTCCCCCTCCTGGTGACTCCAAAAGAACTATTCTAAATTCCTCAAACCCACATGACTTCTCCGAACTTTGCCAACAAATTGCCACCTTCTCCTTTGCCTCTCTTATCTATCTTTATCTCCTAGTTCCCGCTTTTCTAATGATTCCCGCAAAATGACTCACAGTGCGCATTTAATAGATTCAGGATGGTTGCGATGTCTAAGCACGAATCCACAAAGTAAAAGGATCATGAGATCGGGGAGTGTGGGCCTCCTATCAGCTTCCGTACCTGAATTCAATGTTTGAGATATTACTTTTCGTAGGAAATAAGAAAGGCCAAAAACAAGGAGCACTTATTGAACAGTGAAATGTGCTGGGACTGGTGCTGCATTTATATTTTCTCAATCTCCAAAAGAAAAAAATGTGGGCTATTAATATTTCCATTTATGAATGAGTAAAGAGGCTTACCAAGGCTAAATAACCTGCCCAAGGTCACACACAGGCATTGTTTCTGTACCTCCGCTCTCCTCAGTCAACCCAGCTGCACTCCCATCCACAGCACCACTGAAGTGACTGCCACAGAAGTCGACAGCAGGCCCATGCTGCTGAACAGTAAGGGCATTTCTCTGCCCTCCCAGTACTGTGCCTCTCCACCCTGTTGAAACCATCTCCACCTTGGCTTCTACACTGACACTTTCCTGGTGTCCTTCTGCATCTCTACCACTCCTTCCTTTGCAGCTGCCCGCTGCCACCTAGGATGTTGGAGCTCCTCAAGGCTAGGTTTGTGACTTTCTTCTCCAGCTGAGCATGGTCTCCTTTGGCAGTTGACCCCAGCCCATGGCACCTGTTACCCTAGACACTAGAAAATGCCTCTCCCCCCTCTGAGCTCCAGGCAACTAGCTAGGATATTAATGCATGTTTGCCCACATACCCAAAGATGAGTCAAAACCC
Organism: Cnephaeus nilssonii; assembly: GCF_951640355.1. Taxonomy (NCBI): domain Eukaryota; kingdom Metazoa; phylum Chordata; class Mammalia; order Chiroptera; family Vespertilionidae; genus Cnephaeus; species Cnephaeus nilssonii. The sequence continues at coordinate 20,904,459 of NC_137074.1, forward strand.
TCTGTTTCTCAAATGAACCCTAATCTAGTGAAATGTACCCCTCTTCATCCAGCTGCCCAAGTCAAAAATCTGAGAATGACCCATTACTCCACCTTATTTTTCAGCCTCATTTTCAACCAAACACAAAGTCTTGTAGATTTTACTGGGATGTTGGGGAAGCTGACATTGGCTGGATGGTTATAAAAAGCTTCTCTAGCAGCATGTAATCTGAGAACCAATGAAGGAGTAGGAGGTTACTTAATGAAAGGAGTAGGGATCAGCATGATGAGCCGAGCGGACAGCATGTGCAAAGGCTCAGAGTTTGGAAGAAGCATGGGTAATTGAAGAAATGAAAGAGTATAGGGCAGTGGAAGAGTACAGTGCAGAGTGACTCCAAATGAATCTGGGGGAGTGACAGAAAGTGAATCAAACAGGGCCTTACTGATTAGTTTATGCTACCAATTTTGGTCTTACTATGAAGGAGTAATGGGAAAAACCCACAGCAAAAATAGGTTAAAGGGATGCAAGACGAGGAGATAGGAGGTTGCTTTGGAAATCCTGATGAGAAATAATGGTACCCTAAAATCAGATTTAGTGGACATAGAAGAATGGGGAAGATTCCAGATATTCTGACCCCCAATTTTACACTTAGGGGCTCATTGTCCTTTTAATTAGGATTGCAATGTAACATCATGTCATTCCCCTTTCTTTGGTGTAAGCTCCATGAGAGCAGCAACTATCTGCAACTTAGCCCACTCCAATACCCTAATACGAGGCTTTGTATGTAGTTGAAACTTGGTACATCTCTACTGAATTAATTAATTAAGTGGAAGTCTCTTTTTTGCCATACTTCTCCAGACTTTTCTAGAATGATACAGATCAACAGGTGATTTTATATGTTCAAAAAAATAAGAATTTACATCATTTGTTGGAATTTACAACTGACAAATGACTTAAACCTATAACTCAAAGAATCTAAAAGAATCACATTCTACTGTGTTCCTACTTCAATAAAAGTTAAGAATGAAATAAAGTTCCATTGTGCTATTTGTCAGTGCCTGTCATCAAAATGCTTGGCTTTTTGGTTTCCAAATGAGTCATTATTCACTTATCAACGGTGATGAATGGTGCCTTCATAAGAAAACATATTACAGGTTGAAATCACCTTCATGGCAATCAAAATGTATGTTCCTGGGCAACCATCAAAAGCATCTGACTAACAAATGAATATTTCTTGTGCTCTGGATTTTTAAGGAAAGCTTAAATGTACATTTCTTGTTTTTTAAAAATTTTCCATACCTCAGATTTGACTAGTAACTTCCAGGTGAGGCACCCCATGACAGCAGAGTGTGAGTTAGAGGGATAGAAAGGTGTTTAAATAGAGTGAGACAGCAGATGATGTAATGATCTGAGCACATGAAAGCAGGTCAAATCGAAACTTATTTCTGCCAGCCTGGCATGGCCACCGGAACCCCTTACATGGGCTTTTAGTTGTCCCTGTTGTGTCAACCTTAAATCAAATGCAAGGTACCTATTTTAGCTAGCTACACTTCTTTCTCGAGCCACTTACAACTGTGAATAATGTCTAAAAGTATTCAGAAGCAGTCAATTTAAAACAACACATTTGGGCTGCTAATCTGCTGTTAGAATCTGTGATTTGTAAAGGAATGGCGAGCATAAGAATGGCTCGCGATGCTGGGCCTAAGTGGTGCTTTATTTCAGTTCTCAATGCTCCATTATTGCCTCAAAATCAAAGAGAGCCTGATGGATGCTCCACAAAACAACACCAGGAATTATAGTTAATGCCTCTGCCATTGTCCTAAAATAAGTTCAGACAAGTATTCACTAAGTGATAGTCCTGGCTCCAGAAAGAAAGGAGAAATACCACCGCTGAGTTCTCAGAAGCGATATCCCTTCTCCAGGTAACTCTTTCCTGAAGTTTTGACTTAAGACTGAGGATTTCCAAAATTTGACTCACAAAGCTCAATGTCCCATGTCCCCACACTGATGTCATCCATTTCTAATATTAGCAGCAGAACAGCTCAGGTTCACCCGGGAAAGATGAGCTTTTATTTTGAGTTAAACAGGAACAGATACTAAAAATGAACATGCTGAGGCTTCCTTCTGATATATCTGACACGGTTAAAATAGTTAAGCCCATGCGCTGAAACTAGTATTTTGAATCAAATGAGAAAGGAATTCAATCTAATTGGAATTTTGATGTGCATTTTTATGCACCCTCAATTGTGCAAATGCTGAGGAATTAAGAAATAAAATGAAAACCTATAAAGCTATTTGTTGTGCAGTGTCACACCAAGACCAAAAAGTGTTCACAAAAATTCCATATGGGTGAGATAATGAAGGTTCCCGGGCATCTGTTATAGCCCAGCAGGATGTGTAAACTTGGCCGTTATGGGTAGTATAGCCACACAAACAAGCTTTGGAATGATATACGTTGTGCTCATTAGCTCAAATGCATCCAGTAGGTGCGTCCTATTGTCCAGCAGAGCTTAAGTAGATCAGCATAACTGGACAATCGCCACATCTCCAGTTAGTACTGCACAGACCTAAACCCAGGCAGGAGGATGCAGATGCACCATTTGGAACTGTGGAAATCATGTTGGAATTCCATGCCATGAATTGGAGGGAGCTAATTCCTCCTACCCTGTCCATCTGCAGAGTGAGAGGCATCGTCATGTGCTGATAGTGCTTTATGAGATAAGAGTCTCAGAAAGATACGCAGCCCTGGACAAACTCAGGGCAATGGACTAAGAGGTATGGCTTGTACACAAAAAATGCCTTTCATTTTAAAAGCAACCACCTGAACATGGTAACCATTCCCGCTAGAGGGTGAAGATATTTTTAAAAAGAGTTAAAGGAAATAAAAACATCGTGGCTCAGTGCAGAACCTATCACCACCACACCTGAACTTTTCTTACGGTGCAAAATCTGCTAAGACTTTCATTCCAGAAAAGCTGGCCTGGGAGTTTAAGCAGCAGTGGCAAAAAATGGGCCACGTTTAGTACTTGCTACTTTGCAGTTTGTTTTTGCTGACGATTCTCAACTTTCTCAATTTGGTCCTTCAAACCCATAGCAGAGTGATCATTATCTTCCTAAGTCACTGTCATAGGGCAGGTCTCCCCACCTTCTGTGCCCAGTAACATAACCTTGCCCTATTTGAGTTTGCGATAAAAATGTCGTGCTCTGCATAATTTTCTGTACCGCGTCCCTCCTTCCTGTTGTTCTCAGAATCATTGAATGATCTTAAAACAAAATAAAAATCCTTACCTAGATTCCCCCCTCCCCCATTACATGCACATAGGTATGCAAATACAAGCCTGAGATAGTAGTCTCCTTCCCATGTACTCCCAAAGACCCTGGGCCTGCTTTCTCCCTGTATCCCCATGACCTGGACGCTACCTGGAATGTGCCCACCTCTCCATAAATCTTTGCTGACTCATCAGTGTTGAATAAGTCTGCCTGGAAGACTCTTAATCACATTTATGTATATAACTTTGTTGTTGTCTTTTTTTATTCTCCCCACTATGTAGCTTTTGCTGTTAATTCCCGTTCTTAAAATCAGTAGACTTTTAGACTAAAAGAAAGATCTTCTGGTTGCACAGCCTGTAGTTTTCTGAGAAACTACTAAAAGAATAATATTTTTTATGTACAAGTGTAATTTAAAAATAAATAAAATAGATAAAATAACAATTTCTTATACAAATTCTTTTCATGGAGAGGTCTGATTATTTTTCTCTTAGTACAGTAATTCAAAATATTTTTCACACCACCCTTTATGCAAGAATTTCCTTCCAGGTGGACATATCCAATTTGTACTGGAAAATTCAGCACTATGTCTGTGAAGGGTGAGCAGAGGCAGAAAGCACCAAAACTAATTGTGGCTTGCTGTTGTTTACTGTACAACACTTTAGCAGATGTTGTCATGTCACAGGCCCATAACAGTGATGCTGGATGAATGACACAGTCTTAATATCCCATCCTTCTAATGAAGAACTTGAACCCCGTAGGAAGGAAGTGACTTCTCCATGATTACCTAGCTAGTTGGGGAAATGGGATAGAAACCAGGGTCTTTCAACTCTGCAATACAATGCACTTTGGACTCTGCTATCAAATTAAATGTGTTGCTTAGGTGATTTTGTAAACAACAATAACAAGTAGAGGAAAGAAAGTGATGCAAAAATGAGAGCACAAAGTACTAACTCTGATCCAGGGAGGACCTGGAGGAGCTGAGCAGTGCTGCCGTTGGATAAGTTTGTGGGTGCTGTTTTGTTTGGGGTGGGGAGGAAAGTTGTGTTCTCATAAGGGCATCTGATCAGAATATAAGGGATATGGGTGCTTGAAATATCAGGGGGATCACTTTGTAAATTATATGATTGTCTAACCACTATGTTGTATACCTGAAACTGATAACAAAATAATACTGAATATAAACTGTAATTGGAAAATGAAATTTAAACAACAAAAAGGGGTGCAATTTCCTGCCAAGTTTCAATTATTTAAGCCTCACCTCCTCACATTGGACCCCTACAAAATTCTATGAGGCATCCTCTCTCTGAGAATTTGGTTTCTGCTCTGACAGCAGTTAGATGATGGGTTCGGTCTGTGACTCCATGGACCCACCTTCCAATAAAGACTAGAGTCTCTGCTTAGAGAGAGTGGAAATATATTTCCTTTCCCTGGTAAATTTTCAGGGTTGAAAAGCAAAGGTGTTAATGAGGGAAAAAACAATCATTTACAAAAGGACTGTCTTGCCTTCTTATACCCATTTTATGTAGCACTTTATAAAAAATAATGTAATTTATTTTAAGTCGCCTGAAGGATTTTATATTTGTTCTTTTAATAATCTCTATCCATTAGTGATAATACTCTGCTTTAGAGATTAGGTTGTCAGTTACTCAGCCAACAAATGTATATTAAGAGTCCACTGGCATCAGGCTCTGCTGATGAATTACTAATAAATAATGAATGACTGGTTGGTTAATGAATAAGATATAGATCTTGTCCTCAATGATCTCAGATTCTAGAATGAGAGAGAAAGACAATTTGTAAGCAAAGTAATAAAAACTAGCATTTGGGGCTGCAAAGCTGTGTATGCTGGGGACATTTGTTCTTGTACTGAGCTTGAGCAACTTCTGAGCTCCTAGTGCCCAAATGGAGATGAACAAGAGCGTCTCCCCAAGGCCACAGCCTGTGCCTGGGGCTCTGTCTCTACCACAACTCTAGTCAAGCACCATGTCATCAAAGTGAGATAGAATCCTCATGGTTAAATGTACAGAGTGCCCCTGAGGAAACAATGACCACATGTTGCTTTGTTTTTATTCCAGGAATCTTGGAAAATCAGGACTCAGAGTTTCTTGCTTGGGTCTTGGTAAGTACTCACGGTATCATGTAGGGTGGGCTGGGAAGTGGAAGACTGGGGAGGATACTAGGAAGTGATTGGGGTACAAGTCAGGACCCCATCTAAGGTGAGAAGGGACTTTGTGACCAGCCTTGTCCCATTCCTCCTTCTGATCCTTTCCTGCCCAACACAGCCCTTTGCCTCTCAGGCCCAAGGAGCCATGGTGCCCAAGATGCCTTAGCGGGGGCCCATCCAACAGAAAGAAATCTGATACTAATGCGCACCCTAGAAGAAGACTCAAGTGTTACTTCCAATTAGCAAATGGGAAGGACCTCATAGCATTTGTGTGCTCAGCTTACCTGCAGCTTATCTGAACTTTTTCTGTCCTTATTTTCTCTTTGCCTAATTTCTTCATGGATTTTTCTGTATTGATATGTATTTTAGATACTTTTATAATCTACCTTAAATACTGTGAGGACAAGGTGATATACATGTGAAAGTTCAGAGGAAGATTTCTTGATTCCTATTGAATGGAAGTGTGGAGACCAGGGAAGGGATGACAATGAATAAATAAGAGATAGTGGCAACTAATTCTGCCTCCTTTCACTGTATTTCAAAGATATTAAGATGATTGAGGCCCAAGTTTTTCTGATTCTTTCTGATGATCTGATTTGGAACCTAAGGGTGGACTTTGTTCACTCTAAGTCTAAGGGAACTTGACATTTGCTTAATTTATAGCTCTGATCTCATTACCTTTCACTTCTATTTGAAAGGAGACTCACTATCAGGGATCATCTAGCCTTAGTTTTATGAGAATGTGCTTAATGGTAAATAATTATTCACTATCCATTATTGAAAGAAACTCCCTATAAATACAAATTAAGAAATATGATAATTTAAGAAAATACAAATTAAGAAATATAGTAAAAGATCGTTGACCAATTATCTCATAGAGTCAGTTTCTAGGGCAGAAAATAATTTAGTCAGAAGTACATAGAAAATTCTACCAAAGGCCCTTAAGACTATAAAATTTGCAGGTGTCCATGAAGTGCTACATGTAAATGAATGTCTGGAGGGCAGAGAGCAGTGTTTTAAAACCCCATGTGTGTGAGTGGAGGGGTGAGCTTTGGAACAGACGATTCAGGAGCAAAAGTCCTGACTTGAGCTTTGAGCTTCTCTGAGAGCCTGAACACTTGTGATAAGACACTGCATGAAAAACAGGAGGAAACAAAGAAGTTCAGGGGCTGACTGGCTTCATTCAGAACAGGTTAACAAAGCTTGACAGCTTGAATAAGCATTCTTTAAGAACTGCTCTGAGCTACCTCTGTAAGCCAGAGGAGACAAAAAAATTCAGAGAAAGGAAAAATGCACCTGCCTTAGATAATTAGTCAGGCTTTGCAGACCCCAGCTGTCCAATCCAGAGGAAGCCGGGTTTACTGCTGTGGACTTGGGATGTCAGCAAAATCACAGCCCATGTTCAACCGAGGCTTTGGAAATTAAGCATCATAGTTCCAAGTAATCACACAATTATATTGGAATACTCTAAAGGCCATAGTTTAAGCTAACAATTCTGACTTTCTTCTCTATCAGAGGACAGGATGGGAACTTCTAGCTCTGACAAGCTTTCTTTCAATGAACTAGGAGCATGTGTAAATGAGAGCGGGCAGGTGAAGTAACTCGAGGATGAACTGAAAATAAATCTGAAGGAATAAACTCTGCCAGTAAGCAAAATGGGTAAAAAGAATTAAATGGCCAAACCCACCTGTGGGTTGCTGTGGCTGGCCTGTTTTATAACTACACAGATGGGAAAGAGTAAATCCACAAAAGAGTGACTGAAAATTGCCCCAGTCTAGTGGGAGGTGGGATCATCTTCTCAGAGAGGAAGAATAGAATTATGTACTCATTCATTCATTCATTCTGAGCAAACATGTAGGAAACCAGGCATTGTGCTGGTTATGGGGGATATGTAGATGAAAGCAGCAAGGCCCCTGCTTCAGCTTGCTCCCAGTGTAGTAGGATCAAGCATGCAAACACAGACAGTGCATCTGACAGTGCCAGAGTGGAGAGTCTGGGATGAATCGAGCACAGGGAATTTGGGACAGCTTCACAGGGAAGGTGCTACAGAGCTGAGACTTGAAGGGAATTATTAAGGAGAGAAGGAAGTGGAAAAAGTGGGCAAATAATTCAAGACAGAGGGAGCAATGCAAGCAAGTACCAGAGCAGGAGGTAGTTGGGGAAACGCTAGAATATTATGAGTGCACGGTGCTCAGGAACCTTAAGAAATGAGCCTGGAAGGAAAGCTGGGCCTGATGGAGAGAGCCCTTGTTTGCCTTGCTAAAGCATTCAGCTCTTGTCTTCCAAGTTCCTCCAAGTCCTAGGGCCCCAAGGTCTCAGGGACGCTTGGAGGAAGAGAGACAGATAAGGCTCCACCTCTCTCCGCCTTCCTCCTTCGATCACCACAGCCTCCGTCAAAGTGGCTCTTTTTTAAAAATGTAAACTAACTTTTTTAAATGTAAATTTTTAATGTAATAAGTAATAAATTACCATTTTTAGAGCAAAACTGAACAAAAAGTACAGAAAGTTCCCCTTCTCCCACATACACATAGCTTCCCCCACTATCGACATCCCACACCAGAGTGGTTGGTACATTGGTTGCCATTTTACATTGACACATCATTAGCACCTAAAGATTGTAGTTTACATTAGTTATATGTATAACTCTTGGTGTTGTACTATGGGTTTGGTAAATGTATAGTGCATATATCCACCATTATATTATCATACAAAATATTCCCTGCCCTAAAAATCCTCTGTGCTCTGCCTATTCATCTCTCCCTGCCTCCTAACCTCCAGCAACCACTGATCCATTTACTGTCTTCATCGTTTTGCATTTTGCAGAGTGTCTGATAGTTGGAATCGTATAGTATGTGGCCTTTACATATTGGCTTCTTTCACTTAGAAATATGCATTTAAGTTTCCTCCATATCTTTTCATGGCTTAATAGCTCATTTCTTTTTAGTGCTTCACATTCCATTTTGAAGGGGGGTGGGGAAGCATCCTTCTGCCAAACAAAAGTTTAAAACTCTGCTCTAGCGTGTGAAAAACCATTCTAAAACTTGGATCAGGAGTAGGACGTGATCGAATGTATTAGAATTGTTTTCTGGCAGCGATATAAAGGCTACATTAGAGGGGGAAGGGTTGAGACTGGAGACAAGGCAGACAATGAGGCAGTGGTATTAAAGGTGGACCAGAAGGAGATGATTATTCAGATTATTCAGGAGGAAGAATAAACAGAACCCAGTGACCTCAGGATGCAGAATAAGAAGTCTCCCTGAGCAAGGAAGGATGCTTGGGTTCCTGGATTGGGCATGTGGTGGATGAGCTGAAACCTCAGGAGGAAGGGCAGGAGGGGGCAGTAAGAGGAGGGAGGATTCAGTGAAGTGGGAGCATTGTTGGGGAGTGGTGATCAGAGAGCCTGTGACCTGCTCCAGATACCCAGAGGGAGCTCTGGGCTGGGAATAAAGACCTGGGAACTTCTAACAGTGATGAACCCAAGGATGTCCTTAAGGCCACCTGCATATTCAGAGGGTTGAGATATTTGCCCAGGTTTAGGACACCTGCCTGTGGAGTTTGCCACACGGCATGCTCCCTGAGAGCAGAGACGGCCTCTGCATTTTCCACACTCCTATTGTACCTTTAGCAGATCACAGTATCTGGCAAGTACTAGGTGCTCAAAAATATTTATTGAATGAATATCTGCATAGATGGATCAGTTGCTACAGAATAACAAAAAGTGCACTGGGTAATAGTGAAGATCCAGCAGAGGTCAGAAATCATAAACTGCTGACGTCCGGCCAACCCAGTTCTTTGGTTTTCTTCAGCAGCACTTCACCGCAGAAACAGAGGAGGCCACGTGAAGGGAGGTGAGGAGAGGAGATAGGGGTCAGCCAAGCAACGAGAATTGCCCCCAAAGCAGGTCATGGACCAGGGGGTCTACCATGCCATGGAGTCCAGGCTGGGTCAGCTCAGAGCCTTCTCAGCGGGGCTCTCACTCCTGTCATTACAAAGAGGCATCTGCCTACATTCTGAGTTGCTCCGCATAGTCTCGCATGAAGAGAAGGAGGCCCGTCTGATTCATGCCATGGGAGGTGACACACTACTGTGGGCAGCTACTCCTCTAGGTGCTTGAAAGGGGCTTAATTTACCCGGCAGCACTCACTCTCAGATGTGTGTGCTTCCCGCCAGATGAAATGCTCACAAGGAAAAGGTCATGTGATGATTAATTTTATGTGTCAACTTGACTGGGCCATGGTGTGCCTGGATAGTTGGTCAAATGTTATTCTAGGTGTGTCCTGAGGGTGTTTTTGGATGAGATTAACATTGGGATGAGTGGATTGAGTAAAGTAGCCCTCCCCAGTGTGGGTGGGTGGCCCTCATTCAATCAGTGGAAGGCACGAATGTCTAGTACAAAAAGGGGGACCCTCCCTCCAAAAAGAGGGGACTCCTCCTGCCTGACCGCTTTGAGCTGGAATGTCAGACTCGTCTGGCCTTTGGAATTGAACTGAAATATCCCCTCTTATCAGGCCTTGAGCCTCCTTGCTTTTGGACTAGAATTTATACCATCAGCTCTGCATGGACTGAATCTACTACAGTTTATGGATGGCAGATCTTGGGACTTCTCAACCTTCATAACCATCTTAGCCAATTCCTTATAATAAATCTCTTTGTATATGTACATGCATATTTAAATATCATATATATTTATATAAATACATTTGTATGTTTTATAATATATTACATATTATAATTATATAGAAATGTATGAATATATCAATAAGGAATTCTATAAAAATTATAAGTTTCTATTTCTTTGGAGAACCCTAACTAATAAAATTGTTTTGCTAATTTTTAAAAACATCACACAGGCATATGTGCCAAGCTGACAGGTACTTCTAGGAGTGCTGTAGTATATAGGGATACAGGGAAAGCTCAGATAAGGGGATATGTGGTCATGTACTCATTTGAGCGTATATTGAACCTCAGGTAGAATACCATCATCCCAAAAGGAATTCTGTGCTGTTCACTGGTCAGGAAGGACACTTCGTGCAGTCCCACATGACAGGGTTAGGTCTGGATCTAAGGAATAAAGAAGAGAAGGAACACTCCACGCCTTTGGGGCCCTGTTTTAAACAAACCTCCAGGCTGTGATTCCTAGGTAGTGCCAACTGACTCCATGAATATGGAACACCTTGGCGAACCTACACTGAACCTCTCAAGAGACGTTTCTTCTCAATTCCAGCTGCATATTGACATTACCTGTGGTGCTTTTAAACATGCAAATAACTAGTCTCCACCCAGCCTGGGGCAAGTGTTTTTAAATGGCTGCACTGATGATTCTGAGGCAGTGGCAGGCTTGGAACCTATTGCCCTTACCAGATGGAAGTGGATGGAGACAGGTGTGAGCTGGTATCTGGTGAGCTAGGTGCCAGCAGCTATGATTTCTGTCCACTCGATAGTTGCTGTCCTCAGTCCCAGACCCTGGATCTGGCCAGAGTCATTTCCACCTGAGCTGTGGCTTCCAAGAGGAAAATCTGCCCAGGGTTGGCCTGGGGCTCTCTGGAGCTGAAGTCCGGGGAAGGTTCCTGGGGCAGGCAGATCCAGCTCAATCCCCTTCCATTCAGCACCTGCCACCTGGGCTCATCCTGCCTTATTCCCTTCCCTAACTAAGGGAACCTTCTAGAGCAAAAGCAGGGAATCATGAAAATAAGCTGGTGGCTTCTTTCTAATGTGCAGAATGTACTGGTGGCTCATCTCCCTCTGTTTCAGAGATGCTGTCACTGCACTAAATATTTTGACAACAGGAGAACGTGACTTTAAATATTTAACATGGTTGGCATTATTTTTGTGACACTGAGGCCAATGCAAACTGGGCACCTCACCTATCATTCTAACAACATAACATCAACAATAGTATTTATAAAGTGCCCCCCGAGACTCTTGAGAAATAATTTAAAAAGTGCAATTTCTTCCCTCAGATAATTTACCAATTTTCCTGCATAGCACAGAGTAAACTATCTGAAGACCAAAATACCCACAGAATTTAAATGGTGCATGAATATTAAACATGTAACGGGAGAGTTTTAGGCTTGTCACTTCTCCTGGAACGTCTACCTTGAGTAAATGCCATGGTGCATACACATTAAAAATGAATCGGCATTTGTGTTTTTACAAAATAGTTTTAAAATGTGGCTCCTTCATTTTTTATACCTTCACGGATAAAATCCTCCTTAAGAATTGCTGACAACCTGGAAGCCTGTGCTGTCCCTCGTGGAGTGTATTAGATAGGGGAGGGGGGAGGGCACGGCAGCCTGAGGTTCATGGTCAGCGTTGGGGCTTGGAGAAGAGCTTGAGAGGAAAAAGCAGAGGAGGCTACAACAACCTCAATGTGTGTGCGCACACACACACCCTTCCTGGCCCTCAGTGTAGTGGTAAAGGGATGAATGGCCCTCTAATGCTAACCTGGGATTCAAAAATGAAACAAACAGTTGCATCGAATACGGGGGTGAGAAGGTCCTCCATAGACCCAGAGGTGGGCAACTTGCTGGAACTGATAACAATTTAGAAACATGGTCTCACAGTTATGAGAGTGAAAATTAGTCCTTGCAGTCGCCACCCCGTTTACAGACAAGAAAAACAGAGGCAGGAAGAGGGGAAATGTCGCAGCCAGTGGTAGAGACAGCAGAACCCCATCTCCTACCCCTGGCCTCTCCACCAGCTACCTGGTTCCTGCCGCCCTTCACCTCCAGCTCCCAAGTCCCCGTAGTCACTGTCATCATCTGCGGCTCTTCACTTCCTCAGCCTCCTCTTCCCAGGCTGGATTAGATCCTTGGGCTAAGTGTCCCCAGAGGACACCCTGCGTTTATGTTTGCTGGGGATAGCTCTTTAAGTCTGACTTATTTCCTGCTGGGTTATCAGCTCAGCACACATGCCTATGCCCATGTCCATTTATGAAATGAATGACTGACTGAATGAATGAATCACAACGTGACCAGTGCTCTGGGAGAAATATGAGATGCTATGGGAACACATATAAGGGCTGCCAAGGTTTGAGTCCATGGAAGGCTTCCTGAATGAAAAAACATCTGAGCTGATTTCTAAGAGGAAGGAGCTATCTCAAAGAATAAACAAGCAAAAAAGCAGTTTAGCAAGACCATGATAGAGGTAGAGAGACAGAGAGGCAGAGGTAAAAGACAGAAATAACACAGATCAGGAAGTGGCCACCTTTCCTGGGGAGCAGGGTGGGAGCACCTGGAGGCAGCAGGATTTTGAAGGATCATAGGAATCTGCCAGGCTGATGAGAGAAAGAAAGACATAGGCAGCTCTTTTTGTTGAATTTTCCTACTCTCTCCTCACTCAGATCCAGGCTTGATTGTTGCTTTCCTGACCATCCAAGTCCAGCTAGAGGCTTTCTATTAGTTCCCATCTGTCATCTCTTACTAGTATGTAGCCCTTGGGGCCATGTACTGTAATTGTTTGAACATTTATCCATCTTCCCTGCTAGACTGGGAGCTCCATGATCATCATCTGCCATTTTGACCTTACCATCTGGCATGGTTCTGGGGGAATGATGGGAGCTCAATAAATATTTTCTAAATGAATTGATACATACATTTGAGGAAGGGAAGCATGAAGACTAGACTAGCATGGCCTGGAGAAAGAACTGCCTGGGAAATAAAATGATTAAAGAGGGTTTTAGAAAGGTTATGAAGAGCATTGAGGCCAGGGCATGAAGCTTAGAATTTATTGGTTTTTTGCTTGGGAGTACGAAATATTTAACTCCAGGAGTCACTTGGTCAGATGCGTGTAAGGAAGCTCATTTTGGTCACAGTGGTCACCAGCGCATATGGCAAGTTGGAGAAGACTGGGGATAGAGGCAAAGAGACAGGGCACATATGACTCAAATACGGTCCCTTTGGCAGAAGATTACATGTGACAATCCGTTGCCCACTAACTGTGAGACCAGTTCATCCTACTGTGAACATATAGAGAGAGCCTGTACAGAATCCATCAGGGGGCTGTGAGCTAGATGAGGCTTGATCAAATTAAAGACAGGTAAAGAAAATGTTCTAAAAGAATGAAATAAAATTTCAGAAAAAAAAGATCTAACATAGGTATCATTGTAGTAAATTACAAAGTTTTAGAATTGGGTAAAAAGAAAGTGCAAGTTCCTAGGTATGCTCTTTAAGGAAAGGGACAAAGATAAGTGGAACATAAAGAAATGGGCAAATACAAATCAGACAAGTATAAACGAAAAGGAATGGAAGTGGGGGTGTGAAATTAAGAGTAAATAAATAAAGTAGAACCAGACAAAGAAAAGATACAGTGATGAGAGGTGCTAATCCATGGAGTTTCCTTAACTCCGGAGCCAGTGCACACCCACCAGAAGATTAGGAAAGAGGAGTGTTTGCACACCAGTGGGAGTTCTCAGGCAGCTGTACCCTCATGGGGAGTGGGCAGGGCATCAATCTTATCTGCTATGGGGAGGCTGGTAGATTTGGGAGCAGGAGGTGGAGGGGGTTACAGTTTGTTTGCTTTTATGTTCTTTGCTGAATTGCTCTGTGAAGCAGGAGGCATGATTATCTGCCGACGATTAAGGAAGAGGAGGTGGGATCTGAGGCTGAGAGAAATAGGACAGGTTTGAAATCTAAACAGTGGACAAAAATGATGAGAAGCAGAAGCCTAGTGGGCTCTATGCACAGTTAGTGTAAACCAAGGAAGTACAATGCATGGGGCTCAGCGGCCTGTGCTTTCCTCCAGCACCGCTCAGCATCTTGGTTATAGGTGCTGAGCACAGAGAGTCAAATTCATTCAGGTGTGAAATTTTGCCAGGCAGATGCAATGAAGGAAGAGTGAAGCAATGGAGTTGAGAATAGGGCAAGAGAGTCTTCTAAATGGTAAACCATATTATCCAGCCACCCTAACCTTTCTGGTTAAGGAAGGGATTGAAGACAGAGACTAGGTGAACTGAAAGAAGGTAAAGAGTTAGAATACAGAGTGTGAGAGAAGGTAACTGCACAAGATAAGCCAGAGTGAGAGATTATAGCCCTTGAGAGCTAATGACCAGATCATTTTTTAAAATTGATTTTGAGAGAGAGAGAGGAAGGGGGAGGAGGGGGGGAGAGAGAGAGAGAGAGAGAGCGCGCGAGCGAGCAAATCAGCAATCTCCCACATGCCCCCTACTGGGGATTGAGCCTGCAACTGGGGCATGTGCCCTGATCTCAAATCAAACCAGCAACCTTTTGGTACACAGGATGACACCCAACCAATTGAGCCACACCGGCCAGAGCTGATGACCAGATCTTTAATACATATATTGGAATATGAATGAGGCACACCTCCATTCAAGTTTTCTTGTGTGCAAGTTCAACACACCTGTGGTCTTCTAGTTCCACCCCATCAACATTTTTCACTGTCCCATCTGTCATTGCCTGTCTTGCAAACATGTTTTAAATTGAGGTTTATACTTGAGAGTTTGCACCATCCAGGGTGTGCTAAATATATGTAATTTCTTTATCATTGTAACTTTAAGAAGAGTTGGCATTTTATTCAGATGAATTGGTAGCTGCTGTGTCACTCCTTCAATCATCCCACCAGAATTATATGAGGGAGATAACAGATCCTCAATTACCTCTGCTAAGAGAGGGAACAGTGACACAGTAAATAAAAAATGCACATATGTTTGTCTTTAAAATGAAATTTGCATTTCTATTTCTGAATGCTATAGACATGAAAACCTGTTAGTGAAAAATCAAGAGTTGCTCCAAGGTAATAAATGATGTAGGAATGATATAATGACCTAGCAGCCCATCTCCAACTAGACTTTGGTTAAGCTTTTAAGTCTCTCTATTGAATTAATCATTCTACACGGCACCAGTGGGAGAAATCCTGTCCTAACCCCATAAGTCTGATGTGCCTCATTTGTACCCTATTCTATCAGGATTGGTGGCCCTTATAATCTTGTCCCAGAAAATGAGACTGCTGATGCTCTTCTTTATTCTACCCATTTTTAATTATGTCCACTAAGCTATTTTTTTTTTTTTTGCTACAGTCATTTACTGCCACTGGGATTTTTGCGGAAGTTTAATAGTAGTAATAAAACGAAGGGCAAAGCACCAAAGAGAGAGTTTTGAAAGAATAGTCTGTCATCCTTCATTTGGCCAGGGCTAAAGACCCTACAAGGCATCACAATGTCCAGTTTGGAGTCAAAGCCATGTTCAGTCTTCTTTGCTGAGTTGCTTTTCCATGTTTGGCCCCTATATCTACTGTGTCTCTTCCTCCCACGCTGAGCTTCCCGTCATTCTGGGAGCTTGTAGGGGGATGGAATCCATTCCAACAATGTTTTAACCACTGCCTAAACCAGTTTCCAACTCTGGTTGCCAATACCATCCCATGGGGGCTTTCAAAAAACACCTGTGCCTGGGCCCTTCCTCATACCAGGATCCCATATGGGACAGGGCACCAGCTCCTCAGGGATCATACCCACGGGGCCAGAGTTGAGGATCACTGGCCTGGACAAGGAGCTCGCCACCTCTGTTACTTGCTCATCAGATGGCTGAGTCCAATCATGGAAGCTTTGTGCACCTGAGGGATTTTGTTTCCCATGCAGCATGCAGAAGACACAGGCAGTGACCAGGGACATGCCACCTTTGGTGCCTGGTGCAAGAAGCAAGTGCCAGGTGGGGTCTTTCTTTTTTATTTACCTTTGTTTTTAATCGGTATTCAATTAAAATTCAGAATCTTGCAGCATTTTTAGTGTTAATGTTTTAGTCTAGTCATTACTGTCCATATATCACTTCAGAACAATCCGTAATAAATAATAAATTCTCGCTCTAGCTGGTTTGGCTCAGTGGATAGAGCATCGGCCTGCATACTGAAGGGTCCCAGGTTCATTTCCAGTCAAGGGCACATGCCTGGGTTGCGGGCTTGATCCCCAGTAGGGGACATGCAGTAGGCAGTCGATCAATGATTCTCTCTCATCATTGATGTTTCTATTTCTCTCTCCCTCTCCCTTCCTCTCTGAAATCAATATATATATATATTAAAAATAATAAATTGTCCTGTGTTTTGTTCAGATGGTTATACTGTTAGAATTGATGCATTCTCATGTTGATTATGGCTTTCCCTGTGGTTGCTGGAAAAGTTATTTGTGTTCCTATAGAATTTTTGCTGCCTCAAATATTATCTCTTTGGAAAATGAAAAGGAAAGTATCATCTAGTGAGTACCTGTTGTATGCTTACTACTATACTGGACACTTGACATATGCTATTAAAATCATTAAGAGCATGGTTGTGGAGTCAGACTGCCTGGGCTCAGATCCCTGTTTAGTCATTCTCTAGCAAATAAACTCAAATCACAGAGCGGTCGTGAGTTTCAAATGAGATAATGCCTGTAAAGTGTGTAGCACTGTCCCTGGCATAATGTAAGTTCTCACAAAAGGGTTGGCTGGCAGCATCATTGCCTCATTCTGTTCTCACAACAACATTGGAGCAGTTGTCATTATCCATTTTAGAGGTGAGCAAAGTCTCAAAGATGAATCTATTTATCCAGGGACATCATATCAGATGTATCTGAAAGAAAATGAAAATGCCTACCATTCAGGGTTGTTGCAAAATATGAGAAATAAGTTCAGAGTGTGTTGCCTAGGACCTGAGAGATGGTTGACCTGCAAAACTGTGCTCTGTTCTGGGTCTTGGAGGAACAGAGATGAACAAGACAGTCAGATTCCCCATCCTTGTGGAGAACAGGCCGACGTCTCCACCCAACCTTCAGGAACCATGAGGTGTGCTAAAGAACTTTTGGAGGCACATCCTGTGTTAGTTAACAGAAAGTTCTAATCCTTTGTAGCGAGTGGCCCCTGAGGTTCTTGACTAATCGAAAAATGATCAAAGATGGAGAGTCACCAGGTGAGTATCCTTGCTCCCCAGAGTTCCTTCTGGGAACATTCTCCCTTGTTTCCTGAAACGAGGGTCCCTGATGTTAGCAGAAGGAGTAACAAGACTCTATTCCTGCTTAACTTACTGCTTTAAGATGGCAGATGCAAGTGTTATTCTACCATAATGACTTCCTGGATCCAGGCCAGCCTCCCAGCCGTCCTCTGTGCACACTGCTATGGTAGCTGGTGGATACCCAGACCATTAACTCAGATAAAAGCCACAGATGGATTCATTCAGATCAACTCTTTTCCAAGCAATAAATTAATGAAATGATCGGCAGGTAATAAAAGAGTTTATTGAACATTACTTCTATGCGAATAATTCCCTCTCTGCAGTTCTTGAATTTATTCATTCATAAAACACTTAAC
Source organism: Cnephaeus nilssonii (assembly GCF_951640355.1). Lineage (NCBI taxonomy): Eukaryota > Metazoa > Chordata > Mammalia > Chiroptera > Vespertilionidae > Cnephaeus > Cnephaeus nilssonii. The sequence continues at coordinate 20,922,159 of NC_137074.1, forward strand.
AAGCCCCTCCTCTCTGCCTAGTTTTATTTAGTCTCTGGGAACACAGAGATTATCCCAAGATTTTAGTAGTTTTGAAAATGTCTTAGGAAGGCCTATCTTCTGTGTTTGAGAATAATCCAAAATATTGTTGGCATAGAAATATAATTTTTATATTCTTTGATGCCCCTGGTTATCTAAATTTCTGGATATCTTTCCATACATGATGTTTGGAAATTCCATTCCAAACGTAGAACTCTGTGGTTATATTGCCATCTCCTTGATGCCAAAGCCTGGCTGGGAACAGCAGTGTCCAGATTGGGCCGCCAGGAGCTGTTCCGGGCTTCTCCCATGCCATAATTAGTTTTTCAGTATAGTGTAAAGTATCATTTCAAAGGAGAATGGCTCTATGTAAAGTTTTAATTAAATGGGATCTCCTTAGATTGAAGATATACCAACACAGTTTTATGATTTAGTATCGCTCCATTTTCTTCTTTAACATGATACATTCCTACATGTAATCATTGAAAAGGGAAGGTCTCTGTTGGTTAGAAATAGAGGAAGAATCAGTTCATTTAAAAAATCTCATGCATAGTTCTATGGGAGATGCAAAAATAACCCATTTGTTTCATCTGTTTGCTACAACTATGAATTTTCTATTAGGAACAGGATGTTGTAAATTTAAAAAGCTAAAATAATGAATAGTTCATACCCATCAGGCACAGATAAAATAAGCTAATCTTTACAAAGTAAATTTATAAACCTACAGGGGAACATGGGGACTGGGGTAATTTGGGAACTTTTAAAATCTTTAAATCTAAATGATCCCTTACATAGTTTCTCAGTTTTAATTTCTCTACATTTCAAAAAGCTTCTTAGTCAACAAGTATGTGAATTATTTTGTATTCTTATTTTGAGTTATTAGTGATATTTAATACTATAGACATTATAAAGCTCATAGCCCAAAAGGAAGGAACTGTTGTAAAATATTTTTCATTTTTTATAGTATATTATCTTGTTTTCACTAAAAGTTTGCCTCACCATGGAAAATACACATATTTCCTTGCATATCCTGAGCATCCTGTGAGCACGTACTGTGATTTTAACATACAGATACACCAGAGTTATTCAAAATTATTACTGTTTGGAGAGAATAACTCCATGAACCATTAAAAAATATATCCCTGCAAAAAGGTAAAGATTTGACATGAACTTTTTAGAGATTAAAAAAAAAGTGTAAAGGAAATTATGTTGACTTAAAACTTTTTGACATCTTTGTTTTGCCAGAGAGTTCTTATTCACAGTAACTTCCTGTGGAAAGATAAAAGATAAATCCAAAAAAGAAATAAAAACATATATTTGAGCACATGCTATTTTCCTGGCCCTGTGCTAGGCATTCACAGAAAACAACAACAACACTGTCAATCTTAGTAATATATCCCATTTTAGAAGATATTGAAAATAGTTGAATGTTTTTGAAACCAACAACAGAAATTGCCATTTGGCCCTAGTGTCTGACAATAGGTGTCTGGTTTTATTCTAACACTGTGTACATTTCTTATATGAGTTTTTCCAAAGATTGAAGTGAACCAGGCACATTAATGAAACATGCTAGTTATAACTGCTCTATAAACTTCACTGTAAGAATTTTCAACATATAAATGTCAGTAGAAAGAAAGTGTGAGGAATTTTAACCAAGAAACTTAGGACAAGATACTAACAAAACACAGACACCATCTCTTTTTCATGTTTGAGAAGTAGGAACAGCTATGCTTTGTTGAAACCCTTGTTTATTAAATGGATTTCCCTGTGAAGTAATAAAGCAAAGTTAAAAAAACTTTGCTTCTTATTATAAAAGTAATAATATTAATTTCATTTGTGTGAGCAAAAATGTAAAGAGAAGAAATATTCATCTAAGAATCTTTTGGCCTTATTTTATGTTAAATTTCTACAAAAGGCTCAGGTGCTAAATAAATCAATTCAGGAGTCATACCTACATAAGGAAATACCAGGCGCTTAAGCCATGGATTTAAATTACTATGTATTATTAACTCTGATGTCTAAATGTGAGGAGTGAAAAGATTTATTTTCTGGGGGAAGATTTAGGGCATTGAAATTTCATTCCTATACTATGCTCACAACAGCCTCTATAGAGGAATATCCAACTTCGAAATACCACCTCTTCTAAGCTCCTCCCCACCATTCATTCTCCTTCCTTGTCCCTAAACTTTACTGATTAGATTAAAAGGGAAACAGAACAAAATGATTCCAAGAAGATTTGCCCAGAAACAAATCTTAGAACAAAACAGAGCTGGCAGCATCCCTTGGCACTTAACGAGATAAAATCTTAAATCAAAGGAAAGTATTAAAAATTCATTACCCTTAAAACCTCAAGCCTGCACATGGGTGTTAGAAGTTCAGGGTCCAACTCTCCTCTGGTTTTTCTGGGAGACCCAGCCAGCTCGCCACCCCCACCCCAGCCTTGCCTAATCTAAGACCAGGCTCCTTTGCCACTGCTTGTCCATTGGCTCACCCTGCCCAGATTACTTCAGTGACAGGCACATCTCATTATTACCCAGCTCTTAGCCTTGGCTCTGGGGTTCTTAAGGGTGTGAGAGCTTAATAGCCAGGATGGCTCTGTGCATGAGCTCTCTCGGGAAGATAAGATAAAACCTGTCCTCAGATTAAATTGGGAGACCCTGGGAACAGGGAAGTGGCCCAGAGGACCGGGGGCAAGTGTGTGCCATTCTGCATCCACAGATGGGGCACTCTGAGGACAGGTAGAGATGTGAAGCTGCTCAGAAGAAAGGTTTGGTGGGAGAGGCATTTGGCAGAGGGAAGAACATAGGAGAGTAGGATATTGTTACAAGCACGTAGAACAAACACTAGGCTGCATCATCTGGCACAAGGGGTGGGGAAGGGAGGTAGGCATCATTCCCAGAAAGCAGCATGGGGCTGGGAGAGACCATGGCCGTGGAGGCCCCACTTCTAACCAGCTGTGGAAAGTTATTTCTCTACCACTCGCTCCCTCACCTGTAAAATGTGTAGAATTCCTTACCATTTGCAACAGCATGGATGGGTCTGGAGAGCATTATGCTAAGTGAAATAAGCCAGTCAGTGAAAGATAAATACCCCATGATCTCACTCATTTATGGCTAATAAAGAACATTACAAACTGTTGAACAAAAATAGACAGAGGCAAAGAAGCATCGAACAGACTGTCAAACTACAGCGGGAAGGTAGGGGAGGGTTGGAGGGCGGGGGGGGGGGGGGGTAAGAGATCAACCGAAGGACTTGTATGCATGCATATAAGCACAACCAACAGATGCAAGACACTGGGGGCGGGGGGGAGGGGAAGGGCAAGTGCGGGGAGAGGGGGGGATAGGGGAGGCCGAGGGGAGGTCAGAGGGGGGAAAAAGAGAGAGACATATGTATTACTATTTGTAATACCTTAAACAATAAAATTTAAAAATAAATAAATAAATATATAAAATAAAATGTGTAGAATTCTTCAGACCGTGCAAAGTTGCCTGCAAATGGGAACACTGCTTGCACTTCACCTGCCTGAGAGCCCACGTTGATGCCACATGGCCTTTTCACTTCCATACCTGGCTCCATGGTCATTTCAAGCTCTTTTGTAAAGTGCAGTTGTGAAAGCCCCCTCTGAACCCCGGAACTTGAGTGGTATCATTGGTTCTTGCCAGAAAAGGTAATCAAAGTAAAAAAAAAAATTTTTAAAGGCTAACTTATTATTACATTTGTTAACTCAGGCCAGATGCTCATTAGTAATACACTGGCAGCCAACAATGAAATACCAGCTGGCAGCTTGAACCCTAAAACAAGGGCTGGGCTCTGTAGAAAACATCAGCAGGTGCAAGCCAGAGCAAGGAAGAGATCTTTGCCTGCACCTTTTATAAAAGACAGAGCCTTGAACTGGGTCCCAGGTGCCCGGACAGAGGTCCACATCTTGTTTATCTGTCTGGACACAACTGGGTTGCTCAGTGTTTTGTTTCCCAATCACTTGGGCTGCTTGTTACATATAAAGACTCCCACATTCTACCTTAGATCTGCAGAACCAGAATCTCAGAGTGGGGCTCCTGGAAGGTTGTTAATGCACCCTGAGGTGTAGGAACCATTGATCTGAAACTGGACATTAATGCTCACGTGTGGCAGAGGCTGTTAAACGCCCACCAAATTTCACAGCATCCTCCTAACAACCCTGTAAACCAGTGATTGTTGTCACCCTTCCTCCCTGTGCTAGTGAGGGATGGAGTCAGAACTCCAGCCCAGAGCTGCCTGACTCCCCCTGCCTGCTCAACAACTCACTCTACTGCCTCCCCAGCAGGAGGGTAGATCCATTGCATGCTCTTCAACTGGTAGACAGTGCCAAGGGCAAGAAGCCAATTCTTCACCTCTGTCACCTGTCTGGACGTCCAGCCCTGTCATCTGAGACTTCCCTTCAGGCCAGATTTCCTGGTATCTGCTTTCTGTTTGTTTGGTTTGGATATCTGCTTTCTGTTTGTTTGGTTTGGATCTTGCATCAATATGAACGTCAAGGTACTTGTGCAAGTTATGTATCTTATTGAAAGAGCAGTGCTGGCTCCACACCATGCTGTCATTAAGAGGGGAAAGTTGGTTGAGGGGTGAGGGGTGGGAGAGTCCAAGGAGACATGAACACAAAATGTCACATTGGGTCCTGCCTAGGATCCTGGAATAGAAAAGAGGACAATGAAATTCAAAAAAGGTCCGTAGTTTAGTTCCTAATATTGTACAATGTTAATTTTGTGGTTTGATAACTGCACTATGATGAGATAAAATGTTAAAGGTTATATCTAAATGTCTAAATAGCTCTTCATACTCAAGCAAGGAGGTCATTTAAATGATAAGCATGTTTCCTGAATGAATGGCAAGAAGTAAACCACCAGCAAGAGAGAGAGAGAGAGAGAGAGAGAGAGAGAGAGAGAGAGAGAGAGAGAGAGAGAAGGTATTTTTTCTTTATCTTTTTTCCATTTTGCCAATCATTTTTCTATGCCGTGGTAGATGTGCAAGGGACCCAAACAGAGGTTTTCAAAGCATCTAGTTCTTGGTACATAAAGGAGTTTCACCAGAAAATACAATAACAATCCAAAGTTCTCTTTATACTCCCCCTGCTGTTAAAAAATTAGAAATAACAAATGTCAGTTTAGTAAATTTATCATCTAAATAACATCCCACTAATTTGAGATTTCACAGTGAAATAATCACTCGCCATCCTAAGTCTCAAGAAGGCATGTTCTCATTAGAGGCAGAAAAATGATTAAGAAAACTGTCACAGAGGGTTTTGACAATCATATGAATTAATAAACCACCTTAGACCTTGTGGAGGCGGGCAGTAGAGAATAAAATCATACCAACAGAATCCCCTGTCTGGAAGGCTGCCACTCTACCCCCCTCTATCAGGAGGGAATATGTCCTATTTGGAAGTGGCACCTCTTCCTCGGGGTGGCTGATGGACCCTGCCTACACTGTGCCATACACACACCCTCCCCCTGCCAGGCCTTGCTGCCAAGGAGAACCCCCCTCTGGGGTAAGGTACCAAAACACGTTAATCACCTCGGGCCTAGGACTGTTGATGAGCATTGCTCATGTTTCTTGAAATTGAAAGAAGCAAGCTGGTTTGCTAAGAAATTTATCCAGTATTTTGTAAATTAATGACAGTCCAAAGGCAATTTAATTTAACCAACAATTATCGACCATCTACCAAGGACACACTTCTATTTTAGGGCTGTGGAGATAAGATGATAAATGAAAAAAACTAACCTTCAGATAGTTCATTGCTTAGTAAAAGATATAAAGTTGGTAAACAAATAACTATAAACAAATGAGTAAGGAATGTCTAAAGGGCCAAAGTAAGCTGAGTGTAAGTGTAACAGGGTCCCAGAATGGAATCATGTATATATTTAGGGTAAACGTATATGCTATCCATGTTCTATTTTATACTAAACGTTTTTAAATAACTAAAGAAGAAAACATTTGATTATTACTATTTCTTTCATAATTCATTACTGCTTTTATTTGGAATAAAAAACCTGACATCTTTATTCTATACCACGATGTCAGTCAGGTCCTGTATATTTTCACTGTGATATATGTTTTACAGCCTTAAAAACTTATGATAAGGTTGGTAGGTAGCTTTATGCAGATTGATTTTTCAGATTCATATTTCTAAAAATAAGCTTTTCCCAACATGGATAGAATTATTGTAAATGGTTCTTATAAGTAGAATAATCTCCTCCAAGATCTGTGTGTAATGTTGCCATCATTAGTCTGGCTATCAATGTTGTCATATTTAGTCTTCAATGCCATTTCGTACTACATTTTGAGAACTTCAAATCATAGCACTTCATTTGTGCTATCAAAAATTAATTAAGCAAAATAAGCCAGTTAGAGAAAGCCAAATATCACATGATCTCACTTATATGTGGAATCTAATTAACAAAATAAACTGATGAACAAAATAGGGCCAAAGGTATAGATGCATGGAACAGACCTCAGGGGTGGGAGTACAGGAAGAGATTAACCAAAGAACATCCTATCTAATAAAAGAGTAATATGCAAATTGACTGTCACTCCAACACACAAGATGGCTGCCCCTATGTGGTCAAAGATGCCACCCCCATGTGGACACAAGATGGCCACCACAAAGGTGGCCAGCAGGGGAGGGCAGTTGGGAGGGACCAGGCCTGCAAGGGAGGGCAGTTGGGGGCAATCAAGCCTGCAGGGGAGGGCAGTTATGGGTGACCAGGCCGGCAGAGGAGGGAAGTTGGGGGCGACTGGGCCTGCAGGGAAGGGCGGTTGGGGGGGACCCAGGCCTGCAGGGGAGAGCAGTTGGGGGGGGACCAGGCCTGCAGGGGAGGTCAGTTAGGGGCAAACAGGCTGGCAAGGGAGCAGTTAGGCATCAATCAGGCTGGCAGAGGAGTGGTTAGGGGGTGATCAGGCTGGCAGGCAGAAGCAGTTAGGGGCAATCAGGAAGGCAGGCAGGTGAGCAGTTGGGAGCCAGCAGTCCTGGATTGTGAGAGGGATGTCCGACTGCCCGTTTAGGCTTAATCCTGTCCCAGATTGGAGAGGGTGCAAGCTGGGCTGAGGGGACCCCCCCCCCATGCACGGATTTTGTGCACCGGGCCTCTAGTATATGCATAAATGCATAACTCGTGGACACAGACAATAGTGTGGGAGAGGCCTGGGGAGCAGTGGGGTCTGGGTGGAGGGGGGCAAAAAGGGAAAAAATGGGAGATGTCTGTAATACTATAACAACAAAACATTTTTAATTAAGAAAGCTAAAGCAAATAATTCTGGTTTATTTTCATCAAGTTTGAAATCCAGTATTTAATGAATGGCCCAGTTTCAAAGAATAAATTTCAAGCTATCAATTTCATTTCTGGAAACTGATTGCAATATAGGAAAGTGGACTAAATTATTCTTTAACAACTGAAATTTCCCAAAGACTCTATTTTGTCAGAACTGAGAGAAGCAAATGAGATATTTATGCAAATACTTGTAAATGCACCTATAGAAAAAATTCAAAAGGTGTAGATGAGTTGTAATGTCAGCAAGAAACTTGGAACTTCGAGACAGTCTTTGGAGATAGGACTGATCCCTTTGATGACATGAACAGTTAAAAAAAATCTCTGTCATCTCAGTATAAGTAAACCAGCAAATTCATCAAGCAGACACTGGCCTGATTTTGCTCCAAGATGCAAAAGAATGGCCAGTTCATGGCATTAATTATTGAATTCATGGCCTGTCTCATTTTAGCTTTTCAGCCCAAAGCAAACTCCTGATGAATGAGAAAATTAAAAGGTATGGACTTCAATATTTAGTGCCCCTACAAAATACTGCTGCCTGGGGATCTGGTGTTTGACAGGTTCAATGTGAGCCCCATCCTTTGTGAGAGCCCCATCTGTAGTCAACACATAACTCGGAATAGAGCATCCTACATCCACTGGTCTGAGATCTTTGTCATCACAAAGTAAACCATTCCTTGATGTTATGCTTTGAAGAAATTCTTGTTCAAAAGCTCTTTGACCCTTCCAAAATTCTCAAAATATCACAAATAAGCATAGCTAATAGCATGTTATTATTTATATCTGTGTTCTCATTTGCTGCAATAGGAAATGCTACCAATAATTTAACTTATTCTGAAAGTTTTCAATCATATTTTTAACATGCTGAGTACAATGATTCTGATTATACTAAAATTTGCAAGTGCTGGTTTATTCTCTGGACACATGATTTCTGCTGCATTCAAAAGAGACTCCTTTATAACAGTACTAGTGGCCTGGTGCACAAAATTCGTACATGGGGGGGTGTCCCTCAGACCGGCCTGAACCCTCTCCAATCTGGGACCACTAGGGGGATGTCCAACTGCCAGTTTAGGCCCGATCCCGGCAGTCGGACATCCTTCTCACAATCCAGGACCACTGGCTCCTAACCACTCACCTGCCTGCCTGCCGGCCTGATCACCCCTAACCACTCGGCCTGCCAGCCTGCTCACCCCCAACTGGCCCCCCTCCCCCGCTGGCCTGCTTGGCCCCAACTGCCCTCCCTGCCCCCCGCTGGCCTGATCACCCCCAACTGCCCTCCCCTGCCGGCCTGATCGCCCCTAACCACTTCTGCCTTGGCCCCGCCACCATGGCTTTGTCCAGAAGGACGTCCGAAAGGTCTCCCAGAAGGTCTCCCGGTCTAATTTGCATATTACCCTTTTATTAGTATAGATTGTCTGTAAAAAGGTTTGATGCCATAGCTATTTTCACCTAAGAGAACTGCATTTCACAGCAATCACTTATTTTGCTTTCATTCAAAAACAAACACGCCCATCTTTTTTGTATACCAGTCATGGCTGGTTTTATTATGGTGCCTTAAGTTATAATTTTTCTGTGCAAACAGTCTTTGTTTTTATGTTCTTCACATGCACCAAAAAAAAAAGTACACTCCTATTTTTTTCTTGAATCCTCCACTCTGTTCTTTAGGAGATGCACAAGCTTATTTTTCTCTTAATTTTACAATTTAAAAAAGAGCAATAAACATGTGGTAGGAAATAACAACTGCATTTGATTTCAGTGTTGGAAATGCAAAGGAAGGTATGTGGACTTGGACAGACTGTGGAAGGCATAGCCCTTCCACAAAGGACATTGCCCCTCAATTCAGGAGTGTCTGCCTTGTGGGGACACCCAGCCTTCTGTTGTTAAGAGAAACTGGAAATCAGACATTTTAAAGAAAAATGTCCTAATTATTTAAATGTTGCTACCTTATTCAAATTTCATTAAAATAGCAAGCTGGTCAGCATTGTTTTAGCCGGGCAAAACAACTCTGCAAGTAAGTACAAGGTGGTACGTGTCACCTTCTGGGGCTTGGAAGTGAGCATTGGAAAGACATTTGAGAGGTAAGAGGGAATACAAAACAGAGTCGATTGTTGGAGACAATGAAGGAAAGAACCACAACCCAAGACCTTACCTTCACTTTCAGCTAAGGGTAGCTCCTTAGCTAAGTGAGAGCAAGAATGGGTGTGTATCCAGAGCAGGCATGGTACCGTTGCCTTCTTACACATTAGCATTTGTGGTCCTCTGTCAGAAGAGAAAGCATTGTGTAAGACTGGGCTGTCCTTAGCATATATGGTACCTATGAATGAGGAAAGGGCCTTCTCTCCTCCAGCGGGATGCAGACTCCTGCTGGATGACTTAGTGAGAGGAGGAGGATGGGCTGGACTTCAGCCCCCAGGTGTCCCTCATCCAGGTACCTTCAGGAACAACCTGTTGAAGTAGTCTTGTTGTGAGAAAAATTGTTTCCTCTTATTATACACAATATTATAAAATGATTATGTTGTAAGTAATGTACAAATATTTATTCTTTTCTAGGAACATGGGTGACATTTGGAGGTCAAATTTCAGATGAGGTAAGTTACTTTTGTCTTCCATTATGCTGATCAAAGAAAATGCAGAGAGAGCTATGTGGTAGGAGTATTCTGCCTGAGTTTCTGGCATTTTACAAGGATTGCTTTAGTCATGGGAAATGGCTAAGATCGACTCAAGTATTATTTTCAATTTTATCTTGCTTCTTGTATTTTTCACATTTAGACTATTAATCCTTGAGACTGTCAATGCATTATATGTGCAGGCTCAGTAGATAGGGAGAAGGAACCAGTTTGGAACGAATATTAGTCACTTTATAGAAAGATTGTATTGCTATTGATTGTATAGCTCCATCTAGGGTGACCAAACTGATCCCAATTGGCATGGACTTTCTCATTTTAGCAGGGGGTTTCTCAGACCAGGGCAAACCAGGACAGTTGGTCATCCCGGCTTGGACAAGTTAATCCAATTGCTCTGAGTCTTAATTTCTCCTATGTAAAATGGGATAATAATGTGGTCCTTCAAGATCTGTAGAAGGAATTAACCATGCTATGCATGTAAGACATTTATATAGCCCTTTGACTAGTAGGTAGCAGACACTCATAAGTGGCAGACACTCATTACATTCCTTTAAATTTTTGTTTACAATTCAAAAACAGTGCTTATCGTGGTTATATGCTTATCATTGCATTTAAGGAATACTTTCATATGAAACCTTACCATTGTAACAGCATGGGTGGACCTAGAGGAAATTATGGTAACTCAGTTAGAGAAAGCTCATTACCATATAATTTCACTCATATGCGGAATCTAAAGAACAACAACAATAACAACAAACACATTGAAACAGACTCATAGATACAGAGAATAGATTGATGGTTGCCAGAGGAGAGGGAGGGTGGAGAACTGGGTGAAAAAGGTGAAGGGATTAAGAATCTATACTAATAAAAGGCCTGTGTCTCTCACAGCGGGCAGGGCAGGGCATGAGCTACTAGCGAAGAGCTTTGAGCAGCGATGGGTGGGGCGACCAGCTGAGGCAAGGGGAAGCAAGCTACTCAAGCACGGTTTCGGTGCGTGTTGAGCCTCTATTTACCTATAATGTGTTGAGCCCGGTACCTGTCCCAGAACAAGTCATTTGTAAAGGTAGTTCTTACTATCATTCCTAAACAGAAGCTTGGGGGGCCTGGGGATCTTTACCCAGCTCCCAAGGTCACTAACATTAGTTTATAAATCCAGGGGGAGGAGTCTTGCCCACATATTCTTATCTGTCTGAATGCCTGTTCCCAGTATTGAGCATAGGTCACCATAGAAAGCGTGTCACATAGGGGATTCCGTGAGAAGCAGACTCCGAGATGGAGGTTAGCATGCAGAACAGTATTAGGAAGTGATCTCAGAATCAACACATGGCAGAGAAGGAAGCAGAATTGGGCATACAGCGAAACTGAGGCATGATGCAGTCTCAACAGTGACCTCAGTTGACCCCACTGGGAGCTCCAAAGCTGAGATGGCCATGAAGGATTGTCCCAAGTTGGGGCAAAAGGACTGAGCATTTACATCTCTTGTGTGACCAACCATTGGATAGAGGCTGCTCTTGGAAGTGGGTTTGATGTTGGACTAGGCCAGTGGTCGGCAAACCGCGGCTCGCGAGCTACATGCGGCTCTTTGGCCCCTTGAGTGTGGCTCTTCCACAAAATATCATGTGCGGGCGCGCACGTACAGTGCGATTAAAACTTCGTGGCCCATGCGCAGAAATCGGTTTTCGGCCTGGGCAAGTCTATTTTGAAGTGGCGTTAGAACACTCAAGGGGCCAAACAGCCGCATGTGGCTTGCGAGCCGCGCTTTGCCGACCACTGGACTAGGCAATTCTCTTTAGCCAAGTGCAATTTCCAGAGCAGGCTGATAACTTGAAGGCCAGAATTCCTAAGCAGCTACGGGAATAAGCCCTTCAATTCTGAAGGAGGATCTGGGTGGCCATCACAGGGCCCTCTGACTGGTATCAGGTAGGATGTGTGGAGGAGGCCCAGCTTGCCTAGGTCAGAGTGTGCATGGCTGACCTCTGAAATGAATCATTTCAAAATTATGATGCTAAAATCTGCACAATAAAGTCATGAGTGGCTGGAGCAGCTCTCACCTCAGATGCAGATCAGACAAATATCTACTTTCCTTCCAGAGAGAGCTGTGGCTTCCCCCCAGGTCCCTGCAGAGAGAATGCCAGCAAGGAGAAGGAAAGGAGGCACAGGTAGACCAGTCACACCAGTGGCTGAATTGCTGGAGCTCAAATATTTCCACATGGCAAAAATGTAAGCCAATAGCAATAAATTCACCTCCCTAGATTTCCCAACTTTCTCTCTGGCTTTGGATGAGCTCAGCACAAAGCAAATACAAACATGGATCCTGGGATGACCACACCATTATGTGCTGGGTGACGCAATCATCAGTGTTGCCTCTGGAAGGGATGATGTCCCCGTTACTGGGATAGTTCAACCATATATTAAGTAGCCACTGGACAAGGATCTCATCAAAATTTTTCAAACATGAAACTAAATAACCCTGTGAGGTGCCTCCCAAAGATGATTTGGCTTCATTATAAAACCAAAATAGATGTTATTCATATGAATAGTATTTTTAAATAATGGTAAGAGTGTATTATCATCTTATAGCATTTAATTTTTAGAGTTTTACTTACATTTTCTCATCAGTAAAGTAGTTAGGGTTCTTTCAACTGCAGGTACCAATAAACTCAACTCAAATGGGCTTAACCAATAAAGGAAAAAATGATTTTGACTTTCACCCTGGAAGTGTAGACCTAGAGCAAGCTACAGGGTTGACTCAATCAGTGGGCCTCACTCCATTTCCTAGGGATTCTCTTGGTCCTGTATTCCTTTGGTAGTAAGAGAGCTATAGGAATCCTAGGCCTCAATGAGGATAATACCTGCAGGGAAAGAAAAGGCGAAGTGAGCCTCCTTGGGGCCTCTGGGCTCCATGGGGGACCTGAACAGAATCACCCTTGTTTTTCAGATGAAGAAACTGAAATACAGAGAGGTCAAATGAATTGACCAAATGTATTTATCCAGGACATGGTACACTCAGGACCAGAATTTGGTCTTCTGACTTAGTTCAGTGATTTCATTGCTTCGCATTGAGGTCTTCAAATGCTATGGCTGGGAAACATCTCAGCAATCATTTAGTCCAACTCTCCATCTAGGAGTCTTCATCTTATCTTAAAATTTCTCTCTCTATAAGATTTATTATGTACTAAAGGCCTGATGCATAAAAATTCATGCACTGGAGGAGGGTACCTCAGCCCGGCCTGCCCCCACTGACAGTCTGGGAGCCCTCAGGGGCAGGAGGTGACCCGGTGATCAGGGAAAGGCGATGCCCCCATCACACCTCTGCTGCTGCCACTGCCGGCAGCTTAAGCCTCGGCTGGCCCTGGTTACCTGAGCCTCAGGCAGCCCTGGGTAGCTGGGCAGCCGCCATCCGAGGCTTGCCTGTGCCTTGAGCCGGCCCTAGGCAGCTGGGAAGCTGCCATCCGAGGCTTGCCTGCACCTCAGACAAGTCCTGGGCGGCTGGGGGACTAAGGGGACTGGGGGACTCCCGACATCTTGTGGCTGTGGGTGCTGCCATCTTTGAGAGTGGGGCAGTCAGTTAGCATATTCCCTCCTTATTGGCTGTGGGCACCACCATCCTTGAGGGCGGGGCAGTCAATTAGCATATTCCCTCCTTATTGGCTGTGGGTGCTACCATATTTGAGGGCGGGGCAGTCAATTAGCATATTCCCTCCTTTTTTCTTTTTTGCATATTCCCTCCTTATTGGCTGTGGGCACCACCATCTTTGTGATGGTGTGAGGGTCAATTAGCATATTCCATCTTTATTAGATAGGATGTTTTCCAATAACAATCTATCAGCATGTCATGTGACATAGCACAAGGTTAATATTATAATACAAGCACAGTAACATAGAACAATCATGATGGGAAAAACTATGCTTGTCCTAACTTTTAATCTCTACTTGGGGTACATTAAAAGTAGTAATAGTACTTTTGCTGTTTTTTTCCTAAAGGATTTGCAGGGACTCCATTGTGCTAGCCTAATAATTTTCTTGGCTGGCCAATTTTAAAAACAGGAAAGTAGTTTATCTTGGAAATGCTGATGAAGCACTTCAGCCCACAATCAAAAGCATAAATGGAAAAATCAATTTTAATTATTTGTGAGGTGTGTAATTTCCCAATTGACTAATAAGTCTAAATGAAAAAATGGCCCCTTTCCACCTCTCTTTATCGCTATTCCTCAATGGCTGTCCCTCAAGCTGTCATTATAGCTACCCCCACTCTCTTGTCACACTTGCCACTTGCATCAGCAGCACAAAGGAGAGGACCAGAACTGACAGTGAGGAGCTGGGTCCCCGTGCCCCACTCTCTCCTCTGCTTGTCCTGTGGATTCGGCTGGCTGGCCACTCTGATGGTGCCTGGGGTTTTGCTGAGTTAAAACAGTCACAGTTCTGTCTAACCTTTCATTCATCAAAACAGTCTGCTAAGTTTTGAGGAAAACAGGTCCAAACTTTTAACTCACAAGTCACCCAGGTGCCACAATCCATTGGCTTGGAGAAAGGAGAAGAAATGGAGTCAGCTGCAAAACAAATGACCCTCTGTGTCAGAGAAATTACGGTGCCAAAGAGAATGTCAAACCTGGCCTTCCAAGCAGAGTGAGCAACAATCTATCCACCTCACTGAGCTCCCTAGGGCTTCTGGGTCCCAGCGCCCTAGGGAGCTCAGTGAAGTTCCTCAGTGCCCGGCTATGTCTCAGGGGAAGATGCATCCACCCTCGATAGGCTAGCTGAAATTCTGGTTTTCTTTCTTTACTACAACTGAGAAAAACAAGCAGTGGTTAGGGAAATTTCCATGTTCTTAAAGACCATTTAAAGGATTCAAAATTGCTTCTCAGGTTTGAAAAGCATTTGGCTTTTCTGACTGACTGCATCCTCTTGCAGGTTGCTGAACGGCTGATGACGATCGCCTACGAAAGCGGAGTTAATCTCTTTGATACTGCCGAGGTCTACGCTGCTGGAAAGTAAGTCGGCACCTGTTTGTTTCCCTCACGTGACATTTCTAGAGCCATGGGACTCTGCCCTAACCATTGTTGACATGCGGGTGAGAAGGATCTGTCCTTGCCACACCTGTTATGGCACCACTTTCCCCCCTCCCTCCACCACCATCACCAGGGCATCTCTGGCCCCTTCTGCCCACCCAAACCTTCCCACCTCTGGCCCCTGTATGAAAAATGGGCTGGAAGCAATTGCTTTGGTCTACATGAGGGGCAGAGGTGGCTGGGCCCAGAGTGGTGGCAGTGGAGATCAAGAAATATTAGTTCAAAATATGAGTGAGCAAATAAAGGAGCAGATTCCAATGTGGTTGTTACTTCATAACCACATTTCATAGTTCCTCGACCCTCGACCCTCGAGGGAAACTGGGCCGTCCTCTTTGGAGGGAAGCAGGAACTGATTCTCCTGTTTGCAGGCTTGTTCCTCCACATAGTATTACAGGTAGATCAGAGATTAAAGGAGGATCCTTAAAGATACCAAGAAATCCAGTATCTATACATACAGAAGCCTAAGCGATCTTTAGGGCCAGTTGACAGGTCACTATGATGCACACTGACCACCAGGGGGCAGACACTCAATGCAGGAGCTGCCCCCTAGTGGTCAGTGCGCTCTCACAGCCAACCTCCCATGGCCTGGGCCGGCCAACCTCCTGTGGTTCCTCCCCCAAGCCAGCCAATCTCCCACGGTCCCTCCCCCTGGGATCGCCCCGATTGGGACTGGGCAAGATGGCCTAGTCTTTTATAAGAGGTTATTTCAGACCCCACTCTGAGGACAGAGGGGGCTGCAAAGAGGCCTCACTTCTTTTGCTGGAGAAGTCCCTTCTAGCTACAACCTTCCCATGGACCCCAGAGAAGGTTTGGGCTCTAGGACAGGGCTCACTGCTAAGTCAGAACACCTGGGTAATGTGCCCTCATGTGAGCCCCAAGGTCCATGTCCTCCAGGTTCCAGCACAACAAGCACATTTTAGAACAGAACGGGAACACCTTGGCCTCCTACTGTGAACATGGATGCAGCTCCAAGAACTGAAAGGCACTAAGTAGCTGGACAGCTGCTTGAGCAGCTCTGCAATTTTCTAACAGGATTGCGGTGCATGGTCACCTGCAGGCCTAATTCCCACCCCACTCTGGGTGAGAATGACAATCAAAATGCTAGACTTGCTGAATCAGGTTCATCATTGCCTGGTCCAAGTGTATTTTCCTTGCGTGGGTTTCCTCCTTCTCAAGGGCAGGTGTAAATGTTTAAGGACCCTCTAGGACGGTGGTCGGCAAACCGCGGCTTGCGAGCCACATGCCTCAGTCAGATTGAGGATGTTTTTAGCAAAGGCCAGCTTAGGAGTACCCTAATTAAGTTAATAACAATGTACCTACTTATATAGTTTAAGTTTAAAAAATTTGGCTCTCAAAAGAAATTTCAATCGTTGTACTGTTGATATTTGGCTCTGTTGACTAATGAGTTTGCCGACCACTGAGCTACGAGGTTCAGAGCCCACGTTCCTGACGTTTTCTGTTGAGTCCAAGGAGAGAAAATGAAATTGATAAGGCCATGCTCCTTTCAACATCATACCCTTTCTCCGTGTTTTCTTCTTTTTTTGAATCCTGCTCAATACCAAATGGGGCTAAGGTTGAAAAGGGGGAAGAGTGGTAAACAAGCGTGTAAAGAGTTCTGTTTGTATTCCTACTGTGAAGAAGAATCAGTTCTGGTTAATTACTGTTTGATTTGTCAGTGTGTAACTGACATCGGTTCCCACTGTGAAAAGCAAGATTGCAAAAGGCAACCATCAGAGAGACAGAAGGGGAGGAAGAGAAGAACGCTGTGCAACATTCAGCACATGTCTATTTGGGGTGCGCTCCATAGCTAACTGCATCGTGGCTCCCAAATACACTCCAACAGAGACGGAACTTTCAGTCAAGACGCACAGTGATTAGTAATGACTCCCATCTGTAGGACCCTAGTGGACAAAGTGCTAATTCCATTGATGTCCCCACTCACAAAGCCTCACAGAGCAGAATTGGTCTTACTGGGAGGGGCCTAGAAGATAGTTTTAGTCTCCTCAAGCTTGGCTCTCAGCTGGGCTAGGAAGATGCGGATAGGACAGTGGGTATGTCCTCAATATACCTCTCCACGACCCAGCCTTAGGTGCAGGGAGAACACTTCTCTACACCTCCTTATGTCCTGCATCTATGACAATGCTTGTCACTGGAACCCAGGACATTCTCTATGTGGGCCACTGCATCTGCAGCCCCTACATCTGGGTCTTCTAAACCCACACATGGGTACTTTTATCCTGCAAGATCTCCTGGGAGTCGATATTGTCGGTCTAAACAGTGTGAGCTCTCGTTGTCCTCCCAGGTCATAATTGGAAGTCATAGCAAATAGAAGCAAAATCTTGACTCCCCTTTGGGACACAGCCAAGCAGGACATTTAGAGATGAGATCAGTGGTTTAAAAACACCAAACTGCCAAATGACTGCACTGTTTCTTAGTGTCAGGACCACAGGTGGTCTCCTGCCAGCGTGAAAGGACTTGGCAGGTGCCTCTGCGATGCTCTGGAGCGGGATTCTGCAGGCACAAGCAGAAACAGTGGAAACTGTGCTGCCAGCCGAGAGCAGCTTCTATTTTTAGGGACATGGAGGCCCTGAGAGTTCAAACAAGGGATGGCTCTGGTGTTTTGCATTGACTCTTGCATTTCCAGGCCACTGTACCCTAAGACACTGTCTGTGTTCCCCTCCAGGGCTGAAGTGATTCTGGGGAGCATCATCAAGAAGAAAGGCTGGAGGTAATGCATTCACCACCATAATTTACTTGCCTTTAAAAAGACTGACATTATTTTATAACCAGAGAAGGGAAAATAAAATTGGATGGCAACTGACCAAAAAGTTGTCCAAAAAGAAGTCAACTCTTCATTGATTTACAGAGTTTTGAAAATGAATACCAGCAAGTTCATTACTTGTGCTTCAAAACTTATTGACTAGTCTTTAATCACAAAGAATTACCATGGGGTTAAGCCAAGAGGGAGGGAATGTTTAGGAGGTATTTGTCAATAAAAGAAAGGGACATTTTCATGGCTTCTGACTGCCATTTAGGGTAATTTGGTAAAGGAAGCCAGATGACAGGAGGCTGATTGTATATACACATGTATTTATGTTCATTGTTCATTTTATTACCAAGTCTGAATGCAAAGAGATGATGAAATAAGAAGTCCTTGGGATAAATACCCCAAAGCTTTCTTATCTGCCAGTATCTCTCCTGTGTCTGGGGAGCCCTATTGTCTGGGGGGGGGGGTCACATCCCATTTTATCACCTTCTGTATTCAAAGCCAGTGGTAACAACGGATGCCATAACAACTGGGGACAGGGGCACAATCCCCCTACATTTCACTATGTGTGCCAGCCCCAATACCCCCTTCTCCCCAGCATGAGTACAGAATCAGGCAAAGCCCAACAAAGACCATTGGACAAGTTTGGGTTTCTCTTCTGCTCTGGTATAATCTCTGCTGATGGCCAAATGGATAACAATTCAATAGTATCAGTGAGATAGTGCAAAGAACACTACACCCATGCATGTACACAGATTGTATAAAATTTAGTCTAGGAAAAAGGGACATTCTCACAGAGTATAGCTCAAGACTGATTTCATAATGCCTTTCCACAAAGCATTTAAACTCCCTCTGGAGGGGAAACTAGAAGGATGGAGGAGATATCCATGCATTCTTAAGGCTGCTTACTCCTCACTCTTAGAGAAATGTTTGGTAGGGATAGAGGGCCTTGTGAAAAAGAAAACCAGAAATTTATGGAGTTGTCAATAAATAAAGTTTGGTGACCTACTTTCTCCCTCTCGCTTCTCTTCCTCCCCAACTCCAGGGATTGTAAGTCTGTTAAGAATGAACCATATTCAACCTTAAATATGGAAACATACTCATGTTCCCACCCAGTCCTCCATCTTGCCTGAGTTACCTGCCCACTCAGCGTGCTGGTCCATCCACCACAACCCAAACAGAGACTGTATCCATTTCCTAGAGCTGCCATAACAAAGTGCCACAACCTGGATGGCTTAAACCAGCAGAAATGTATTCTCTCACACTTCTGAAGGCCAGAAATCCAAAATCAAGGTTTGGGCAGAGTCACGTTCCTCTGAAGCTCTGGATAAAATCATTCCTTTCCTCTTCCCAGCTTCTGGTGTTCTTGATGGCAAATGTTGGTGTCTCTTGGTGCACATACAGCTCTTCAACATCTGCCTCTATCACCACCTGGCATTCTCCCTTCCTATGTGTCTGTGTGTCTTCTTATGAGCACACACTTAATTTAACTAACCACATGTTTTCAAGTCAGCTGACATTAGGAGACACTGGGGGTTAGGACTTTAATAACATACATTTTTGAGGGACACAATTCAACCTATGACAGAGACCTTGGGGATGAGGCCACTAGCAGTCCGGTGAGATCTGCAGCGGGGATAGGCTGACAGAGTCCACCTGAGGAAGGAGGGGAGGACTCAGTGCCATGGCTCTTTCCCCCTGGACACCCAGAGGACATTTAGCCATCAAGCTCCATAGTTTGCAGAGCCTATTATATACCTAAAGGAAGTAGATTAACATGCACTTTCACACACTGCCTTTCAGTCTTGCAAATAAAAGCTTAAGCTATCACCAGGCCACAGAATATTGATATCCATTCACCACTCCCCCCAGAAAACTGGTGAAAAGATAAACTGTATCATAGAAGCACACAGGCAATTTCAACTAGAGCATACTTGGCTTCTGCTCCCAGTGCCACCCCTTGCTAACGGTGCTGTCCTGGACAGGTTACTTCACTTCTTTGAGTCCCAATTTCTCCACCTCTAAAATGGATGTCATACCTGCCCCTACACGTCATGCTGATAAAGTGGCATAAGGTCAGCAAATGTCTTCTGAAACCTGTGCTTTATCAAAGTAAAACATTCATGTTATCATTCTCCACCCACTCTAAATGCCTCCATGAGGCCAGTGAAAATTTGCCAGGTTGCTGTCTGCTCATGCTGTTTGAACATTAACGTTAGTGTGCGCACACACGTAGGCCAAACATTTTACAGAAAGCCTAATTTTGGAAGAATAAGTGAGTCTGTGGGGGTAGTATTTGAGTAGAATGTGCAGCTTTTGCAGGTCCACATGCTTTGAATAATCAAGAGGGCTGAATTCATTTTTTATACTATTCCATCCAGCCTTTTGTTGAAGCTCTGAAAATGTTTGCTAAAGGAGACCTGGCTCCCCCAGCAGATCACTACTCCACTAGGTATCATGCGGTTGATGGATCAACCTGGAAAGTGCATCAGCTCTTCTGGAGTGTGTAATCTTCAGATGCTTACATCTGTAGACCTTCCATTACAGTGATTCACATTACTTTTCCGGGAATTAACTTCAGTGGGATGCGGTTGCTGACATTTTCTACGAATTTTTCTTGTTCCAGCCAAGTTGTCAGACTTGTTACCATCGTCTCTCATTGGTTATCATTCATCAGGCTAGGCTTTTATACCTGAGGGCCCTGAGGTGTTGCCGCTACAGCTGATGAAATTATAAATGCCTTACTTCAACTATTTCCAAAGTTTGGTCTTAACCTTTGAATCACAATTTTTTTTTTTTCTAGGTGAGTTCAATTGAATTACATACCTGGAGAAATTAAATTACACTGAGATCTACCTCTGAATTTTAAATTACATGACTGTAGTTCTCAAGACATATTTCCTTTTCCATGATCATAATGGCATTTCCTCCCTTTGAGTGTGATTTTGAAAAAGTAATACATTTGCTAACAAGATTTCCACATTATATTCCCTTAAGAATAAGGTGGTAAAACTTTGAGTTAAGGATTTTTTTAACTGTTTTCCTAAAATAACATTTCCATTAAAATGACACCCATAGAAATTTCATTCCTACTTATTGACTATTATAATTTATTTCATTATTCATATTTCCATGTAGTCAAATCCTGCCTGTGAATGTGATGATTAGAAAGGATAGTAACTCAGAGCCATTAGGTCCATGGTCCTTGGAGGGTGGACTTACCCCCCAGGAAAGTTCACACTCAATCAAGGTTATATTATATGCTAAGTAAGTGTTAGTGGGTGGCTGTTTGAGATCCTACAGCAATCCATCAGTTAGTCCTTTCACTTACCCTTCTCATTTACTATTTCTGACCCTCCATGCCACCCTTCCCTTTGCTTTGCCACTACCCACTCACTTATTTGCTGTCATAGCCCTCAGCCTCCCCCAGCCCCTCCAGGTAAAGATCACTTCTATTCAACCTCTTCTTCTGTGATCTGACTTCAAGTCCCCACTCACTAGCTTCTTTGTTCTCACATTTTAGTGATGTGAATTAACAAATTTATCTCTTTGCCAATTTTTTAAAAATGTGTGGTACAATAAATTCTTTGGGTGTTATAATAATAATATGACAGTATGATTTATTTAATATTTCTCTGTGTGTGTTTGTCTGTTTAACATATAGGAGGTCCAGCCTGGTCATAACAACCAAACTCTACTGGGGTGGAAAGTAAGTTAAATAACTTTTATTTTCCCTACTTGATAGGAAACAATTAGTAGTTTTATATTTTTAGGCCACCATTTCACATCTAATATGCCAAAATCAATTGGTTTAAAGTGAAAGATGATTATTTCTCACTTGAAGGAAATAGCAATTAGCCTAGGATTCAATTTTAACAAGATGCTTCCAAAGAAATTTAGTAGCATGAGGTCACTTGTTACTAAGTGATTCACGGAGAGTTTTCAAATATCAACCTCATACTTAGAACCAAAATAGAGTCCAAATTTTGGGAAAAGGAAATGAGCACGTAGCATCACCAAAGAAAAGCTATTCAACTCTGCCAACACTCAGAGACTTCTCCGGAATATGAATATAAAAATATCTTGTCTGGTCCCACTGTACTAGTAAGTCTCTGATCATTTCCTCAGAGGGTTCTGAAAGTGCTGATCAAAGCGGGCATCTCACTGGAGAAGAACGTAGAGCTTCCTGGATCACTTGCTGCCAGGCCACATGAAAAAGAAGTCCTCTCTCTGGTGTGGGGTTCAGAACAAATGTCACAGGATGAATGGCTTCTGATGGGCCTACTGGTGTTTGAACTGCTACTTACATTATCCAGAAGGCCTTAGAAGTTCTGGTCTTTAAGACAAACATGTAAGAATACAGCAAGCTATTCCATAAGGCTTTCCATGGAAATCTCAAAGATTTCTTAACAAAATGTAAACACAAACAAAGTAACCTTATTTACCACCCTATAATTGATAGGAAATAGTTAAAAACAAAATTGGAGGCAGAGACCAGATTTTTAGAAATCTTCTAACCAAAATGTATGTGTACCCCCTCCCACACACACTCATATTTTATTGCTGTTTTTGAGCCTGCATGTGATGAATATGAAAACAAAAATGGAATTTAGATCTTTACTACCATTGTAGTCTATATAAAAATAAGGCAACATGGCGCCTATGAGAAATGCAAATTTACATTGTCTATGCTCTGATTCATGGTGCCATGGCTTGGTGCTTTTTCAGTGGTACTCAAAACCTTGTGTATGGTTTAGAAATAATCAGGAAGTAAGACAATCTGCAAGAACCAGAATGTATAGAGAATTACATATAATATTATCTAATATACTTATAAAAGGTACAAAATCACCAAAGGCGAATGGTGAACTACTAAGGTTGACAAAGGTATTGATGTTGAAGAAACATTTCAGCAATGCTTTAAAAACCAAGCACCACATTCCTTTGCAATTGGCCAGAGTTTGAGAATGATCTGAAATGGCAAAAGTCCTGGTTGAATGTTGGTCTTTGTAAGATTTAAGGAAAAGTTGTTTGGTCACATTTTATAAAAAGACAATAATTGTTCATTTCTTTTGAAAATCAAAAGGCACTTTCCAATTTGCTTCCTTTCTCGGAAAAGCTAATGCCATCAGCAGCCTGGCAAGCTTATAGTAAGCTCACACATTTCTAGCAAGCCTTTTATTTCACTTGCTTGGGATTGGTAAGAACAAGGTGGGGAGATTGAACCCTGTGTCAAGTTATATATGGACAGGGTGTGGGTGGCCGAGTTGTTATTACTGTGGGGTGGTGACAGTCATGTCAATTCATCTCCTGGGGTCTCCGAAGAAAAGGGGCTCAGTGTGCTGCCCACCAGCCTTCCTCCTCAGCCTGCAGTGGTGCAGAATTTGCTAAGAACAGGGTATAAAATTAGCAATTCCATCCAGAACGACCATTCTTCTGTACTTTTGAAACAGCGATAAAAGAAAGCACGCCCCACTCAAAGTCATTTGCTTCTTTTTCTTGTTAGAGCTGAAACGGAAAGAGGGTTGTCAAGAAAACATATAATTGAAGGTAGGTTCTGCTACTTCATTTTACCTTTATCTGTGGGCTGCTGATTCAAGAAAGGTATCAGCCAAATGCATTCAAACCACATTGGGAGGGGAAAGATAATCTCTACAAAACGAATCACAATCAACCAAGTTTCTTCCTGGGGCTGTGTGTTGGGAATGCAGTGATAGAGAGGACAGAAGGGAAACTCAGCAAAAGGCCAAAATTTCTAGAACTGTTATCATGTACAGCTATGCTCACATTAATAAAACACTTGCATAAGGCTTTTTAAAAAAGTTTTATTGAGCTATAATAGATATACCATAAAAATTTATCCACTTAAAGTATACAATTCATTGGTTCTGAGTATAATTAGAGTTGACCAATCACCGCCATAATTTGATTTTAAAACATTTTCATTTCCCCAAAAAGAAACCTTGTACCCACCAGTAGTCACTTCCCAACCCTTCCTTACCTTCTCTCACACATCCCCAGGCAACCGCTAATCTACTTTTGTCTATAGATCTGCCAATTCTGGACATTTCATATAAATGAGATCGTATAATATGTGATATTTTGTGACTGGCTGCTTTCACTTAATGTTCATCCATGTTGTAGCATGTGTCGGTACTTCATTCCTTTTTATTGCCAAGTAAAATTTCATTGTATGACTATTCCACATTTTTTTTATCCATTCATCAGTTGATGGACATTTGGGTTGTTTCCACTTTTTGATTATTATATAAATAATGCTGCTATCAACATTTGTGTTCAAGTTTTTGTGTAGACATATGTTAAGATCCCTATACTTTAAAAAAAAGTATATATGCATAAAAAAATTTGTAGAAAATTGCCACTGTGTGATTGATTGAAAACTTGCTACAGCTCAGAAATAAACAGAAACTAAAATAGTTGCAAGAACCATTACACAGTAGAGTACTACTACTGTAATTCAATGTAAGGATTATGAGAATTGGTAGGAATTTTTACTTATTTCTCCATTGTCTATATATTATAAAATTTTACACTTATACCTTTTGAAATAAAGAAAAAAATGTTAAAGGGTGGTGCTATATATTTCCAACATCTTTATACGAGTTCATGAACTATTTCAGAAAAATCCAAGATTTTATAACTTTAGATTCATAATTATTGAGACAGATGATTTTTGTCTCTTTTAAAACTAATATTACTTATGAAATACAAAAGTCACCTAAACTATAAAGTATACTCTAATCCCACCACTTTGAAAATAAAAATAGATGAAGAAATAAAGTCCTTCCTTCGCTCACCTAATTTCATTCCACAGTTTGACTATCTGGTGCATATCCTGCCCAACTTTTCCCTGTAGTTACATTGACTTCTCTATCTATACAACCTACTTATAAACACAAAAGCATATGTATTGAATCAATTGAAGTAAGCCATTTATTTTAATTTAACAGTAATAATTATATTTGATTGTTGTTTCCAAAGTTTTTGTTTGAGTTTGGTAATTCTTACTAATTAATTTTTAATATATTTGTAGGCATTTTGGGCTTTGAAATCAGATGAACATTGGTTTGAGTTCCACCTCTGTCATTTATGAGCTGGGGGACTTTGTATAAATGATTTAACCTCATTAAGCCTGCATTTCCTCGACTATAAAACGGGCTACAAATATTCCGACCCTATGGTGTTACTGAACCTAGATTGAAATTAGGTACTTCGCATTGAGCGCAGTGTCTGTCACATAATAAACACTTAATAAATTATTTGTCATCTTCAGCATGATACTTTCTAGTGCAACTTCTCGTCACCATTCTATGGATAAGGACACCCTTTACTAAGTAAGGAACACCCTAAAGCTGCCAATAAACGACCACATTCCAGCACTAGAGAAAGCTTCCAAACTCTTCACCCAACTAAATGCCTTCTCACGCTTTGGTGTCTAATGTAACCTGTCTCTCAACACTGTTATCATTCCTGCTCTAGCATTTGACCCCATAACTTGTGTCTTCTAACAACGTTTATCAATAAGAAGTAAACCTGTCGGCTCGTAGCAACAAGTTGAACAAACATAGCAGAGGGTGCTGCCTAGAGACTTCTTGTTTTCCTTTCCTTTTCTTCTTACTCTCACTGATTAAAAAAGAGATTCAGAAAGTGGTTCAAACTGGCAATCAACAAAGAAATATAATATTAAAGAAAAAAGTACAGCATGCCACTGGGCTTTTTACCAAATCTCCATTGCTTTAATATTTACCTGTGACTGTTCATGATTTCAGGATCCTCTTTTTAAAAACCAGTTTTCTTCAGCTTAACATTCCATAGATGGGGGCAGTTTTATATCCTATATTACAAAGCATACTAAATGGCAATTTGGAGTCAGTCGTGCATCTGCTAAGTCTTGAACATCTTAAATTACGTCTATTCACATGTTTTTGATAGAATTGTTTCCTAAAGAAAACCACCCCTTGATTTTGGTTCTTCCTTACAGAATTTTGTGCATAGTTGATGTGGTAGTCATTTTCCTAGTAATTTTGTTAATTTGCTGTGAAAGATTGAAAATTTGATAATGTAGTATATATGATATTAAATTGTGAATTAGTGGGACTTTGATGTAAGAGCGTATCAAGATTTAAAGATATTGGTACTTGATACTCTACTAAGGAAAATTAGCCTCCAAATTTTAAGCTGGGAAGTCACAAATAACTGTGTAGAAAAAATAGCTCAAATGACTTTATAATTTTGGTACATATGTTAAGAATTGTGTACAAATTGAAATGTCTGTGTACTGATCCTCAAAACAAACAATAAAATCTCAATTATGAAAAAAAAGAAAAATCTAAAAATCTGTTTTCTTGAAGCTGCATATAACCTAATAGAAATATCTTAAATTCTCCTTTTAAATAAGTCAGGAATTCTCTTAGGAACTAATCTCTCAGGATGCATAAACTAGTTCAGCTGAAATTCCAATCAACCCAGAATCAAACTTTAACACAAAATTTCAAACTTTCGAAATTGAAAAAGAATTGGGATCTATTATTATTATGTTGTTATTGTTGCTGTTATTTTACAGTTTATAGTTTCAGCCAAAGACAAAAAATAATCATGAGTGCAAAAGAGAGTCAGCAAAAAGGACTGAAATTATGGAATTGAGTGAATTTTGCAGGAAAAAAGGGGGGACATGGTATTTCTAGACCCAAAATAAAGTTTGAATGATTTACAAAATTTAGGTTTCATTGGTACTTGTTCTGTGGTAAAGGTGACCTTATTCAACTATTCCACATTGGAAATGTATACACACATTAAATTTGAGAATTGGTCTTAAAGAATAAGACAGAAGCCTGACTTATGTAGAGTTCAGGCCGTTGTGTGCTGGGTAACTTTGGCCAACTGAGTTAGTTTATAAAATGTAAAATGAGCTTGACTTGTGAATAATGTAGTTTGGGGAAAAAATTCATATGAAAGACCTTTTCAATGAGTCCAAAGTCCTTGCTTAGATCCAGTTAGGAATAACATTCTCCTTATAGTCACAAGGAAGGGGTAGAAATCTCATTAACAGCTTTATTATATCCATTTAGAATCCCAAGGTCCTCTCAGGTTCTGAAAGTCTATTTGTTCATTTAATCATTCCACAAACATTTATTAAGCTCAAATATATGCCAGTTTTAAAATTTGGCAGATCCAATTTCTTGGTATCTAATGTGAAAGAATAGAGAAGGTTTGGTAAGCCAAAGTATAAGAATAAGTAAATTGTTTGTGTGCTTTTATAGGCAAAACCTGTGTCTAAGTCTATAGTTGCCTTTCAGGTAAACAACAGTTTTCTGATGTGATTCAAAACACAATCCCACTGTCATAGTTTTAGGAATAGAAAAAGAAAATAAACTGAGAAAGCTCTGCTTAAACATTTTTAATGAATGGCAAATGGTTAATCCTACTATCTGAACTTTTTTTAAAAAAACGATAATTTATTATTTTTTAATTTAAAAATAAATTTCATAACAAATGGATTCACCCCAGGATTCCTTCTCAGTGTATCATGTTCATAGTAATAGAAATTATCCACCAGAATAACCAAGTTTCATAATGGGAGAGGCTGGCACATATATTATTCTAATACAATGCAGTCTTTATTTAAACAAAAAAAGCAAGTGTGTCCTACATCATGATTGAGAGGTCTGCTGAGAAGAACCTGGAAAATTACATAGGGACACTGTGTACATTACTGACGGCAACTTTTTTTCAAGCTAGATAGGAAATCAAATGTGTAGTAGGTATAAAAAAATGACGACAAGGCATATATGAATAGAACCCTTGCAGAATCTCCAAACTACTGATCTCCTTGTTTCTACACAGTTAGACCTGCAACACTGAGCACCTGACCCACACGCATGCCAACCTGCTTAATGTCTGGAATGAGCACCTGTCTTTAGGTAGATGCCTGTACAACAGGCTTAAACTGAATTAAGGATCACCTTATAAACAATACAGTTCCTGTTCAACTTCAGAGCCTAAAAGAAAAATGAACTTAGATTTCTCTTTCCTACAGTCACTTGAGAGCCATTTTCTTTGTATAACATAATTTATCATCCTGTGGACTTTTGAGGAATTGCCAGTTAATTTCTAGACATTCCTCAAGGGCAGGGAGCATTTCCCCGGCTTCTCTTGTATTCACTCCAGCAGATAGATACTGCACTGGTGTCCAGGGACAGGTTAAGGTCAAAGTGCCTTCAGCAAGTGCACTCACTGCCCTGGAGCACTTAGCTCCTTAGGTTATGATTAGCTGTCAGCATGCCCCTCTGGAGCCGAGGTTAATGCATTTTTGTATGTCTACTTAAACTTAAAACAATGCCTGGCTCCAAGCCAGTGCTCAACAAACATTTGCTAAGTGGACATGGATCTTGACTATTTGTTTATTGGAAATAACCCTACATGGCTTTTAAGGAGACATTGGTGAGCATGTCTTTATGTTGCTATGCGTTAGCTACTTCTAAAGATTAAAGTATCCCAAGTAGGAAAATGAAGGACTACCTGACTTGGTTTGCAATCACATGAAAGGTCAAAGAAGAAAGTTCATCTAGCTCCATGTCGTCTTTGACAGATGAAGAATGACCAAGTATAATGACCTTTCTATCAAGTCCACGCCATTATTTTGGGGTATACATTATTACCTTGAAAAATGAGCCTATGCCAATAGATGCTCTCGATATGCACTGTTAGCTCCTTGGGGATGAATGCAGTGTCCATACATCTTTATACTCCCAGAGCCCAGCACAGTTTCAGAATCAAATTGGGATTCAGAACATGCTTATGGCATGGGAGAGTGAATGACTTAAGTCGTGACTGATCATGTAGCAATCACAACAGGGCCAAGTCAGTCGTAGCTTCTTCTCCTGCTTATTCTCAGCCCACCCTGAGCTGCTAAGAAGAGACACAGGAGGAGAGAGCCATCATCAGGAAGGAGGACCTTGTTCCCAGGGCCAGGCACGGGCCAGAATGTCACTAAATGCCTCCAAAACCAGAGGGTCTAGTGAAAACCTCTGGCATTTAGTCGTTGGCACCTCTCATTCTGAGATGTGAATACCACCATTTTAATTACCAGATTACTAGACTATTGCATCTACAAAGTACGTACAATTGATTTTATTTGCTCTCTGGAGCAGCAATTCCAAAGGTAGAAAGTACCGTTATCCCCACTGCAGATCAGAGAATTGAATCACGAAAAAAGGTGAAATAAGGCAAGTGAGATCACACAGCATGCTAGGGTAGATTTCCAACCTTTCAAACCTTGTAACACCCTATTTATTTGTTTGCTTCGTTATCCGGTCCTCCCCTTAACTCCTTCATACAATTGCTTCCAAAAAGTGGCTCATATCATAGAGCTTTTTAAGTTAAATTTAATTGCAAGCTGTCCCTTGAGATAGCTGGTAATGCCCTGAGCCTGGAAGTCACTGCAGTTTTTCAAGAGCAGGCATTGGACCTTGTAACACCTGTCTGCCCTAATCTGCTCATCAATGCTTCTTTCAACAAGCTGTCACCATAGACAGTCCTTTCTTAATGAGTGAAAAATACTTCAGGAACTGTATTCAAGCACTCCATTTTCCTGTCAGAAAGGTAATTGGGGCTGGCCGATAAACTAGTTTGAAAAATCAAATTTAAATGAGCCAAATTTAAATTTTTAAGAGACTCATTTAACATGCAATTAATTTTATGCCTGTAATAAAAAGAGAAAACCCTCCAGTCTTCCTGAAGAATTAAATAAGCTGATAAGGAAATGCTGTGCCTCATGGAAATGACATAAAATGACTCTTGAACACTGTCCTTTTGGTTACCTAATATTATGTACAATACATTCTATTTCAGGGAAGCATTGATTTTACTGAAATTAAATATTTTTTTCTGAATAGTCATAGGAATGTGACAAAATGGTTAGGGTTGAAACAGACTATGGGTTCTAGATTTTATCGTAAGCTCTCACTCTGTCCTTTACATTACCTCTTCAGTCTTTATAGCTTCTAGTATTTTTGTTTTTCCCCAAAAGAATAGGGAGTAATAGAAATAATAGAGCTCAGCTATATTTAAGATTCTTCGAACTTTGTTCCAATCAATGAGATGTTGAGTAACGCCCTCACTGGCCAACCCTTTTATTCCTATTATAACCCATTGTGGCATTGGTTGTCACTTATTTATGATATGTACTATTTTTATGTTTTCTATGCAATAAATATACCTCCATTCTATTATAAGTCCATTAAGTAATTCAATACATGACATTAGTTGAATTTTTCAAGAAGAAATTCTTAGGCTGCTTTTTATTTTAAACTTTGCTTCCAGACAGTGCCACACATGAGTCTCTGCAAGATGATCACTAAGTCTGTATTTTCCAGTGTGGTGGGAGTACTAATGCCATAGAGAAAAGAATTTTCTTTTTTTAATATATTTTTTTTATTTCAGAGAGAAAGAGAGAGAGAGAGAGAGAGAGAGAGAGAGAGAGAGAGAGAGAGAGAAACATCAATGATGAGAGAGGATCACTGGTCGGCTGCCTCCTGCAGGTTCCCTATTGGGGATCGAGCCTACAACCCAGGCATGTGCCCTGACCTGGAATCAAACTGTGACCTCCTGGTTCATAGGTCCATGCTCAACTACTAAGCCACTGAGGCCAGGCTAAGACTTTTCTTTGTGGGGACAAAATCAGACTTTGACATAGTTTTACAAGGATTTAGGGGTCAGTTAACACATCATTGTATTTAGTGCCTCCTTGAAGCTAATCCAATGCTTTTTAATTTTAAAAAAGTAAATTCTTAAAGATAACCAAACTTCAACTCTTTCTAATAGTGCTCATTTTGGGCTTTCTCCGTTTGCCCTGCTTCTGCTCCCAGGACTGAAGGGCTCCCTCCAGAGGCTGCAGCTGGAGTATGTGGATGTCGTCTTCGCAAATCGACCAGACAGTAACACCCCCATGGAAGGTGAGTAAAGAAATTTAATAAAAGACTCTGGAGTTACTGATTCTAGCTCGATGGCTATTCCACTCACAGTAGGAAATGAGATACATTCAGACTTATTTGACTGAATATGAAAAATAACCACCTTTCCAGTTGCTATCTTTCAGCCCCAATATTTACCTTCAAAGCCAATGCTCAACATCCTGCATCTTCATTCCTTTTGAAAGTAGTTGGAGGCATTGGAATTGTGGCTTCTGCTGGGCACAGTGCTCACTTACTTTTTCCAGGTTCTTTTCACTTCTGTGGTTCCATCAACTAAAACAATAAAATTAATTAGAAGGGGAATTTATAACCCAGCCATCTTATTTTACATCTTATTTTGAAGTAAGTCATCTGAGTGGCGTCCTATTTTATAATGACTCTAGGTCTGATTAGTTCCCAGTCCGTGGAGCCACTATTTAAAATGAGAGCCTTCATTGCCATTTGATTTTTGGTTCTCAAGGAGCTTCAACATTTTATTTCCCTTCTGTTACAACTGTTTGAAGACAATATTTTGAGCATCTCCTGTGAAAACTTTCAGGACATTCCTAAAAACAGATTTTCTTCCATTTATATTTATTTATGGAACCTACCTAGTATTATTGAGAAAGAAGATAGTTTAGGAGGACAAATTAAAAAGAATGTTCTAGTTAATTGAGGTTTACAATCATGGATTATCACCCAAGGTTAATGAGAATGAAAATATTTGGAAAAAAGAGGGGGAAAAGAATGTTCTTGTTATTTGAGGCTTACAGTATGACTTAGATTTATAAATTTTCAAAGAATGAGGATAAAGTAATCAACATAAAATTATACTGAAGGTACTTTGTCCTTGATGATTCAAAGGGTAGTTCACATCTTGTAATACAACAGGTTCTATAAAGATTTATTCTTGCTATTGGGCTATAAAAGTTATAAAAGTTATAAATAATCAAAGTACATATGAGTTTTTCTGTAGGTTTTTCTGACAAATATAATGTTCTCCTAGAGTTTTCTGCTTTCTTGATTCTGAGTAAATTAGGAGTTTACTATGAAGCAATATCAATGTTGGAAATTCATGATAATAAATTATCCATGGAAATGACATAAAAATGCATATTTTTATCAAAGCAAAGAATAAATGTTTGATAAGGCAAATTATGAATGTTTTTAGTCTAAGAAGGGCTTTTTGCAGGGATAATATGGTATCCCACTATTCTCAATGAAATATCAAAACAGAGCACTAAAGTGATTGAGTGAGTGAAAGTGTGCAAGTGCTGTTTAGGCTGTGAAAGCCTGAAATTGCTTCCCATTTAAGTCCAGTGACTATTTTACTTTGGAAAAGTATCCTTTGCAATTACACCATGTACAGAATAGAACAGCGATTTTCAACCAGTGTGCCACAAGAATTTTTAAAACGTACACCGACCTCTTTTCCCCTTAGATTGTCAAATTTAAAAAATGACAACAATAGCCATCCAGTGTGAATGAATCAAAAGTAAACTTATTTTTTGTCAAACCTGCAAAAAATATGTTTTGGTGTGCCACAGAATTTTAGTAATTTGTTTAGGTGTGCTGTGTTTTGTGCTTTTTTAGAAAGTCATCGATTCCAACCTCATTCCATAAAGTCCTGATCTGAAGGGAGGGGGAGGATCCTGGAGAAGAATATGTTTATACTCTATACCAGTGGTCGGCAAACCGCGGCTCGCGAGCCACATGCAGCTCTTTGGTCCCTTGAGTGTGGCTCTTCCACAAAATACCACGGCCTGGGCGAGTCTATTTTGAAGAAGTGGCATTAGAAGAAGTTTAAGTTTAAAAAATTTGGCTCTCAAAAGAAATTTCAATCATTGTACTGTTGATATTTGGCTCTGTTGACTAAGGAGCTTGCCGACCACTGCTCTATACAATTTAGCTACTTGCTCTATTCTCCCCACCACATACACACACACACACACACACACACACCGGCTTTGTCCTTTCTTCACATCTTCAGTCAACAGTGAAGGCAGAAGCGATTCAACCCCTATCATTAATGCGACACAAAAGGAGGGAAAGTGTGGACACATGCCTGGGCCCTGTCGGGCTTCACCACAAATCTGTGGCTCTCACCGAGTTCAGAAAGGGCGTGTTTCCCCCCTAAGTTACTTTTAGTTAAGAAAAACGTAGGCAGAGGGAGAACGAAGATGGCCCTGCTCACCCCAGCTGTCAGGTGGAAGCAGAGCTGTTAGTATTTCCGGGGCTATGGGTTTGTGACACACGTGAACATCCTTCTGTGGGAGTTGTCATCTCCCCGGAAGATCGCTGGAGCTGTGACAAGATTTACCTCCATATTCGGAGGAGATGTTGAATCGGTCTCGGGAGAATTCATTTTTATACTCATCTCTATAAGTTCCTCATTGTGCTGCAGCTGATCTGCAATGACATGGGTAGAACTCGGAGACTAACGTCACTCAGCTCTCTAGTCCGGGCAGGTGGGGTTACAGACTGGAGCAGCTGTCACTTAGCAGCATATCTCTTAAACTCGGGGTTGATGAGCATGCTGATTCCATGGGGTGAGCAGAGTCACCTGTACCATTGCTCATCTGGAATTCCCAGGTGAATGAAGACCCTTCAGTCTCTCTTACTTTCTGTACAAAATGAAGTAACAAAGAGAGTAAATGGTTTTGTTAAACCCCTCCTGGGTATGGGTATTTAATATGTGTAGTGAAAAAAAAAAATGGGAGTCTTCAATCAGAGGGTGAGGGCACTAGTTTTAGGTAAGTATACTTGGTTGAGTTGCTCAGACTTTCTGTTGCTCAGTTTTTCATTTGGAAAATGGAAAGAATAAAAATATTACCTTCTCTGGCTATTTCCAAGATTGTTGTAAAGATCATATGAGACAATATAAGCGAAAATGTTTTTATACATTGCAATGCCCTGCACATACATTCTGAGGTTGAAATTGTCATTATATATGTTTATACTTTTAGGAATTGATATTCATAATAAGATGTAATAATCGAAGTTTCATCCAGGCACCAAGACACAACTGAAATAAAAGAGAGGTGCCCAATCTTCGTTTCGTGTACTTGCAAAGGAAATGGGTGAGGGCTGGTTCCATGTCTCTTTCTGCCCCCAACCTTTTATTCTGAAAATTTAAAACCTACAGAAAAGTTGAAAAGGTAAACATACAATACTCTCCACGTAGATTTACCAAATTATGCTGTATTTGCTTCTATTTCTCCCTTCCTTGTTCTCTCTCTCTCATGATATTTCACCCACACTTGCTCCTGTCTCCTGAGAACAAGGCACCCTTTTATATAACCACAACACAATCCTCACACCCCAGAGCTTCAACATTGATGCACCACTATTATATAATAAGCAAGCCATATTCAAATCTCCTAAAATGTGCTTCAAAGTATTTGTTTAGATTTTTTTTGGGGGGGGAGGGAGGATGGGGAGGCAAGCCCAGGATTTAATTAAGAATCCACAGTGCATTTAGTTGTCATGGCTTTTTCTTCTCTTAGTCTAAAACAGTTCTTCCACCTTCTTTTCTCTTTAATAACATTATCTTTTTTTTTTTTTAATCCAAGCCAGTTGCTTTAGAGAATGTCTCTCAGTCTAGATCTGTCTAGTTGTTTTCCCTACGATTAAATTAATATTAAGCCTTTTTGGCAAGAAGACTTTTTGGATCCTTCTCAGTGTGTCCCATTGCTGGTCACGTTAAGTTGACCACTCAGTTAAGATGACGTCTGCCAGCTTTCTCCACCATGATGGTACCTCTTTGACTTGGTAATTAATAACATGGGGTGTGTTTCTTTGAAACCAGGTGAATAGCCTGTGTCCCCCACAAACTGATTTTAGCATCCACTGAGGCTCCCTGTCCACATCCATTATTACAATGGGGGGCCACAACCCTTCTCCATTCATGAGTGAGCATTCTTCTGTAAAGACGAGCTTTCCTTTCTCCTCCTCCCCCACTCTCAGTTCTGGGACTCTGAAGGCCCCTCACTTGCTTGAAGAATATAAAGGTTGAGACAGAGGAGAGGGGATCTAGTTGAGAAGGACATATCCAAATAAAACTGTGCTCTGAGCACCATCTACCCCAGCAGGGTGAGAGGGCTGCCTCTTCACTTCAACCCTGGTTGGGGGTGGGGAGTTTCAAGGCTACTCATACTGTTTAAAACATGATCCCCACGGTTGGGGAGTAGAGTGGCTTGGGAGCTGACTCGTGTCTGGCAAATCCAGAGGTGGAAAAGTGGGCTGAGTCTCTACTTTAGTGGTATAGCCAGGAGAGTGCTGGATCACAGGGAGGGCCTCTGTGTTTGTTTCCCCATGTGGTGTCATCTTGGGTCCTGTCCTCTAGGTTGTGTTTGAGAAAAGGATGAACACCCAGAGCCAATAGGAGAAGGGCCTGGAGGAGAAGCAGAAAGTAGAGGAATGAAAACACCAGCCATGCCCCATGTCACTACCCTTTACTGCAGGCTTCTAGTCTGAGCAGGTTCCAGCTAGGAAAGGGAAAGGAATTTGAGTTTGAAATTTTGATTGACATCTATGGAGGCTGTGTTTATAATTTAAAATTATGTCAGGACTGTCTATGGCCCAGAGTGGGCAGAAAACCCATGGGGCCAGTCTGAGTTTTCATCAGGGCCAAGGGACACTTTTTCCCAGCGAATATAATGAGCCAATGGAAGACTGGAAAAAATTAAGTTGTGTTATGATTACATTATCATGAGTCATGGTTGCTCCACATTCTAGTTACACATGTTTAATTACCTAATTTAAATAGATCTGACTTAAATTACATGTGAAGAAAATGAACTCTTCCATTAGTTTCAGAAAACAAATTGGTTTACTTCATAAGAAAATATCATTATGTCCAAAATAATTGGAAGTTTAGGAAAACCTTGTGTGCTTAAGATCCAAGTCTCCACAAATTATAAAATAATTTGGCCACCTGCATAAAATGTATACATTACACATACACATAGACATCCCTTATATCCCACCACTGCTCCTCCCACAAACCCGCCCTAGAAATCTGAAGACTTTTAAAAGTGTCACTTCTCCTTAGGGAGTAATTGTTTGTCAATGTTCAAATACTGGAAAAGATTAGAAACCACAAAACCTTACCCCCTGCAGTTTGGAATTTTCCATCCTTTCTAAATATGTTCCATTTTTAGCTTTTGCTAATTTGTTTTTAATTCTGAAAGGTAAGCTTGTGTTGTGACTTGCTTCAGTGAAGAGAATCATACAAAATTAATGAGAATTAGAGAACATACTTTTAGATGACTTTTTGAAACCCTACTACAGTCAACCCCAAATTTACTTATGTAAGAAAATTATTTTTTCTTTAAGAACAAGTGGATAGAAGGGTACAGGGAAACAATAGAAAAGGAAAGAAAGTTTTGTGTTATCCATAACTTGGAGAAGGAAGGAAAGTGTTGTATCATTAGCATAGAAACTGGAAGTATATATGATAATGGAATGAACCCAATTACCACCTAGAAATAAGTGCTTTTATCTAAGAAGATGAGAGAGGAAATGGGGGAAAAATAGATACAGAGGCAAAGAAGCATTGAACAGACTGCCAAACTACAGAGGGAAGGCAGGGAAGGTTGGGAGGGGGGTGCTGTAAGAGATCAACCGAAGGACTTGTACGCATGCATATAAGCATACAAGACACGGGGGCGGGGAGGGGAGCAGGTGAGGGCATGTACAAGGGGGGTAGAGGAGGCTGGGGGGAGGTCAATCGGGGAAAAAAGGAGACATATGTACTACTATTTGTAATACTTCAAACAATAAAAAAATAAAAAAATAAGAAATATAAAAGACAATGGATACAAGACACGGGGGGGAGGGGAGCAGGTGAGGGCATGTACTGGGGGGTAGAGGAGGCTGGGGGGAGGTCAATCGGGAAAAAAAGGAGACATATGTACTACTATTTGTAATACTTCAAACAATAAAAAAATAAAAAAATAAGAAATATAAAAGACAATGGATACAAGACACGGGGGGGGGGAGGGGAGCAGGTGAGGGCATGTACTGGGGGGTAGAGGAGGCTGGGGGGAGGTCAATCGGGAAAAAAAGGAGACATATGTACTACTATTTGTAATACTTCAAACAATAAAAAAATAAAAAAATAAGAAATATAAAAGACAGTAGGAAAAAATAGAAAAAAATATAATGAAAAGAACAAAACTGAAAAAAAAAAAAAAGAAGATAAGAGAGGACAAAAACTGACTTAAGAAGTCACACAAAACTTAACAAGCAAGTTAAAAAACCCAACTGGTTATCCTGGCTGATATATCTATGACCTGCTGTTGCCCCCTGACTGACCTAGTCTCCTGCTTTCTTCCTCTTTCCCACTGTGCTTCAGTCACATTGAACTGGATTTCTCCAATAAAGGCTTTCAAACCTTTCTGTCCTCAAGTCACAGTCAGAAATACATGTTATATCACAACTCCAAACACTCACACACACACACACACACACACGTGTGTGTGTGTGTGTGTGTGTGTGTGTGTGTGTGTGTGAGTGTTTGGAGTTGTGATATAAACATGCTATTAAGTTGTGATATAAACACACACACACACACACATACACACACACACATATGTAAAAAACAACAACAAAAACTTAACAGCAAGGAAAAAAGGGAGCTATAGAGACCAGAAAGAAAATTTTGGGAGGTAGAAAAGGATGAAATTCCATCCATTTCCCCTACTCTCTTCCCAAGCACTGGTCAAAAGCCCCTTTCTCAAAAAACCTACAGAATGTATTTTACATGTCACCTTATAGCACTTAGCATGGCCCAGAGAAGAACATGGCATAGTAAAAATACTCAAGTCTAAAACCTGGCTCATTCATTTATTCATATTCAACTGATATTTAGTGAGTGCCTACTATACACTAAGCATTGTTCTCAACCCTAGAGAACAACATAAGCAAAGATCCCCATTCTTGAAGGACACATTTATTCTAGCAGGAGAGATAAGAAATAGACAGTAAAGCAATAATAAATTAAATTATATAGAATATTAAAAGGTAATTAAGTGTTACAGAAAAAAAAAAAAGTAGAGCAGGATAATGAGCTTGGGAACACTCAAGGTGTCAGGAGTGGTCATTGAGAAGGCAAGATTTGAGCAAAGACTTGAAGGGGTAAAGCAAGTAACTAGGAAGGAGATAAGGAGGTTGTTTCTGGCTGTAGAAACAGTGCAAAGGTCCTGAGATGGGAGGAGCCTGTTGTGTTTGAGAAATATCAAAGATATTAATATGGCTGCAGAGAGGAAGGGAGGAGGAGGGTAGAAAGAGATGAGTATAGAGCGATTACAGGAGCCCTCTGGATTTTGGACAAGAAGTGATGTGATTTGACTTAAATTTCTAAAGGATCCCTCTGGTGTGAAATTGGAATAAATTATAATGGGACAAATGCAGGAGCAGGAAGACATGTTAATAAAGAATTGTAGCAATCTAGATGATGATGGCTCAGAGAATGTTAGCTGTGGATGTGTAAAAGTGGTTGAGTTTGAATAAATATTGAAAGTAGAGCCAGCAGAAATTCCTATGAGTTGAATGTGGGAGTAACAGAAAGAGAAGAGTAAAGAATGACTCCAAGGATATAGGCCTGAGTCACCAGAAGGATGGAGCTGCCATCAACTGATATGGGAATACCATAGGTGGAGCTGGTTTATGGGGGAGATCAGAGGTCTGAGTTTAGTCGTTATGAGTTGGAAATGTTCATTACACATCCAAGTAAGCAGTAGGCAGTTGGACACTGATCCTAAAACTCAAAAAGATAGACAGAAACATAAATTTGGGGTCATTTACATGTAAATGATATTTAAAGTATTACAGAATTAATAAAATCACACAGGGAGTAAAAGGAAGGAAGATAGATAGATGATAGGAAGGAAGGAAGGAAGGAAGGAAGGAAGGAAGGAAGGAAGGAAGGAAGGAAGGAAGGAAGGAAGGAAAGGAGGGAGACAAAAGGACCAAGGACTGAGGCTCCCCAACATTAGGAGGATGGGAGGAGGGAGAGAAGAGAAGGTAAAGAAAACACATCCAGGAGGAAGAAGTGATCAACCATATCAAAGGCTACGACGGGTCAAGCCAGTTGAGGACTATGAATCATTGGTGTTAGTGCCAGGATCATCAATAACCTCGACAAGAGCACTTTTGATGAAATAGGGAGTGAGGGAGTAAAAGCCACTAATCTCTGAGTCTCAGTTTTCTCATTTGGAAAACAGCAAGGAAACCTGTTGATTTAGGATGACAACGTAAAATATTTCTGCCGCTTTCTTTCAAAATAAAAAATCACCCAATAAATAGCATCCAGGGCAAAGAACTAATATAAAAACTTCCTTTCTAATGAAAGTGGCTGACAACTCAAAACTTGGACCAAAATATATGAAAATAGAAAAGGAATGGAGAAATTGTAAATGACTTAGCAGAACTGAAAAGATTTATTGAAAGTGCCCACAAGTGCATCTCTGGGGGTGGGGTGGGGGTGGGGGGCCGAGCTTGAGTCGGCTCCTCTGGAGAAGTCCACTTCCAGCATTCCACCTGGCGGCTTTCCCAGTACACGTGTTGGGGTGTCGCACCCATGGGAACATTGATCTAGGGTGTTCCTCAAGCAGCTGCCGGTCTTGAAATTTCTGGAGCTACTATGGTCACAGGGAGTCTTGGCTGTAAGTGTCACCCAAGAGAGATGTCCTTTATCTAAAAGCTACAAGTCCAAGTCAACTCCTAGTCTTACATCTGCAGTCCCCCTGTCACTGTCTTCTGGTCCTGATGTAGTCCCCCGTTTCCAGAACTCTCTTTAAAGCATTTTTGAAAGAAACTATTTTTTTATAGATGAATACTCAGGCTAACCTAGTGTATATAATCTTGGAAGTTCCACGTTTACCCACTTCAAGATCAAATTATTATATGCTTTTCAGTTGTTAGTGCCACAAATGTGTATGCTCTCTGTGGGCGCCCCACGCGTGTGCTTACGTGTGTGCTTCCGCTGGAAGCAGATCAAGGTCTCCTTTGCTCAGCATGTGGAGTGTTGGTGCAGGCTCGCTCCAACTTTCTCTGAATAAATCAGTTGGTTAGGTTTTCTGTTGGAATGGAGGGTCTGCAATGCCGGCTTCCTGTCAAAATCTTCCTACCAAGGCAGTGTTCTGCAGGTTAGCTCAGTTCCCAGTGTGTACCTTAGATTTTTTTTTTTTTTTTACGTAAAAATAAGAATCTATACTGACTTCATGTGGCTGTTCTGGTTTTAAAGGATGAGCTATATATAAGCTGTGTGTTTTCTGTACTGATGTGGCGCTTATTAAATACTTTTGTATCGTAAGTAAAATTTGAGGTGTTTTGGGAGGAAAAAAAGGAAGTGCCCACAAGTGAGAAGCAGGTTAATTTGTACCACACAACCTGAAATGGTTAAGGCATTAGAGGCACCAGTGTCACAGAACATGGGGCTGAGGTGGGAATTAGAAACAAGGTAGTTATTTAAAAGACTGTACAGAGCTATTAAAGCTCATGTCCCCATATCTGTAGGCAGGGTCCTGCCTTTCTCCTCCAATGAAGGAGGCAAGAGATACATCAATGGAAGAAATTCATTGAGAAGCTCTAGTCTAAGGGATACCAGACACAGAGGAAGATGGGACCAGGCTAAAAAAAAAAAAAAAAAAAAAAGTTATGAGACCCCAGACCTTCCCTCTCACTTACCTTCAGGTCACTAACCTTGCACTTTCCCCAGGCAAAGTTAAGAGAACATTTCTCTGGAGAAAATTAACTATCTCAGAAAAAAATAATATAATAGATACTGACATTGTTGTGAAAGAAAACCCCAGTGGGACAAAGTGGCAAGTCTCCTAATTGTTCTAGCTGAGAAGTGCCATCGAAGCACAATTTTCGTGCTTTACTCTTAAACAGGAATGGAAACCCAAGGATCACCTGACATTCAAAGAAAACCTCCAATATGGAAAAAAAATGTTAATAGCTCAGTAGAAAACAAAACAAAACAAAACACAGAACAATGCAGAGAGATACAGAAAACTTCAAAGAAGCTATAATTAATATACATGGTGAGATAAGAAAATATATTGCATCAGTGGAATAAGAACAGGATAGAAGAGAGAACAAGAGCAACATAGAACTAGAAAAAATAATAGAGATTATAAACTATATAGTTAATTAAAAAAAAACAATAAAGATGTTGAACTTTAAAGTTGAGGGGAATTTTTAAAAGTAGGAAATGGACAATAGGAGTGAAAAGATAAGAAAATGAAGGTTCTTTCCAGGAAGTCCAATATTAATTCAACTAAAAGATTTCTAGAGAGTACAGGTAAAATGGAAGAGAGGTAGTTAGTGAAAAAAACAATACAAGAAAGTCTGATTTGAAGAGTATGAGCTTCCTGACTGAAAGTGCCCACCCAGTATATCCAGGACAATGAATGAAGACCCACACTAAGGAACTTTAACATGAAATTTCATAGCTGAAAGAAATAAAGAAAAGCATCGTAAAATATTCCAGAGACTTCAT
The DNA here is from genome assembly GCF_951640355.1 of Cnephaeus nilssonii. Lineage (NCBI taxonomy): Eukaryota > Metazoa > Chordata > Mammalia > Chiroptera > Vespertilionidae > Cnephaeus > Cnephaeus nilssonii. The sequence continues at coordinate 20,963,419 of NC_137074.1, forward strand.
AGAGTATGCACATGAAGGTTAGAGAATAAAGATTGCCCAGGGGTTTTCAGCAACAAAACTGAAATCCAGAAGACCATGGAGCAAACCTTCAGAATCCTAAGCAAAAAAAAAATTCCTCACTCTTGGTTGGTGGGCAAGCTATCAAACAAGAGTAAGGAAATAATATTTTGACTTTTCTATCTCCCAAACAATTGCTCGGAAGCTACTGGAAAATGTGCTCCACCAAAATGAGAGGATAATGCCACAAAGGGGAAGCCATGGGATCCAACCCATTAAAGGAAAGGAGAGAATCTCCAGGGTGACGGGGATGTAGGGTGTGGCAGGAGGATGGTGGACTCTACATGGGATGTTACCAGGGGAAGAAAATAAAAAGAAACTGAGTTCCCCACAAGCGTGACCATGTGGAAAACTATACTGAGAGATATTTGTTTAAACACGAAAAATTTAGCTATAGCTCTAAATAGAACTAAGTTAATGAAAGGATTGTCAACTAAAAGAAAAATGAAAAATAATAGAAGAAAGGAAATCGTAAATCATCATAAACGGCTCTGCTCGGTAGTGGACACTAACTGCACAGTCATTATAATGAAAACACAGAATATTAATTCAATCCTAAACTGAGATGTGAATATATTGGAAAAATAGTGAAGGTAGAAGAATGTATGCATGGAAGCTAAAACCCTCACTTCCACAGGCCAATAGATAAAGTCTGAAAAAATCTGGACCACGATAGTAATGCATAAATGGTGAAAAATGTAGAGACGGATACCAGAATATGTTGTGTATGTTGCAAATGGTATACTCTGGCGTGCAGGTGAAGCATGGAAGGACTATTACTGCTCTTTGTTACAAGCCTTTTCATTTTGACTCTATATGTGTTACTTTGACAAAACTAAAGATTAAAACAATAACCACACACATATATACACAAATGGGATAAAATGCCAGTAGTACTGAGCTGTCAGTAGTAATGAGGGCCTCATGGCTGTTGAAGTCCAGGCACAGTCCCTGGGGTTTAGAAATACACAATCAATGCTAGTTTTCCTCCCTGAGACTCCACCTTCAGAAGCCAACCCACTTCTCACACATCCCTCCAGGAGGATGCCTGCACCAGGTATCCACTGTCATTTCCCAAACAGGCTGTGCTAAGCCGGACCCTTCCCTCAGTGGCCACCAAAGCAGGCTGTGACAGAGAATCCATGGCAGGGTGAGAGAAAACATAATGTCCATTTATTTTGTAGTTTACTGTTTTTAAAGAGTAATAACAGAGGAGCAGCATGTGGTCACACACACTGGGCAGCCACCTGTGTGAAGTGTGTGATCTCAGGAAACAGAAAATGGTTCCTGCTGGTGCCCAGGGGAGCTCCACAGTGAGTATCTAGTTCCTTTCACTACCTGCCATGCTTCATCAGGGCCTCCCGGGCCATGTGGCTGGACACAAGTCTGTCTATTTCTAATTTGCTGAGTGTTCTCTATGGCTAAGAGAAGCTAGAGCTAGACTGCTTGCTTTCAAACCCCAGCTCCAACACTTACTAGCGCACCTTAGCTGTGCCTCAATTTTCTCATGTGCAAAAAAATCCTAATATATAAAAGCCCTGGGTTGTAACAACCAGTAAGGACCGAGGCTCGATCAACCAGAAGTCAGTCCTGCAGTCAGCGCTGACTGCTTCCGCTGCAGGCACGGTGCCCCAGCACTCACTGCTGAGGGGGCTGCGAATCAGGGCCAAAGAGAGGCCTGAAGAGAGAAGCGGACTGACCTGTTGCCTCTGTGGCAGCTTTTGATCAGCACTTGCCTCTCTCTTTCTCTCCCAGTCTGGCCAGCAGCCGCACCTCCATTTCTCTCCTGGCATAGAAACTGACCAATCAGAACCAAATCTGGGTCAACTGTGAGGAGCCAATGGCTGCCTAGGAGGCTGAGCTTTTGACACTGACTGGTATAGAAACCAACCAATCAGAACCCTATTGGCTGGCAGAGGAGGGCAGTTGGGGGCGAGATCAGGCCAGCAAGGGAGGGCCGTTGGGGGCGAGATCAGGCCAGCAAGGGAGGGCCGTTGGGGGCGAGATCAGGCCGGCAGGGGAGGGCAGTTGGGGGCGAGATCAGGCAGGCAGGCAGAGGCAGTTAGGGGTGATCAGGCAGGTGAGCAGTTAGGAGCCAGCAGTCCCAAATTGCAAGAAGGATGTCCTCGATTGGAGAGGGTGCAGGCTGGTCTGAGGGAACCCCCCTCCATGCACAAATTTCATGCACCGGGCCACTAGTCTATATAATAAAAGCCTAAGTGACCATTATGGCAGAATGACCAGTTGCTATGATGTACATTGACCATTAGGGTGCAGATGCTCAATGCAGGAGCTTCCCCTGGTGGTCAGTGAGCTCCCACAGGGATAGTGCCACTCAGCCAGAAGCTGGGCTCATGGCTGGCAAGCGCAGCTGCCATGGTGGGAGCCTCTCCCAACTCCACAGCAGCACTACCAAGTGGTGGCAGCAGGCACAGTGGGCCAGGATGAGCACGAGCAGTGTGGTGCCCAGCCCCGATTTGGGCTTCTTCCTGGCCACCTACCACTTTGTGCACTGCTACATCCCTTGGGGGATGTCCGACTGCTGGTTTAGGCAGTTGGGCATCCCCTAAGGGGTCCCAGGCTACAAGAGAAATGTCTGACTGCTTAGGCCCGATCTTGGTGCCATTCTCTGTAGAAGGTAATCAGTCTGAACAACTCAGTGACTCAGGGAAGCGCAGGGTACTCAAGGTGAGCCTGCCTCCGTGCTTGACTCACCCACTCGATGGTGTTCGCAGGACATACTGTGGTGGCCCAGCCTGTGCACGTGTAGCAGCTGCTGAAGCTCAAGCAGCAGGCCATGCAGCAGCAGAAGGCCATCCAGCCACAAGCCGGCAGTCGGACATTCCCTGAGGGGTCCCGAACTGTGAAAGGGCACAGGCTGGGCTGAGGGGAAGCCCCCTCAGTGCACAAATTTCGTGCACTGGGCCTCTAGTGATAATAATAATAAACCTATTCAATAAGATTGTTGTGAGGAGTAAATGAGTGACAATATATAAAGTGTTTAGAACAAGGCCAAGTATATTATAAGTGCTAAATTAGTGTTATTATAAATATTCCAGAAGACCCTTATGTATATGAGGGAGCTCCATAAAATGGGCATGAAAATATACAAAAGTTCAGGACATAAAGGATGAGGTCAAACTAGGGTTCTGTGTGTAATTTAAGACCAGTCCAAGAGAGGGACTATTCATTACATCTCTTAGGTCGCTCAGCCCTTCTGGTTGCTCTTTATCTCACAACTAGGCACACATTTCTCCAGAAACACAGGGAAGTGTGTTGTGTGTGGAAAAGGCAGCTGTGGGAGGGTGAAGGGAGTTGGACAAGCCACAGAGTAAACATGAGGCATTTTTCTTCCAGGTCAGTTTTACTCAAAGATTTGTCAAGGAAAATACTATTATTGTTTTAAAGTAAGTGCTTTATTATGGTATAGAGACGAAATTTGCATAAATTGTTATGCAAAGTCAAAGTTGTCTAATAACATTTTCTTTTGTGGCGCTGTAGACATAATTAAGACGCACTATCTTTGCTCAGCTGGTGTGGCTCAGGATTGAGCATCGACCTGTAAACCAGGAGGTCATGGTTTGATTCTGGTCAGGGCACATGCCTGGGTCCCCAGTAGGGGGCTTGTAGGAGGCAGCCAATCAGTGATTCTCTTTCATTATTGGTATGTTTCTATCTCTCTCTCCCTTTCCCTTCCTCACTGAAATCAATAAAAAAAAAAAATTTTTTTTTAAGAAACACTATCTTATATTAAAAAGAAAAAATACTTGCTAAATCCTCCCTTAGCAGAAGATTCTAATGGAAAAAGTAAGGGAAAACAGACATCTTTGGGTGCGGGATGGAGGAGAACCTCAGAAATGGGAAAGAAAGCCCCAAAGAAAGTGATCAAAGGTTCCAGATACAAACACACAAAGCATGGAGCGGAAACTAGATACGAGGAAAAGAATGCTGAGCATCCCAGGGTAGACCTGGACAGGACAGCCTCCTCCACAATGGCTCTTTCAATGAATGTTGCTCGGCCGCTCCTGGGCCTGCCTTACATATTAACATACAGAGCAACAGGTGCCTCGTTGTAGTTCTTCTTTACCAGGCAGTTCGCTGCTGAACAGCATCCATTCCACCATGCCAAGTTTTGAAAATGCCTTTTGGTTAGTTACCAGGTTCCTCCCAAACATAGACAAGCTCTGCAGAGCCAGATGGATCTGGGGCTGCCAGGAAGCCACATCTGCGGAAGGGTAGAGTTTTTGATATCATTAAGATGAGGAGAGTGTCTCCTTCCAGACGTCTCCTGCGGCAGGACCAGGAACTAAGGCCAGCTCTTCACTTTGCAAAGAAGCAATATCAATTGCTTCCTGTTACAGCATGAAGTTAGATTTGCCAGTAGAAAAATCTCATTAGGATAAATATTTTTCCCTCGTATCAATCCTCTGCCAAGTTGCCTTCTTTAATCTTTCATCCACAAGATAGAATTCCTTTTAAAATAAAGTTAAAAGCCTGTCCCAAGAAGCTGATACACAGACAGTTGTATAAATGTTAAAAGCTGCAGACAGGATAATAGAGTAAGAAGTTACAAATCAAGATTCTACATCCGCCTGTCTAACCAATGATGGTGACCTTCACACAATTGGAAAGATCAGAAATGTGAGGCTTGAATCAGATATCCGCAACGCAATGACAGATGTTCCCAAGTATAAAAATAATTGTTCCATTAATAATAGATGTAGAAATATTAGGTGCCACATAGAACTTGTGGGATTTGGTTAAATTAAATTTTTAGTATCTCAATGAACATTTGGAAAACCATTCCTTAATGAGTGTTTTACATAATACATTTCCTTTTGACATGCCCAAAGGTTTACTTCCTCACTTGATAGAGATATTTTAAACCTCTACATGTGGGCATGAAATGCATAAATACAGATGAAGAGAAATGGGAAAAGATAAGTTTAATTTTGTTTGAGCATGGCATTGTGGGTGAGGCTGATTTTAGAGGAGGAGTGAAAACCTGGTTTCATCAAGTTTTTAATTTCTCTGAGCCTCAATCTCTTCAAATGTAAAATAAAAATGTAATAATAGCACCTTATTGTTCTGTAGTAAGAGCTTAAATATAATCATGCTGATAAAACTCCCAGCACATAAGTAGACACTAGTAGAGTTAGCTCTCTCCCTGTCCCTCTGTTGTGGGCGTGTCCAACCAGACCCAGTCTGAGCAGAGGAAATTGTTGGTTGTCAGCCCAGAAGTCACCCCTCCCTCTCAGGTACCCAGATTTTCATGTAAGTGACTATGCTTCTCCCAAACTGCCCACTGGCCCAGAGGAAGGCCACTCCCCTCTCCCCTTGCTGGACCTCAGTTCCAAGGTGAGTTCTGGGTTGTGTTAAGCCAATCAGCTCAGAGTCACTGGTTCATGTAACCAAAACAGTCCAATCAGAGTGAATGTCAGGAGTCTTGGATTGCTGAGGCACACAGCCCTGGACAGAGATGGATAAGGAAGCAGGTGGCCACAGATGCTACTGTCAGCCACCCTCATGCCACAAGGAATCCAGCTCTGGATAGCAGAGCACAGAGCCAGGAAAAAGTGACTTGGAATAACCAACTCTGAAGCACATATTATGATCTCTGCCAATAAATCTCTTTTATAATTTAAGCATTTTCCATTAAACAAATCCAAAACACCACTGATATATCAAGAAGTTTGAGACATTCTCATTTCTAAGTAAGAAAAACGGCAGCCCAAATCACAAGAGGATCACGAAATAAAAAGCTAATAATTCTCAAAGATGTCATCTTTTGATTTTTTTATATATTATGACTAAATGAGGGATCTTTATAACTAATATCATATCTTTCTATGTGTTACTGATATGTTTTATTGCCCTATACCAGAATACCTTCCACCGTAATTGTTTCATCAACAAATTTGTTCTATCAAATAAACCTACACGGCAGGTGAATTTTCTCATTTATTTCTGCATGCGTTCTGTAGATTACTCATCCTGAAACATTCACTAAGAAACATTAGGTTATTGAAAATCAGGTGTTCATGGGAATGTTATCTATGGCAAAGATGAACAATTGTTATCACCTGCTTTGAGAATTTTCTAGGTCACTGCTATAGACTGAATGTTTGTGTTCCCTCCGCCCCCAACCCCAAAAATTCCCATGTTGAAACCTAATCCCCAGTGTGATGCTATTAGGAGGTGAGGCCTTTGGTAAGTGCTGAGGACATGAGGGTAGGGCCCTCATGAATGACATTAATGTGCTTATAAAAGAGACCCCAGGGAGCTCCCTCGCCCCTTCCACCATGTGAGGACACAATGAGAAGCTGTCTACAAACTAGGAAGAGGGCTCTCACCAGACCCTGAATCTGCCAGCACCTTGATCTTAAACTTCCCAGCCTCCAAACTGGGAGAAATTAATGTTTGCTGTTTAAGTCACCTACGGTGGTATTTTTGTTATAGCATCCCAAACAAATGAAAACAGCCATATTCTACAATGAAATTTGTGGCTTAATTGACAAGAGCAAAACTTCAAAAACTTGAGAAGGAAAGAGAATCCTTTTCCAAATATTAATTTTTTCATTTATGTCAGAGAGAGAGCCCATATCCGGAGAAGACCCATGTTCGAACTTTAAAAAATTGACCAGTGGCATTGTCAAAGGAAACCCCAGGACACTAACATAGATTCCTACAATCCACCAATGATACACCTTTAAGCTTCACAGATGAAAACGTAAGTCAGGTATCTAGGAAATGTGCACAACCCTGGAATTTTAGTTCACTTAGATTTGTTTATTTATTTATATTTGTTCATTTGTTGCCTTGCTTCAGACAAAATTTAAGGCAATGGGGTTTACTTACTCTCATTGTGAATGTCTCTAAATAAGTTAGAATTCACTCCACTGTTCATAAATCTTAAAGAATTTGGTATATGGAATAGCACTGTACTTTATATTCACCGTGAATGCTATCTCCTTTTAACCGGGACAGAAATGGTCTGATTAAATAATTTAATTACTACCATTTAGTATTAACCAAACATAGCAATTGCAAACTGATATTTTGGAATCACCAGGTTCTAATAAGAAATAGTGGGGACCATGTTTAGATTGTGTTGGAGGACGAGGTGCGATTTCATGATACATATTTGAAATAATTATTTCTTGGAGTGTCAGCAGGCACTAGTTGGTCTAGGTGAGCTGCTGGAAAGACTGGGTGTAGAGATAAGAAGATTACAAAGAAATAATAGAGATAGAGTGGAATTGAAAGATAAGAAAATTGTGTCATTGCCTTAGGCAATTTGCTTGGCCATTCTTATCTAAATGTGTAATGGACAGTTGCTCTCTTGCTAGGATTAAAGGTACCTATCTGGTGGAGGAAGAAGTAGCATAGTGCCCCCCCACCCCGCCCTCTGCCTCACCCTTCCCCACCCCCCCCACCCCCCACTAGGGAGAGTTGAATAAGAATTGAGCAGAGTCCCCAGGACAGCCTGTGCCTGTCTGTGCAGAAGTCACAGCAAGTTCAGGCTCTTACTACGGGGAACTCTTCTTATTTGCATGTTCTGCAAATGGAATTTTCTGGAGTTTTATTCAGTTTGAGATAAGGTACAAGATGGAGGGGAAAGGAGGCATGACAGGGGGAGGTAGGGATATGCCACAAACTCAAACAAGTTCAATTAAATTGTCCCTCAACCTTAACTTTCACCCACTTACTCTTTCAAGACGAGGGTTGGACTAAAGATGGCCAAACCTTTTTTACCAGTCCTACATGGATGATCTAACCTCACTTTGAAACTTATGGGTACTTACCAACTACTGATGTTGTTCAGGGCCTTTCAACTTTGGGTGAAAGTGAGACTAAAAGGGTCCCATTTTAATAACCTATTCCACATTCCTGAATGAGGTTTGGAAGTCGCATCTGAGCAATATCAAAGGCTCAGCTCAAACTGTCTAGGGTCAGGGAAAACCCGTGTGTGGCAGAGCAGAGGTAGAGGGCCCTGTGCCCTTTAGGGAGGGTTCTCTCGGGGGAGCAACAGGGTGAGGACAGTGTGTTGTCCTTGGAGATACAAAGCTTCACATGTAACCCTTCCTAGTCTCTTGAATCTGGGCTGTTCTGATCCAGAATCATTTTGGCCGACATCCTGATCTGGTGAAGGAATATCTTGTGAAGATCACTTCTTCTCTAAGCTTCAACAAGTCAGACGCAGACACAAGCCCTCGGAAAGCGCTCTTTTTCAAAGGGCCATCAGATTTGAAGTCTTTCTTCAAGGAAGCAAAAAGATAGCCCACGTTTCTTGCCATTCAACCGCATCATGAACTATAGTCAGCGGCACATTAAAGGCAAAGGGATGGATATAGCCACACACAAGGCATCACACATTCACAAAAACACAGTGGGATCAATGTTACTTTTCTGTCCCCATCCCACCTTCTCCCACAATGTACTATGCGCAAAGCCTTCAAAGTGACAATCGCCCGACTTCAGAGCTAGAAGTGGCCATATAGACTGTCTCCTGAGAACTTGCCCAAATGACTATCTTTCTGAGCCTCAGCTTCTTCATCAATAAAATGGGGGTTAAAATATAACCCAGCTGAACAGTTAGCATAAAGATTTCCTATGTGCTCAATTAATATCAGTCTGCTCCTTTGTTTTGAAAAAAACTGAGACCCAGGGAGGCTGAGCAATGTGCCCAAGTTAGAGACAATGACGGGACATAAGTGTCTCCTCAGTCCTGGTGTGTGCTCTGCAGGATACACGAAGCCAGGCTTTCCTCAGCCAGTCAGCAAGCCTTAAGGCTAGGCATGGCGCTGCTTCACTGATGGGTCTGAGTTTCCATTCCTGTGAGGGAGGACAGTCCTCTCTCTCCAGACCCTCAGCTGAGCACCGAGGGAGGATTAAGACTGATAAAGAACCGAGAAGGAACCTCTAAGCCACCAAGAGGCAGGATCGTAAACCAGCACCACCACAAGCTTCGGAAGTTAAGTAAGTACAGAAACAAGTTGAGGTGATAAATAAAAAACAAACAGCTGGTTTGGAGTAAAAATTGTGCCCAGGTCCAGACCTGGTTTTTCTTCGTGTTCACAACTACTCCTCTGATGAAACCAAGTCTCTGCGTTCTCCCAGGGCCCCAGCTGCCACCACCTCCTCTCCTCTCCAGAAAGAAAGGATCTGAGAGCAGGGAGATTGAACCACATGAAGTACGCTGCCAATAGGCAGCCACCTTTGATCTCTAAAGATGGCAATTTCATTTAGTTAAACCTAATATTTATGAATTAACCTATGGCATGTTAGTGCTTAAAAGTGGTGACTTTGCTTGTTAGGGAACCTTTTTCCTTTTTTAGATTGTAAAAGTATGATAACACACATTTACAGAAACGTGGAAAATACAGAGCAAAATCACAAAATTCCACTCTATAGTACAATTATTATTTTGTGTATTCACTCTCAGCAGTTTGTAGGCATATTTGAAATATCTGTAAGATTCACGCTTTGGTTGTGCCTTAAAACAATGAACTCCTAGCCTCTGTTTCCTCTTCTCAAGTGAGAGGAAACTGCACTGGAATATCTCTGAGGTTTCTTTTGTTTTTATGATGTCATGTCCCTTTGGCCAGATGAACTTGAGTACATTGTATTTGATCAAAACATTAATTTCTGCCTATTTGTATCTTCAATCCTTATGGCTTATTGTGCATGCAGTATATCTATTTGCTTACAACTTTCTTTTTTTATTATTTTATTTATTTTTGTTTTGTTTATTTTATTTTTGTTCCTTATGTTTTCTTTTTTTTTTAAGTTCTTTATTGAAATTAAGGTATTACATATGTTTGCTTACAACTTTCAAAGTTCTAGGGAACATTTCCCATGAACAAAGGTTTCATGTAAGCAATCTATTTTTGTATGAGGGCCATTTAAAAAAAATGTTTATCAACAATTTTTTTCACTCAAAATAAATAGTTATATTAGGGCCTTTAGCATAAAATACACATTTTAAAATATGAATGACCTACATTACTGACAGAAGAATGTCAACATTATTTTTCTATAACTAAAATGTTAAGAATCTGAGCCTATTGGAGAAGAAACAATCAGGGCCACATCCTGCTTCTTGTTACCCAGTTTGTGTTACTCTTTTAGAGTCACAAATTGGCCTGCACACATTATCTCATGCTAAGCTTTGAAAGGATCAATATCATCCTCGCCTTACAGATGGGAAATGGAATCCTCGGGGAAGCAAAATGGACTGGTGGCATTTATAGCAGGCCAGTGTGTGCTAGGGTTGCCTGTGGCCTGTGGGTTAAAGAACAGTCAACAATTATTTCAACTTGGAAAGAAGCACACAGGGAAGATTTAACAGAGTTTTTCAATAGTTTAGACAGTATTTCTCAAACTTTGGGATTTGAGAGCTGATGAAAATATTACAAAGGCCCAGGCTCATTGAAGTAGGATAAGACACACACCTCTGCATGTTCATCAAATTTCTCAGGTGATCCTGATTCATATAAAAGTATCAAAGTGTGTGTGTGTGTGTGTGTGTGTGTGTGAGAGAGAGAGAGAGAGAGAGAGAGAGAGAGAGAGAGAGAGAGAATGCATACATGTCATGGTGACTATCTACGTATCTACTAAAGCAAATAACTAAACTAAAGGTTAAATTATAGCATGACCCATTCAGATTACATGAAAGCTGAAAGGAAATGTGGGAGGAAGTTTACAGCCACTGAAATGGCTTACTTGGGAATGGTATGAAGCAGTGGTTCTCAAACTTGGTTCTGCACCAGAATTGCTTGGAGGGCTGGTTAAAACTCCGACTGCTAGGCCCTACCCACCCCCAGATTTTATAATTCAGTAGGTCTGGGGTAAGACCCTAGGAACGCCTCTCTAACAAGTTCCCAGGGGCTGCCGATGTTGCCACACTTTGGGAGCATTGGTGTAGACCCGCAGAGGGTTCCAAGCCCAGCCTGCACACCAGAATCCTCCGGGAGGGGTTTTTAAAGTGTTGATGCCAAGCCTCACCCAGAGATCTGATATAATAGGACTTCGGTGGAGCCTGGATAGTGTCATTTTGAGCCCAGAAAGGGCAGTCAGGGTTGAGAACCACGGAGCTAAGGATTCCTGGAAGAGCAAAGTGGTCACATTCAGTCCTGGGTTGCCAGATTGAATAAGTCTGTCTGTGCGTTCTTTGCAAGAAGCGGGTGAATGCAGTGCACTAAATGATCTTCCTAATGTCTTTTTCCCCACTCAGAATCCATGCTCTGACCAGATGCTTTTAAAATGCATTTCCATAATACACAAGTAAAACAGCAGACTCAATTTTTTTTCTTAACAATGCTGCCCTCTAGTGTCCTTAAGTAGTCAAATAACGTAAAAACCCACCTCAGCCATCAGTATGGCGATCTCCTGTTAGCTTAACACTTGGGGGATTTTTCTCTGACATTAAAAAGAAACTTTGATGTATATTAAGTTAAATTTTATTTTCTGGCAACATGAATCTCCACCTGCGGCCTGTCGGTTCTCCCATAATTCCTCCCTGAAGCCTCCTCCAGGATAAGAACTCCTGGATTAAAGCTTTTACTACAAATACAATTCAACTGAAAAGTAGAGCCCTGGTCCTTCTCTCTTTCTATACATTTTATTGTTAAATAATTACAGGAGCAATTACAGGAGCAATTGGTGATATTATTATCAGTCCATGGGACAATTACAGGAGCAATTGGTGATATTATTATCAGTCCATGTGGTGCTAAAGACATCCTTTTTCTCCGAACTTGGTGAGAAGTGCCTTCATCCAATAAAGGCAAAATGGGAAGAAAAGAGAAAGCTAGCTCTGTTCATGTGGTCCATTTTTACAATTTTTGTTGTCCTTCGGCTCTTTTTCAAGTTGTAATGCTGCAATAAGTCAAACTCAACTGCACACCTTGCAATACTGTTTCCATTATAGCCTGTTCTCAAAGGTAAGGATTTTGCTTCTGACAAAGAAAAAAGGACTCCCGGAGTTCTCCTTTCAATATTCCACCGACCTCGTCTCTGTGGGGTCAGAGGCCAAACGAATCAGGGAGAGAGAAATTACCAGCAACTTTAGTGCTGGGACATTGGAGTGTCTTCATAGGCTCTTCCACACTCAGAACTGCTTGTTCTCTCCTTTCCCTCACTTCTCACACCCACCTCATTTTCTCTTGACTGATAATTCATTGAGAATAGAATTCATCAAACAGGAGCTCCCATGTCTTCCATGTCGAGTTCTACAAACCTCCTGGGTCCCACTGTGTTGATGGACATGTCCTTCCCACCCGACGTTGCCCCGCTCCATCTCACTTTAATAAGTCTCCCTCTCCCTCCTTTTTCCCCCAACCCCCATCCCATATCATCAGTAACTCCTCTTTCTAGATCACTTCCAGCATCATACCAGCTTACTCTTATATCTTCCATCTTTAAAATAAAACTTTCATCTGGCCCACGTGGCTCAGTGGTTGAGCATGAACCTATGAACCAGGAGGTCACAGTTCAATTCCTGGTTTTGGCTTGATCCCCAGTAGGGGGTGAGCAGGAGGCAGCCAGTCAATGATTCTCTCTCATCATTGATGTTTCTCTCTCTCTCTCTTTCCTTCTCCCTTCCTCTCTGAAATCAATAAAAATATTTTTTAAATCAAAATAAAAACTCTCCTTTGACCTTAAGGGCCCCTTCAGCTACTGCCCTCTTTGTTCCACTCACTTCCAAACTCAGCCTACCCAGGTTGCCTCTCAAGTCTTCCCTTTCCCACGCCCATGCTTTCCATCAGCTGCAGCTTGGCCTTGGTCTTATCACACCACCGACAATGAAGCGGCTCTTCTCATGCTCCACGATGACCTCCCTGTCATGTGGCCAAATCCAATGGACACTGTCAGGGGCCCTTTGGACTCAGATGCTCACGGCGTTCCAGTGTGTTGGCACAACTCCTTCTTGGAGCACTCCCTGCTCCTGATTTTGAAACAGTTCCCCCTCTGGCTTCCTTCCTGCCCCTCTGGTTGCTGATGACCCTGACACCACAGTGTCCTATCTCCAACCTCTGGGCTGGCTCTTAAAACGTCTTCTCTCTTCCCTCTGCAGATTCCCCTCACATAGTCTCACCTAATTCCATGAATCTAAGTACGAGTAATAGGTAACTAATAAATATATCACCTCCAGCCCACGTTGCTTACTGTGTCATTCATTCAATTATCTCTATACGACGTCTCTCCTTTAATATGTCACAGGCATTTCCATTTTTTGCATGTCCAACAAGGAACGATTGATTTCCCAAAACAAACAAACAAACAAACCTGTTCCTCCCTCAGTCTCCTTCACTGTAAGTGGCCAGATATCTGTGACATTGCCTTCATTCCTACCTTTCCCTTACTGCCGCATTCAGTCCATCTGCAAGTCTTATGGATTCTTCCTCTAAAATATATTTGAGTCCATCCATTTCTCTATCCCACCACCCTATTCTGAGCCATCCTCATCTCCTGTCTGGAATACTGTAATACCTTCCTAAAGATCTTCCTGCTTCCTGCAATCCTCCCCCTGGGATTCTCCATGTGCAGTCAGGGATAGCATTATGAAATAGAAACACATCCTGTTATTCCCTTACCTAAAAAATGTTAATGTTTTCCCATTAAGCTTTGAATAACATACAAATAACATAGTTTTCCCTCTGCCAACTTCATCTTGTATCTCTGTCCTCCTTCCTTACTAGACCCTGCTGCAATGGCTTCCTTCTGATTGCTGGAACTAAGTTGTGCCTCGGGGCCTTTGCACATGCTGTTCCATTTGCCTAGAGATTGTGCTTTCCCTGTTCTTACCAAAGCTGGCTCCTTTTTATTTTTCAGGCCTACACATTACTCCTCAGGAAGACCTTCCTTGCCTAACCAAATAGGTCTTTCCTCTCATTCTCTATATCCGCCTGCTATTTGTTTACTTCATAACACTTCAAATTTTGTAATTACTTACTTGTTTACATCTCCATCTTCCCCACTGGACTCTAAACTCACTGAGTACAGGAGGTGTGTATGTTGTACTCATAGATTAATCCAGCAATTGGCACAGTACCTGGCAACTATTAGGCTTTTAATCCTGTGTGTTAAGTAAGTGAATAAAGGTACTCACAGCCTCCACTCCACCTTAACTGCTCTGGTCAAGGTCTCAATGATGGCCACGTGGCCAAGCCACGCAGTGTTCTGTGCTCATTTCACTGATTACAGACCAGAGACAAGAGAGCGTCTTGGGTTCATTTTATTCTCTGTGAACCTCATCAGTGTTTACCTATATGTGTGTTTCACCACAGTATCCCCAGCACCCAGCTCAGCAGACACTTAATAAATACTGTTGATTGAATGAACTCCTAAACTCTGAATGAAACAGGATGGGGAAGGAAAGGTAGTGGTACGCTGATGGTGTTGTCAAAACGGTGAATACTTCTGGGGCAGAAATTTTAAAAATGGCTTCAACCTTCAGAAATGTTTATCATTCCATTTGCATAATAAAAGAAAAATGTTTTGTATAACTTTTGCTTTATAAAGGAAGAATAAACTTCCTAGTTTCCCTTGCTGAGTTAGTTTAGCTTATAAGCCAAATTCTACCTCCGTTGGTTAGAAATGGTGAATAAAAGCTTTCCCATCTTCCAAAGAAAGTCACCAAGGGCAATTTAAAATGGTTTACATAAACCAAGCAAGGAAGCTAAGACCCTAATCCTGCTGCCTCATTCAAAATCCTGTCCCCTACCAATTTAGACAGTGCTGTTTATGAGAAATAAAGTAAGAATACATCCACCTCAACTCGACTTTGATTCTTTTGAAGGACATTTAACCCACAGGTATCAGTGGGACACAGAGAAGCTAAAGTCTGCAACCCCTTGAAAATGCCAGTTGATGTAGCATCCTGGGTGTTTGGCTGACCTGCTTTGTAGAAGAAATCCAACCGCGATTGTGACTTTTCACTCAGTTGAACTCGAGGCTCTGCATGCTCCCTGGTTCTGCATCCCATCTGGCTGGTGCCAAGAGGATTAACTTGGCTCCTCCTCTCTGGCAAAGTGATTCATTGTCCAGTTCAGGAAATGTAGTGTCAGGCTGAGAGAGGCTGATGAGCAAACTGGGTGGGGCCACAAACAGCTCTCCCCCCCGCCCCCCCCCCCCCGTCACCCCCAGGGAAATTCATTACTCGGGTGTCTTAGAATAAAGTTTGGTTCAAAGTGATTAAGAACAAGGAGTGCCATTGTGGGCTAGGAGCCACTGTGGCTTCAGCTGTTTGCTCAGCATTTAATATGTTTATCTTTCTGCTAAATACATTGCTGTTGAGTCATCTCTATTATACCGCCACCCTGTGTGAGGCCCAGCTCTGCAAATCCAGCACACAGAGGCAGGCCTTCTCTCCTCAGTGACCTTACAATCTACAAAGTCAAAACAAATGCTTTCTCTTACTTCTCACTTTGGTGAGCAGAGTACCCAGGTTCTGAAGGAGGTGAATCATGTGTTCTTTCATCAGGCCAGGAACCATGAAGCAATAAAAGTCAAGGAAGAACTTAAAGTGCTCATTATGTTTTTAATATCATTTAGCGTGATGGCTGCAAATGGAAATGGAAAGTCAATTTACCCAAAAGTACCATCAGCCTCCACATCATCAATATTTCATGGTAGACTATTATGTTGTCACCAATGTCAAAGCAATTATATTAATCAAACAAATACTTGGATTAAACTTCTAAGCTTTGGGCAGGGGGAAAAAAAACCCAAAGACCATATAACTTTGAAAAATAGAAAAACTCATGAAATGCTCTGTTTGGCCTTCCACAGAAATTGTTCGAGCCATGACACATGTGATAAACCAAGGCATGGCGATGTACTGGGGAACCTCGAGGTGGAGTGCTATGGAGATCATGGTAATTTCATTTGTGTTTTTAAATGGCCATTGAGCACCTTATGACAGGTATTATTGCACTTTGCTTTATTGTTCTTCACACATACTGCATTTTGTACAAATTGAAGGTTTGTGGCAACCCTCCATGGAGCAAATCTCTTAGTGCCAGTTTTGCAATAGCATTTGCTCATTTTCTGTCTCTGTGTCACATTTTGGTAATTCTCACAATATTTCAAACTTTTTCATCATTGTTATACTAGAGGCCCGGTGCACGAAATTCATGCATGGGTAGGGTCCCTAGGCCTGGCCATCGATCAGGGCCGATCTGTGGGACCTGGGGCCTGCAGGCTGGGGGCAGCTCCTGAATTGAGTGTCTGCCCCCTGGTGGTCAGTGCGCATCATTGCGACCGGTCATTCTGCTGGTCGTTCCACCAGTTGGTATATTTGCATAGTCAGCTTTTATAATATAGGATTTATTATGGTGATCTGTGATCATCGATCTCTGATGTTACCCTCCACCGGCAAAAAAGTTACCTCTTGCAAGCTGAAGGCTCAGATGATGGTCAGCATTTTTAGCAATAAAGTATTTTTTAATTAAGATATGTACATTGATGATTTTTTTTAGACATAAGGCTATTGCACACTTAATAGACTACAGAAGTGATTTTCAACCAGTATGCCACAAGAATGTTTAAAATATGCAATACCTGACTATTTAGTCAGCAGCACTGACCTCTTTTCCCTTAGGTTGTAAAAAAATAAATAAATAAAGACAATAGCCAGCATAATAATAGCCATCCAGTGTGAATGAATCACAATTATATCTATTTTTTAGTCAGAGTGACAAAAATATATTTTTTGATGTGCAGCAAAATTTTAGTAATTAGTTTGTATGTGCCATGAGATGAAAAAGGTTAAAAATTGCAGGACTACATTATAGTATGACCATAACTTTTATATGCACTGGGAAGCCAAAAAATTCTTGTGACTCGCCTTATTGCGATATTCAGTGGTCTGGAACTAAGCCTGCAATATCTCTGAGGTATGCATGTGCTGTTTCTCAGATACCATGTGTAAACTGCAAGACCTCTTGCAATCTTTCCTCACAATCGCTGTGGCACTAGAATTCTCTGGTCAATTCCCTCATTACAGAGAGGGATGTGGGGGCTGGAGCTCATCAGCTCAGAACACAACAGGGAGGGTGCAAGTCTCTTAACAGGAAACGCGTTTTAGCATGTCTTTGGCAGCAAGAGAGTAAATTGAATTTCTTAGCTAATGAGAACACAATATTCCAGTTTTCTTTTAAAAACTCTATTAAATGACTATACTGTTTATCACATGCTAATTAAAGATCACCTATAGATACTGTCTGTTTCATTTCTTTAGACTCTAAAAATAGTCAAACTACATTTTCTTTATTGTCGTCCATAATTCCCACTGGGACTAATTTGCCTTAGGCTTTACTCAGCCCAAACCCTCCTGAAGAATAATAAGGATTTCTTGCGTTTGGTATTGCTCTTAGTGAAATTGATGGTCATAACTGTGCCTATTCTATGTCATCCTCCATGTTTCTTGGTTTGTATTGATTTTACTAAAATGAAAATTTCTCATGCATAGAATCACAGGGCAGTCTTATTTCTCATCAGCATAAATCCAGTTGCAATCTTATTTCTCTCTAGGAAGCCTACTCTGTAGCAAGACAGTTCAATATGATCCCTCCTGTCTGTGAACAAGCCGAGTACCATCTTTTCCAGAGAGAGAAAGTGGAGGTTCAGCTACCAGAGCTCTACCATAAAATAGGTAATCTCCACAATCAAATTTGCTGATTATTTTTAACAACAGTAGGCCCCGTGATCTGGGGGTGGGGGTGGGGGTGGGGGCAGAATTATTAAAATGCTTGCCTAAATGTCCCTTATTAACATAATAAGAGCTATGCATTCCAGAGACTATGGAAGAATCAAGTGTGCCTTTCTGTGGTTTGCGGGGTAGCTATAGCAGAGGTGCAAACTGTGACTGGCATATAAACTATACTCAGTAGGTGTTCAAAAAATGCATACAGAATGCAGGGAAGAAACCCATGAATAAACTCATTTTTCATGGGGTGCTTGCTATGGCCAAAGCATGCATCCTTGAGAAGATTATGACTGCTTTTCCAGAAGATTATGGATATATACATATATATCTCCCACTCTGTGCCTGGAACTGAGTCAGACATGGAATTCAAGGACAACTCACAAACCAGACACTACATGTTTGTGTAGGTAGACATAATGATGTCAACGAGAGGGGGGGAACTATATACACACCATACACACAAAAATTGTAGACATCAGAAAAGCATGAATAAGCCACATTTTCAGGGTTATTTACGTATTTAAAGAAACAGTTTCCAGAGATAACTTTCTTCCTAAGGAGCAGAGGTTCATATGAGCAAGAAAATGCTGGGTAGGGGAAGAAGGATTAAAAAAAAAAAGTCAACAAAAACAATTGTTATTATTGCTGTCACTCATTGTGTGTTTACCATGCACTAGGAATTGTGCGTCTGGTACGTACCAGGCACTATCTAGTCACTGCGTGGACAAGCAAAGCACTGAATTTCCGTGCAAGTAAAAGTGTTTGTGTCTGAGTAAAAAGAAGTGAGACATTTGGACAAGAATAAACCACAATTTCAGGCTTGTTTATATGGTCCACTCCCTATGACTGTGCACGTTTAATTGGCTTATAAAAATGAAGTGCAACTTGTAAATGCCTGCATTTTAATAGAAAGATGTATGCTGGTGTGAACTCTTTTCATGTGTCCAGCTTTTTCCCATTACAAACCAATCCTGCTTAAACACCCCCACACTTTTGATCCCCGTTCACCACAAGCAGCTTTTCAAGTTGTTTTTCTTCTGCAGGAGTTGGGGCAATGACCTGGTCTCCACTGGCCTGTGGAATCATCTCGGGGAAATACGGAAACGGGGTACCTGAAAGCTCCAGGGCTTCTCTGAAGGTATTTCCCTCCACCTCTGGAAGAGGGTCTGGGCCTGGGTAAGAGGGATGCAGAGAGGGAGAGAAAATGTGGACCAGAACAGATCTGCAGCAGCCCGTGTCCTCCGGCTCAGGCAGAGTGTGGCCTTGGCGGGGAGGTGTCCTCTGGCAGGCTCCCCTGAGCCCGGAGCCCAGAGCCTGCCAGAGGTCTCTGCTCTTGGCCAAGCATCAGTCAGCCCTTCGAAATCGGCCAGCACAGAAAATTCTCCTCTTCTGGGGGCTAGGAGAAAGGCCCAATGACCTGGTTGGACTCCTCCCGGGGCTCAAATCCCTACAGTTATTTATTCTTGTTAAAAAGGCATTTCATTCCTCTTTTGAAACTGAGGAAAGAAAATCCCTTTTCTATATAAGAAGATCTCATTTTACTTTTCTTGACGGAACAAAATGTAAGCCAGTTACTGGTTGTACCTGAGTGTGGTTGGAGGTTGGTTGACGTTTTCTTACTGTGTGGGGGCCGAGGGTCAGGAGGCAGGATTCTGAAAGCAGGAGCATTGCCAAGCTTTTGTCAGTGGGGCTCAAGGCTGATGTTCAGAGGTCAACTCTGGTTGCTAAATCTTTGAGTTTAATTATTTTCTGAAGCGTAAAGATATTCAAGATCATTGACATAAAATTATCTCCATTCAGAACATCTCGATGATTAATTTTTTGGTGACTACTCCAAACATCTCTCCTTATTAATAATAACAGCATGCCTGTTTGTTTGTTTTTAAAATAGAATGTGTCATAACATTAGAATCACAAATTACTCTATAGTATCAGGGGAGAGAGAATATAGGCATTTTCAAAATTCAGACAAGCCAAAGCCTCTTGCTCCATGAGCACAAAGTTAGTGGGAGGTCAGCTAAAGTTAGGCCCAAACCACCGCCCTTCAATCAGTGTGGCTGGGACCACCATGTGCTGCCCTAATCAGAGCCTTCTCAAGGTCTGTCTCTTTCCTTTCTGCCAGTAACAGCTGACCTATTAGCTTGTTTGTTTTCTAAAATTATACAATGTAAGCATGGTGACATTGTCCTGTTTCTAGTTTTGCATGATCACAAATATAAATATTCTAGAATATTAAGTATGGCCGTGCTTCTGTAAATTAAAGATTGTTCTGAGCCAAGTCTGAATACGTCAGCAAAGAAAAACTAAAAGCATTTTAGTGAAAAGGCAAGAAGAGCGTGAAAAAGGAAGGGAAGCATTGAAAATTGCAATTTTATTGAGCATCTACTATGTGCCAAGCACTGGGCTAGGAGTTTTTATTCATCTCCTTTTACCCTCACAAAGATAAACGGATACAGATGACTTTTAGTCAGTTATGGCTAAGCATGATGTCTTGCATTCTTTCAGAGGCTTTCTGAAAAGCTCAAAATACTTCCACATGAATGTCAGGTATTTGTTCTCAGACTCTCCTTATGAGACCTTTCCCAGAGGTAGAAACTGAGCACAAAGACGTTAGCTACCAATCCAAGAGCAAAAACTCCTAATAGAGAAAGTTGTTATGAGAACCCAGGTCTCCTGACGCTCACTTTATCTCCCCCAAAGCCAGTTTTTTAAAGAAGGAAGAAGTAGCTACCCTGTATTTGAATTGTATGATGGGTTAACCTCCATCGTTGTTTGGGAAAAGCTTACAGAGACCTGAAAAACCTTTCACAAATACACTAACAAAAGGAGGGAAAAAAAGAAGGGAGGGGGGTAGATACAATATATTTGAAGGTGGCTAAACCCAAAAAACAACTCAGAAAAGATTTCTATTTTTGACCTTTATAAAAACAACTCAACATCTACTTTGAAACATCCTTAACAATAAACATTAAGGGCTCTCAACAGGTGAAAGGCAGCCAATCATAAAGCAGACGTTTTTAGTTCTGAAGACTGTTGACGCCTCCTTAAATCATCAGTCTGGGTTTTTCCGGACTGATGATACATGTGCACTTAGGAAAGCCACTTGAGTACAGTGACTAAAGAAAGAAAAGGAAAAAGAAAAAGGAAGCATCAGGACAAACTTAGGAGTGAATGAGAATGCTAATAGTAAAAACAATAATAAAAAAATTAGAGAAAGCTAGGCAAATTGATAAATGAGTTGGCAACTTTCACACACCCACCCCTCCCCTTCAAAAACAGAATAAATAATTGGGTTTCACACTGGCTGTTGTAAGATATACCAATAAAATAAAAATGCTAATATTCTGTGTCTGTTAAAAATATTGAACTGTGTTTGAGGAATAAATTAAACCTGTATGAAAAATACCTATCTTTTAGAAAGTAATACTAGCCAGGGGGGTTCCGGGAGGCTGCAGTAATCCTAATGGAATCTATCCTCACTCCCCAGAACCTGCCCTCCACCCAGCGCCTCCACCCAGCCACCTGGTCATCTTAGTCAGAAACCAAGGCTTTTTCTCAGCTGCCTCCTCTCCTCCCTCACTTTTGTCCAAAGGGGCAGCCACTCCTCTAGTCCACACCTTGACCTTCTATAGTCCATCCCCTGCACAGCCCTTGTTCAGATTGTCTCATACCTGGTTTGCTGTAGTAACCTGTCTGGATTCTCTGATTTCCCCCCTCTTCTCAACTACCCACCACTATGACCAATTACCTTTCTAAAAAATTAATCTGACCATATGATAACCCTGCTTAAAATCCTTTAAAGACTTTCCAATCATTGATTATGGGACAAAACCCAAACCCGCAGAAAAGCATTGAAGGAAATCCTCTCAGGATCTATGTTGGGTTCATTTTTCTATTCTTGCCCCTCCCCAGATCACATTAGTTCATTTTCCACCCAAAGGCACTGGACTCTTGCCTCCCAGAAATGCCCTTCCTTTTATCCTGCTGTGAAAGCTCTCCTCATCTCGAAGGACAAAGCTTGGTTGTCTGTCTTCACCTCTGTGAAGCCTGTCCTCACTTTATAAAACTGAGTTATATGCATCTTCCTCCTTGTTTATTATCCCCCTAAACACTTCTTACAGAGGCTTAGAATTCTCTGGTTGCAAGCAATAGGATGAAATTCAAACTAATTTAATCAAAGAAGGGCAACACATAGACACTCCTTGGGAAGGAAGAGGGGAGATGGCCTCAGGGGTGACTCCATCCCTAGACTTGCACAGTGTCAGGACTCTCTTCTCTATTTCTCTCTGCATAGGGGTGTCATTTTCTTCTACTGCAAATAGGTCTTCTCCATGTGGCCAGGGGCAGGAAAGCTAGTGATTGCAGGTTTACATCCTTAAAGCCATGTAACCCGAGAGAAAAGAGATCTTTTCTTTTATCAGCTTCAGTCAAGAAAAGGCTTGTGAAGCTTGGGTCATGTGCCAACCTGTTAGTCCAATGACAGTGGCAAAAAAGATAAGGTGCTGTGATGAGCTCACATCTTCCTCCCTTGTTGGGTATTATCAAGGCAGTACAAACATAGCCCTGAGGGGGACACCCCAACTACAAAACACTTCTCAACTTACCAGTAATTTGTAAATACTTCTAGGAAAGACACAGAAATTTACTTGTGTAACTCATCACAGAGCCTGGTACACAGTAGGTACTCAGTAAATGCTGGTTGAGTGAATGCAATAGAAGGTCAACAAAGTCAGAGCAGGAGACCAGGTGTGTAGCTCTTAAATAGAAAGTTTAAATAGAAGTGAAAAGTGCAACAAAACTTACAGGCAGCTCTTCCCTGTTGTTACCAAAATGCCTTATAGAAAAATCATAAAAATATGTCCCCCTCTGTCAAAGGGAAATAGAAAACATGCAAAGCTAGGTGACTAGGGGCAGGGGTGAGGGGGCAGGGAGACAGTCCAAGTACTATAAGTGTCACATTAAGAAACAAAGGGTATTGCACATTATGGTCTAATTTCAGAAGGAAATATTTTAGCTCCAGCATTTTACCTCGAGATTTCAACCTCACTAGTAAAGACTTTGCTGCTCTAAACACAAAGACTTTAATGCTTAAATAGAAATAGTCGACGATCTTGGATGGTAAATTACTGTAAACAAAGTCCAGAGATGAAATGTGACTGGTTCTGTGCATGGCTCTATGGTTGCTGCCTGAATTCCAACCCGAGATTATTAACAGGGAATTGGGGGCTCCATGGGGCCAGTCTCACAGACTGTTCCCACTCCAGTACCATCCTATCTAATAAAAGAGTAATATGCAAATTGACCATCACTCCAACACACAAGATGGCCGCCCCATGTGGTCAAAGATGGCCGCCCCCATGTGGACACAAGATGGCCACCACGGGAGGGCAGTTAGGTGTGACTGGGCCAGCAGGGGAGGGCAGTTACGGGGGACCAGGCCTGAAGGGGAGAACAGTTAGGGGTGACCAGGGCAGCAGGGGAGGGCAATTAGGGGTGACCAGGCCGGCAGGGGAGCAGTTAGGCGTCGATTAGGCTGGCAGGGGAGTGGTTAGGGGGTGATCAGGCTGGCAAGCAGAAGCAGTTAGGGGCAATCAGACAGGCAGGCAGGCGAGCGGTTGGGAGCCAGCAGTCCTGGATTGTGAGAGGGATGTCTGACTGCCCGTTTACAGGCAGTCAGGCATCCCTCAAGGGGTCCCAGATTGGAGACGGTGTAGGCTGGGCTGAGGGACACACTCCTTCTTGGCCCCCCATGCATGAATTTCGTGCACCGGGCCTCTAGTCCTCTCTAATAAAATGGTAATATGCAAATTAACCATCACTCCGCTACATAAGCCACACCCACCAGCCAAGCCACGCCCACCAGCCAATCAGGGCGAGTATGCAAATTAACCCCAATCCAAGATGGCTACAGCCACAGAGAGCAAGGTTTCCCAGGTAACAGAGCAAGCCAAGCTTTCTATAGCCATTGCAGGCCTAAGCCTCCACTCAAGCTACAAAGTTTCAATTATAGAAGGTAAACAAATTCAAACAAATGGCTGCAGAATGGAGCTTGAGAGAGCAGGCCAGGGTTGCCAGCGGCAACAGGGGAAGCAAAGCTTTCCGCACACCCTGGCCGGGCTCACCCGCTTAAGGCTACAAAGTTTCAATTGTAGAAGGTGAATTAACTGCCACAGAAATGGCTGCCGCCCCAGGCTACAAAGTTTCAATTGTAGAAGGAAAATAAATTCCAGATACCAGGGCCTCCCCTTGGGTTGCCAGGGGGCGTGGCTGGCCTGCAAACCACCACAGGCCCCTCGCTCAGGCCGCCCCACACCCCAAGGGAACCCCCACCCGTATCTGTGACACCCTTCAGGGCAAACCAGCTGGCCCCCACCCGTGCACCAGGCCTCTATCCTATCTAATAAAAGAGTAATATACAGATTGATCATCACTGCAACACACAATATAGCTGCCCCCATGTGGTCAAAGATCCTGCCCCCATGTGGACACAAGATGGCCACCACAAGATGGCCAGCAGGAGAGGGCAGTTGGGAGGCACCCAGCCTGCAAGGGAGGGCAGTTGTGAGGGACCAGGCCTGCAAGGGAGGGCAGTTGAGAGGGACCAGGCTTGCAAGGGAGGGCAGTTGGAGGTGACCAACCCTGCAGGAGAGGGCAGTTAGGGGTGACCAGGCTGGCAGAGGAGGGAAGTTGGGGGCAAACAGGCTGGCAGGGGAGCAGTTAAGCATCAACCAGGCTGGCAGCGGAGTGGTTAGGGGGTGATCAGGCTGGCAGGCAGAAGCGGTTAGGGGCAATCAGGAAGGCAGGCAGGCAAGCAGTTGGGAGCCAGCAGTCCTGGATTGTGAGAGGGATGTCCGACTGCCCGTTTAGGCCCGATCCCACCCGTGGGATCGGGCCTAAACGGGCAGTCGGACATCCCTCCAGGAGTCCCAGATTGGAGAGGGTACAGGCTGGGCTGAGGGACAACTCCCCGCCGTGCACGAATTTCATGCACCGGGCTTCTAGTCTATAATAATAAAAGCATAATATGCTAATTAGACCAAACAGCCGAATGACCTTCCGGACGAAGCCAGGGCTGGGAGGGCTGAGGCAAGCCGCTGTGGCTGCGAGGGCCCAGCCCCTTGCACGAATTTCGTGCATTGGGCCTGTAGTTACCTATAAAGTGGAGATACACAGATAACAGTCATAGCATTGGGAGGCAGCCAAGTAATGGGCTTTAGGAAAACTTTAGAGAATATTGTGACTTATGTAGAAAAGCAATAGCCCACTAATCTATGGAGAAAAGCTCTTTCAGTGGCTCCTTTGCCAAATATCTCCTGAGTGTCTATTCCGTGTCCAGCTCTGTGCTGAGTGCTGAGGATGCAGGGATGAATGGGACAGCTGTGACCCTCAGAGTAACTTGGGGACTTGTTCAAGGGACAGACATGTGAAGGGGCGAATTATGAAAGAAGTGGAATCTACAAGCACTGTGAACTCAGGCAGAACTGCCAGCAAAGTCCTACTGTGTGAAGGTGGGATGCTCAATCTGAAGAGTGGAAGAGGTCTACTGTACCTGTAGGTCCCTGGTTCTCAGATTCCTCTCTCTCTGCCATATTGGCTGAGCCCCACCTCTGTGCCAACCAGTGTCAGGACTGGAGACATTGAGATGAACAAGAAGCCATCTCTGCCTTTCTCTTAATTAGAACAAAATATCAACATGTAATCAAATCACTGCAGCCAATGGGGGAAACGACACGATAGAATTAGAAGAGGAAACTTCATCTTTGGATCCGTAGATTATGACCCACGGTCAACAAGCTAGTTTATTATTGTGCACAACCACACCCACCACCAACCTTCTTACCTAAAACACTGGTTTATCTCCATAATTAACTAATAATTTAATTAAGCCTCATCTCCTCCCTATGCTAAGATTTTCCCACTTATAAAGCAGTTAAAGCTCTTTATTTCCAAAACACTTTGGTTTCCTTTGGTTTGAGAAAAGCAATATAAATCCTATGCATCTACTTTTTTTTTTTTTTTTTGCTTTATACAACATTATTTTTTAAAATCTTGTTAATGTACAGGCATTGGCACATTTTTAAAAACAAACGACATAAACAGCCCTCTCCTGTAATCCAGGAAAGTGGAATGTCAGAAGTCAGCAAACGTGGTGAACTTAAAAGTGCTAGAACGAAGGCACGTCACAAACCCTTCACGGGAAGTGACGTAGCCTCCCGGACACCTTCACTTCATACGTGGCAGTGACTGTCTGTCAGGATTGGAGCACAGAAATACGACAGTTTCGTGGCAGTGAAAGCGGAACACAAATAAGTGATGAGCCCTAGGCCATTTTGGGTTTTGATGACCTTTAGCCTACTTTTGACTTGCCTCTCATAAGAGCAAAAACAGGAGTTAGAATTGGAAGGGAAGTTGAAGTCCCAGAATGCACTCACTCCAGGGGCTTCGGGGGCCTTTGTTTTCACAGTGGACGTTTTTGTGAAGTCAGAGAGCAAGTATTAGGGCAGGAGACGTCAGAATCAGCGACCTAAACAGCTCATTATAAATGCTCATGTTATTAGCAAGTCTACAAGGTTTCAGTTAGAGATAGATAACTGTCCCAGGTTTCCAAGGAGTCTAATAATTTAGTATCTGGACATCAAACAGGTCACACACTCCTTCACTGTCATCTCAATTAAAGTTGTAGTCGTCCGTGGGGGTGGGGGAGAGCCGCAGGAGAGGAAACATCAGAAGACATCAGCTCATCAATGATTTCTCCAGTAATAGATCCTGAAGCCGAGTCTGTGGCCCCGAGGTGCTGGAGGCCAGGGCTCTCTCAGAGGCAGGCTGCCCTGGGGGGCTAGGCGGGGCGGGGCTGGGCTTGTGCAGAGTCTGAGGAGGAGGGGAGGAGTCGAAGGCTAAGGGGGAGGGGGGGGGGCGTGCGTGAGGTCGTCCTGTGGAGGAAGAGGAAAAACCACAGGCTGAGACGAACTGGACTCTATTTATAAGCAGCACGTGGATGGGGCCTGAGTGACTCTTTAGGTTGACCTGGTCCTTCTTCTGTCCATTCTGACCCGTCTCTGAAAGAGGGACCTCCAGCTGCGTGCCAGCAGGTGCCTGGATGGCCAACAGTGTGTCACCGTGGAAGCAATTGCGGATGTCCTCGTGTGACACGTAGGAAAACCTGCTGTTGATGGCGTCATCCATCACATTTCCGATGCTCTGCTGCAGCCAGGACTTCTGCTGATCCAGTTCCCTTTCCTTCAGGTCCAGGTCCTCGACCTCGGCTCTGAGGTCTCACTGTCTCTCTAGGACTTCCTTAGTGTTGCAGCCAGAGCCCACACCTCTCCACTGGATGTTGTTTTTGGACTTTTTCTCAGTCAGGTAGATCCTTTCCAAGACGTTGGCGATATCATAAATTCTTCTTTTCTGTCTCACAGCCAAAGTATCTGCAGCCGCCTTGAGGTCCAGCACGCCATCCTGCGCCTGTTGCTGCAGCCACATGAACTTGGCCGTGAGCAACCCCAGGCTCTTTTCGAGCAGGCTGCTCCAGAGCTGTGACAGCAGCACAGGGGAAGCAGGAGGCGCCCACTGACCCTGGGCCTGGCCCTGCGGCGCCCGAGCCTTGCCGACACGGAGCTTAAATGCCTATGCACCTATTTTTTTTTTAAATTTAAGCTGCTTGTTTTCCAATGATTAAGACAACAATGAGAGTATAGTTGAAGGTGGAGAGAGTGACTCGATAAATAAATATCTGATATTTGTTACTTTTAGAAGTCTGCTTCTCCCCAGGGTGTGTATGCCCATATACTCATGTAGTGCATAACTTGTAACCAAACCTAGGAGTCAAGATGCATTGCACATATGATCTGAAAAGTGGATTTCCATAGATTGATAAATAAACCAACCATTCTTTGTGTGTAGGATATATTGAAACCTCAGGAACTCTCTTAGTTATAATAAAGAGTAATTGTTCAAAAAAACATTTGGCCATTGGTCTTCAACCTTTCCTAAATGTGAATAATATTTGCGGATATCTACTGGTCCCCTGAAAGATGTTATGGAAGTGAGGAATGGTGAAGTTTTTCCAGTGAGGACAGCAAAAGCAAGCTGTGCTCTCTGATGTACCCAGCACGCTGTTCAGGGAAGGCTGCTGGGCTCAGGCGCATGTTCATTGTCGTAACTGCCCACGTCACCCCCGTCAGCACCAGCTGTGGTCGCCAGGCCACCCTTCCTCCTGGAAGAAGCTGAGGTTTCCCAGAGCTGAGGCTGCGAAAACTCTTGGCCATCTCCCCAAGCAGAGTCTCAAGTGAGGAGCCAGACCATACGCCTTAGAGATGTAGGAGGCGAACAGAATGGGAGATGGCTTGCCCTTTCTCTCTTTCACATCTGCAAAATCATTCCCTAAAGTCATAACTTTCATTCTAGAAGTGTAATGTGGTTACTCTCTTCTTTGGAAATACTGTCTCAGAATGATAAAAAAAAAATACTTAAAAAACAAACGCCAGCTGCCCATGGAAATCATGTGGGTGGAGTGTCTGTGACAATTGCAGAGCTTCCTGCTGCTGCCTTTGGGAAGGCAACGGTCTGTGGTGGCAACTGTGTCACAAATAACACGCGATGGAGAAAGTCCACATGGCCACCCAGTGGGATGGTTTTTATTATTGTCACTAAAACAGACTAACAGACTCTTACAAATATTATTTTCCTTCGATGTTGCAACGTAGCAGCTTTGTACGGAAGAGTCCATTGTTCCCTATGTCATAGTAAGCAGAACCCTCTGGGAAGTAGGCCATTGAGAAGTTCCAAAGGATTTTCCCCCTTATATAGGAAACTAGAGGCCCAGTGCATGAAATTCATGCACAGGTAGGGTCCCTAGGCCTGGCCGATGATCAGGGACGATTGGGGCCTTCTTGCTGCTGGCCGGGGCCTTCCTTCGTTCTGCATCATCCCCTGGTGGTCAGCGCACATCATAGCGAGTGATCGAACTCCCGGTCTCCTGGTCGAACTTCTAAGGGGACACTTTGCATATTAGCCTTTTATATATATATAGATTAGGCTTGCTTTATAATCTACAGATCAGAGTCAGTCACATCTCATAGGTTTTACAGAAGTTTCCCATTTTGAGTTTCCTTACCTTTCTAAGTTTCAGTACAGAAAAGGTACTAGACATTTGGGAAGTATTTATCCACTTGACAATTTTCTAAATGTGCTTGGTTCCTGTCAGTTATACCACGTCTACTTCTGGGAAGGAGCGAGCAAGCGAACAATAGAGCCCCATTATAAGAACACAAAACTGGGAGTAAATAGAAGGCAAGAGGAAGGAAGATAGTTATTACAAGAATGTGAGCTAATGGCTTTCTTTGAGCAGAAAGCTTGGCGCCCAGCTTTCTTGACAAAAAGGAAGCATAATAGACATTGGCGAAATGTAAATGCTTTTTTTTTTCTTTTGCTGCATTATAAAATTGGGCTACCTCAATAAGAAACATCATTTCTCCCACTTAGCAGATTGGATGTCATTGATTAGGTCAAGATTTTAACAACTTTTGTGCATGTTGATGGATTTCAGTGGTGACTTAGTCAAAAGTAATCTGTTTTGGCCAGTCGGTATGGCTCAGTGATTGATCATTGACCCATGAACCAAGAGGTCCCCAGTTGACTCCCTGTTGGACACATGCCCAGGTTTCAGTTCAATTCTCAGTAGAGGGCGCGCAGGAGGCAGCCAATTGATGTTTCTCTCTCATCTATCTCTCTATCCACTCCCTTCCTCGCTCTCTGAAATCCATGAAAACATATATTTTTTTTAAGTATTCTGTTTTAAACCAATAAATAAGGAGTGAGACCATGAGGAACATTTCTTTGCAAGAACTCGTAAGCATCCTGTCACCACAAAACATAAAGTTCAGAATGAAGGAGATGCAGGAATTCACGATGAGGTTCTTATATTTCATTGAATTAGCAATCTTGGACATCAAACCCTTGCCAGACATTGCCATTTAAATGTTCTTTTTATTCCTAGTGCTACCAGTGGTTGAAGGAAAGAATTGTGAGTGAAGAAGGGAGAAAACAGCAGAACAAGTTAAAAGACCTCTCTCCAATCGCTGAGCGGCTGGGCTGCACTCTCCCTCAGCTCGCTGTTGGTAAGACAATTACTGGGGAGGGGGCCCTGCCAGAACCCAGAAAATATCGTTTTCTCTGCTTGATCCACATCCCTATGGTGATAAAATATCTATTGAGGGCAGACTGATGCCAGGAGCATAAATTCCTGGTTAGCACTATCTAAAATGAGGTTTTCAGAGTACCCCAGAATTTTCTACGTGCTAATAAACTGTTCTTCCTTCCTTTCCCTCTCCCTTATAACCCAGTTCAAATGAGAACAGGTGAGTGAAAACGTATATATCCTCAGTGCCGGGGGTGAGAGCCCTCTGAGCTGTGCAGGGACATCCATTTCTTCCGGCTCACTTTGCAATCCCTGTCAAAGCTTAGGCGAGGGGGGTGAGAGGCTGAGAAAGGGCTGCCACAGAGCCCAAGGCCACTGCCACATGGAAGGCCCACCCTAGGGCAGCAGCTTCCCCCTGAACCTCCTGAGGGTCCAGGAAAACTGCTCTTCTAAACTGTGAAGTGGGTTTAGAACCTCCTGAGGGTCCAGGAAAACTGCTCTTCTAAACTGTGAAGTGGGTTCACTGGTAACATCTGAAAACCACACCCACCAGCCACGTCCAATAGAATTTCAATATGAACCACACACTTAAATTTTCAATATTCTAGTGGCCAAGTTCAAAAAGGAAAATGGAAACAAGTGAATTAATTATACTCAAAGCTTTTCTTTAACCCAATATAGACAACATGTGACCATTTTAACATGTAATAAATATAAAAGTTATTGAGATCTTTTACACATTTTTCATAGTAAGTCTTCAAAAATCCAAAGTGTATTTTACACCTACAGGACATCTCAACTCAGGCTAACCACATCTCATGTGTTCAACAGGCCCGTGTGGGTGTTGGACAGAAAAGCATTTAGACTTCCAGTTCCCTTGCTGGGGATATTTGCCAGGCTCTGTGATAAGCACTTGCTGCCACTGTCTTGTCCCCTTAATGGTCAAAACAATCCTATGAAGTACATGCTATTACAAGCCCTATCTCACAGGCGTTAGTGGAGTATTTGCTATTATCTCCACTTTACAAATGAAGAAACTGAAGATAAAAGAATTCATGTGGTAGCTGTTATTACCAAACTCAAAGAGTTCACCACTTGGGGTGCTCTATTCAAGAATGAGACATGGTTGTCACAAGATAGTTTTATTTACTTGCAGCAAGTAAAGGAGACAGGATTCATATCCAAAGCTCTGTCTCCCCGAAGGGAGGCTTAGCCATGGCTTATATACACCATGTGGTCAATCGTATTGATTGCAGTTGGCTACACTTTTTGGGGTGGGGTCCTATCAAACCCATCCTGTTTACACCTGGTCTGCAAGAATAGCGTTTAGTAAGAATGGCCCAGACCTTTGAGGCCCTTGTCCTATCTACCATTGTGGGAAAAGAATAAAATAGGTGTATAATCTAGAAAAAAAATCCGAAGGATTAAGAAATAGCAGGAATTGGGACAAATCAGATACAATGACCCAATGAGATAAAAAGCTCCAGATCAATTCTAGGCGAATAAAATAATGTGATAGAATGTTTGTTAGAGGGTTGACCCTTCTGAGGTTGGAAGGCAGGAAAATGGCAGTTGCAGTTAACAGTCATAGAAAGTGAAAATGGAAGGTGGTCTGGCGGGGGGGCGGGGGGGAACAGGAGGAATACCCTTTACCTAAGTATAAGTAAGACTGTTGCTTTAATCTTTTCAAACTACAACAACAAAACAAAGAATATATTTAATGGGATTAGTTAGCATCCTGGCAGCTTTAATGGACATAGTAAAAAGTATTAGCTATTTGATCATCAGCGAGTTATTTAACCTGCAATCAATTTTCTCATCTGTAAAATGGGCATAAAATACATATCTTACAAACTACTTGAGTAAAGGATAATTACATATGCAAAGCAAAGAGTAAGTGCTCTTTGTAGTAGTAGTAATGATGATATGATTTTTTTTTTTTTTTTTGCAAAGAATTAGACACCCTGGACCTGAAACTCTGTCTACCCTCAGCCATGGCCTATGGGACAGAAAAGCATTTAGACTTCCAGTTCCCTTGCTGGGGATATTTGCCAAAGTAACAGGCACAAAGAGAAACACCCATTCTTGAAACAGTCATAAATGTGGTTTTTAGGTAGTAATAACGTGAAAATGAGTATTAAATTTAGCTCTGAAAGAGATGGAACATTGTCTTTCTCAAAAGATTTTTACAAGATTTAGACTTTCACTGGATGTTAGATGCACACCAAAAATCCTCTACAGAGTCTACATTTTAATTAAAACATGCTTTGATTTTCCTTTTCCTCCCTCTCTGTGCCCCCAGCTATCTATCTTGCCTGTCCTTTTTTATTTTTATTTTTTTTTCATTCTTTATAAGCAGTAGTTTTGTTTTTAATCACAGAACTCTCAAACCAAGAGAGGAATTATTTCCAGGCATATTACCTTTCATCTGCTAGAAGGGTGTGGGGAGGGGAAATCCTCGAGCAGGAAACAAACTACTTGAACCCAACTGTGGGCGCTGCCATGTCATTTGCCTGCACAAGAGCTGAGCTCACAGCTTGCTGGTAAAGAGGCACTAGGATTGCCTGCTCAGGGGCATTTGCTTAGATGCTAAATCATTACCATCATCTGCATGTGTTACCTCTGCTGCTAGGCAGTCCTGCCCAGTGGGCTCTCCTGCACCCTGCTCCCCGGAGTGGAGAGTTGGCTGTTGCTGACACCAAGTAGTTTTGGGCAATGATTTTCCCTGGGCCCTGCTTTGCCCTCAGACCTTTCAAAAAGAGTTATAAGTGCAAAGCAGGAAATAATATTGCAAAAAAAAAAAAATAAGAAGAAAAGAAAAAGAAAGCCCTGAATCACTTGGCTTGTTGCCTTTATAGAACATTATTTTGCCCATGTGGTAAGATTTAGCGATTGCCTTAAAAGGCCCGAGCATGGTAACAGCTTAAGATTATTAGTTGACAGCAGGCCTTGAGCAAAAGGGGCAGAAGAGGTGCTTGGACCTTCTTCCATCCATCAATCATTCATGTCTGTTTACTCCACAAACATTTATGAAGCACCTACTATGTGAAGGTCCTGGGCTGAATGCTGAGCATCCAACCACAAATAAAACACATTTCACAGGCTGATGGGCAAGTCAGAAAATAAACAGCTCACTGTAATACAGTGTTGTAAAATAATTGGGAAGGGCCCAGGGGTTTAAGTAACGTAGAGGCTCCCAACCGAACCTTGGACTCAGGGAAGGACTCTGAGAGAAGGTAGTTCCCATGGGGAATCTCAAGTGATGAGTAGATATTCGTGAGGCAAAGGAAGGGAGGAGGCAAAGGGACATTCCAGGCCAAGGAGCAGTCGGAGCCAAGGGGATGGAGAGGATTTACAAACGGCTCTGTGCTCCTGAAGCACAAAGTTCAAGGCAGGGAATGAGGGGACATGAGCTGGAGCTGGGCTAGAAAGCAAGGTTTGCCAGGTGAGAAATGAGAATTCATCGTGTAGGACAACGTCAGGCAAGAACGTTTAGCCAGGCAAGTGACATGGTCAGATCTGTATCTGGAGAAACTGTGCCAAAGGAGTGGGGGAAGGGATGGAGGAGGGGGTTAGGGGAGGTGGGAGACAGGGGGCAATCCAAGCAAGAGGAGCAAAAGGCCCTTGCAGAAGATGGTGAGGGCCTGAGGACAGCAGACAGCTGGACCAGAGCAGTGACTCTCCGCTGCGGTCCCTGCATCCACACAATGCGATGCTGTTCAGCGAGAAAAAGAAATGATACACTGAAAGCATGCTGTGACACGGATGAACCTCCCAAACCTGCTCAGTGAGAGAATCAGACACAAGCCCACATTGCGTAATTCTGTTTAGATGAAATGTCCAGAAACAATAAATCTGCAGGGTGCAAAGCAGATTAGTGGTTTCCTAGGGTTGGCCGTAGGAGTGGGATTAATTTCGTAAATGGGCATGAAGGAGCTTATTGGGGTCATGGAAATGTTCTAAATCTGGATCTAAAATGGTGATGGTTGCACACTTAATACATTTACCAAAAATTACTTAAGTGTACACAAAATAGGTAAATTTTTTGGAGTGTAGAAATCACCCCAATAAAGTTTAAAATAAAGATAACATGGTCTCTGGATCAGTAGCATCAGCATTGCATGGGAGCTTGTCAGAAATGCAGATTCTCAACAAAAGAAAAAGAAAAATGCAGATCCTCACGCCCATCCAGACCTTCTAAGTTAGAAACACCCAATATAACTGGTGTTTCACAAGCCCTAGGAGGTTCTGCTGCACACTAAACTTTGAGAACCATTGGATTAGAGAAATATTTAAATTACAACTAGACTTGGCAATTAAAGGGGAATGTGAGATCAGAAAAGGACAGTGTAAGTCACGGGTTCTTAGATTGGGAGCTAAGTTGCTGATGATGCCACCCAATGAGATTGCGAACACAGGAGAGACAGGCTTGGTAAGTGGCAAGCAGTTTGCAGTGCCTATGGGACACCAAGCAGGGACGTCAGCAGACACTGCATCTGTGGGCCTATACAATCATCTAGTTCCAGGCAGCTACAAACTCAGAAGTCTACTGTAACTTCTGGGGACCTTGGCTTCGCAAGAAGGGGACCAGAGAGGAGGAAGGGGGATCAGGGGCTTAAAATGCCCTTTCAGCACGGCTGGTGTGGCTCAGTGGTTGAGCGTCAACTTATGAACCAGGAGGTCATGGTTTGGTTCTTGGTTAGGGAACATACCCAGGTTGTGGCCTCGATCCCCAGTGTGGGGTGGGCGGGAGGTGGCCGATCAAGGGTTCTCTCTCATCATTGCTGTTTTTTTTCTCTCTCTCCCTCTCCCTTCCTCTCTAAAATCAATATATATATATATATATATATATATATATATATATATATATATATATATATATATATATATTTTTAAATATTGCCTTTCAGAAATTTAAAGGGAGAAGGATGGGGCAGTAGCTAGGCAAGTATGAAGGGTTGGAGGAAGTTTATTTTAGAACGGGAGAAATTTGAGCACATTTTGCTGAGAGAAAAGAAGATTGTATGAAATAAGAAATCCAGGAGAAAAAGAGAGGGAGAGGGGGAGGGGGAGGGAGAGAATGAGAATGAATGAAGTCCAAGAAAGGGCAAAAAGAGACGGATCCAGGGCACAGTCTGGCTTCAGAGTTATTAAGAACAGCACATGGCATCCTCTGAACTGGAGGATGCGGATGTGTACTGTGTCCAAGGGAGAGTGGGGAATTAAGGAATATCCCACCTGATGGACTTAATGTTTTCCATAAAGCCAGAGGCCAGGTCATCTGCTGAGAGGGACAGACAGGGGTTGAGAAGGTTTAAGGGTAGAGGTAGCCAGAGAGGTAGAGGAAGGAGAGGAGCGAGGGATTTGGGGGCTGGTGAGATAAGGAACACAGGATGAACATGGTGTTAGGAAGAAAGGTTGCAGAGAGGGCTGACAGTAGGTGGAAATAAAGGAACCAGACACTCCAAGTCTACAAGGACTCGAGCCACAGAGGGAAGAGAGAGCCTGAAAAGATGGACAGGCAGGAGGCTGTGGGCCAATGTGGAAACAGGAACCCAGACGTTGGCCAGTGAGCAGGCCAGGTATTTTCAGGAACAAGAGTGTGTAGCTGGGTGAGTAGCTGGATTGGGCGCCCCAGTCGTTAGGGGCAAAGCTCATGTGCCAAATCCTCTCCACGGCCGGGGGTGCTGCTGACGATTGTAATCCTGAAGCAAGAGCACTGTCTGTCCTCCCCACAAAAGTCAGTCCGTTTTGGTGCAGCAATGGTGGCTGCAGGGAGTGTGTACCAGGTCATCAGAAGGGCTTCGATGTCCTGACGGTGTTCTCTCTTCCCAGCGTGGTGCCTGAGGAACGAGGGTGTGAGTTCCGTGCTCCTGGGGTCATCCACTCCCGAACAGCTCATTGAGAACCTCGGTGCCATTCAGGCAAGTGCTGCAGCCCTTTCCGACACACTCTGGGGATTTCATGGTGTCAGTGATGATGTCCCCAGGCAGTGTCCCGTCTCTCGCACCTCTGTCCTTCATGTCACCGCTTCCCAGTTGCATGGAAGTCCCTAACAGGCTACTTATTCCTAGATTGGGGGGGGGGGGGGGGGGGGTGGGGAGGGGGACACACACAAAGGTACAAGAGGTAAGAGAACGGTTGTAGACATGAATCCAGGAGTGTCCTCTTCTGTTAGCGGGCAATGTTCTCAGACCTCATTTCTCAGGATGGTTGGTTTCTGTGAGACGAGGCATTCCAAGATCCAAGCCATGTGACACCTGGGTTCCCAGGCCTGACCATAAACGCAGCCTAATAACCTGCTTGAAATGTAGTAGCCCCAGGACATGTCCTCATTTGTTCTTCCTGCACATTTACTGCCAACCTAGTGTGCCAAGCCCTCTCAGCGGCCTGTATTCCCGCTCCCATCTCGGCACCTGTGATGATGCAGTGTAATTGCTGGTCCTCCCTACTAGACTGTAAACTCCTGAGGTCAGGAACCTGTCTGCGTCCTTCTTGCTTCTCATGGATTTCCGGTTCCTAGGAACACTCAAGAAACACCTATTGAGCGAATGTTCACCCCCTTTCAAAAGAAACAGGATCAGCATTCTAGTCTGGACTTCCAGGATCACACCTCCCTGGCAGCAAATTCAGGGGTGCCCATCGCCCCTCCCTCCCCGGGTGGAATGCCTGAGGCCCAAGGCACTGGATGGAGCCTGAGGGTGTACTCTGGGGAGCCTGCTGGCATAGTAGGAGGGGGTGGGAGAGGTGTTCCTGGGAGTTCTCTCTGAGGAGAGGGGTGGGGCTTAGTGGCTGGTGGGACCAGCCTCCTCCCCCAAAGGGCACATCTCAGTCCGTGGCCTCCTCCCCTCTCAGCCCTGCTGAGGCCCCAGGAAGGAGCCTGCCCATGACTTGCATGGCCACCACCTGCCAAACAGGTGTCTTCCTCTTGCTCACTGGGGAACAGAACTATCACAGCTTCTTCCCCATCCACCAGTCCCTGAAGCAAGCACTTATCACCCCGTTACCTCTCCCAAAAGAAACAGGTGGAGGTGGGGACCAACCTGATTAAACTTAAAATGTTTAAAAAAAACACAAAACTTCCGAAAAGCCCAGAATACACTAGGGATAAAAGGTTTGGACTTCCTTCCCCACCGGCACCTTTCTTGGGGCTGTGCAGCCTGGTCATCATCTCGCCTCTGCTTCCCAGAACCCTCTGAGCCCCACAACTCCTCCCGGATTCTGGGGGATCTCCATCATTGCAAGGGGAAGCCTTCCTCTTGTGAAAGCCGCCCCACCGTCTCTTCTTTACACTTGTGCTGGGGCTGGAGGGCGGGGGGGGAGGGGGGAGATAAGGCTACACAGTGATGAGGAAATAGGGAACAGTCTGTACACAGAGAAGTGGAATTCTGTCCAGTGAGTTCAATTCCACTAATAGGTATCGAGCACCACGCCCAGCCGAGTCCTGAGTGAAGAACAAGACTCTGTCCTTCGGGGCCCAGGGGCTGGCTGAGCATGAACAAGGCAATCTATCCCTTATTCATTCAGCAGACCTCTGGGAGCCTGCATGGCACTGATACTGCCCAGCTTCCAGGGAGCTTACATTCTAGTGGGAGAGGCACATAACAAAAGCATAATTGCAACTGTGAGGAGGGCTAGTGAGTGAGGAGGGTGTTGTAACAGAGACTACGTGAGAAGTGGGTGGACCTACTTTAACTACTGTCCTTGCCAAGGCCCTCTGGGTTCCGTGCGTTCTGAAGCCGGGAAGATGAAGACACAGCATGTGAAAACCCAGGAAGGAGCATTCCAGACAGGGAGGAGCATTCCAGACACAAGGAGGAACATTCCAGACACTGGGAGGAGCCTCCAGACACAGGGAGGAACTGCCAGCCTAGGCCGTGTGGCCAACATGCAGTGAGCGAAAGGACAGAGGGTGCCCTGAAGTGGCGGGTCAGGCAGAGGTCCGATCACAGGACACTGGAGTTTTGTTCTACATGGAATGGGTCATTTGGAGGGTTTTAAGAGGGACATGCTGTTATTTGAATGTTCAGACTGCCCTGCTGCTGTGTGGGAAGTAACTGAACAAAGGGCAGTTGTCCAGGTGACAGGTGATGGGGCCTGGACTAGCTAGGATGGTGGCCATGGAGGTAAAGTGGGTGGATTCTATAGGATTTGGAAATAGAGACAGGACTTGCAGACAGCCTGGCAAGAAGAGAGGGGGCCCCGAGGATTCCTGTAATGCTACCACATTGTAAACACTGCCACCAAGGGGAGTCAGCATGCCCGGGATGGTAGGGATGCCATGCCTGGGCTGCGGGAGTGCTCCAGGTAGCTGAGGGTGCATTTCAGAGGAAAACAGTCATCTTCCCAAAGCACCTCCTCCCCAGCAAGGCTCTGGCTGGTAGCAAGATGGATCACCCATGCTCAAAGGGTAAGAGAAAAGGGAGGCTACCCAAGCAGGGAGGCTGCCCCCTCGGGTCCACCATCCCCCCTACTACTCCCG
This sequence comes from Cnephaeus nilssonii, assembly GCF_951640355.1. Classification (NCBI taxonomy): domain Eukaryota; kingdom Metazoa; phylum Chordata; class Mammalia; order Chiroptera; family Vespertilionidae; genus Cnephaeus; species Cnephaeus nilssonii. Next base: position 21,001,807 of record NC_137074.1, read on the forward strand.
CCAGCCCAGCAGCTAAGAACTTGCCCCAGGCAAGCTGTGATTGGGCCCCTCCATGGGGTGGGAAGTAAGCTGGGTGGCTGGGGGTTCCCAGCAGTGGAGGGATTGGGTGCTTGACAGAAAGCTGCAGTGCAAGCAGTTGTAAGGCAAGGAAATTTCCAGTGGGCCCAGCAAGGCAGCTGCTCCAAGGGATAAGATGTACGTACTGTTAAATTGTGCTTAAACTAGAGGGCACATATAAATCAGAGCCTCAACAGATGGGAGACTGGAGAGGAGAAACCACAGCTGCAGGCAAGCCACCATCTTCTGCACAGGCCCCCAGCCCCCCATTCTACCTAAAAAGTGGAGTTGCCTCTCCTCCTCCACCGAACCAGCCTTAAAGCCCTTGAGGCCCCTGTCACCTAATCTGAGTAGTTCAGGCTCCGCAGCGGCCCTTCACATCCAGGGCTCATCTTCCCCGGAATCCAAATCTCCAGCCACCATGAGCCACTGGGATCCCCAGAAGTAACACTGGTCCTCTGCCTGCCAGTGTCCACCACCCACCAGCCCAAATCCCCCAGGTCTCACTCAACAGTGACCCAGCCCTGGGAGGAATTCCCTAATACCCCACCACGCCCAGCAACACTAACCAGACCGCCCCTCACCCACCAATTATCCCAGTCAGTATAACACCAAGGTTGCAAAATTGGTAGGCTGTGGGATGTTTGTGTAATTGTAGATGGAAATGTTTTAAAATAGCTGTCAGCATTTTTTAAAACTGAGCAGTTTCACATAAAACTCTGGATGGATGGTTCCTCTTGAAAATTTAGACCTTGCCACACAACATATATTTTTTTTCATGTTTTATTCAAGTACTTTTATGGTTTTGGGGTTTTAAATCTCTTATCTGAAATTTATTTTGGTGTAATGAATGAAGCATTTTTTTCTCACATGGCTAACCCACTATATTTTAGCACAAAACTTCCAACAAACGCAGCTTCTAGATTTGGGTCTCATTGTTGCAATCTCACTTTAAAAAACACATTAGTTTAGATCCTCTGAGATGCCAGAACTGGTGGGAAATCAAACTCTTCCTTTAGCTCTGAGAAAAGCAATAATGAGAACCAGTTTCCCAGGTTGAGTAGCTCTGCTCTTCTGCCAGACCCTACGGGTCCTGAGGAAGCTTCTGAGTGAAGACAAGGTCACCCTGGCCAACAGGCTTGCAGCCGAGGAAGGGCGAGGCCGAACCCTCCCTCAGAACTGGCTGTCACAATTGTATTTCATCAGTCTCCACACAGGGTCAGGCTATTCCTGTGAAAAAGTCAGCCTTTGTCCCTGGTCTTGTGGTGTAATGTGTGCCCTTGGCCCACTTCTCACAATGAATGCGGGCCCTGGATGACGTCACCCTTTCCCGGGGCTTTAATTAGCATGTCCATGGAGATGACTCACAAATCCTCAACTCCGGTCCCTCTACCCACAAGCAAGCTCCACAGCTGCCCTTCCGCTGCCTACAAATCATTTCCACACGGGTCTCCCACAGGCACCCTGAACTCAACACATCCTACTCCAAACGTCTCCTCCCGTGGACGCCAATCTCAGTAATTCACATCAGGTTTCTCTTCATGCAGTCCGGAAACCACCACCATCCTCCAAATGCCCCAGATCCACACCCCTTTTCTCCTCCACTGCCCCTGTCCCAGTTAAGGCTCTGTGTCACTGCCCAGGACAATAAATTTCTAACATCTATGTCCCCTTTCCATCTCCTCCAACTCATCCTTCAAACTACCACTAGGTGTCTCTTAGGTTCACTCCCAGCTGAAAAGTCCCGAGAGGTTCCCCAATGTCTACTGAATAAAGTCCCCCCCCCCAAAAAAAAAGATATGCAAGGCCTTCTGCCCCCTTTACCCCAATGTCTGTTTCTCCTGTTCCTACCATCCCCATACCTCCACCACTCACTCACACTTGTATCACTCCGTTTCTCGGACTTTTCACTTTTTCATGCTATGCCATCCACCCAGGATGCCTGCTAATCCCTGGCCATCCTTCACCAGGGTGCTGACCACCAGTGGTAAAGAATCTCTCCTAGTCTCTAAACTGTGCTGCCCAGTGCCATAGCCTCTAGCCACATGTCGTTCTTTGGCGTATGCAAGGTGACTAGTCTAAATGCAGAGTAAGTATAAAATGTGGATTAGAAAAACGTAGTTTTTATTAAAAATATGCAATGCGTCTTAAGAATTTTCTATACTGCCTACATACTGAAATGATGTTTTGGCTATAATGGAGTAAAATCGGGTATTAATTTCACATGTTTCTTTTCACTTTTATTAATGTGGCCACTGGAAAATCTAAAGTCACATTATGTGGCTCGCATTATATTTCTACTGGGCAGAACTACTGTGGGAATTATACATTCATTTATGTCTTCATTTTTCCACCTGACTAATAATTATGAGCACTAACTATGGACCAAGCACTCTTAGAGACACTGGAGATACAGTGGTGAACAAAACAAGGTCCCTGACCTCAAGGAGCTTAGGGTCTGGTGAGGAGGATTTTCCAGTGGTGGTTTTGAAACGTACACCAGTCTAGACAACTTTGCCTAACAGTGAGCAGAAAGAACAAATTTCAAGTACTAACTACATCCTTTGTACTTCTCATGCTCTCAGGTTCTCCCAAAGATGACATCACACGTGGTAAATGAGATTGATAACATATTACGCAACAAGCCCTACAGCAAAAAGGACTACAGATCATAAGGCAATGAATGCATGAGCCACAGGAGCTGCACGGTTCAAATATCGGTCTATACCGGTACAGAAAGGTGTTCCTAGCCAGTCTTTTAAATCACTTAGCAGCCGCTGCTCAACCTCTAGTGTCCCCGGATTCTGAGGTGTCTGCTGTCGCTACCACTGTGCACCTGAATTATGAGCACATCTGAAAACTCACAACTAAGAAAATCCATTCTATTTTCTTATCTTGGACTGGAGTCACCTATTCTTGCATTGCTCTGTACACTTCATGCTAATGCAATGGAAAGCATATGGCGGGGAAAGGTGTATTACCTTCAGGCATATAACTTAAAGAACGCTACACAGATAGATCTGTTTTTTCAAATGAACAAAATCCAGATACAATGTGGATTGTGTCAGAAAGAAGAGGCTATGTTAATTCAGAAGTCCAGCTTGGGAAAATAAGCAAAAACAATTTTACATGTTTTCTTATTTTCACATTCCAGTGGTTAGTAAGCTGTTTCCCTTATCATTTTCAACAAAATATAATTCCTAGGTATTTGCTTTTGTTACCTTTTAAATATTCAGTGTTGCTTGGCCCCAAAAATGACCCTGTGTAGCAATTTATCCAAAGTGTCTTAGAATTCTAATAATGCTCTACTCATTTACACGTAAAGATAGTAAAAGGATGAACACCCCAGTCTCTAATTAGAGACATTATGGTAAAGGTATGCAAGTGAGGATTGCACTATTACACTATTATGGAAGCTTAGCTTTGGATAAAATGTAATGCACCTGCATTACATTTTACAAAGTGTTCATTTTTTACTACATTTTATGAAAACCTGCTTTATATTTTTGACTGCTTGTAGGCACAACTTCTGCAAGTTTAAATATTTGAGCTTTAAAAATAAATATACACATGCTTGATTTTTTAAGTAAACCTGTAAAATATCCACAAAGGCAAATGTTTGCTGTTTAATTAGCACTGGGATTTTACAATATAACGCTTGTGTTTTTGAGGAGTTAGTAACATGAAAGTAAATCATGGGCTTTGTGAAAAATGTTACTACTCAGCATATGCTGGGTGAATTAACTTGCCCAATGAAAAACAAATGTTAAAGAATTTCCTGAATCTATAATCACATAATGTGCACTCAACTATATGCATGAAAGCTCACTGCATGAATTAAAGGGGCCTCGCTTTAATGTACCCGGAAGCTGAGGCCTATCTAGCCCTGCCACTATTGGCTACCTACCCTCATGAGTACTCCACTTGAGAACAATTTTGAGAATATATTGTGTGTACCTGTAAGAAAGACATTTTCCCCCCTCTTTTTTGGGGTGTGTGTTGGGGGCGAGGGTCCTATAACTCTATTGGAACACCTGAGCATGCACAAAATTCTAATTTAATTTTCTGGCCAGCTGGTCCCAATATATACTAGAAATCATTGAGGCTTACAGGACAAATATACTATCATCTTCAAATGCTATTTTCTGCCATCATTTCCAGGTAATTTCAAGGTTAAGTTCTAAATCTCAAAATGTTAATGTGAAATACCAAGAAATTTCCTTTTTGATTACTACTACCTGTATTCAATTAAGGAAATAGTTTGGGTTTTTGCCCCAGAATATCAAAGATGGAAATGGATCATTTTTTATTGTTCATTGTACATTCAATCAATCCAGTGAATACTTACTGTATGTATAAATGTGCCGAAGTTGTCTAATTCAAACTGCAATTCAACTTAATTTGCGTAGAGTAATAAAAGCATTTTGTGCATTTAATCTCACAATTAGTTTTTATCTGAACTTTCTTTCACTATAAGGATATATATATATATATATATATATATATATATATAATCTCCAGCTCCAAAAAAAACAGGCATTAAGACTCATTTAATAAAAATGATGTTGGCAGGTAAGCTGCATTGAATGATACCTAACAGAAATAGCAGTGATTAAGATTTGAACTGCAATTCATACTTTTCTTATTAATGGAGCAAATGATTAGCTACTAAAGATATCATTTCTCATTTAGTTTTAGAAATACTCCACACTAAAGGTTAAATCTTCTCAAACTCATTTAAAAGAGCCTGCATATTAAGCGAAATAAGCTTGTCAGAGAAAGACAAGTATCACATGATCTCACTCATATGTGGAATCTAATGAACAAAATAAACTGAACAAAACAGATCCAGAGACATAGAAGCATGGAACAGACTGTCAAATCTCAAAAGGGAAGGTGGGGCTGGGGGCAGGGTGGGGAAGAGATTAACCAGGGAACTTACAGGCATACATGCATAACCCATGGACACAGACAATAGTGTGGTGAAGGCCAGAAGGGGGGTGCAGATACAGGGTAAAGGGGGTCAATGGGAAAAAAGGGGGATATCTGTAATACTTTCAACAATAAAGATGAATTAAAAAACCCAACAACAAATATAAACATTATTGCCTGTGGGAACAGCTAACTTTTTTATATACAAGCCATCTGCCATGGTAAATATACTAGATAAGAAATATATTTCATAATTATATCCTTAAGAAAAATTTCCATGCACTCTCATTTTATTTTCTATTTTGGAAAGAATTCCTTGGGAAGAGAACATACCATTCCTAAGAGTAACCTGGGTAGCAGCCATACTAAAATCTCAGCCAAGGGAAATGAAAACTAGAAACCCTGTGCCTGACTTCTCATTTTAAGAACTGTCACTTCATCTTCATTAAGCTGCCAAGGGTATTCAGATAGATAGCAGAGCTATCGTTAAGATAGATAGCAGGCCATCTTCAAGACCATCCCTCCTTGGCAAATGAGGAAACCAAGCCTGGAAAGATAGAAGGGTTTGCCCAAACTCACACTGCTGGTTGATGGCAGAACCAGGCAAGTTGTTTTGTTCAGTGTCGTTTTAGGTACAATTTTCTTTTTTAGCTTTAAAGCTTTGTAAAAAAGTAACTGTGTGTGAATTTTTAAGGTAAAAACAAAACAAAACAAAACTTGGGTATGAATCCAAATTCAGTTAAGATGGAGAAAGGTCAAAGAAGTGATACAATTAAAACTCATGAAGGCCAATAAGTAGTCTTTAACCACCTCCATGAAAATTTAAACCAACCACTCAAAAACCACTCCTAATCTTCAATTAATTTCCCTGCTTGGGAGTCCAAGCAGGCAAAAGATAATCCCTTCCAGCCCAAAACATGTATCAATAAATTGGTTCTCTCAATATATGTACATGCCTATGTATATCCTTCCATTGTGTCTCCTGAAACAGCATAACTGGCACAAATACTGAAAACACAGAAATAAGGTGGGCAGGGTAACACAGCAGGCACATGCTGGCAAAGAGGCCTGACATTCTGCTCTGTAATAGAACTGAACTGTGCCAGTCACTGCCACACAAATACCTGAACAGTGACTACAAAAATGCATTGACAAGTGTAGGAAATTTAAATGATGGGTAATGTAAGATAATGTACTAAAGATGATGTGCTTAGCCACATGGTTCTTTTAAGAGTCTAGGGAAAATATAAATTTTAAAAAGCAAAGCTTAATGACCCTTAATTAGCGGGATCTTTTACAAGAATTTTAGACATGAATCCAACCTCCATATTTCAGTTAACTTTAAAACTTGTTTCAAATTATTCTTTCCAATTAGAATAATTTATCAAATAGAACAACCAGTATATTTTTACTGGCTAAGAATAATTTCAAGTCAAGATTTTTATTAAGTTGTAAATGAAGAAACTAAAAATAGGGAAATGTAAAATGTCCCAACAGTTTAAGCCTCTAGTTATCACAAGGGGTGTGAAAAAAGGGACTTAATCACTATATATCCCAATTACAACAGAACACTTTATTTTACTGGATCTAAGGGTCTTTTGAGATAAAAATTCTACAGCAAGTTTTTACTAACCCAGATTTATTAGCTCATTGTAATTCTATGTGTCACATAGCCATTTCAGATGATGGGGACAGGACTGGGAAATTTGCAAGAGCAGAGTATTGATAACCTGCATAAAACTGTGGAACTGTAAGTGCATCTATAAACTCGTGCACAAAAATTTATCTAATATAGGAAGTTCGAAATCATCAGGATGAAAAACAGGGTGCTGTAGGAAAAAGTCCGAACCAAAATCAAATTTTGCTTACTTACATTTCTACAAATTATTCAGTTTATTAATTCAAGAGCAACACTTTAAAGAGTACTAAGCTGATGCCCCTATTTCACCACCCCATTTCAACTAGATTGCCTTATTCCAATGGTGGCAATTCTTCCCCCATCAATACAGGCACTGCCATCTAGTGGCAATTTTTTACCTGCAATTTAAAAAGATACTTGGCCCAGCTCTGGTAACAAATAGATGCTGATGGTTTGTCAAAGAGGCATTTTTGTCAAGTAAGTAAATGCATTTGGCACATAAACTCCATGCCACTTGTCAAACTACTTACTGGTTATTTATCAACAGGGAAAAAAAAAACAAAACAAGTTAAAACACAAAAATAAAACTAACCACTTGGCAGTGAATCTCTTCTGGCATCCCCATTCACTCTGTATTATCCAGTGACGACACATGAGTAACACATCAAAGAAAAGAACTGCAAACTTCAGAAGCAATGATGAACTGTAATCCTCAACTGAAGGTAATGATGGTCTGGGTCACTGTGCAAGTGTCCTCCTCCCTGTTCCTTCCAAGTCCTGGGATGTGGCCTACCGAAACACCCAACAGCATGGAAGTGAAAAATGAACTCCCAATGAATACCCTTCTATACAGTTATAAATAACACAAGTACTATTTACAACATTCATCTTAATTTACAGTGAAAACTAAAGATTAAAGTTAGGATTAGGAATTAGGAATGTATTTCCTTTGAGGTACTATGGTAAGAAATTACTGGATGTGGTCAAAGCTAATAGGAGTATGAAACCACTATCTCCTGGGATTCCACAACCTTTCAGTGATATAGGTTCGAGCTTCCCAAACTTTTTTCAAATCATGGCACACACATAAAATTATACTATCTGTACACACACTGGTTAAAAAATGCAAGAGACTGCTCTCAGCTGGACCCCCGAGGGCTGAAGAGAGCAATATTTTATTCCCAATCAATGGGAACCTGTGGTCTAAAGGTCAAATTTATTAATGTATGAATGGGAAAATGCTGACAAGCACTAACATCACTTTAATTCCTTAGAATGCTCTTAAAATTCTGGAGCTAAGATCACAAAAATTACTTTGGTCTTTTACGTCCATATTCAGGAGAGGTTCTCTCTCTCACCCAACACTCCTCCAGTGGCAGACCCCACTCTAGGAAAACAATGATGCCAGTCTCTCAGCAAGTCAGACTAACATGGAGGGTCAAATTGGCATCTGCGGCTACCCAAGGCCAAGCTGTACAGCTGAGCAGTGTGCTTTCACCCCACAGGACAACTCTCTAATGCCTGAGCACTATTTTTATTTTTTTCTTTATGTTTTCCCATCACCACGTATGCCCCCATCCCCTCGTCCATCTCCATCCTCCCTCCCTCCCTCCCGGGCACTATTTTTAGGTTATTACCTTGGCTGCCTTTCTTCTTTAAAAAAAAAAAAAAAGATGAAAAGAACTTTTCCACAAGTTTCTTTTCCCCAAATTGGAGAAACCATGTTTTCAACTTTAATTGCGTTATTTCAAATCACATATTCAGAGATTTGTAAACATGCAATTCAATCCCACCCCCCAGGCAGGGGGAAGAGGAGGAAAGAGGATTCACTCTGATATTTATGGTTCCAAAAAAGCTGTAATACTGTGCTTGGAACACACAGAACCAGCTATTAACTTCTTGCTACTATAACAAATACTAACAGTTCAGTCCAGGTTACTGTGACCCCTGACAGATCAAGGAAACAAGTTATTTTCTCCTCTTGTGATTATAGCACATTGCCAGACACATTTGCCTTTTTAATAAACGTCCTGGTAATCTGAGTTTCCCTTTCAATTCATGTAATTTCAACAGTTTGTCAAAAAAGAGCCAATAAACAAATATTGAATTACATTTTGTTGGGTCTTTCAAACCCTCAAGCTCCAGACTATAAAAACATCTTATGTGTCTCCCACCCCGACCACCCAGCTACTTTTCCATACACCACAGACCACCCATAGATACAAAGCCAAGGGTGAAGCTGACACGGTCTATTTGGAGCCAGTAGACAGGAGGGCGATGAGACCCGACGAAGCACTTATGGACAGAATATAGTTCCTGTAAGAATGTAATGTTAAGGAAAAATTAAGAACCCAAAATTGATTTTCAACAAAACAAAACAAGCCCATCTCTTTGGAATATACTGCTTCCCTCCTGACACTCTGGCTAATGACAATGCTATGTGGTCCCATTGTCTGTAAACACAATTTACAAGACTATAAAGAATATTCACAGATTTAAAAACACTTGAGACAGAAACCTAGAATACATGACCACAAAGAAAACACCCAAATTCCATTTAACCTTCAGAAGAGCTGCTCAACGACCATGGGGAGGAAGAAGAGACGGCTTGTCCTTTCTCCCCTCTCCGTCAGTGTACCGGCCACAGTGGGCCTATAAAAGTAAGGAGGTTCTGAAAGTCTGCAGCTACTCTTGGCCTCAGGACTGGTCTGTACCTCCAGAAGATACAAGTTGAAGGGTGTCACATTTTATTACATCAAAATCTCCAACTGTTAAAAATTTGGCTGCACATTCCTGGATAACAGCTTTAATAAATTACCTTAGCACCTTTAATAAATTAAGAAGGTTGATTCTTGCCCAAAAGCTCAATTTAAGAGCAGCTTGAAACACTGTTAAAATATTATGAAATGTACCTATTTAAACTGGCTATCCACCCAATTCCAAAGCCCAAAATATCAGAAGACACATGGCTTACACATCAAGAGCAATCAAAGCAAGTTTGCTTTTCCTCCTGGGAACTCTTTTTTTTTTTTAAATAGGCGGGTATACTAGTACATAATCATATATGTGAGACTATTTTTTTTTAAGTATTCTTTTTTTTTTAAATATATTTTTATTGACTTCAGAGAGGAAAGAAGAGGGAGAGAGAAAAACATCCATGATGAGAGAGAATCATAGATTGGCTGCCTCCTGCAAGTCCCCCACTGGGGATCGAGCCCACAACCTGGGCATGTGCCCTTGACCAGAATCGAACCTGGGACCTTTCAGTTAGCAGGTCAACGCTCTATCCACTGAGATAAACCGGCTAGGGCTATGTGAGACTATTTATAGTTACTTGCCATGAAGTCATAATTTATAAACTTGAAAGAATTTTACATCAAACCAAAAGCCCTTATTTTAAATGTCCAGAAACGTGCCTAAGGTCACAGTGCTATTTAATAAACTAACTCCCTATATGAAACCAAAACCAACTATTTCTAGACTTCTGAAAAACATAATCAACCTTTAAAAGGATACACGGTGGGGTTGAAGTTCTTCAATATAAAGAAGGATGCAACAATGACCAAGACCAGGAATAGGGTGTTGTTATAGAAGATGGAAAATGTTGTAGCTTCATAATCAGCAACTTCATTCTTCTTCCACAAGATTCTGTAGACACAGAAACAAGTCAACTGAGTTTATAAATATGTCTTAAAAATTTCAAATACCACATGGCTCTAGTTCATTGTAAAGTAAGTTTTTCCGCCCAACTGGTGTGGCTCAGTGGTTGAGCTTTGATCTATGTATGAACCAGGAGGTCACAATTTAATTCCCAGTCAGATGATACCTTCCACGGATCCTATGGACAACACTATGGCTAATGCCATTGGAAGCTGCCATGTTTTGTTCACTAAATGTTCTAATGCAAATTCAACAAGCATGAAGGAGATAAATGAAGAGTATTAGCACCTTATCTCCATCATAAGAAATTTGCAACCTCTAACATACCAGTATATGCCATGTTTTCTTAATTCTATGGATACCATTAACATAATAGATCTCCAACTTACTATAAGTTTGGAAGCAGTGAAGGGTATTATATTCAATGAAGCCATCAACTATAAAACAGCTCCTGATTTCAAAGAAGTTTAAATGTAAATGTAAAAAATATATGACTTGGAATGGGAGGAGATACATTATACCATTCTAGCACTAATTGATCAAAGAAAACACCAGCTCAGAAAGATGCATAGACCCAACATGGTTTAATGCACAGAACAACTGCCTCTGGTTTTAAGACTCTGGCACAAGACCCAATAAAGACAGGTTCCTTAAAAAGGCTACTAAACATGCCTTTGCTATGGATGATTAATTATCCCCCCTCCATCACAGTACTTCTTCCTAACTCCCTGAATCAGAAACATCTTCAAAACAGCCTTGATGAAAGAAGTAGCTCAATCCTTCTGGTTACCCCAGCTCCCAAAATCTGTGTGCGTCACATCAGTGTATATAGTCAGGACTGTGTGACAGCTTTTAGAACATTTTCTAGTCTACACATATCCTGGTTCATTTTGAAAAAATTTAGGGACTCCCAAGTGGCCTCACTAGCAATGGTTCTGCCAAAGCTTCCCTGTTAGGAAATCTAGTTTGGGAAAGCACTTTCCAAGGAGTCTTTTTTCCAAGGAGCACTTCCTACAACAAGAGAAAAGCTGATACCAAACTCAACTATTACAATCAGACCATGGTAAATGACAGATCATTGGTTCATTGGTAAGTCAGGGAGAAAAAACACTCACACCCTGGGGCAAATATTAATAAATCTGATCAGCTCTGCTAATTTCATCCTTGAGTGGATGGCAGTGCAGTTTCAAAGTGCCAAGTAGTACATACTCCAAATTACTATAGAGGGAGTTTTGACAGATATGCATCACTGCAAAGAGGTGCTGATAAGCCTTCTCTTAAATCAAATCTCTCCTTTGAAGAAGAAATATATTAGATTATAAATGGTCCCAGTTATCAGAGTGAGTCATGAATACAGACCTGGGTACAACTGTATCCAGTGTGGCTTTTGTGAGAGGAATACAAAACAAATAACAGCACAAATTTCTACTGATAACAAGAATAGAAATTTTACTCTTCTGACACTCTGCATTTTATGTCTCAATGAAACTTACACTTCATCCTCCTTTGAAATATCTGGTCCAGCCAATGGCACTGAGGTTTCATTTCCAATTCCAACTCTGACTCATTATTAGTGATTAACTGAATAGCACTCGCTGAGAAAAATTATGAGACACATCCCAAGATCAAGTGCAGACCAAATCAGGCAAGTCTGCTGTGGGCATATGAGACTCACTTACTATCCTATATAATAAAAATGTAGTATGCAAATTGTCCCCTGGACTGGAGTTCTTTCAGGAGTTCGACCAGGGGGCGGCTACAGCAGGCAGCCAGGGGAAGGGAGGGAGTACCCAAGCAGCAGCCGGCAGCTGCTAGGGACCCTACCAGTGCACGAATTTTGTGCACTGGGCCTCTAGTCTGGTATAACAATATATCTACAAAGTGGTTTGTGAAATCACCTGAAACCTACAGGAGCTATAGCAAGCATTTTGAAACTGGGTATAAGCACTCAGTTTAATAACTGTCTATCCCTATATAATAAAAGGGTAATATGCAAATTGACCCTAATGGCGGAACGGCCAGACCAACCGCTCAACCCGTCACTATGAGGTGCACTGACCACCTCTTGGTCCCTTTTCCTGGCCGGCAGGCTCCAATCACCCGATGATGAATGGGGAACTGGGGGTGGGTGGTGGGGGACAAGGGTGGCGCCAGGCCAAGGCCCCTGCCTCACAGGTTGCCCCATACACAGAGGGCAACCTGCAGCGGAGGCGGGGCCAGCGACTGGGCGGGAATGGCCGACCTCTTGTCCCTCCCCCCGGCTGGCAGGCTCCGATCACCCAATGGTGAATGGGGAACCAGGGGGTGTGGCAGCAGGGGGCGGGGCCGGCTGCCGGCAGCTGGGGAAGATGGCCCTGATCGCAGGCCAGGCCTAGGGACCATACCCGCTCACAAATTTTGTGCACCGGGCCTCTAGTAAATATCGTAATTCAATAAAAGGGTTTTTTGAAAAGGTGTTCTAAATTCTCTAACCTCCATCCCTATGTAAAAATTGCTTTCAGAAAGCTATGCAGCTAGCCCAACCAGTATGGCTCAGTGACTGAGTGTTAACCCATGAACCAAGAGATCATCGGTTCAATTTCCAGTCAGGGCACTGGGTTTCAGGCTCGATCCCCAGCAGGGGGTGTGCAGGAGGCAGCCTATTGATGTTTCTCTCTCATTGATGTTTCTAACTCTATCCCTCTCCCTTGCTCTCTCTTTAAAAATCAATAAAAACATTAAAAAAAAAAAGCTATGCAGCTAGACCTCATTAAAGCTATTCTCTGGAAAAAAAAAAAAAAAAGGCCTTCATTGTCATGATTTTAGTGCCTTCAGTTTTATAAAGGATCCACAGGAGATAACCACTTCAATATTTGGTGCCTTTCCAAAACCACTGTAGAAAACACTGTTCATTAAGTTACTCAGTGTCCCTTAAATAAGGATCCACTTGATAAAGTCCTTCCAGATTCAGTGCCAGGAAAGTTTCTTTTCAGGAGGACTGGCACTCTGCTTCTCATCGGACAATGAAAGCAGCATGACCTCAGATGCTTCCCCTGACACTTGGACACTCAGAGCTAAGTTTAGTGCTCAACTGCTCTAACTAACTCTGAGCTCCTTGTTTATCTACCTTTTCTTACTTTTAAATGGTTTCTGATCTTTTAAAGTTGAATTGCTTTGTTTTACACACACTTTTCATATTTCAAGTCCCACAAAGTCTTCCAGGAGCAAAGTGGGATAAAAATTCCATTTCACAAACCACTTTGTAGATACTAAAATTTAAGATCCATGAAAACAACCTCAATTCACGACTCTATTCAACCATCTGGCAGCTCAGAAACTTCTGCTTCTCAGATGTTAGACTGTCTATTAACCCCTTTCAGAGCAGTTGATAGGAAAAATTGGGGATGGGAGCCAGGACCAACAAATGTGGCACAGGACTGTGCAACAGGAGACAAACTGATTTTTCTTTTCCCAAAGCAGATAACCCAGACTGGAAGCTCAGTAACAGAAATACCACCACCTACAAATGCTAACACATAAAACAATGTAAACTTTTCAGACCCAGAGGGGTTAGGCGATAAGTTCAAGGTCACACAGCTATCAAGTGGCACCAGACAAAGCTCTGCAGCAGAGCAGGTATGAGTACAAGCCAGCCTGCCTATGGTCTTATCATGGCTTTACCACCCACTAATGTAAGGCCTTGATCAAGTTACTGAAGCTTTCTCTACCTGTTTCCTGAAGTGTACAATGGAGATAACAACAGTACCTACCTCCTTAGGGCTCTTTGGAGAAATAAATGACCTGTGTACAGCTCAAAGGCAGTAATAAAAACTCAAAGTCAGTTATTCCCATTACTATCTTTTCTACAATACCAATGTGTGCCTCAGACAGTTCCAACACCCCCATTCTCTAAGCAGAAATCAAAAACGTCTACAAACTATCCCCTCCTTTTTTGATTACCACAAACACGTTAAACAAGGAGTCAAACCTTTCATCTTTTTCCTTCCGAGACATCTTCCTATTATCAGCTTCAGAAAGTTTTCGAGTCACTTCTTTGGAAACAGCATCTTCCCTCTTCTGGGCTACTCTGGAAGGAAAAGAAAGAAGTTTCCACGTGCTCCAGGAGTGGACATTCCTCTCTCAGAAACACTCCGTACTCAGACTTTGTATTGGCAACTGTGTAATACTTTACATTTCCAGAAAATAAACTGTACAGAAAGTTCCAGGGTTATTACACTGTAGTATTAGTTAAAAGAGAGGGAGGAGTTCAAGAAACTTTCAAGATGTGGTTTATCAGTTATGAGTCTGATTTCTGCTTAAAAGAGAGAATTTCCCAAAGTTTATGTATTTATTCTGGAAACAGAAGTCAAATGCTACTAACACAATTTAGTTATAAGTCATTATAAATCCATTTTGTTTTAGCCTATAATTTAATAGTTCAATAAATAAATTTGACAAGGCATTAGCAAATGATACATGACTTTAATTCCAGTAAATAACAGGAGAGAAAACTAGGCTTAAAAACAAAACAAAAAAGAATTAACAACTATAAGTAATGCTTTTAACTCTACTCCAAAGGACAATTTCAATAGAAGGAAATAATACCACATGGTCAGGGACTGACCACACAACCTCTAGTTAAATGAACCACTGGTAAGAGGTTTGCACAAAAGATCATATGGAATCAGCCAGAAAAGGCTGGAAGTGATATTCACGCTATCAGATCAGAATCTTCAGTGACAAGTCAGAAACGAAAAAAATTAAATGTATACTCATCAAAAAATATACATGGTGAATTTTATCAGATGAAATACAAAAAGTGTCCCAAAGATTATGACATTTAGATTCAACATATATTTTTCACAAAATAGGAGAAACTTATTAGCCATAAATATAGAAGAAAAAGTAAGAACTGATCACAAGCAACATATAACTATTACCTACACAGTGCCACTATGAAAACATTTGACATGATACAGAGATGTATTACAGGCAACAGGATGTGGAACAGAGATAGAAATCTGTTCACTCTATGTTTAATTAATGAATCCCCGGTGACTATGCTATTTAGTTCTGGTTAGTGTACCAAGGAAAACGGGGGGAAAATCAGGATGGCTTCCTGGAAAAAAAAAAAGCTGAAGATCATTCAAGGCAATAGTTTTCAACCTTTCTTTAACCACAAGAGCTTCTAGAATACAAATTAAGCACAAATTCTATCTGGTTTCACCTATGCCTCCGTCTCTATATCTCACCCAGAACCAAGTTAGAGTCTACATTGTTAAAAAGAAAACCTTGCCCAGCCAGTGTTGCTCAGTGGTTACGAGTCAACCGATGCACAGGGAAGGTCGCAGATTCGATTCCAGATAGGAGGCACTCCTGGTTTTGGGCTCGATCCCCAACTGGGGGACAGGGGGGCTTGGGGGATAGGGAGACATGCAGGAGGCAGCTGACCAATGTTGATGTTTCTCTCTCATCAATGTTTCTATCTCTCTCTCTAAAATCAATAAAAACATATTTTAAAAAAAGGAAAAACTTTGATCAGTTTCAACTAATGTATTTTTCCACAAAGTGATAACTGGGGAGGAGGGAGGAGGAAAATCAATTTGTTTAAGAAAAATAGATAAGTTATGAAACTAAAAAAAAGACTGCTAAGAGGGCAGACAGCTATCTTAACAGATAGTTTAGACAGACACTATAGTGTACTTTTTCCTCCAAAAATCCAACTTCACCTGACTCATTGGGTAAAAGTTCTGCTCAGAAGGTATCTCTGACCCTCTTTAGCAGACCAAGCACTCAGTGTTTCTGAACTTCACAGAAGACCACTCTTTTCTAAGAAAGACCAATTGGAAAGACATGTATCAGCAGAAACCATTGTTAGCTTAACAGAGGAGAAAAATACCGACCTACAAATGCATACACACCAACTGTCAGGACACCGGAATAAACTATTTTCAACAATTTGTTATCTCTAAGCATCTTTAGGATAAATAGTCAAATATCTGTTCACATAACCAATCTTCCTGAAGAGACTGAACCAGAAAAACAGTTAATTTCTCTTCTAGATCTAAAATTCTATATTCAACAACCACACTGTAGGTTTATTAGAATTAAAAAAGCCCTACCCTCATTCTTAAGAATCTTAGAAAATAAACCCCACTCAGCACTGAATACTGTGAAATACAGAGGTCACTCCAGGGGCCCAGCACTCAGCCAACTGAGGATAACCCACAAATTCAATTGTCTTGCTACTATTTTTTTACACCAGTATGTAAAAAATAAAAAAATAAAAACACTACCTATTTAATTTCTTAACACAAACACATTTTGCAAACATTTTTTAAGTCATGCCAACTTAAAAAATAATCCCTAAGGGCTCCCTCACCCACAACCTGTCAATTCTGAGCCATCTCCCCTCTACTACTAATACCTGGTCCACGCTCAGCATCTCCCTTTGAGCTTCCAGCCTTAACCTTCTTGCATATCTATAGGAGTTTCAATAGCAGTGACAATATTTAACATTAAAGCAATACTGTAACTAAAAAATAATTCCACTGAAAGAATCTGTTAAATCAGTAACCCACTGAAATTTTTACTGAACTAAATGTACCATGAACTGTGGTAACAGATATAAAAGAAGTAGCAGTTGCCCTCAAGAAATCCAAAGTAGAATGAGATGGTAAAAAGAACATGATTTTGATTCCAAAGAAGTAAATGAAAAATGATATGCAGAACAAGAAAAACACTAAGTCTCAAAAGGACTGAGTTCCAAAGGATGCGCTGTGCAAGATGCCCACTGCTAAGCTTCACCATCCACAATGGCCATGCCTCACAAGCAAGCCCAGAACAGCAGAGGCTGAGGTGGCTGAATCCTGGAATGGCAGCGGGTGACAAGGGGTTAACAACAGAAAGATGACAAGGGTGGCTTGATCACTATTGTCTAGCAGAACTGCGGCCACCCACAACCTGAGCTCCCCCTGGTCCAGAAGAGCAGTAGAGAAGCTGCTGAGGCTGTTCTGTCCTCCTTACAATAAACAAATCCGTGAACTGAGATCACTTCTGTTCCTTGTCACCAGAAAGACGCTAACACAGGGACAACAAACTTAGGAAGATTTCTCTGGAAAAGATTCCCAAGTCTTGAAATAAGACATGTAAGGATGGAAAGGAAGAAAGACAATCTTAAATGAGGTTGGGCACAAGACACTTTCAAAGGATCACATGAAGAGCTGATAAGAAGAGGTAAGAACCAATGCTACAAGATGAAACCACACTGGGAGGAGGTAGGTGAGGTGCATTCCAGGGAACTGGAAGAATTTGGTTTTCATACACTTAGAAAAGCGTGTATGGTGCTCATGGGAAGCAGGTATAAATGGTCTTAAGTAAGAGAATGACAGGGTAAAAATGATGGCCGATAAGGATGAATACATGTTCTTTTATCCCATAAAGCAGTACTACCACCTGCAGTTCACACGTGTAACATACGGATTACGTCGAGTAAGATGCTTTGTACTGTTTATGGCAGTCTTCTGTTAAAAGACTAGATGGAGACTGCTACAACAACCCAAGCAAAAACAGCATCTAAACTAGAGTGGGAACTATGGAAATGAAAAGAAAAAGCACACATAAAGCACAATGGTACTTCAAGTCTCATCAAAATTCCAACTGCCTTTAAGAAAGTACTTCCAAAGAAATACAGCACCAAGAAGGCTCCATTAAGTAAACAGAGAAATATCCTGCTATCCTGAATCAAGTATCAAAGTGTGCATAAAATTCCAATTAAACATTAATGTATACCCGCTTCCCATGAGGACCACAGCACTCTGAATAAAAAATGTTATCACCTTTCCTTAAATTTTGACTGTTCCCCCCACACTTTAACCTTTATGAAACCAGAGTATATATCTGCTTACAATTAATGAGTAAATTTACAGTTGTGTGGCTTGGGTTTTCTCCAAAAGCTATAATTAAAATGATATATTTTGTAGTATGTGTGATCATAAAATATTAGTTTTCATATACAGAAAAAAATGTAATTAGCATTAAAAAGTTAGTTTAATAACAACAAAGCCACTTTGTTCATGTCCAAAAATAGATCATGGAGAGCGCAAAACAATTCTTTCCAGAAAGAATTCCAGCTGCTTTGGAAATGTTAAATTACTTGGTGGGTTTTGTTTTTCTGATTAAACTCCATGATTACAGACTAATTCCACCCTCAAAACCTACTTTCATAGCAATATCAGAAGCACTGCCTCTGCTTCAAGTAAGTTAATAATTCTTCATAGCATTAAGGTGCCTTCTCCCAAAACAGATACATATATATCTCACATTAATGCTTACTGAAACCAACACAGACACAATTGGTCTTTAAGACACTCTAGTATATAAAAATGCATCACACTTTCATTTAAGAAATATACTTACTTGTGCTTGAGTACAAACTTCACATTTTTGTAGGCAAAGGCTACCAAATAAGTGCTTACAAGGGTCATCACGCTATACAGAACTGCAGACTGAATAAGATCCATATGCCAAATTCGCCAGTATAACCCTGAAGATAAAAAAAAAAAGGGGGGGGGGGGGGTTTACAAAAAGAAACAAAACTTTACCACCCAGTTGTAAAGATCTGCTGATTTAACTATAGGTAAGGCTGGTAAAATACAGTCTGGGTTAGGGGAATCCAGTAGATGCAAACTTCAGACGTGGGGCGCCCAGGAAAAAGTTACGGCTTCAAGCCTGACCCCATTCAGAACACTCGAAAAACATAACCTTCCATCTGAGGTTTCTTGCTTCTTCTAGAATGAGAACTCCAGCTCAAACAAAATCACAATTCTGACTTCAAATGTCACTCGTCGGGGTGCTATTAAGCTAAATGCAGGCCATTCCCAAAGGCCACGTGCAGTCCTCGGCCACCGTTTGCGTGCTGACGTGGCTGTCAGTCTGAAGCCACGGCCTGCTCAGGGCTGCCAGGGAGCCGCACGGGCTCCACACCACGTTCGCTGCACAGGCTGGGTTTTACGCGGCTGAAAGAGAACACAAATCTAGATTTGACGGCCCAGCAACAGTGCAGCAATGGGAGCGACAGGAAATGCAAATTCGGGAAACCAGAGCCCTAAAAACAACGTTGGCCGAGTCTGCAAAGTTTTTCCTTCCACGTGAGAATAGCCCTAAATAGGATGGTTAAAAAAAATATGTGAACAAGGGAAATCGCTGGCCCTCGGCACTGGACCTACCTAGCTCATCCAATTAGGAAAAAAAACGATGCTCAGGCCTGTGTGAAGCGATTCACCGAAAGCTACACTTTCAATCCAGTGCGAGTTCACAGGAACCTCTCTCTCTCCCTTGAATACATCAGTTTCTCCAAAATAAGTCACGATGGAAGTTTAAGATCTCGTAAAGGCAAAGGAGAAAAAGGGGGTGCGGGGTATATAGGCGGGAAAGTCAGCATCAGATCTTAACTGGGGTGATCGTTTAAGTCCAGATTCGGGGTGAATCCAGTGTCGGCGCCTGGGGCCCGGGAACCGGCGCACGTCCGCAAAGCACCCCAAGTAACTTTCCTGGGAGGCCGCCCCCCACCACCCCAGCCGGGAACACGGAGGCCCACGGGGGCTACGCGATTCCCCGAGCTCACGGCGAGCTGGCAAGAGCGGGAGCCGAGGGGCCAGCGCTCCCTCGCCGGCCGCCGGCCTCTGCCACGTCCCCGCCCAGCCCGGCCCGCCGGCCGCCTCCCCCGCCCGCCCGCCCGCCTGCTCCCGGCGCTCACAGATGGGGATGGCGGACACGATGAAGGCGTTCCCGAAGAAGAGTGCGGAGGACTTGGCGGAGAGGTTGCGACTGAAATCCTGAAGGAGCAGGTCCTCCTCGGACTGCTGCTTGGAGGCGCCTTTGGGAGCCATGGTGGAACCGGGGCCGGGAGCAAGGAGGGCCAACCCAGCGCGAGGCCCGGCCGCGGGGCCTCTGGCTCCGCCCCCGCGGCCGCCTAATCCGCTCACGACTCGTCAGCCCTGCGCGCGGAGGCGGGACCTGTGCCGCGCGCCGAGCCAGCTGGGCCAGGATTGGCCATCCTGGAGCCGCTGCCCAGGCGTGATTGGGCGAGTCGGCTAGACTTCCGCCTTCCTGGCAAGTCTTTTGACTCCTAGGCTTCCAGATGACGGCTGGGATTTGTAGTTTAGTAGGTGCTTTAGAAAAAAAAAAAAAGTAAAAAACCTTGTTGACAGGCCACATCACAGCTTCTGATAGCCTGGTGCTTTCCAAGGCTGGAATTCCAAAGGAAGATCTTTAGCCCGCGTCATGCACTCATTCATTCGACCAGCGAACAGTTCGTACCCTCTCTGTGTACCCAGTACTGGAAGAAGAGGAGAGAGATTAAGGATAGCTAACAAGTGTCGAGTCCCTTCTCCTCTACACATCCATTATGTCATTAAACATCCTCAAAAGTTCTATGCTCTGCACATCATTGACCCGTTTTGCCGGAGAAGAACCTGAGAGTGGGGGACCAGAAGGTTAATAAACCTGAGAGTGGGGGACCAGAAGGTTTAATCATAATAAAGGGCTACCTTTGTACAAAAAAAAAGAAGGCACTTTTAATTTTGAGAAACTCATGGTCTCATTAAGATAATATTTAACATGTGTCTAATACATTTACAAATTACTACTATTTGCTTACTCTTATTTAAATTAAATATTTAAAGTAATGTGGTCTCCAGAGCCATGCTCAATTGAACATAATACTAAGTAAAGGCAACATATTGGCTAGGCAGGCTTCCTCTGAAGCTCAGAAGATTGAATATGCCTATTAAAACAACTAGGTACCATTTTTAACTCATCAAACTGTCACTTTTTCTTCAAAAAATGATGCTGAACCATTGCACTCTGAGCAAACGCTTCTTTCTTCTACATGGTTGGCATCAGATAAAACTTCCTCAATCTGCAGCTTCCCTATTAGATTTGTATATTGTTCTCCCTCACCTTATCAAATTGTAGCCTACCTCTACACGTTTCATTCTAATGGCATTGTCTTTGACCTTTTTCAATCTATTCTCTATATAGGTACCACAGTGAGTTTTCCTGGACTATAAATCCTTCTATTATCTACAGCAAGTATTCCCAAATGCCAGAAGTCACCAATTAACTGAAAAATGAGATAGAAAAAAATAGTTAGTGAATTTTTTTGAAAACTAAAAGTATTCATTTTTAAATATCTGCACTTATGCCCCTTTGTGATATTAAAATTATTTTTTCTTTATTATGTAGTGATGGTGATAGTGGAAGAAACTCTTATTTTTCTCTTCCATCATACTCCTCTTCCAGTTTTTTCTGTTTTCATAAGCCCATTTGCTCTGGCTTAAATGCTAGGTTTCAACACTAATTCTGTTCTTTTCCTCTCCAACTGTGACCAATGCATCAACAAAATTGCTTGGCCTGTCTCTATAACTAGATTTCCTGATTGCTATTTGTAAGGTAAGTATATAAAAAAAGAAAATGTGCGGTAAAATCAGAAAACTGTAAGATCAAAAGGGACAAAAACCATCAGAATATTTAAAAGAGAAGAGGAAGGAAATAAGAAGTAATAATGGTTAAAAAGAATTATATCTGAGAAAAATGTTTAAACAATTAAATGTTAAGTAGATAAAAATGTTAAAATTAAAATGATCAAAAGGAACTAGATGAGAAAATTAATATACTTGGTAAACCAAGAATAAAAATCTAAAATAATAGATATAAACAGAAGAGAATCAAAAATAGTAGAAACTTGAATTTTTTTATAAGGGTACGTTAAAGAACTATGGTAAGCAATGATGCTCATGACAAAGAAGGTTTCATGGTGATGGTTACACTGAAGGTTGCAAAGGTAGCACACTTGAAGTACTGGAGCAGTGTTTTCTTATACCAAACTAGAGACCCGGTGCATGAAATTCATGCACAGGGGAGGTCCCCTCAGCCCAGCCTGCACCCTTTCCAATCCGGGATCCCTCAGAGATGTCCCGGGGATCAGGCCTAAACCAGCAGTCGGACATCCCTCTCACAATCCTGGACTGCTGGCTCCTAATCGCTCACCTGCCTGCCTGCCTGATGCCCCTAACTGCTCGCCTGCCTGCCTGATTGTCCTATGTCTGGATGACATAGGGAAGGTACTTGACATAGGGAAGGTACCTGGGAACAGGCCATGGGGCAGAGTAGTTGTGGCCACTGCAATCTTGGGAAGATTTGAGATGAATAAGCTCCTAAACAAAGGAGTTCTCTCTCTTTCTTGGTTGGTTTGTGCTCCTGGCCTGCAACTCTCATGCTCCTGCATTTGCCCACATAGCCCACAGCCATGTGGACCCCACACAATGGACTAATGGACTACAACTAGCCTGATGCTACACTGGACCCATCTCCACCATGGAACAGAGACTCTGGACCCGGCTTCATTTCTAGCCCTGTTGAATCCCCAGTTGCACCTCTTCTAGGACTGGATTAAGGGACTTGGGACTTTTGAAGCCCAAGGATGTAATTCCATGCAAATAAAAATCAATCATCCTCCCATGGGAGTCTCATAAAATTCTTTTTATCAAGAAATCATAAGGACCCTACCCTGAGCACCCAGTGGGGAAGGGGATCCCCCACTTCCACTGGTCGACACCCCACTTTCACTGATAACAGAACAGGATGGACTTGGTTCTATATCAGCCTGTTTCAAATGTGTTAATTTAAGGCATAAGGTTTCCACTATATCACTTTACACTGATCAGATTGGAGAGAGAGAGAGAGAGAGAGAGAGAGAGAGAGAGAGAGAGAGAGAGAATGAGAATTTAAAGCACTGTTTATTGCTGTCAGGGTTATGGATAACAAATTTCTCTCCTCCACTGCTGATGGCTTTGTGGAAGAAAATCTGGCAGGTTAAAAACTAATATATCTTTCTGTAGCAGACGCTGTAAGTTGTCTAGCCAATAAAGAAAGAAAAACAAAACAACACTGCTAGCTTTTCACTGAGTCCTTATGAAGGGTAACAAATAAATCACCCAGGGCTCCAGGGGCAGAGGGGGAGCTTCTGTTGTAAGCCCAGTTGAGCTGCAAATCTCATTATGGAAAGAAATTTTGTAAGAAAAGATAAAACACATATATTAGTCTCTAGGTATAATATTTTAAAGTCCTATCTGAAAGACAATTTACTCTGTCAAACTACATATTTCAGGCACTGGTGTATGATTAATTCATTGGCTCACAATTCATACAAATATTTATTGAGGCGTTACTACCTAAAAGGTACTATGCTAGACCCTTGGAAGTATCCAAATAACAATCATGATCATTGTGTTTATAATAACTAACATTTATTGAGTCTTTGTTATATGTTTAGCTCTATGCTTGGCCCTTCACATACATCAACTAATTTAATCCTTACAGCAACACTGTTATTATTATCCCCATTTGTTAGATGCAGAAACTGAGGATTAATAAAGTGTCAATGATAGAAAGTCCAAACCTATAGACAAATTTTACAAGAGTTTATTAGAGTTTATTTGAGTCACACCAAGAAAATCCCTGGAAGCAAGATCTCAAAGTCTTGAGACAATGCTCCAGAGAATGGCAGTTTTGCACTTCTCTTTATACATTTAGAGTCAAAGGATAAAATGTAAGGAAAGCTACATGAAATCCACTGGTGGGAGATTAAGGTGGCAGGAGAAAGCAAGGCAGGGGAAATTTCTAGGATTGGATAAAAAGTAAAATGGAAAGGTACACACTTATTTTATACTAGAGGCCCGGTGCATGAAAATCCATGCACTGGAGGGGAGTGGTCCCTCAGCCCGGCCTGCCCCCTCTCACAATCCGGGAGCCCTCAGGGGTAGGAGGTGACCCAATGATCAGGAGAAGGCAACGCCCCATCACACCTCTGCTGCTACCACTGCCGGCAGTGCAAGCCTTGGACAGCCCTGGTTACCTGAGCCTCGGGCGGCCCTGGGCAGCTAGGCAGCCACCATCCAAGGCTTGCCTGTGCACCGCCATCTTGTGGCTGAGGGCACCGCCATCTCTGAGGGCGTGGCAGTCAACTAGCATATTCCCTCCTTATTGGCTGTGGGTGCCACCATCTTTGAGGGCAGGGCAGTCAATTAGCATATTCCCTCCTTATTGGCTGTGGGTGCTGCCATCTTTGAGGGTGGGACAGTCAATTAACATTTTCCCTCTTTATTAGATAGGATTGGTGGGTATAGGATAGTTAACATTTACCATTTATAGTAAATCAAGATAGTATTCTGGAAATAAGACAACAGTTAGGAATTTCAGGATCATGGTGCTCTGGTTTTGTCTACAAGGGATTTGGAAAATTACTCTAGTATTTCGTAGATGCATAAGAAAAATGGACAGAGCTGGCTTACGGTAAAGATTAACCTTTTCTAGGTAAACTATATGCCTCAGATGTGACTACCCACCATGACCTGCCTAATCAGACTAGAGGCCTAGTGGGGTCCCTCGGCCTGACCTGCAGGATCGGGTTGAAACTGGCTCTCCAACATCCCCCAAGGGGTCCCGGATTGCAAGAGGGTGCAGGCCAAGCCGAGGGACCCCATTGGTGCACGATGGGCGCCAGGAGAGACACTGGAGGTTGGACAGCTGGGGAGGGATCACAGGAGGGCTCCAGGGCATGTCTGGCCTGTCTCACTCAGTCCCAATTGGCCGAACCCCCACAGCAAACTAACATACCGGTCAGAGCGTCTGCCCCCTGGTGGTTAGTGCATGTCATAGCAAGCAGTTGAGTGGCCTTAGCATATCATTATTATATTACACTTTGATTGGTTGAACGGACAACCGGATGACTGGACACTTAGCAGATTAAGCTTTTATTATATAGGACTAGAGGCCCAGTGCACGAAATTCGTGCATGGAGGGGGGTGTCCCTCAGCCCAGCCTGCACCCTCTCCAATCTGGGACCCCTCCGGGGATGTCCAACTGCCCATGGGATCAGGCCTAAACAGGCAGTTGGACATCTCTCTCACAATCCAGGACTGCTGGCTCCCAACTGCTCACCTGCCTGCCTTCCTGATTACCCCTAACCGCTTCTGCCTGTCAGCCTGATCACCCCCTAACCATTCCCCTGCCAGCCTGATTGATGCCTAACTGCTCCCCTGCCAGCCTGTTTGCCCCTAACTGCCCTCCCCTGCAGACCTGGTCACCCCTAACTGCCCTCCCCTACAGGCCTGGTCACCCCTAACTGCCCTCCCCTGCAGGCCTGGGTCCCCCGCAATTGCTCTCCCCTGCAGGCCCGGTCGCCCCCAACTTCCCTCCTCTGCCAGCCTTGTCACCCCTAACTGCCCTCCCCTGCAGGCTTGATTGCCCTCAACTGCCCTCCCTTGCAGACCTGATCCCTCCCAACTGCCCTCCCCTGCTGGCCATCTTGTGGTGGCCATCTTGTGTTCACATGGGGGCAGTCATCTTTGACCACATGGGAGCAGCCATCTTTTGTGTTGGAGTGACAGTCAATTTACATATTATTCTTTGATTAGATAGGATTAGATAGGATAGAGGCCTGGTGCACAGGTGGGGGCCAGCTGGTTTGCCCTGATCACCCCCTAAGCAGGGTGTCCTGGATCAGGGTTGGGGTTCCCTTGGGACGTGGGGCAGTCTGGGCAAGGGGCCTGTGGTGGTTTGCAGGCTGGCCACGCCTCCCCCCCCCCCCCCCCCGCTACCCAAGTGGAGGCCCTGGTACTGGGATTTATTTATCTTCTATAATTGAAACTTTGTAGCCTTAAGCGGAGCCAAGCCTCCTGCTCACTCCATGGCCACAGCCATTTTTGTTAGGATTTATATATCTTCTATAATTGAAACTTTGTAACCTTGAGTGGAGGCCTGGGCCAGCCAGAGCAGGTGGAAAGCTTGGCTTCCTCCATTGCTGGGGAAACCCAAGCCTCCTGCTCTCTCCGTGGCTGCAGCCATCTTGGTTGGGTTAATTTGCATACTCGCTCCTGATTGGCTGGTGGGCGTGGCTTGTGGATGTAGCGGAGATACAGTCAATTTGCATATTACTCTTTTATTAAATAGGATTACCCTGAGTGGTTACTTTTGGTCACTGGGCTTGTTAGGTCTGCCATGTAGCCAGCCCCTTTTTCATTCACAATAGTAACTCATCTAAGATCCCACAGCCAGTAAGAGTCAAGTTTGAATTAGAGGCAATATGACTGGGATATAAGCTCTTAACTATGAAGGAGTTCTGATCTCCTCTGGGGAGGGGAGAGGTGATGGGCTGAAGATTGACTTAATCACCAATGACCAATGATTTCACCAATTATACTATCTACACTGCCCCTACTTCAGATGCCAAACCCAAGTTGTTACCAACTGACTGTAAATTGGAGATTCCATGGCCCCACTCATTGGGTTGGATTAATTTGCTAGAAACAGCTCACAGAACTGAGGAAACCAGTCTACTCACTAGATTACCAGTTTATTACAAAGGATATTCAAGGATCTGAATGAAGGGCCAGGTGAAGAGATATATAGGTTGAGGTCCCAAACAAAGGAGCCTCTGTCCCCTAGGACTTTGGGGCCCAGCTCATGGATGTGTTTTGGTTCAACAACCTGGAAGCACTCTGAACCCCCTCCTTTAGATTTTTATAGGGGCTCAATTACCCATGCATGACTGATTAAATCATTGGCCACTGGAAATTCATTCAACCTCCAGCCCCTCTCTTCTGGGTGGCTAGGGGTGGAACTGAAATTCTGATTGGTTCCCTTGGCAAATAGCCCCATCTGGCAGTTTTCCAAAGTCATCTCATTAACATAACAAAAGACGCCTTTGTGTTCTTAACACTTAGGAAATCCCATGGGTTGTAGGAGCTCAGGGCAGGAAAAGTGGACTCAGACCAAATCTATATTTCTTATTATAAATCCCAATACCACAAGTGTAATGAAAAAAAGTCTTACCATTTCAGAAAAGAAAAAAAAAAGTGCCCCTTTGCAGAGAATTCTGCAGAATCTTAGGCTCTTAGACATGGTCAGGCCCTCTCTCTCACCGAACACATACCACACCTTTTTTAAAATAAAGATAAGGTCTTGAGAATTCTGCATGCCAACTTTATTGTGGGATTGATTTTTAAACTAAATGAGGCATTAAAACATTTGAGGGACAAGCATTTGTCTTCGAGCTTGAAGCTTAGGTGTTCCAAGGTAAATATTGTTTTCCTTTTTAGGAAATAATGATTTAACTCACGTTAACTGGGTACTGCTTCTGAAACAGTCAGAAAAGCCTGCTTCTTTTCTGCCTAAGGCTATTTATAAAATCACTTACTTTTTAAAGAAAATGATACACATCTAGAGAAAATATATTATCTTAATAACCACTGATAGAGGCAATAATACTTTAATTCTCAAAACTCCCCCTGGAATCGTCTAAATATGAGACTTATCACACATGCATCATCCATGCAGCACTGCAGGGCACAATAAAAATTAAGATTTGCACTGGAAATCAATCTTCTTTAGTTTCACAGTTAACCTAAGCACTATGGCAACAGACTGTAAAATAAAGTAGGTCATGGATTTCAACCAGAATGGCTTAGAAGATACAAAAGCTCAATGGTAATTTGTTGCTCATCCTTTAGAAGTCTTTATTTAAATTTTCTTTTATTTAAAAATTCTTCTATTTCACATGCCCCAACAATAACTAAGTAGATAAAAATCAGAAGACCCAAATTATTAAATGAAATTTATTCAATCTCAGTCTTCATTTCATTTGGTTTGCCAATTAATTAGTAGTGTCCATCACTGTATATCTCACATATGGACAAGGAAGGAAATTCTAGGTAAAAGGAATAGCTTTATGGGTGCAGTCATGCAAAGGTACAGTATATGATTTTTTCTTTGTTGTTTTTTTTAAAAAATATTTTTATTGATTTCAGAGATGAAAGGAGAGAGAGAGAGAGAGAGAGAGAGAGAGAGAGAGAGAGAGAGACATCAATGATGAGAGAGAATCATTGGTTGGCTGCCTTCTGTACGCCCCAAACCAGGAATCAAGCCTGCAACCCAGGCATGTGCCCTGACCAGGAATCAAACTGTGACCTCCTGGTTCATAGGTCAACGCTCAACCACTGAGCCACACCAGCCGGGTGACAGTATATGATTTGAGATAATTTTGGGGAGCAATCAAAACCAGACCCAATAAAAGGATAAAAAATAGAAAGTTGTGCTTTTGTCACTGTAAGGTCAGTGAAATCATCAGTGATCTCCTAGGAATTTAGTTGGACACCTACCCAGCTACAGAGGCTATTTTTATCCAAATAAAATGAAATTAAGTTATAATCCCTTCTGATTCCATCTTCCTTTGCCTTTGGGGTAGATATGTCCCTCTGCCTTACTAATCCACATTTTTTATTCCAACTCCAATGACTTCCTCTAGGACCTTTGTGTACTAAATACACTTTCCTCCTTTTCCTCTGTTTTATACAGAGAGCTTATGGGTCTTCCGAGTCAGAAAGATATGTCTGTTTTATTTGCCAGAGTAACAGCTGTGTGATCTTGGGAAAATTACCTTCTTTGAGCCTTGCTGTGCCATTAAATGAAACAAATAATGCGAGGCCCTAGCACCGTGTCTGGAACAAAGTAAGCTTTCAACCATGGTAGTTATTCTATCCTCTTGTCTCTTGGTGTGTTGTCTCCTGCTCAGTTTATAAACCTGCTCAGCTTTCTTATTTCTGATCACACACACACACACACACACACACACACACACACACGAGTGCACACTTTTCCTTAACTCTGTTACATGCCTAAACTTCCCACTACCCTTCACTGCCAAAGAAAGAAGAGACTGCTGGGGCTCACTCAATGTCTCACTGCCCACTCACTGCTGACCACCAGGCACCATGAATTCTGAATCTGTTCCAGAAATGGTTTACTAAATTGCCAAATCCAACCATTTCCCCTCAGTTTTTTAACCACTTAACCTGTATTTGGCTTTTAGCACCATTGACCATCTCATGCTCTGGAAAGTTTCTCTTCTCTGGTCTCCAGTGCAACTGGAGGAACCCCTAGTCCTCCTTCTACCTTCTCCGGACCTGCAATGACCACTGCCCCTCCCTGCTTCTTCCCAGGAGTAGCTTTGCCCACTCAAGTGCATATGAAAGAGTCAAGGGATAAAACTACAGTGGCTCCAACCGGAGGCCTCAAGAAGTAGTGCCACACTGGCAGGGATTAGCTTCTTCAGATAAGGCTTAAGCTCAGTGCTGCTCCCTAACCAACAAAAACTGAGGTGATCTTTAACTGCTTCACACCCCAGCAACCCAGAACAAAGTGAGGGGAGGCTAGAAAATGTACCCAGAGTTTTACAGTGAGCACTTTAGAGAACAGCCTTCCTTGTCTTCTTTCCCTACCCAGATCTATGCGGAAGCTGGCAGGAACAGAAATATCTAAAACGACACACATAACTGCTCAGCACTGTGTAGGTCAAGTCTGAGCTCCAACCAGTTACATGTAACGAGCTTTTTCTACAATTATTTTTAAAATCCTTAATCCCAACAACAAACCTAAAGAAATGGTGCAGAATCAGATCATGATACTTTTCTGAAACTTTCCCTTTACCACCTTTTGCAAGAAGAATAAAAAAAAAAATCATGGTATATATTACCATGGTTTGTCGTATACATTTTGGTTAACAGCATACGCCCACAGTAAAATTGCCTTGGTTCAAATTCCACTTCGACCACTTATTGGCTGTGTGAAGCTTGGAAAGGTGTTTCATCTCTCTTTAAGATTCTGTTTTGCTAATCCATTAATCAGGGGAAATAATGATACTTTTTTTCATAGGGATTTTGAAAAGGTTAAGTGAGAAAATATACATAAAGTACTTAGCACAGTGCAGGCAAAGTGGTTTGCATTCAAAATATGTTATGTAAATATTTATTTTTATTTTGCGATATTTCCAGATTTACCTCCTCCATTTTTGAGAAATTCTGCTTTAATTATTTGTAAATAAACAAATGTGTGTGTGTGTGTGTGTGTGTGTGTGTGTGTGTGTGTGTGTGTGTGTGTGTCTGTAAAGCTAAATCGGGAGCTAGAGAAGGGGAACTTGGCTGTAAGAAGACAGATTCACACTTGGTGATGGTTTTTATAAGGCTTCATTCTCTGCCCATTCACTACCTCCTCCAGAAAAGACAGAGAGGATTTCAGCCCCTGACCTGGAGAAGGAGGAAAAGTGTCAAGTATCCAATTTCAAAGGGGTGGGAGTGAGGTAGAGTTGTTATTTCAAAAGTTTTTTCCACTAGAGTAACATTCTACTGTTGTACTAGAGGCCCGGAGCATGAAATTCGTGCACGGGGGGTGAGGGGTCTCCTCAGCCCAGCCTGCACCTTTTCCAATCGGGGACCCCTTGGGGGATGTCCGACTGCCGATCTCAGTTGGACATCCCTCTCACAATCCTGAACTGCTGGCTCCTAATCACTCACCTGCCTGCCTGCCTGGTCACTCCTAACTGTTCCCCCCTCACTGGCCTGGTCACCCCTAATGCCCCCCCTGCCAACCTGATAGCCCCTCACAGCACCCCCCCCCATCGGCCCGGCCACCCGACTCAGCCTGATGTTCAGTCATTTGGTCGTTCCTCACTAACCCCCTGCTGGCCTGGTCGCCCCACACAGCCTGCTTGTCCAGTCGTTTGGTCGTTCCTCTGGCTGGCCCTGTGTGGCTGGGGGGCTGAGGGGACTGGGGGACTCTAGAGGCAGGAGCGTGGAGCAACTGGACCCATCTGGGGGCGGGCCCAGCCATGCCGAGTGCCTGCCGCCCCGGTGGGGCTGAGGGGACTGGGCGCTGCCATCTAGTGGCTGTGGGTGCCGCCATCTTTGAGGGCGTGACAGTCAATTAGCATATTCCCTCCTTATTGGCTGTGGGTGCTGCCATCTTTGCGACAGTGTGAGGGTCAATTAGCATATTCCCTCTTAATTAGATAGGATTATGATTATAAAAGAATAATTCTGATTCTTTTTTTAAAATTTCTTTATTGATTAAGGTATCACATATTTGTCCTCGTCCCCCCATTCCCATCCCACACCCCTCCCCACACATGCCCCCACCCCCCTGTTGTCCTTAAGCACCGGTTAGGCTCATATGCCTGCACACAAGTCCTTTGGTTGATCTCCCCCTTTACCCCCACCCTTCCCTACCCTCCCCCCGAGGCCCGACAGTCTGATCCATGCCTCCTTGTTTCTGGGTCTGTTCTTGTTCATCAGTCTATGTTGTTCATTAAAGAATAATTCTGATTCTTAAAGTTGGAAAAATACAAACACATATAAAGAAGAGAACAAAATTAACCACGATCTCACAACTCAGAGGTAACTTCCATTAATATTTCAAAGCAATTGCTTTACTCATTTTCTCTGCATCTATTTGCACATCTATAATTAACATAATATATATAGTTTTGTCTACCTTCCCAATTGTTCTATTATGAGCATTTTTCAAAGTCACTGAAATGTCTTCAAAACATTCTTTCTAATGACTACAAAATTGTCCTCTGGATGAATGTACTACAATTTATATATTATATTAATAACTCCTATTATTTTCTAATCACAAAATAATTGAATGTCCATTTATAAAGTTGGAAAATATAGTATATAAATCACTCATAATCTTATCCTCAGATTATTACCACTGTTTATATTTTGATATATTTCCTTCTATGGCTAGCTATTCCATACTTAAAATAATTAAGATCATATATTACAAGTATTTTGCTATGTCATTAAAAAGTGCTTTCAAAACAATTTTTAGTGCCTGTAAAATGTTAAGTGATATATGTGTGATCTCACTCTCTTACTGGTAGGGAGGAAAGAAATTTTTAGCGAATAAGGACAGAAAATGTCCAGAAAGAGAGGGAAAGGTTTGCATCAAGCCATGCCCCTAAGTCAAGAGGTTCTTCAGAAACAGCCCAGGCTTGCTTGGCAAGCAAATCCACGGGGTTCTTTACAAAAGCCAGATCACCAAACTCGGGGAGGGGAACTGTTTGAGTTAGAACTCCTTCAGTTACAAGTGACAGAGCCCTTTCTCAAACAAGCTTAAAGAAAACTCAACAACAGGGAAAAAATTACAAATAGAGATAAGAAGGAAAGAAGGGAAGGAGGGAGAGAAGAAAGGGAGACATTTATTAACTAAGATTAAAAAAAAAAGTTTCATCATTACAGGATTCAGAGGCTCAAACAATACCTTTAGGGCTTTCTTATTGGTCATCTCTCACATCCCTATTCATCTGTGTTGGCATCTTTCTCTCCAATATGGACAATATGGACATTTTCTTGAAAGAAAGGAGCTTATATGACTCCGGCTTAAAGTTTGTTTGTAAATAAGCTAGTGTGGTGTGTGTGTGTGTGTGTGTGTGTGTGTGTGTGTGAGCTGGGATATAAAGTGGGAACTTGGCTATAAGAAAGCAGAGTCACCCCTGGCGAAGGTTTTGCCCAGATTAGAAATAGACACCCATTCACTACCTGGTGAAAGTTTTGACAATGCATCTGTCTCTGCCCAGAATAGAAATGGATCCCCATTCACTGCCTCCTCCAGAAAAGACAGTGGGGACTTCAGCCCCTGATGTGAGGAAAGAAAGAAAGGTGTCAAGTATCCTATATCAAAGGGGTGGGAGTGAGGTAGAGTAGTCTTTTTCCCCCCCACACACACAAGTCAAAGGGAAGGAATAACACATTCCAGAGGACCCTACAAACTCTGCTCTGTGGGAAGGAGGGCTGGGATGGGGGATGGGCAGAGAGTTCTTTAGAACCCTAGGGCACCCTGGCAGAGTTGGCAGTTAGGGGTGGGTGTCCTGATGGTCCCCTACAGCTGGAAAAGGAGGGGAAAGGAGAAAAGGAGGAGATGAAGAGGGACCACTGTATGGACCAAAGTGAGTAGGAGAGCTTTTCAGGGCCCCCATGAATACAGAGCTTTGACTGAAAGAACTATGGCCCACAAGGTTTTCTGGGATGCTTTCTGTAAGGTGCCAGAGTCTAGTCTGGCTCTATAGAAACACCAAGAACAAAGATATGAACTGATCTTCAAGGCTTCCAAAGACAGACTTATGTTTCTTTTCAACGTGACTCTGTACAGGGCCACATGAAACCTGGAAATAACTTTTAAAAGTAGCCAAAATGTGAACCACCATATTCTCCTTAGAAAGATGCACTCAATCTCTTTCACACAGGGTCTATAGAATTTATCCACTCCAATTCTCCCCCTCTGGTCCTCCACCCAAATGTTTAATATCTTTCTATTTTATGATTGGATTAACCCAGCATGTAGTTGTGAAGAAGGTCTTCTTAATGTTCTTGTGGTTTCCCTTTGCTCTGAAATGTTCTTTCCTCATCTTACCATGTTTTCCTAACTGATTATAGGTTACTAGAGGCCCGGTGCATGAAGATTCGTGCACTTGGTGCGAGCGGGGGGGGGGGGGGGGGGGTGGTTGTTCCTCAGCCCAGTCTGCACCCTCTCACAGTCTGGAAGCCCTCAGGGGATGTCCTACTGACACCTTCATGGGAGGTGACTGGGCAGGAGATCAGGGGACAGCGCCCCCCCTCCCCATCACCCCACTGTTGCCGCCACCACCATCCTCCCTCTGCAGGAGACAACTGGGCAGCCAATCAGGGGACGGCGCAGGCCGGTGTGGCCTTGCTCCCCCATCATCCCTCCTCCAGCAGCTGCTGGTCGCTGTTACCTCCCCCTCCCACTCATTGCTGTCCCTTCCCTCTGCCCACTGGCATGTGCCTTGGTTGGCCTGGGGCCACCTGCTCACTGGCCCTGCCCTCCTGCTGACTGGTCATTCTACCATTCAATCAATTTGCATATTACACTTTTATTATATAGGATTATTGTGGCGAGTTCTTGCTTTACTTGTACAGCCAGGATTGAGAAACACTGACCTAATCTACCTATCCCTCCAGCTACCGCCATTTGTCTTCATTCACTGTCAAACTTGACTTGCTGCCTCCTTTCTCTGATCCCCCCCCCCCATTCATACCTTTACCAGTGTAATCTGTCTCTTGCACCCTTCAATCCCCCCTGCCCTCCAATGCATCAAGGTCACTGAAGATCTCATTGCTAAATCCCACTTTCTTGACTTGGCATTGTTGACCCTGTTGACCATCCCTTCTTTCTTGAAGCATTCTGTTCCCTTGGCTCCCCACACTGCCCTCTCCTAGCTTTCTCCTTATCCCCCTCCCCCTGACCTTTCCCTAGGCCTCCTCTCCTTGGTTCCATCCTATTCTTCTCTCTTCACAATCTTGTTGGGAAATCTTATTTACCCTCTTCCCTTCCATTGCCATCCAAATGCTGAATTTGTACAAAGAGCCTAGACAGCTTTCCTAGACACCTCTATATCCCACTGCCTCCTGCATAGCTCCTGTCAGATCTCTCAATAGCACCCTCAAATTCATTGCTAAGGTTCAACTCCTTATCTTACTCACTGTCCCAAACATGTTTTTTCTTCATTGTTTCCTATTTCAATTTATATCCAGTTGCCTGAGTAAGTTGGGCATTATTATCTTTGCTCTCGCAAACCTTTCATTCAGTCAATCAAGTCCAATTTGTCTTATCTCCTAAGTAATTTTACTTTAGTTTTTCTTTCAAATGTTACCCCTCTAAGGGTCCTTCCATGAACCCTAGAGGAGGTATGGCTTCCTGCTACATGCTTTGAGAGCAATGCTTGTCCTAGCACACTCATCACAACTTGTAGTAATTGCTTAATGTCTTACTTCCCCTGAAAGTAAGGTGCTAGGAACTTGGAGCAACACAGTCTTTATCCTTAAGGATCTTAAAGTCTAGAGAAGAATATTGGTCATTGTAATAGACACAGAAAAATGCACAAGGATGAGTAAAGCTCTCACCATTCTGTGAAAGAATTGCTTGAGCAGTGACTAATTGAGATGGCATGAGGGGACAAGCTGAAGAAGTGTTGTGGAGTAGGTGGATTCTCCCTATGTTAGTCTTATACCTTATAAATAAGTAGGTCTGCTGAGCTGATTCCATGTGAATTCTTTTGGGGAGAATATAAGAAGCTTCCTGTATCTTCACTTATAAATACTGACTCTATTAGTTGACAATACTTTTTTGTATATTTGAAAGTTGTTGAGAGAGTCGATCTTAAAAGTTCCACCACAAGAAAAAAAAAAAAAGAAACTATATGTGGTGATGGATGTTAACTAGACTTATTGTGGTGATCATTTTACAATATATACATATAGTAAATCATTATGTTGTATGACTAAAATTAATATAATTTACAATATATACATATAGTAAATCATTATGTTGTATGACTAACAATATTATATGTTGACTAGTGGCCCAGTGCATGAAATTCATGCACGGGGTGGGGAGGTCCCCTCAGTCCAGCCTGCACCCTCTCCAATCTGGGACTTCTTGGGGGATTGGGCCTAAACCGGCAGTTGGACATCCCTCTCACAATCCGGGACCACTGGCGCCTAACTGCTCACCTGCCTGCCTGCCTGATTGCCCCTAACTGCCCCTCCTACTGGCCTGGTCACCACCAACTACCCCCCTCTGCCGGCCTGGTCACCCCTTACTGCCCCCCTGCCTGCCTGGTTGCCCCTTACTGCCCTCCCTTGCCAGCCTGGTCATCCCCAACTGTCCCCCCTGCTGGCCTGGTTGCCCCACGCAGCCTGCTGTTCTGTAGTCCATCTGGTTGTTTCAATCATGACAGCCCCTGGTTTTTTATATATTAGGATTATATCTCAATTTTTAAAAAAGAAATAGAAGAAAAATAGAAATGCTTACTCTTAATTCTGGAAGCCCTTAGACCTAAATATGGTCTGAAAAATCTAAGCATTTTAATTCTATAAACTAGTCTGAAATAAAAAATATTATAAGGAGGCTTTGCACTTCTGGTGCAAGATCCATTATGTGTTTATGAATACTATTTGCATATTAAATATTTGAAAATGTATTATCATTTATTGTATAGTACTTGCCCCCAAATTCTACTCTTTCCCTTCTTATAGAGAATCATACAGCTGTTAGTTAAGGAAGCCTACTCTTTGGTCTCTTGCACAGGACATCATGGTCCCTACTCATGGAGAGAAGATCAACTTTGGTGATGATGATGCTGGTTGAAATTCTGTGGCTTTTCAGAGGCTTGTTTTCAAAGGAGAAAAAAATGTAAAGTTCTAAAAGCTGTTTTTCTTACACTTTTATTAAACTACAGTTTTCAAAATTTAAGATAAGTTCCATTACCAGTTCTAAGAAAGGCTATTTTTCCATGAAACTCATATGTTGGCTTTTAGGAATTGCTGGGGTTAATAATTTGTCTCAGCACCAAACCCCTGGCTTCATTTTCCTTTGCCCATCTGCACACTTTGCATGCATAAGGCTGTTGGTGTGCATATGTATCTAGGCCTTTGCATATGGAATGAGGGCGCTTTCAAAAGCAGGCCCATAAAAGTTTTAAAGGAGTCAGTGAGTACTTGGAGGGGGTCCAGGCGCACACTGCAGATGCGTTGCTGCGATGGGGGTGGGGGAGGTCACAGCCCTGATCAGGCTTCCTTTGCTCAGATCCCCTGCACTCTTGAATGGATGGCACTGGCTCTGTGCATTTACTATTTATTAGGGGCTTTCACACAGCACTAAGTATGAAATTCATGGAGGAAAATGCAAAGCTATTTTAAATGAATGCAGAATAATGCCTGCCCTCCTTTGTTTGCAACTTGGAGGAAAAAAAAAAAAAGGTCTAAAAGGGTAAACCAGTGTCAGTATTTAATCATAATGAAGAATAAGAATAGTGATCATCAAACTCTCTAACTTGCTATGAAAGAGGAATCAAATAATAACAGGCTAGCTATGATCTTGGGGATGTCTTAATCTTTTTCACTTAGTGCCACAGAAAGCCAATTGCCTAGTGAAAGTAATGGTTTATGTGGATTTCAGTCATGATGCTGCCTGAGGAGGCTGCTAGATGAGAAGGGAGAATGGAAGGAAGTACTTGATCTGATCTGAGAAAGAAGAATATTTAAACCGTTAGGTTGGGACAACTGGGGGACATTTGGAATGTGTAATTTTGAAATAGGGTGTTTTTTTTTACACTTAAGTTTGTATTGATAAGTCAAAGTTTGCAATAAAAGTTGTGATAAAGAACCAAATAACCAGCACCAGCCCCTGATTGGTTTAACCCTGAGCTGCAGCCACAAGCAGTTGTATTTGGAGATAGTGGCTGACAGCACAGGTCAGGCCTGAGAGCTAGAGGAAGAGGACAGAACAGTAATTTACTTTTGAAGGTTTTTGTTCCATTGATCATGCACTCCACTGTGCCTGGCACAGCTCCTCGTATACAGTTGGAACTCAAAAATGTTTTTTTGAGCGGAAACAATTGGCTACCAACTTGACAAACACAATAAGGGCAGGGGGTTAGGGAAGTGACAATACTTAAGTTAGCCTGTGCAGTTGAGAGAGAATGGCCTCAAAGAGTTTAGACTGACCCCCGAGGGAGCCTTGTAACGTATCTTTTGATGGGATGAAAACACAAACGCCTTGATTCTCACACAATGCAATGAGAAACAAACATGATCTAAACCAGTGGTCGGCAAACTCATTAGTCAACAGAGACAAATATCAACAGTACAACGACTGAAATTTCTTTTGAGAGCCAATTTTTTTAAGCTTCTTCTAACGCCACTTCTTCAAAATAGACTCGCCCAGGCGGTGGTATTTTGTGGAAGAGCCATACTCAAGGGGCCAGAGAGCTGCATGTGGCTCGCGAGCTGCAGTTTGACGACCACAGATCTAAACCATTTACCAGGAAAGGTGGAGTTTTCTTAGGAAGAACAATTGGGGATTGTCATGTTATCCATTCATGCACAAAGTTGTTCCAGGAGTGGACATTCTCCTTAGAACGTGTCTCTTTGGACCCCCACTGAGGCATGGCCCTCTGGGAAGCCAGGGAGAGGCTGTACTGCCTCGGTGCTTTCTTCAGCGTGTGGTTTTCTCAAATAAATGTACCACAGATTTTTTATAAAGTACTAACTATGTTGACTTGACAGTTGTTAAGACTATGGTGAAACAACTTTAGAGGAAGCACATTTAAAGCAAGAGTTGTGAGTATGCGAAACAGAGTTTATTCTTGTATTGTTATTTATTAATTATTGTGTTATTTTCTATATGAACAACTAAACTTACTTTTGCCCACCCCTGTATATCCTAACACTGGGACATCAGCAATCAGAGAGTCAGGTTGGTGGAAAAGGGAATCAAAGGATAACACATTGGTTTATACACTTGTTCCTTGATTAGCATTTCTGAGAGTCATCTGTTATCTATAGATATAAAAGCCCAAGCGACCATGTGCCTGGTAGCTATGACACACAATGACCACCAGGGGGTAGACGCTCTGGCCAGTAGAGGAGGGAGCCCAATTCCTCGTGGAATCGGCCATGGGTTAGGTTGCTGCTGGGGGGAGGGTGGGAAGAGATTAACCAAAGATCTTATATGCATACTAGAGGATTTGTGCACCTGTCAGGTCCCTTCACCTGGCCTGTGGGGATCGAGTTGAAACCAGCCCCATACACAGATTTGTGCACTGGTGGGGTCCCTAGACCTGGCCTGTGGGGATTGGGCCGAAACTGGCTCTCTGACATCCCCCGAGGGGTCCCAGATAGCGAGAGGTCATAGGCCAGGCCGAGGAACTCTAGTTTAAAAAATAAAGGCTAATAAAACCTTTTATATTGAACCTAAGTCTAGGGGCTGTTGGAAGATGACTACTATCCAGAGGGTAGGTAGCAGGAGCTAATAGAGTAGATGAGGCTGTCCAGGCAAGAGTATAGACAAGAGTAGAGGGTCTGGGACAGACAAGGTGAGCGTGTAGATTTTAGAGAAGGGCATAATGGAGAGTCTAAGAGGAGACAGAAGTAGCAATCAGAGATGAGCAGAGAAAGACCAGGGAGATCATCAGATGATATCAGTACCAAGCAAAGGGAGTGTTTCCAAATAAAAAAGGGCGTTTTAGTAAATTACAATAATGAACTTTGCAGATTTACTGTATGAAAATATTTTCTTTTGCTTTTTAACTCCTTCAGGCTTCAGAGTTCTGCACCTACCTGGATTTGTGGAGTTAGTGATCTAGAAACATAGGTAAACCACCCAGATGTTTCATAAGGATACATGTTTTAAATAAGTCTACCATTGCGGGGGGCCTGAATGCGGCGGGGGCCAGACATGGCGGGGATCTCCCTTTTCCGCGTCCCGTGAGGAAAGAGAGATGAACAAACCAGTTCTAAATGGCGGCGGCCAGGGATTGAGAAATATTAGAAATAAAGAAAACAAGGCGCAGAAATAGATTCATAAAGCTGGGAGCTGGGTGGATCTTTCTGTGCCTTGCTGAGGCCACAGAACAGATCCAGATTGCAAAGCTGGTGCTTTATTTATCATCATGGACAAACAAAGTAATCTACAATGTTGTTGTAAGTTTCACTTGTTTTGGCAGCACTTGCTGCCCCTCCCACAGCCCACTAGCTACCCAGGAAAGATCTAGGGAGCAGTCACAAGATCAAGCTTAATTATGCTTAGAGGACAGAGCCCTCCAAGCTGGGACTTGTTTGCGACTTTGCCAGCAGGTCAGTCCGAGGCTTAACCCTATAACCGCTTCCTACATACCATGACCATTTTTTCTGAAGCAAATATTGACTCACGTGAGCTGACAGTGGGGCAAAATATTTGACATCAGGTTGTGTGGGAAAACTGCGGGTAAAGTGATAGTCATGGTGTTTCCTCCGTCCGAGCCTTTGTTCTGAACACTGAGGAATCACAATTACAATATCTTCATGTACAGCCTCTCCATCCCTCCGTAATGTTTACTATATGAATAAAGATGCTTGTGCCTTTTGGAAAATAAAGTCTATTAAGATTATTTCTATTCTAAAAGTAATATTCATTAGAGAACATTCTCAGTATAGAATATACAAGGAATTGAAGAAAATCACCCATTATACCAACATTTAGTTTCTGTGACATGTTTAGTATGTTTCTTTTCTTTTTTTCTACACATTAAATATTTTTTTACAGTTATGACTACTTTCTGTAAATACTTTTACCTGTTTTTTCTCCATTAGACAGGAATATAACATAATCAGTTTCCCACTTTATTTTTGAATCCTTATAAAGGTTATTTTTAATGGTTGCATTACACAACTTAATTAATGAGGCCCCTACCGTCGAACATTTGTATTAATTTCTAATTTTCTATGATTATCAGGAACTCTGCCTCTAATGCATTTATCTTTCATGCCTTTACATTTTTCACAACATTTAATTTAATAGGTTAAGCAATATGAATTTTTTGAGGCTATTGATTTAATTTGCTAAATTGCTTTCTAAGTTGGGTCCCAGTCATCTTTGTGATAAGCATAGGCTTTGTTATAAGCACAGGCCATGCATCCTGGCTCCATGGACTGGAGTAAGACCCTTAGAGGTCCTCACCAATGATAAGGGAGCCACCTGCTCTCCGCAATATATAGGTAGCTCAAATACAACATTTACCTGAAAATACTTTGCAAGGAAGGCTAATGAATAGATGTTTCCCTGTGATGACCACTTAATGCTTTTTGTTTCATATCAAATTTCAAACTCTAATTATTTTCTTCTGTTTGTTGGTGCTCCTATTTCACTAGTCTTGACACTTGCTTGGTTCACTTGCAGAGTGGTAGGATCGCAGAGAATCACCCTTTGTGCCTGCAGGAACTCAGCAAGTTCCATGGGTCTCTGTAAACTTTATCTTTAAACTGGAGACTGCAGTATCTATTTAGCTGGCTTGTCTTAAGGGTTAAGTCAGTTTGCTCTGCATAGTGTTTGTCATGTGGTGAGCATGCAATAAGCGATAGCTGCTGTTGTTATTTTTAAAGAGCTATGATAGTTTGCATTCTTAAATACCAGCAAAATATGACAGTGCTTACCATTAACAAATCTTCAACCACGTAGTCATTTTAAAAAATGGGGCCTCAATCTTGTTTAATCTTTACTTGGCTTACTAATGAGTTTGAACTTTTTTTTCATGTGTGTGTTAATAGGTTACATTCTCATTTAGAATTATGTGTAGGGGTTCAAATCTTAGTTCTTTCACTCATTTTCTCTGTGACAAGGCCTTTGGTGCCAAGCCAGGGAACACCCAGACTCAATGGGATCAAATAATAAGGAAATGTGCCGTCTCCCATAAGATGGAGCTCCAAATAGAGCCACTCCAGCAGGGGCAAGTATGATTAGGATTTGGCCTTCCCCACCCCTTCCCCAGAAGACTTGTTTCTGTCCCACCTCTAATGATCATGAGATGAACATAGCATTTTTAAGTATCTCATTCACACATGACTCCCAAAACACAGCTGAATTAGCTTCTGATTTCTCATTGGGAAAAAACTTACTCATCTATAAAACAGTGGCAATTAATAAAAAGATCGATACATTTAGCCCTAGCTGGTTTGGCTCAGTGGATAGAGCATTGACCCTTGGAGTGAAGGTTCCCAAGTTCTACTCCAGTCAAGGGCACAGACCTCAGTGGCAGGCTTGATCCCTGGCCCTGGTTGGGATGCATTAGAAGGGAATCAGTTGATGTGTCTCTCTCACATCAATGTTACTCTCTCTCTCTCTTTATCTCTCCCCTTCCCTTTCACTCTCTATAAAAATCAATGAAAAAATATCCTCGGGTGAGGATTTTCTTAAAAAAAGAAGATCAATACATTTAAATTCACTAACATTGTTAATTTCTTTAGGTTTTTTTTATTGCATTAGGTATTGTGTGTTTAAATGCAAATTAAGAGCATCACAGCAAATTATCACTGCACATCTAATAGAATGGCTAAAATACAAAAAGCAAACAAACAAAACGGCAGCACAAAGGGTCAGCAAAGATGTGGAGCAGATGATTAAATATTCATGAAATCCTGGTAGGAATATAAAACAGCAGAGCAGAAAAACAAAAAACAAAAAAGAACTGTCTGTTTATGAGGGGGAAAAATTATTTCCCCAAATTCACGGGGGTGATTTCTCCCTTCCTTCTGATCAGCCAGAATGTGGCTCATGTCCATTTCCAACGCTAATCACTGGCAAGAGGGATGAGACCATACCTTCAATAACTGAGACCCTTGAGGACCCATCTTCTGGACCTGGGGTGGGAGCCAGGCTTTCCTAGGCACTGGGCTGTGAAGGATGGGGGAGTGGTTACCTGAAGGAAATCAAGGTGATTATGAACTTGGAGGATGGGGCTGGAAGGGAACAGATGTCGGAGAGCAAAAATAACACTTGCCCATCAGGTGAGTGACTAGGCAAGACCCTTCATACCTCTGATTCTCAGTTTCTCCCTGTGCCAACTGGGGGTGTCTACCTTAAATGAACATTTGCAAAGTATCTGGCATAGATCTGGCTTGGGCGCTCAGAAATTGTATTTCTGCTGATTTCAATTTATCTGCATGTGCATTTTATAAAATATGTTGTCTTTCACAATGAGGCAATCACTTTGTAATTACATTGGGGATATATTCATTGGGGGAGTAAGACACCTATAGTAATTTGCATTGATTATCTGGTCAAGTACACTTAACCTTTTCTTTTGAAAAATTTCCTTCTAACACTTCTAAGCTTAGAAAGTACCCCCACTTTACTATCAAATACGAAGTCTCATTTTTCCTTCTAGACTTTTTTTGACGGGATTTGTTGCATTGGGCTCTCTTTAATCCCTGTTAGATTTGGTATGGTGTTGAATGTAAGAAGAGGATCTATATTGATTTCTTTCCTAAACCAATTGTTTCACTATCATTTATTAAATAATGCTTCCCACCTCGATTGTGATGCCTCTGTTACAACAGATTATATTCTTATAAAATTGGAAGAGACAAGGAATACCTCTCCTCATGTAACACAGAGGAGTAGGAAAGAAGCACCCCAACACCGACCCCCCTACACACACTGCATGCATGAGTTTAAGAACTGACAGTGGCATAACATTCAGTCTTTCCACCTGGCTAACTGCCCTTCCTCTCAAATCTTCATTTAGCACATTCAATTGACTTTCTCTAGTTTCCCTCAGATCAAGTCCTCACATTTATCTGAGATGAAAGAGGAGACTGAATCACACCATAACAAACTGTACCCCCAAACTAAAAAAAAAATATAAAAAAATTCTGGTCACAAACTGTGCTCCAAGGAACATCTGGGCAATGAGAGAACCGTGGTGGACTTTGGATTTTGTTTTCCTGCCTTGCAAATGAGCTCTGCAGGACTATGTAACGTGGGCTTGCCAGCAAAACTCACACAACTTCATTCACCACTGATGTTGTTTTTTTTCTTTCAAGACTAAGTATGTCTCTACAAGATGAAGTAAGAAAATCTGGAAATTTAAAATTAGATTAGTTTGCAATTACTGGCATTTTTCTTCTGGTGTAAGGTCGCTCTGCCCTTGCGGGCCCGTGCTAGGGAAGTGACACATTTCTTTCTCCATCCCACACTTCTGCTTTTTTTCATGCAATAAAAAGCAAATCTTC
This sequence comes from Cnephaeus nilssonii, assembly GCF_951640355.1. Taxonomy (NCBI): domain Eukaryota; kingdom Metazoa; phylum Chordata; class Mammalia; order Chiroptera; family Vespertilionidae; genus Cnephaeus; species Cnephaeus nilssonii. The sequence goes on from NC_137074.1 coordinate 21,045,544, forward strand.
AACATTTTCCAGTGCTCAGTGCATGTGGCAAATGTTTTTATCCTCATTTTAACTTTGAATTTGAAGTAACGCAATGTAAAAGGTAGACTGCCAGACCACTGGTGTGCCAGGCCGTTTCTATGTGGAAAACAAAATCCTGTCCTTGCAGAAATAATTAGCTGACTCCTCAAGTCTCCGCAGTGTTAGGCTGCCTGCTGCTTCGGTTTGTGTCATGCTTTTCAGTTTTTAAACCGGTGACAATACTACACAAAAGAAGGCTCTCATAGCTAGTAAGGGCTTACTGTAGAGACTCTGTGTGCTGAACACCAATACCATTATTATTTCCACTTAACCTATGAGCAAAACCAACCGCAGTAACTTGACTGATAAGTGGCAAAGCCAAGATCAGAAGCCAGGTTTATCTAAGTCTAAAACAAGCTGTTAACGGTTCCCAACCCAGGACAGTGTAGACTGGAAGTTAAGTATATATATATGTCTCTGGGGACTATCATGGTATCTGTCTCATGGGTCATTGTAAGAATTAAATAGTTAACTTATACATGACACTTAGAACTGTGCCTAGATTATGCTATGAGAGAGTTAGCTATTACTCGTTTTAAAAATAATAGTTTATTAAAACAGTAGAGCCCAGTGCATGAATTCGTGCATGGGTGGGGTTCCTCAGCCTGGCCAGCAATCAGGGTGATCGAGGCATCTCGCCCAGTCCCTATGGGGTCCAGCCAGCCAGGAGGAGGGACTGTGGGAGGTTGTCTGGCTGTGGGAGGTTGGCTGTGGGAGTGCACTGACCAGCAGGGGGCAGCTCCTGTGTTCAGTGTCTGCCCCCTGGTGGTCAGTGCACGTCATAGTGACGGTCAACAGGTCGTTCGGTTGACTGGTCCTAATGGTTGCTTAGGCTTTTATATATATAGATAATTCACATACTACAATCCAAACATTTAAAGTGTATCATTTAATGGTTTTTAGTGTATTCAGAGTCATATAACCATCTCTACAATCACTTTTAGAATACTTCATCACTTCAAAAGAAATCCAGCACCCATTAGCAATCACATGCCAATCTCACCCCATCTTCAGCCATAGGCAACTCCTGGTTTACTTTCTGACCCTATAGATTGATAAGTATCTATTAAATAGCCCTAGCCGGTTTGGCTCAGTGGATAGAGCCGACACTGAAAGGTCCCGGGTTTGATTCCGGTCAAGGGCACATGCCTGGGTTGCGGGCTCAATCCCCAGTGAGGGGAATGCAGGAGGCAGCCAATCAATGATTCTCTCTCATCATTGATGTTTCTATCTCTCTCTCCCTTTCCCTTCCTCTCTGAAATCAATAAAAATATATTTTAAAAAAAGAATCTATTAAATATATATCGACTATTCTGGAGATTTCATATAAATGGAATAATATAATATGTGCCCTTTTGTTTCTGCTTCTTTCACTTACCGTAGTGATTGAATGTTCCTACATGTTGTAGCACATATCTATATTTCATTTCTTTTTATTGCCAAATAATATTGCATTGTATAGATATACCACATTTTATTTAGCCATCCATCAATTGATGGGTATTTGGGATGTTTCTACTTTTTGGCTGTTATGAATAACAATGCAATGAATACCTGTGTACACATTTTTTGTGGACATATATTTTTATCTTTCTTGGGAATTTAACGAGGAGTGGAATTGTAGCTATCAGTTGGCACTGCCTCTCTTAATGTGCATATATCTCTGAATATTCAGGCACATTCTCACAGATAAACACATACCTTAGTGTTTTTTTGCAAAATGACCTAATGAAGTAAGTATCCTTCCTATTTCACATCACAAATGAAGAAACTGAGACTGGGAGATTTGCCTTATTGCTTCTTGGTCTGCGGCTCTGGCCATGATACATCCCAGTTTTTAGCCAGCTCTCCCCTCCCCTCTGCCCCTTGCCAAGACTTTGGGTTTGAGCTTCTTGCCAGGAAGCCTTTCTTGGACCCTATGCTGGGCCAGGTGCCATGCTCTGTGCTTCTGTGATGTCCTGGGTGTTGCTTTATCATTGCCCTGGTCACAGTTCTATACACTACACTCATCACAACCTAGGGGAAGGATACTGCCTTTCTCAACTTTGTCTTCCATGCCAAGCGCAAGGTCTGGCACGTAACTGTTGCTGTATAGATGTTAATGGAAATTAAAAAGGAAGGGAGGGCCCAGCTAGTGTTGTTCAGTGGTTGAGCGTAGACACGTGTGTGAACCAGGAGGTCACGTTTCGATTCCATGTCAGGGCACATGCCCAGGCTTTGGGCTGGATCCCTGTTGGGGACATTGCAGGAGGTAGATGAACAATGATTCCCTTTCATGGATGTTTCTATATCTCTCTCCCTCTCTATTTCTCTCTCTGAAATTAATGAAAAAAAATTTTTTTAAAGAAGGAAGAAATTTGGCCCAGATACCTGCTAGAAAGTGGTCTATCAAACTAGTAAAATCTTTTTCATCACATCACACAGCCTCAGTTTGAATTGACAAAATAGAAGAAAAACAGAAAGTGATTATTCAGATCAGAAAAAGAATTTTCACTTTATTAAATCACTTAGCACAACTTGATTATAGTGAGTCACCTGGAGAGTGTTGCCCAAAAGATATTGTGTGCGCCATAAGGATTCTCAGGATGCTGTTAGAGGTACATGAAGAACATTTTATTTTATTTATTATTATTTTTAAAATATATTTTATTGATTTTTTTTTTACAGAGAGGAAGAGAGAGGGATAGAGAGTTAGAAACATCAATGAGAGAGAAACATCGATCAGCTGCCTCCTGCACACCTCTTACCGGGGATGTGCCTGCAACCAAGGTACATGCCCTTGACCAGAATCGAACCTGGGACCCTTCAGTCTGCAGGCCGGTGCTCTATCCACTGAGCCAAACCAGTTAGGGCCATGAAGAACATTTTAAACATAATACTTCAGAATTTATTTCTAAGTGTATTAGAAATAAATAAAAATAGGATATCAAACCCATTACATCACTGTTTAGGAGTAGGTCCCCCCCCCCAAATTTTTTTTAAAGTAAGATTGTTCAAAATATATATTAAGTAATTAATGGTGCAGATTGAACATAGATATAGCAAATATAGTTTAAATGGTACCAAAAATAATTCAAGTTTCTGAATACTAATTAATGATATTTAAAATATGGAAAGTTTAAAGTACAAAGCTCACTTTTTAAAGCCATGCTTAAGCCACCCGCTCTACGGTGATTTGTTAGAGCAGCCTGAATGGACTAAGCCAGTAGGTCCGGGGAGGGGTCTGAGGTCCCGCCTTTCTGATAAGCACCCAGGGGTGCTGACACTGCCGACTGCAGGCCACACTCGGAGCAGCAAGGTTACAGAGCATAAATGAAAGGCTAAAGTTAACAGCAATAATGCTACCTACTACCTCTTCATTCTGCTATGCACCGGGTACTCTTCTAGGTGTTTTATAGATGTTAAACTTATTCACACTAACAAAAATCCTACCAAGTAGTTACTGACATCTCCACCTTACAAGTGAAAATTTAAAAATTAGAATTGCCTCAACTTTTCATCACAACTCTTTCTCCTCCCAAAGTAAGACACAGGGGCAGAATGGAAGTAATAATGTCATTGTCTGTATTTTCAGCCTATCTAATAAAAGAGTAATATGCAAATTGACCATCACTTTAACACACAAGATGGCTGCCCTCATGTGGTCAAAGATGACTGCCCCCATGTGGACACAAGATGGCCGCTACAAGATGGCCAGCAGGGGAGGACAGTTGGGAGGAACCAGGCCTGCAGGGGAGGGCAGTTAGGGGTGATCAGGCCAACAGAGGAGGGAAGTTGGGGGCGACTGGGCTTGCAGGGAAAGGCAGTTGGGAGGGACCCAGACCTGCAGGGGAGAGCAGTTGGGGGGGGGGACCAGGTCTGCAGGGGGGGCAGTTAGGGATGACCACGCCTGCAGGGGAGGGCAGTTAGGGGTGACCAGGCTTGTAGGGGAGGGCAGTTAGGGGCAAACAGGCTGGCAGGAGAGTGGTTAGGGGGTGATCAGGCTGGCAGGCAGAAGCAGTTAGGGGCAATCAGGAAGGCAGGCAGGTGAGCAGTTGGGAGCCAGCAGTCCCGGTAGGATTGGGCCTAAACGGGCAGTCGGACATCCCTCAAGGGGTCCCAGATTGGAGAGGGTGCAGGCTGGGCTGAGCGACAACCCCCCCCCCCCCCCCCGTGCAGAAATTTCGTGCACCAGGCCTCTAGTTATTACTATAAAATAAAAGAAATCAAGCTAGGAGGGCTTAAATCATTGCGTTGGCTTTGGCCAGTGTGGGTTTTTAGCATGTGTTCCATTCACTTATCCTCCCTATGGCTTCATTGTGGGTCGGAAAGTAATCTGGTCCAGGGATCAAAGCCCCACATTCAAAACAAAACAGCTCTGGGCAAGGGATGCATTTCCCTCTGATGGTTCTTGATGGAGGGGGAAAAATCACCTACTAAAACCTGATTTGGAACTTTAAAAAAATTCTTAAATACCAATTACTTATGATTAGAAAAAGACACACACACATACACACACATGTACACACATACACATATGCGTGCTAATGTGTACAACAGTTTCAGCTGTTTGTAGGGGAGTTATGCTGTCTCTAGTTAACTACTAATTCATTTCCATGTAGGTGCTTTGGGAGTTAAATACCTGACACTCACATAATTTTTTTTTTTTTTTGGTAAAGATTGCAAAGTGCTTCATTAAGAATAAGCCCAAGAAAAAAATAAAACCTAGTTTCTTTTCAGAGGGTCCTAGGGCTCTTGGTAGTTGAGGGGAAGGGAAGATAGTCTACTGCCAGTCACAGGCCATTAAGGTATCTTTTTACAAAAGCCTTCACAAGGGAACTTTATTCCCTACCTGGCTAAACAGCAGAGTCCAAAAACATGAGGGTCGGGGCTCAATCTGGCCTGCTCTATTGGCACTGTCTCTGTAAGTCCAGCTACCAGGCTTCCCTTGAAAAATGGGAAACCTGGCCACACGGGACCCAGATTCCTGCATTAGCTTTAGCTGCTTGTAGCAGAGGAGTGTATGTTCCTCTTGACTGTCCCAGCAAATTTCACTCACATCCGTTATCTGCCTGACCCTGTCTGTAGGCTCCTGTATTTGGAAACCCCGTTTATAAACAGCTAACATTTGCTCATCATTATCCTGGGGAAATTCTGGCCAAGTATGCTGGAACACTGAAAACAGTGTCCTTTTAGCAAGTGAAAGCAGCTGGTTCACACAAGAATTACTGAATGAGTTTGTGGTGTGCCCTGCTTCATATTGCTCAGGTATGCAAGGGACAGATCCCCCCGTGTTCCTCCCTGTAACGCAGCTGGTCTTTAGCTGGAATACTCTTGGCTCATTTCCTGTGAGGCTCATATGAAGAGCTAGAAGGGAGTCTAGAGGTGACCCAGTAATTTTCCCATCCAGGTTGCTAGTTAGCAGGAGGTGAATTTCCTGAGGGTCATAAGACACAGGAGGATGAATGAAGATTTTCATGTATGGTGGGGAGAGATGATATCCAGATAACTGAATTACTCTTTTTTTTAAAAAAAGAATATACTTTCTCATGCTCAATATAGAGGGTGGAGAACATTGCAGTCATCTGAGCTTTTAGTTATCTACTAGATATTTATTAAGCACCAACTGTGTGCTGCACACTGTGCTAAACTGGAGACATGATGAATGAGACTGGGTCCCCTGCCCTGGAGAAGTTTAGTCAAGAGATAGAATCTAAATATTTATCCCCCAAATAGCTACCTGAGAACTGATGGTTGTAGAGGAGCAGACACTTACTCAGGTGCTGCCCACTGTTGGTAGGAGGAACCCTGGCCCAGTGTTGGTGGAACATCCCAGGGTTTGTGAGAGAAGCCAGAAATTGGGATTTTTTTAAAAAAGTAATACTTTCTTTTTTGAGAGTTAGGGTTCACAAATATTTTTAAACTCAGTGTAGATAATCAAAAATGGGTTTGCAGGCAGATTTCAAGTAGGGGTCCCCAGACTGTGACCTCTGAAGCCAGGGGACCTGACACCCCATGCCTCATTGTGTTTCACAGGGAAGCTTACCAAGAACTGGCAACCTGGAATTTGCCTTTCCCAGGAAGTCTCTTTGAGTCCTTCATGCTTTTGAAAATCTGACACAATAATAGTATTCAGACTTCCTACATATTCTCTCTTTCTCTCCCCTTTCTCTATGTAAAAATAATTATTTTCATTAAGAGAGTGGAACTTGAACACATTCATCAACACAAGTTACTCTTATAAAATAACCTTTGAAAGATATAAATGGTTACAATATCATTTAGTTCTTCTGATGCTAATCCTGTACTAACTTTCCATATCCGCATCTTTCTGGCTTGGAATCACACCCTTTTCTGAGCCCTTGCCCTTCACTTCTGGGCTGGTCTTGAGCTAAAGAGCCCTTGAGTGGCTTAATCATTCAATGGCTACAAAGACTTCATTCTCTGCCATTCACAGGTGTTCTTATTTGCCCGGCCTAGATTGTGTAGGCTAATTACATGAACGATTTTGTTTTGATTTTCCATCTCTCTCTGTTCTCAGAGCTGCTTTTTTTTTTTTTTTAATCCAACTGCAGCTAAAAAGAAACAAGATAAAATTGAGAGTGTAAAGAGCCCCTTGTTTTGCTTTTATTCATGGAAGATATTTTCATTCTATAATTATTTTACTGCAGCTTCTCTCCTCATTAAGACCTAATTTATGCACAATAAGTAGAATTAATTTTAATTAGTAGTCTTGGATTGTGAAATTTCCTTAGCAACGTCCCAGAAGAGGCCTCGGCTTTCATAATGTTTCAGATTTCCTGCTTTTCTAGAACAGTATTCCAAACAGCACAAACAAACCAGATATACAAACCAGTTACCCTAACACAATATATTTATTTAAAACATTTTAACTACCTTGGAATATTTATTTATAACTTTTAAATTACCTTAGGATGCTTTGACTTATATGTGGGGTTTTTTCCTAACCTTTTTATAGTTTCCATCAAAAGAATATGAGTTGAGTATCACCAACACGGATTCTTCTCTAGAAATACCTGTCCCTCAGGAACTTAACAGTGATTGTTTTGTCATCATGACTTCAGGTCAAGGCCTTAGCAGTTAGTAATTACTAAATGTGATCTAATTTTCTGAGAATGAGAAAAGTGACACCTTATGCCCAAACAATAATATCACTAGCATTCTTTAACATTTTTAAATTGCTTGCTACATGCTAACATTGTCTGAATCACTCTGTCTCTGGCAGCTCATTGACTCCTATTAGAAGCATCCCATTCTTCTTGGTGGCATAGCTGAGGCAGGGAGAGGCAGTGTAACTTGCCCAAGGTCAGAGCGGTGGGAGCACAGCATATACTTAAACCCACAACCCTCTGGCCCCAGAGCCTGCAACCTTAATCACTTGGCCGCCCTGCTTCTGGGCTTGAGTTGAGAAAAAGCAGAAATATGGTTAAAGCTGATGTTTTTTTTCCTTTCCAGTTTGCCATTGGTAGGCTTAGTTCTTCCTTTTGTCCCGAATTCTTCATTCATAAATTCCAACAATTTATTTATCAGAATGCTGTGGCAGCTCATTATTTAAATGTATTCATAGTTTTTTTTGGAAGAAATGCTACATAAATATTACAGAACCATTTTAAAAATATATAAATGTAGTCACCTAAATATGTGACAGTTGTATTTCTCATTATAAATAAATAAGTTGCTGCTGACATTCTAACTAAGGCCTGAAGACATGGTTGTTCTGGGTCCCTCTGCCTAACTTCACAATTCAGGCTACTGAGGCTACCAGGTTCAAGGTCAGACAATATACTAGGAGTGAGTCTCTCTGAGGCCACAGGAAACTGCCTCCCAGGCAGTCGCTAAGCCTCCATGTGCCTTTTCATTCAAACCTTTTACCATGCTAAGTAATATAGGAGAACTATGAATGGATACATAAATTGGGATTGATATATTCATACAGTGAAATACTACTCAACAAGAAAAAATGAACTAAATATATATACAACATAGATGAATCTCACAAGCATTTATGTTGAAAAGAGACAGACAAAATAACACATTTATATACTTTCCTTCATATAAGGTTTAAGAACAGGCCAAACCTGGGCTGTGTATAGACTGAGAAGGGGCACAAGGGAAACACACGAAGTGAGAAAAATGTTTTATGTATTGATCTTGCTGTGGTTACCTCCGGGCACAAAAACATGTTAAAATCATAAAGCTGTACACTGGGGATAAATGCACTTTTACCTCAATAAAAAATAAAATGACATAAAAAGTAAGTCGGTTGAAGACTATTGAGCTGCGCTCTGCATGGTAGGATCTGCAGCCAGAGCTGCAGGCAGGGACCAGCTCACAATGGGGCTTGTATGTCCAGCTCAGAGGTTGCCCTTTATCCAGTAAGCCCAGGGGCCTCCTGCAGAAGCCACGTGACCAGATGGGAGCAGTGACAGCTCACTCAGCGTCTTTCTGTACCGAGGGAGGACTGGAGCTGGGCAACACGGAAAGCTGGAGCCGAGATTACCTTACATAGTCCTTGTCTGACAAAAAAAAAAAGGCTAATTATATTCCTATCAACTTGGTCAATGCACACTTTCTGTAAATACAACATGCCCACCCATGAAGTCGGAGGAGGAGGTAATAGCTACGTGGGCCCACACATGGCATGCGGACAATTTAAAAACTGCTTTTCTTCTGCCACTGTGGGTTCAGGAAGCCTGGAGCTCCCCAGCTCGGGCCTTCCTGGCTCTCTGCCCTTCTCTGCTTCTCATATTTCCCCACCTCCAACTCCCATCCAGGTTGCATAGTCTTCCTTTCTTCATAGTATTTGCATAGAGGAGGAGGAGGTGGTCACTGCTGGCCATGCTGACCTACACAAAATGCAGGGGTCACAAGGTCATTTCCATGGGGATGGTGTGTAATTTGCACATTCTCGCTCAGGCATGCTGTCAAAATTCAAGGAATTCTATTAAAATTAAATATTGATGGCTTAAAATAAGCAATTTTTTAAAAAAACTGAATTGAACACAGATGAGTTTTAATGTATCTGAATTATAGCTGCAGGTCCTTTAACTTTTTAGTGTTTTGAGCTGTTTCTACTTATTTAATAAACAATTTTAATAAAAACTGTTTAAAGTGTATCTGTTTATGGGCTTTAAATACATACACACAGGATAATGCTGTGTCAATAGTTGGGGCTCTTTTCTGATGTAAGCTTCTTCAGGTATGATCCTGTATTTGTCAATAGACACACTGAAGTAGCCAATTGCATGCCATTAAATAAACAAGATTTCTAAAAAAAATGCATTCCAGCAAATGTAACGCTAATTAAAAAAAATGGTGTGTGTGTGTGTGTGTGTGTGTGTGTGTGTGTGTGTGTGTGTGTTAGCGTACATGTATGTTTTTAATTTACAAACGGATTACCTGAACCTTTAGGTACTCTCAAGACCTTTAGCAGTTCAGGTGTATAACCTATGATCTAGAACTTGTACAGCTTGGAGGAAATTTAAAGATCAGTCATCTTAACCCACCTACTTTACAAATGGAGACAGCAGCTCCACCAACGCTAAGGAACTTGCCCAAGGTCACTCGATTGTACGCAGGTTCTTTACGATGCTTTCTTTCATCTCCAAATCAGTTTAAAGAAATATCCTAAGTAAAAATTCATCCTGACAATTTGAAGAGAGGAAGAAAAAGGATATTAAAAAGTAACTATGGCACTGGCCAGGTAGGTCAGTTGGTTAGAGCATCATCCCAATACGCCAAGGTTGCAGGTTTGATTCCCTGTCAGGGTACATCCAAGAGTCAACCAATGAATGCATAAATGAGTGGAACAACAAATCTTTCTCTCTCTCTCTCTCTCTCTCTCTCCTTTCTAAAAAGAAATCAATTAAGAAAAAAAATAAAAAGAACTATGTATGGATATAATAAATTGACCACCTGTGGTGGGATTAACTTAACTCTGAGCTGGAAAAGACAGGAAAATAGGGGAACAAGGCGTGAGATTGATCACACCCCTAAGAAGGACGTAAGCACCGATGAGTGGTGGGGAGGGAGGCAGGGCAGGGTCAGCTTTGGGCACTAGACACCCGTCAATGTTGTTAATCTAGGGTAACTTGGTAACTGCCAAAATTGATGGGAGTGAGAAGAAGGTTAGAAGGCAATTTAGATATATGAGATAGTTTTTAAAGCCAAAATTAATACCCAAAAAAATCCATGATAAACAATAAAAATATAAACACAGAACAGGATCTGATGCTGTATTTGCACAATCCTGCCTCACTGACCTTGCTCAAATCCTGGTCCTGGTTCTAAAAAAACTTATTTACAAAAACTTATTTACCAAAATTTATTTACAAAAAACCATGACCTGTGAGTCATGGTTTGTCAATTTGGTTTTTAAAACACTGCATTAAAAATATCACTTAACCTGATTGCTGAGTTTTTCGGCATCCTCTTAAAGTTTGTGTCCAAGGTAAGTACCTCACTCACCTCACCTTAGTCCTGGCGCTGAGGCGACCCTTACAAACAGTGGACAGTGGCTAAGTTGGCTGATAAGGCAGCCTGAGTATAAAACAGAAAGTTATGCAAAATAAATAATGTCAAACAAATGAAGTTTCGTGTGCATTTGTTCATGTAATTATTCTTCCATATAGCTAGCTACTTTAGACAGTACAGTTTTATAAATGAGAGAGAAGACAGACACCATGGTACTTGCTGGGCCTCGGTGGAGTGGGCCAAGGCACCAGGACCTCCCTGCTCCAAAGCTCGTTGAGCTGATCAGGAGCAAAGCTATAGCACTAATAGATCCAGGGCTGGAACTAGTGTTTTAGCAAGTCCCACATTACTTCAGTGCCCAGTATCCTCTAATCTTACATTTATATCTCCCCAAGCTTCATGTGAGAGCCCCTGCGGTCGGTTTTAAGCATGCATTATGATTCAAAAGCAACTCAGGGTTCCAAAGAAAACCACAGTGCAAAGATGAAGTCAGAATTTCTTCAGGATGTGAGCGGTGATTTGTCTGTCTTATTATTCTTATGCACTCATTTCCCAAAAAACCTCCAGCCTGAAAGAACACATCTGAAATGTTACACCTCCTGCAAGAATGTACAGTACAATGACTTTTCGTTCCAGTACATTATAAGCTTTAGTGACTCCAACAGACTTTGTATATTTTGTTTTCCCATTAAGGTGTCAACTGAACTCATAATCGCATTTAGGGTCAGTTTGGCTTTCTTCTCACTGATCAAGTACATACTTAAAGATTTCCTGATGTCCAGATCTGAGAACATCATTACCCACGGGGTCATTGTGAAGGTAGTACAGTTGTCATTAAAACTCTGCAAGCAGTTCTCGGAATGGCTAATGTGATGTTTACATACATCTACCCTGTCTGCTCCCCAAACCAAACCTACTATTTTGGTTGTGCCAGAACTCTTTGGGCTCATCTGTACAGCCATTTATTTTGGGACAAGTTCAGTTCTTGCCATGAGAATTCTAGCCATTTTCTATTCGAACTTTTGTACTTCATTGCTGCCAACTGAGATAATTGTATCCACGAATGTTTTTTTTTTTCTTCTCTCTCTTTTTAAGTTTTTGTTGTTGTTGTTGTCATTGTTGATTCCTGAAGATATGGTGAGGTTTCTTTCTCTTTACATCTTACTAGCTAAACTATTTGTTGGGTCACAAATAAGTAACACAGAGCACATAGTTATTCATTAAGGAAGAAAAAGTTAAATCATAATGAATTTCCTGGAGCTTAAGAACACCCCGATATCTTTTCTCTCAGAGCATATTTGGGACATAAAATTAGAACAAACCTAAGGACATGTTGGTATGCATGCTTTCATTGCCAAGTACAAGAGGTGAAATAAGTTTCTGATACATATCTTAGGGGTACACATTTGTCCTGGACAACCCCAAATTGACTGTCTTGTACTGGAAGGAACATCATGCTCCCTTCAGTAATTTACAGGCGTCCTTTTCTTTCTGTGCCTGCCAGTACATGCTGGGTAGACCAGTTGGCTGGAGCATTAAGCACCAACTACTCCACAGGAGGGAACAAGCCCAGAGTGCTCCGGGGGCACTGACATGGAAACGCTCAGCAGGGACAAAGATGAAGCCATCTAGGGGTGATCCCTGAAGAGCCAACCTGATGTGGCCAGATGGTGGCCACATGAAGCAATCTGGCTAGCAGGGCATTCCTGAAGTTGGGGGACACCAGGGGACCTTCCATTTTTTTAAGGTCCTAGCATATTAAAAACTAAATGCTAAAAAATGTATTGAACTTGTGGTATATTTTAAGTGTCTACAACAATTTAAAAATTGAGCATCTTTTTCTTCTGTGGGTATATTTCTGTGGTGGCTTTACCTCATTGGAGATTATGTCCAAAGTCCACATTTGAGGCCCTTGGTGAATGGTAGACCCCAGTCAAATGCCTTCCGGGGACTTCACTGCCCCATAGTTCACCCTCAACTTGGACTACAGTCCAACCATCAAGGCCTGCTTCTTTTTTTCTTTTTTCTTTTTTAATTTAATAAATCTTTATTGTTCAGATTATTACAATTGTTCCTCTTTTTTTCCCCCCATAGCTCCCCTCAACCCAGTTCCCACCCCACCCTCTGCCCTTACTTCCCCCCCACTGTCCTCATCCATATGTGTACGATTTTTGTCCAGTCTCTTCCCGCACCCCCACACCCCTTTCCCCCCGAGAATTGTCAGTCCACTCCCTTTCTATGCCCCTGATTCTATTATATGCACCAGTTTATTCTGTTCATCAGATTTTTTATTCACTTGATTTTTAGAGTCACTTGTTGATAGACATGTATTTGTTGTTCATAATTTTTATCTTTACCTTTTTCTTCTTCCTCTTCTTAAAGAATACCTTTCAGCATTTCATATAATACTGGTTTGGTGGTGATGAACTCCTTTAGCTTTTTCTTATCTGTGAAGCTCTTTATCTGACCTTCAATTCTGAATGATAGCTTTGCTGGGTAGAGTAATCTTGGTTGTAGGTTCTTGCTATTCATCACTTTGAATATTTCTTGCCACTCTCATCTGGCCTGCATAGTTTCGGTTGAGAAATCAGCTGACAATTGTATGGGTGCTCCCTTGTAGGTAACTAACTGTTTTTCTCTTGCTGCTTTTAATATTCTCTCTTTGTCTTTTGCTCTTGGCATTTTAATTATGATGTGTCTTGGTGTGGTCCTCTTTGGATTCCTTTTGTTTGGGGTTCTGTGTGCTTCCTGAACTTGTAAGTCTATTTCTTTCACCAGGTGGGGGAAGTTTTTGGTCATTATTTCTTCAAATAGGTTTTCAGTATCTTGCTCTCTCTCTTCTTCTGGCACCCCCATACTTCGGATGTTGGTATGCTTGAGGTTGTCCCAGAGGCTCCTTACACTATCTTCAAATTTTTGGATTCTTTTTTCTTTTTGCTTTTCTGGTTGAGTGTTTTTTGCTTCTTTGTATTTCAAATCTTTGACTTGATTCTTGCGGTCCTCTAGTCTGCTGTTAGGTCTCTGTATAATATTTTTTATTTCAGTCAGTGTATGTTTAATTTCTAGTTGGTCCTTTTCATATACTCAAGGGTCTCACTAAATTTATCTGCCTTTTCTAGGAAATTCTTGAAAAACCTTATAACCGTGGGTTTGAACTCTATATCCAGTCGTTTGCTTTCCTCCATTTCTTTCATTTTCTTTGATCTGTTTCTTTGTCTCCACATTTTCACTGCTTCCCTGAGTTGGTTGAGTAGCTTTGTGTCCTATAGGGTAGGTGTCCTATAGGGCCCAGTGGCTCAGCCTCCCCAGTTACCTGAGATGGACACTCTTGGTGCACCCCTTTGTGGACTGTGTGCACAGCCTTGTTGTAGTTAAGTCTTGATTGTTGTTGGTATCACTGGGAGGAATTGATCTCCAGGCCAATTGGCTGTGAGGATCAGCTGTGTTTATGCTGGGAGAACTTCTGTGCTGGAGACACCCTTATGAGACAAGCCTTGCAAAATTGCAAAAGCCTCTGTGCTCAGCTTGGATGGGGCGGAGTCTCAGGGCGGAGCAGACAGCCTTGGCTTCCCATCAGCCCTGCCCTAAGAGGCCCCTGAGTCTTAGTGTTCCTTGGTAATTGCTGCAAGCACCTCTGAGAGAAAGCCACCCTCGAGTTTCGCCCACTGCCAGACAGTCCAGTTTCTCCCCGAATGAGTCTGGGTTCCCAGAAACTCGCCTGGAAGTGGAGTTCAGTGTAGTCAGGAGCTTTTGTCTCCCTCCCACTTTAGAAAGCCAGCCACGCACTCAGCTGCCCGTGTACTCAGCAGTCAATCCTCTCTGCACGCGCGTGCGTGCGCCGGATCTCTGCCTTCCGCAGCTCCCCTGAGTCTCAGTGTGCTTTCTCTTTTCCTGACAGTACAGATTCTCCCCAAATGAGTCTGGTTTCCCAGAGTCTCGCCCAGGACTGGAGTTCAGTGCAGTCGGGAGCTTCCGTCTCCCTCCCGCTTTAGAAAGCCACCCGTGCACTGAGCCGCCCGTGCACTCAGCCGCCCGTCTTCTCCACGTGTGAGTCTCCATACCTCAGCCTTTTGCAGCTCCTCTGAGTCTCAATGTGCTTTCCTCTTTCCTTCTAGTTGTAGAATTTCCACTCAGCCAGCTTTCCTGTGGTTCTGGATGGTGTCCATTTTGTCTTTTAGTTGTAGTTTTGATATTGTTGTGCGAGGTAGCAGTTTAGGTGTTTACCTATGCCGCCATCTTGGTTTCTCAGGCCTGCTTCTTTTTTACCCTACACCCTGGACTGTCTGTGCCCTGAACAGGCCCTCAATAAGTATCTACCAAGGCTAATATGCTAAGTGTCCTTCCTACTGTTCGACTGGTCGCTATGACGTGCACTGACCACCAGGGGGCAGACGCTCAACGCAGGAGCTGCTGAGATGCACACAGAGAAACAGCACCACACACCTGGCGCTGACAAAGCAACACTCAGCTTCCCCCAAGTGGGATATAGGCCCTGCCACCACCCCAGAGTGACAGCCCACCAAATTGTAGCTGATGCTGCCATGGTGCAAAATGCAGCCCACAGCCAAGCCAAGCCTGCAAACAGTGGCTGTGGGCACCGATAATGACGTCACATTTTTGTTGACATTCCAAAGCCAAAATTGTCAACAGAATATATCTGAAGACCAACTATTGGCACAATGTATCTCTGAGGCTGAAAGAAAGCAACATAGTCGACAGAATATGTCTGAAAAACAGTCATCGACAATTACTACCAATACTGGTAGGAACTGCCTTGTTAGTGAAAATGAGGTAAATGAGGATGCAATTATCAAACACAGTTCTAGTGGAATGACTGTTACATGCCAATTTTGACTATCCCTAAATTTCTCCAATGAAAAACCATCTGATGGAAAATTTACTCGATGTTGTACCAAAAACAAAGTTTATCCAAATGATATAAATTTTCCAGAATACCTGGCATATTTTTAAAAATTAATGATAAACAAAGATTCTGACAATAAAAATTTCATGGAAAATAATCATTGTTATCTCATGTTGTCATTGCTTATTTATTAATCAACTGATATATTATTTTCATGTACATTTTACTAATTTTCTTTCATCTCTGACACTTCTATTATAGAGAAAGGGTGAATAGTGATATTAAAATATTTCTTCTAATTAATTTCCTTTCAATGTGCACAAATTCATGCACTGGGCCACTAGAGTTGAATAAATACATATAATGTTCTTTAAACATAAGCAAAAGCTTTCTCACCTCATTCCTCTTCTGAAATAACACCCCCCCCCCCAAACACACACACTTCCCTCTAACCACACATCCTTCCTACCTTTGAGGTTCTAGGCAAGCACCATGTTTTTTATGAAGTTTATCTATCCCAGTTACTGTCAAATTTCCTCAGAAGTTCTCCTGTGCTTGCAGTCAGAACCATTTATAATAGTTTGACACTCCCAGACCCCCAACCCCCACTTCCATCCCAGCCCAGAAAATTCAAGCTCTTTACAGTTAGGAACGCTGTTTTACTCTTCTTTTGTACCTATAGTTTAAGGGGCCTAGCTATGAGCTCTCCTGCTTTTGCCAGATAGTTCCACCCAGTGGGAAAGTTTCCCCACCTGGTTGGTTCCCCCATTAGCCAGAACAGCTACACTCCACCTGGCCCTCAACCTAATAGATATTACTTCCCTGCCAACCTGTAAAATTACTTAAACAACCAGTCACATCCTCCCATGGGAATCAGGGGTCACCCTACCTCTTGTTGCTATAAAGCCTGCCTCCTGCAGCCCCTGCTTGTTCACTCAATTCCCAGATAACTTCCAGTGTGTGATATCTTCCCACTGGCTGTGGGTATGTGTGACTGATATACTGCTGTCATTCTCATCTATCCAATGTCAGGTGTGGTATGCTTGGCCATCTTGTACAATTAGGCTGGGAAATCCTTCCTTCAATGATGGGGTGAATAGGAGGTGATCAGAATGGTATCCCACACAGAGCTGTCACTTAAATTTTTGTTGATTGCAAAATGTGAAGTTCCTAGTCAGGTAGAAAGCTGAAAATTAAATAGATATCTTATGTAAATGATGACAGATTCATTTTCCTACAAAGAATCCATTTGAATCATATAGCAATGGCTTACATTTGCATAATTCGTTTTCAAGCATTTTTTCTTTACTACTCATCAAGCTGTTGACCAATAAAAGTAATATTGTCTTAGAGGAAATCTGTATTTATATTACCTATCTGGCATTTACATTGTATTCCTAATTGCTAACAAAAATACATTATAATGTCCACTTATAAAAACAAGATGCTAGTATCAGTTCATATAACCAAGAGACCAAAAACAACTGAAAGCATATAAGAACTCAGACTTTTCGCACATAAGAATTTACTTAATCTGTTTCACTGCCTCTGTTTATCTCACTTCTTTGTAAGCAAAAATGGCAACACTGAAGGCACTGGAAGTCAAAGAGCATCATCCTGGAACCTGCAACTAGTACTGAATTTATTAGTGCTTCAGAGAGAGCTTCATTGGCGTTACTCTGCTATTTTATCACTTGTTTCCCAAGGGGAAAAAAAAAATAGCCACTTGTTTTTGCTTCTGAGGGTTCCTGCCCATCCCAAAGCAGTGGGTGAAAATACACAATAGCAAGTAGCTCTCCTGCCCAGTTTCCAAGACACACTCCTTCCTTGGACCCCCCTCTCCTCCCAGGGCCCTGCCACTTCCCTCTTCTGGTTTGTGCTGCTGAGCTGGGGACAGGCTCTGAGAGGGAAGAGGAGACGGGGAGGGCGGATGAAACCTCAGGCCCATTCTGATACTACTCTTCCTCCACACTGGGAGTGTAATGACTCCTTTCTAGCCTCAGCCCTCCAAGAGGAAAATTCCAGGAGGCAAAAGTTAGTGGAAAATGATCACTCAGCAATTCAGCAAGCTTCATACCAGGAAGTCAAGAACAGGGCCATTCTTTGAATACCTGGCCAGTGCCTGAAATTAAGCGGCCACTCTGCTGTGCCTTCTCCCATGTGGATGGTGTGGGTGAAACAATTGGCTCGCTGTGATTACTGATCATGTGATAACTATAAGGCTATTGCCAGAAGTAAGGGTACCAACGGTGCTCAGGGTGAAGAGCAGGCAAGGAAAAGAGATATTTCCAAGTAACTCAAACAGCTTGCTACTGGGGACTAATAATTTCATCAGGAGGGGGAGGAGGGAGACAGGCCTGTGTGAGTTCTGCAGGCTCCCTGCACAGACGGCTTGGCTATGCACCACGCATGCTCACGTTCATGTTTCAAAGCTGTGTTGTCTATGCTCTGTCAGGTCAGGGCCTCTGCCTTCAAAATAGGCACCGGAAGACAGGCTTTGCTTCCCACAGTGGCTAGAAAAAGAGAAAGAAAAGACAAAATAAAAAACTTTCCCATCACAGTGCTAAAGGAAGGGGCCAGGTAGGACGCCAAGCTCCCAAGGAAAAGCAGGTATGATTCATCTTAAAATAAGAATTCTGTGTTAAATGGAGGCAAGCCACCAGGGTAGCAGCTGGCCTGCAATTTTTGTGCCCAAAGTGTGCCCACTTTGCTGCCGATTGCTGCTGGCTTGATCAGCAAAAAAAAAAAAAAAAGCCCTCACATTTGACCCCTTGGATATGGAGACCTTTTTCAGTATTCAATACACAAACTTTCCAGATTTAGTTACAACTTTTAGGAAAAAAATAATCAAAGAGGAAAAATTATTTTCCACAATCTAATTATCTAGTACTAATAGTTTTATGTGTATACTGCCAGTAATTGCATATATACACAAATGTATGTAAAATCAGAGCATACCATATAGCTATGAAATGTATTTTTTAAAATTTTATCATGCTTATCTTTTCATTTTAAGAAATGTATATCTACTTCATAATTTTTAAGGCTAGATAGTATTCCAAGTGGATGGTTATACCATGGTTTACCCAACTAATCCTCTATTATTGGAGTGTGTAAATATCTCATTTTTCTAGAACAATGGGTCTATAGTACAATAAAGTATTTTGAGAGAAACCACATTGACATAATTTTAATATGCTATAGTTATAGTTGTTCTATTATTAGTTATTGTTGTCAATTTCTTACCATGCCTAATTTATAAATTAAACTTTATCATGGGTATGTATGTATAGGAAAAGGGTTTGGTACTATCTGCGGTTCAGGTATTCACTGGGGGTCTTGGAATGTATTCCTGCAGACAAGCGGGGGAGGGCTATTGTACTGTAAAAGGCTTGGAGCAAAATCTGGCTGGAAAAGATGTGGGGAGGCAATTGTTATGTCCAGTAAAGCTAAAAGAAAATAATTTAATTTCTGGTTGGCTATGATTACTATGTATACTCAGGAGAATGAGACTATAATCTGCAAATATATTTCAAACATAACATTTTTGTGAATACTAAATTTAACAATTAATGTATTGAATATAACTATATATTTCATAGACATTTAACTAAATATTTAATGATTTTCATCTTACTATTTTCTTTATGCATTTGGAAAACAATACATTGTTTTTCAGGTCTCAGATATTTGAGTCCCTGAAAAGCTCTTAGACTCTAGGCATTGTGCACAATGAATGAAAAGGCTCCAGAGGCAATACTGGAATGTGATGGTAATTAAGAAAATCCAAAATGTGATAAACTATTGTGTTCTTTGCTTGAAGAAAAACTATGTTTATGGGGAAACAAAATCCCTCTGGAAGCTAGAAAGAGGGAAGCAAAAACAATAACAATTTTCAGTGTGTATCCAGCACCACCCAAGGAAATAAATTTTGACCAGTAAAATCAAAGATGTGGGCAGGCACTACGAGAATCCCCTTTTCCTTACTAATTTTTCTTTGCAGCAATTTGTTCAGCAAAACAAAAACAAAGTCAACAATAAGAATGAAACAACAGCAAAACCAAAAAGAACCATATTTTTCTCTCTGTCATGCAAAATGGGTATCTATTTAACACAATACCAGCCAATGAGATACAAGTGAAAGTCTGCTGAAGATTGCTGGGAACGTTTGCTTTCCTGTTATCCTGGTAGATGTCTCTTTTTTCTCCTTCTTGCTTTTCCTTTTCCCTACCCGGAAGGCAGACTTAGGGCTGGAGGTAGATCCGCTGTCTTGTGACTATAAAGTAAGCATGACTAGAGAAGCCCCTCACCAAGGATGTTCTGAAACTAAAAGGCAGAAAGAGCCTGGAGGCTGATGATGCCAGGAAGCTGCTGTATCAGGCCTAGACTAACCCACCTCTGGACACACAAGGAGGAGAAACACCTATTTGATTGAGGTATCTCACCATGGTTTCTGTTGTATGCAGCTGAATAGGATCCCTATAAATGCAGAAAGCATTTTAGCTGGGGCCTAAAGATCAATAGAATTTAAACATGAATTAAAGGGGAGAAATGTACTGCAGCCCAAGGAAAGGGCAGCAGAAAATGACACTATCTTACAATGTGAATGAGGGCGGGGTCTGTATTGTTCATTCGTGCACGGACATGAGGGAGGATATGAGTCTTAAAGCTAGATTGAGAACAGATTTTAAAGCAGACATATACTGTGAGCCATATATATGTAACTTCAATTTTTCTAGTAACCACATTGAGAAAGTAAAAGGAAACAGGTAACAGTAATGGGACCAATTACTCTAAAAAAAGGTAAATTAATTTTAATATACATTTTATTTAATTTACATATACATGTTATTTTAACGTGTAATCAATATAAAAATTACTAACAATATATATATTTTTTAATTAGCAGTCTTCAAAATCTGGTTTGTATTTTACATGTTCAGTACCTCTCAGGACTGGCCACAGTTCACAGGTGGCTAGTGGCTACCGTATTGGACACTGAAGTCTTAAGAGTCTTGAATCTCATATTTAAAAGGGTGAACCTTAACAAGTATAAACAGAGCCATACTTAAATTTGTAAGAAAACCTCTAATATATTCCAATATTACAGTATTGTATTTTGTTTCAAAATGTTATGGCATATGGTTTTTGGAGACAAAACCCACAAATGTAGATTTTCATAGACATTTATCTAAATATTTATGATTTAGATAAATGTCTATGAAATATTTATGATTTTTATATTGACAGTTTTTTTTTTGTACATTTAGAAACCAATACGTGGTTGTTGTTTTTTTCAGGTTTTAAATATTTGAGCCCCTGAAAAGTTCTTAGACTCTAGGCATTGTGCACAATGAATGTAGATTTTCAAGATAGTATGCTTCTATGGAACAATAACACTAGTGATCTGAAATCCAAGGTCAGGATTATCTGCTGAGTAACCTTAACCTTAGAATGTTTCTTTCACAATTACAATTTTAGAGTATTTTAAAGAAAAAAGAGAAGCTAATAAGAGTTGGCCAATACACAGTTGAGATTATACTATTCTCTATTTTTAACATTATTTCAGTCTGCTTTCTGAATGGCTCTACCATTTGTTAGTCCTAGCAGGATTGTATGAAAATTTCAGTTGCTCCACATCTTCACCAGACCTTGGGATTGCAGTTTTTTGTTGTGTTTTTTTTTTTGTTTGTTTGTTTGAAGTGAGGCAAATTAGAACAGCTTACTTTTCACAGACTCTTTTATACTTTCTAAAAGTTCATGGATTTTTAAATTGTGTATGTATTAATTTTTCAATTAAAACAAATTAATTAAAAACAATAAAAATATGGCACCTGTTTCTATCACTCAAGTGAGGAGTCCTGGAAACTCTCACTGGCAGAGGCATTTATCCAGGGAATCTCAATTTTTCGAACAAATCGCTTCTCCAACAGCCTTCCAGAATGAATTAAGTTTGAGAACTGAGGTTCCACTGTATTTTTTTTTAAGCTGCTAGTTTTCACAGCTCTGTTATTCACAGCCAGACTTAATCCTGACACACCTCTTATATATCCTATTGTCCCAACTTCCTCAATATCAGAACCCTGCAATATTAGCTAGAAAACCAAGAATGTCACGTATGTTAGATACATGGACACAGATTTTTAAAAATACATATTTTGAATTGTTGCCACGTTAGGGTCAGAGGCTTCTAAATATTTAAAAAAATTTTGTTATTAGACTATATGCTAATTTATCTTTCATGAAGTCAAATTATTTATTTAAAGAATATTCACAATGTCCCCAGAGAGCATTAAGAAGAAAAGGAAATAACATGAATCAATGCTGCCTGTCCCATGCCAGGGTCTTTGTAAGATGTGGGCTCCTCCAGGGTGCATGAGGCAAGCCCTAGGCTCTCAGCCAAGTTAATTGGAGTCTTATGGGTACTAGCCTGTTACTCCTTAACCTAGGGGACCTCCTAGCCTTTGGCTCAACCTCCCCCACACCTAACATTGCCAGAATGGCTTTCATCATCTATTGTTCCCAAAGAAGCTTGGCAGGAATACAACAAGTTGGAGTTTTTCTTTTACTTAGCACTTCAGATATTTGAAATTGCAGGGGATGACTCAATTCCAGGAAACTTCAGGTATCCTGTGACACTTGTTCAGCAAAGTGTTGAAAAAAGGCCTACTGTAGGGTTTTAATGAAAGATGTGAGCAAGCCAACTCGTGGGAGGCAAGGACAAAATGTAACTTCAGAAGAGTGTCCCTCTCATTCCCTTGTGGTTTGCAACAGTGGTCTTCTCTGCCCCACTCCTACATTGTTTCCTTGAGCCCTGCCTCTGTGTGCTTGGCTCCAGAAAAGCCCCACCACTGATTTCCCATAGCAACGGGCTCATACCTTCCTCCAAGTTCTATTTATGAATGTGTGTGTTTAATTATAAGCTCTTGTAAATCCTTTGAAGCGAATATTTATTTGATGTTTATTAAATCTTTGATATTAAATACTATCTCCTTTACTTCTCTTTTCTTCAAGCTATGCACTGTGAGGTCCATTTTACAGATGAGGAAATAAACTTAGAGGTTAAGAAACTTGCCCAGGGTTGCAAAGCAAGTATGGATTGGAGCTATTCATTAATCGCAAATTAATGCAGTTTTTTTTTCATGACCTCCTTCAACCATGCCAGAAAGAAACTTGCTACTAGCAAAATAGAAAGATCACAGGCTTTGGAATAAGACAGACCTAAGTTTAATTCCATTTGGATATTTCTGAGCTATGTGACCATAAGCAATATATGATAAACTAGGTTCTCTCATCTGTAAAATGGGAATAATCATAGTACCTACCTAATGGGGTGGTCAAGAGAATGTGAAAAAGAACTTGGCACATGCTAGGTACTGCATGACTAGTAGCAATGATGGCTTTTAAAAATCAACTTAATAATAATAATAGTACCTACCTATTACGGGGTGGTCAAGAGAATGTAAAAAAGAACTTGGTACATGGTAGATATTGGATGACTAGTAGCAATGATGACTTTTAAAAATTAACTTAATCTACAAGATCATGGCTAACTGACTAGCTAGCATATGCCGGGCCTAGGTGTTCCAATTGCCCCTAAAATGTCATTGAAGAAATAGAAATTCATTCCTTCTACAAATGTTTATTGAACATCTACTCCATGTCAATACTGTTCCAGGGACTGGGGATCCTGAAGCTTACATTCTAGCGTGGTGGTGGGGAAGAAGCAGTAAATATAATAAGTTAATTATATAGTATATTAAATGATAATAAATGCTATGGGGGAGGAAAAAAGTAGAGGAGTGGAGGAATAAGTTGCAGCATTATACCGAGACGTCATGGCAGGCCTCATTGAGAAGGTAAGATTAGAACAAAGCTTTGAAGGAGGTGAGGTTATCAGCCAAGAAGACATCTGAGGAAAGGAAAGAGGTAGATTTACTCTAAAGCTAGTGAAATTAATATTTTAAATCCCTAACTTTCAGGGGCTCCTTCAAGGACTTGTATATAATTTTGTATTTGTAATTAGTTAGCCCAAGTCCGAGAACCTGCATACAGTTTAGTATTTACCCCTGTAAAAAAGTATCTACAACAGAAGAATCAGAGCAAAGACTCGGAGGTGAGTACATCTGCCTTGCTCAGGGAATAGCAAGGAGACCCCTCCATGATAGAAGCAGAATGAGCAGAAGAGGTAGGAGCAAGTGGGCAGGGCCTTGGAGGCCACTGTAAGGACTTGGACTTTTATGGGAAGCTACTGGGGGTTTTGAGCAGAGCTGTGATGTAATTTGACTTCGTTTCTTTCAAAGCATTGTTTTGCCTGGTATATTGAACAGAAACTAGGGAATGGTTGGGAGGCTGTCACAGTAATCCACTTGGACCAGTGTGGAAGCAATGATAATGTGGCTGGATTCTGGATATATTTTGAAGGTCAAGTCAATAGGATTTCCTGATCGATTGGTTGTCAGTTATGAAGAAGAGAGTGGCATATTTATAATGAGATAGCAGGAGAGCACTAACTAAGTAAGCCTAGAGAAAAAAAGATAGCCGAGTTCTGAGGCAGGAGACATACCAAATTTTCAACAAAAGTGTTTGGAAACACTGGCCTTCTGTTTGATTGCAGCGATTCATTCAGAGAAAAGCTCAGGTTTAATTTCTTCAACACTGACTTGCAATTTAATTGGATGTTTATTCACTTAAAAATCAAATGAAACTAAGGTGTGCATGAGGCTAAATCTTCCCTCTCCCACTCTGTGAACTTCAACTGAAAAGATGTATTGTATTAGGTCAAAGGAAAAGGCATCAGAATTAGAGTCAACAGTCAAGGATTCCAATCCCTATTCAACAGATAATGGGACCCTGAGCAAATCATTCAAACCTCCAGTCAATGATTTCTGCATCACTGAGGTGAAAGGATTGAAACAAATGTCCCTTCCCCTTTCCACATTTACATTATTCTTTGTTAGATGAGTCTGTAATTGGGCAAAATTTCTTGTTTTATTTGTTTTGTTCTTGATATAGTATAAGGAAGATAATTTGAGCAGAGACAACTTGAAGAGTGCTTTTATTCTCTCCCTCACAACCCTCCGTCTGCTAGGGAAGGGCATAGCCTGAATCAAATGCTTCCATCAAAACTGAGAAGATCAGTAAAGCATCAAACAGACTGTCAAATTACAGGGGGAAGGTTAGGGAGAGATGGGGGAGATAAGAGATCAATCAAAGGACTTGTATGCATGCATATAAGCATAACCAATGGACGCAAAACTCTGGGGGGTGAGGGCATATATGGGAGTGGGGTGGGGGGGGCGATGGTAAGATATGTACACATATAATACCTTAATAAAAAAAATTGGAAAAAAAACAAAACTGAGAAGAGTCCTCTCTCTGCAGGATTCCTAGGGGGATATACTATGCAGTCCCTGCTGAGGAAGGGCTGTTTCATTGGCTTGGCAACCTGGGGATCTCCTGCAGGTATTTCATCAGATTTTTACCAGCAAGGAGAGTACAGAGCTGAAGCCAGAAGGCAGCAGCTCTTGCGTGTTTGGGATCATCAAGCCTCTTGAGAATCTGATGCAACGGCTGCTCTATCGGGTCAACAGGAAAGACATCATTGCCACCAATTATCATAAATGGAACCCTCATCCTTTAATGAATAAAGAGGCTGAAGATAGAAGTTAAGTGACTTGACCTAGGCCTTGCTGTTAGTAAGTAGTGACTGCAGCCCTAGAATCTAGGTCTTGACGCTTGGCCAGTGGTTTTTTCCATTACATGACGTTGCCTTGGCAAATTTCATATTTCCCCTATTTTCCTACAAAGTTAGTTTTTTTATGTTTTATTTCAGGTGGTTCCATGTTTTGTTTTTAACAGCATTATTGAGCTTTAATATGCATACCGTAATATTCAATCATTTAAAGTGTAAAATTCAACAGTCTTTCGTACATTCACAGAGTTGTGCAACCATCACCACTATCTAATTTAGAACAGTTTTCACCCCAAAAGGAAACCTTGTACCTATTAACAGTCATTCTCATTCCTCCAATCCCCAGCCCTAGGCAATCACTTAACCTACTTTCTATCTCTATGGATTTGTTACAAGTGGAATTGCACAGTGTGTGTTTTTGTGTGACTGACTTCCTTCATTTAGGATAACGTTTTCAAGGTCCATCCATGTTGTAGCATGTCAATACTTCCTTTTTATTGCCAAATAACATTACACTGTATGGAATGTTTTGTTTACCCATTTGGTAGATGGACATTTGTGTGTGTTTTTCCACTTTTAGACTATTATGAATAATGGTACCATGAACACTCTAGTATAAGTTTTTGTGAGGACACATGTTTTCATTTATTTTGTCTATACCTAAGAGAATTGCTGGATCATGGGATAACTCTATGTTTAACATTTTGAGGAACTGCCAAACTGTTTTCCAAAGTAGTTGCATCATGTCACATTCCTACTAGCATTGTATACAGGTTCCAATTTCTCCAAATTCTGGCAAACACTTTTTATTGTCCTTTTCAATTATAGCCATCCCAGTATATGTGAAGTGGTGATGTATGTGCATAGTGGCCACCACTTTGAACAGAGTGCTACTGAATAATCAGGGACTAAAATGAATTCAAAGTGAGATCATAAATTTTACCCTCATTTTTTTTTCAAGTCAACATTTACTGAACCTTTACTACCTGGCAGTTACTATACTAAGCATTGTCTTAGATTCTCTCATTTAATTCTCATTATACCACCAGCAGTAGGTACTGTTACTGGCCCATTTTATAAATGAGAAAACTGGTTAGAACAGTTAAGTACTAGTGGCTGGTAAGTGGCAAGTCCAGGCTATTTATCTCCCAAACGGAAGTCTTTAACCACTATACCACACTGCTAAATATTTTATTCAGTCGATTCACTTTTCCAAAATGAGTCTAATCAACCATTACTTTTCAAACTTTTACCCTCATCATGCTTCCTTTCTAGTTCCCAGAGATATCTGTATAGTTATTCTCAAATTTAGGCATCAGAAATCACCTACTTTAATATGCTTTATTAGCTTGGTGGGTATTTCTGCTATATACCACAATTTGAGAACCACTGAGTCTGTTAGAATTAAGTTCAGCTGCAGTAAACAGAAACAGTGCCATAAACAAGACAGAAATTTATTTTTTCTTAAGAATCCCAGAGATAGTCAGTCAGTCTAATGCTGGTTCCAAGCTCTGTGGTATTGGGAACCAGGCTCCATCTACCCTGTTTCTTTGCTTCATGTGGCTTCTATTTTCCAAGTCATCTCATAGTCCAATTGGCTGTTGAACTTCATGGATTAAGTTTGCATTCAAGCTACCAAGAAGATGGAAAGAGATAAGAATACACACCTTTCCTTCAGGGACTGTCCAGAAATACGCACACACCACTTCCACTTAATCCCATTGGCCAGAATCGAGGCATAAGGCCATCCTCTGCTGCAACGGAGGCTGGAAAAAGTAGCCTTTATTCTGAGTGGCCATGTTGTCAGTGAACTACTAGAAGTTATCCTAGGATAGAGGACTTAGGTGGGATGAATATTTGGGACAATTAATCTCTGTCACACCTAGCAAGGGGAAAATTTTACCTAATTCCTACTTCAACTTTTGATATGAAATCTAAGAGAATTTTTTTCTATAAAAGATTTTAGATTCTGTGATGAAGGTGACCAAGGCAGTGGTTCTCAAACTTTGCCACACAATGAAATCACCGTGGAATCTTAAAAATTACTGATGCCTGAATTCCACACCCATGGCTTCCCATCTCTATATATAAAAAGCCACCAACCTTAATGGCCATAATGACCATAACGACCAGTCGCTATGACACCCACTGTGGCCAATGAACTGGCCGATCAGGGGGTGGGACCAGCCAGCCAACCTCACGGCCCCTCCCCACTGCTGGCCTGCCCCTGATAAGACTCTCCCACCCCGATCAAGGATCAAGAGCTGGCCGTGGGCCAAACGTCCCCTCCTTTCCCCCTGACCAGACCCGCTCCTGATGAGCCTGTCCCACCATGATAGGCCCGCAAGCCCCTCCCCCTGGCCGCCCCACCCCTGATCGCACCCCTTATCCCAATAGGGGTCAGAGCTGGCCAGCCAATCTCCTGTAGCCCCTGCCCCACCCAGCCCCACCCCAGATTGCCCCCCCCCACCCCATCAGGGGCAGGGCCAGCTGGCCAACCACCCATAGCCCCTCCCCTAGGCTGCTGGCCCCCAAACGGCACCCCCACCCCATTCAGGGGTGGGGCCAGCTGGCCCACTGCCCACATAGCTGGCCCCACCCCCAATCAGTCTCCCTACCCCAATCAGGGGTGGGGCCCACTGGCCAATCGCCTGCAGCCTCTTCCCCCAGCCAGCCCAACCCTGATCAGGCCCTGATTGTGGTGGGTCAGCCAGCCAACCTCCCACCATCTCCTCCTCCCAACAGGCCAGCCCTGATCCACCCCGATTGGGGCCGGGCCAGCCGGACCCTACCCATGCACGAATTCGTGCACTGGGCCTCTAGTAGTGATTATAATGTGCAGTAAAATTTGGGAACAACACTCCTAAAACTTTGAGATCTTCAGCCTAAAATCCATTGAGTGTGGATTTGCTCCATCAATGACTTCCTATTTTCTCCTCTGAATTGAAACCCTGATTGTACTGGTGCATGGTACAGGTAATAGGTTAGGTATGATTGGGCAAATCTATTACCAGCCCTGCAAAAGACAATTAAGAGGGCATGTCTTACTGACAATAGCCAGTGATGTTTTCATATACAGAGGAGAACACATTTTATTTGTAGCTGTATTTAAACACATGTATTATTTCTGGGTGGCATGAAAATAGCTAGTGTGTGTGTGTGTGTGTGTGTGTGTGTGTGTGTGTGTGTGTGTAGCAGGACTCCGACATGATGATGTATCATCCTTGAGAACAACATTTACATTTCAAACACAAGAACCTATGCAAATCAAAAATTCGAATGGCCCTCTATATTTGGCAGTTTGCTTGTCATCTAGAAGCTCAAAATAGCCTTTTAGAGATCCAAACAGTTTGAGCTGTGGCATCTCAAACGGTTACTAGCTGTCATATATTTTATCCTTTCAAGCAGAGAGGTGGGCAAAGGTTATGTTTTCTTTGAATCGTTAATGCAGAGGTCTGTCTTTTAAATCGATGTGAAATGAGAGGAGAAATAAAATAGAAAAATTTCAAAGAAGAAGTCTAAACAGGTCATTTCAACCATCTTTGCACTTTCAGAAAGAATGACATTAAAAGATTCTAAACAGATAAGAATCTATACTATTTTTACAGCTCTTAAGTGACAGGACTGCACAACCCCATTCTCACCACACCACATTTCCTTGTAACAATTTGCAGCTAGAAAATTTTTCTTTGCATCAAACCCAAGGGCTTTGACCAGGTTAATCTCATTTCCTCCTTGCTGGTGCTTCAGTTCAGATAGAAAACAGCGTTCTTTGTAAAATTTTCTCACACACTTGAACACTATAATTTAAAAAAAATATCTTCAGGTTTCTCTTTTCCAATCCAAATAACCTCCATTCATACCTTCCTCTTACATTGTTTTCAAATGCAATTCTCTTCCTGGCAATCTTCTCTTAACCTGGGGTACCCAAATTTGTCCCCACATTGGAATCACCTGGGGAGCTTCAAAAACTACTGGTGTTCTATGTCGCGCTCCCTGAGATTGTGATTTTATTATCTGGGGTCTGACCTGAATTTGGGGATTTTGAAATATTTCCAAGTGATTCAAAATTGCAGACAAGTTTGGGAACCACTACCTGAACCTACCGCAGGCCCATTACTCTCCACTCCTTCCTCCTCATTAGTAGAACTTTGATAACATCCCGATCATGATTGGTCTAAAAAGTGATGTCCATCCTTGGCTACTATTACAATAATCTATAGAGCTTTGACAATAGGAATGCCTGAACCCCACCGACAAATTGAATCAGAACATTTACAGGTGGAAGCCAGGAAACTTTTACCTTTAAAAATGCTCACCACATGTGCCTAATGCACCACTGTGGTTGGGAGCCATTGGTGGGAAGTCAGTGGTTCTCAAAGTGTTTTCCTAAGACCGGCAGCATCTGGCATCAACTGGGAACTTTAATAAATACAAATCCTCAGATCCTAACCCAGGCCTACTGAATCAGAATCTCTGGGGGTGGGGCCCCCAGCAATCTGTGCTTTAACAAGCCCTCCAAGTGATTCCAATGCTTGCTAAAGTTTGAGAAGCACTAGTCCAGTGGTCGGCAAACTGCGGCTCGCGAGCCACATGCGGTTCTTTGGCCCCTTGAGATTTTAGCAAAGGCCAGCTAAGAAGTGGCGTTAGAAGAAGTTTAAGTTTAAAAAATTTGGCTCTCAAAATAAATTTCAATCGTTGTACTGTTGATATTTGGCTCTGTTGACTAATGAGTTTGCCGACCACTGCACTAGTCTAAGCCCGTTACAATAAGCCTGTCCCTGGTTTCCTAGCCTCCTTTCCACCAACAGGTGCCACATGACACCGTTCTGACCAGTGAGACCGAGTAGAGGTCTGGAAGAGGTGATTTCCAGGAAGGCTTTCACTTTCTTGATACAAGGGCATAGACACGGCTGATAGACACTTCTTCCTCCCTCACCATCCTGAAGGTAGGTGATCCCTGAAGCTAGAGCTGCCATTTGGGGGCCACAAGGCAAATAAACCCATGAAAGTCCAAGAGAGTGGGAGATGTTGACCTGATGTTAGCACTCTGCTGACCAATCCCAGCAGTAACCTACCTCCAAGACTTCTAGTTATGGAAAAAATAAACCCCATTGAAGCCATTGTTAGTGGACTTTATGTTGTTTGTAGCAGAACATAACCCTAACATACAAAGTCAGATCTTTCAAGTACTTTTTTTTTTTTGATTAGGGTATTACAAATGTGTGGTTACCCCCCATTGCCCCCATCCTGCCCTCACTCTCACCCTCTGTTGTCTGAGTCCATTAGTTATGCTTATAGGCATGTATAAAAGTCTCTTGGTTGATCTCTCCCCTTTACCCCCACCCTCCCCTACTTTTCCTCTGAGCTTTGAGCATCTGATCGATGTTTCCTTGTCTCTGGACCTGTTTTTGTTCATTGGTTTATGTTGTTCATTATAATCCACAAATGAGTGAGATCATGTGATATTTATCTTTCTCTGACTGACTTATTTCACAGCCTAAGTGCCTATCAACAGATGAGTGGATTAAAAAAAACTTTGATACATCTACACAATGGAATAATATGCTGCTGTAAAAAAAAAAAAAGGGAAGGAACTCCTACCATTTGCAGCAGCATGGATGGAGCTGGAGAGCATTATGCTAAGTGAAATAAATCAGTCAAGTACTTTTTACATGGAGAAAACTCAGCATTAAACCCAGTATTTATACCTGGATTTAATTGTGCTAAATTTAATCGTGCTAGATTTAAGGGACTAACACCTTCTACTGGTGGTATTCTAAATACTACACCAATGGATCCCAAATCTGGTTACATATCAGGATTACCTGAGGGAAGTTATTTAAAACTAGAGGCCTGGAGCACGGATTTGTGCACATTGAAAGGAAATTAATTAGAAGGTGGCTGGTGGGGCAAGACTGGGCAAGAGTGGCCAGACATGCCCTGGAGCCAATCTCCCGCAGTCCCTCCTCATCCAGCCACACCTGGGGCAGCACCAAGGCTCAAAGGGCATCTGCAGAGTGAGCGGGGTCTCTCTGGCAGGTGGGGTTCCTCAGCCTGGCCTACAGAGATTGGGCTGAAACCAGCAGTCTGACATCCCCTGAGGGCACTCTGCAAAATTGCTGTCACTCGGCAGCTCCTGCATTGAGCATCTGTCCCCTGGTGGTCAGTGCACATCATAGCTACCGGTCGGATGGTCTGACGGTCAGACAGTTGCTTAGGCTTTTATATATATACTAGCGTTCCCGTTGCAGGAAGAATCCTGCAATAGGGTTTCCTGTTGCACTCTACCCCGCCCCGCCTTCTCTGCCAGCCCGCCTGCTCTCCTCCCTTCTCCCCCGCCCCGCCTTCTTCCCCGGCTCCGTCTCTGCTCCTCCCTTCTCCTCCCCCCCCCCCCCGGCTTGCTTGCTTCTCTGTAGCTTTGCTTCCTTCTGCAGCTCTTGGCTTCTTTCTACACTGTCTTGATATGCAAATTAACCGCCATCTTGGTGTAATTTGCATACCCGTCCTGATTGGTTGGTGGGCGTGTCTTGGCTGGTGGGCGTGGCTTGGGCATAGAGAAAGTGCGGTCAATTTGCATATTGGTCTATTATTAGGTAGGATAGATGATTCCTGAACCTTACCCAAGATGTACTGAATTGGAATCTCCCATTTTTGGACTGGAATACTCTGTAACTTAACCAGGTAAGTATTCCCCCTGCCCCTCACTGGCCCTGGTCTACAGCACTGAGACTAGGATAACAGAAGTGTAGAGCTCAGGATACTAAATTTAAGGAAGAACTTGCTCTCAGGGTTGCACAAGTGTGTAGAACAAACAGGTGCACGACTCTGAAAGTGCCTCCTTACATTTTTTCCCTAAGCACTTTATTTGGCTTCACCCTTATCTCTACCCAGATCCAGATAAGGTAAATTTAGCAGGTGGTGCCTGTCATTACTGGAAACCCAGTCAAACAATCCTTTATACAAAACAATTAAGTCAACTGAACTGTTTAATTTTTCAGTGGTCTTTCCAGCATCATAAAGACACATTTACATACAAATGATGCCACATATAGTTTAGTTTCAATTTGGGGTACGCATCTAGGTGTCAAATGACATTGATTCCCTTCTGAGTTAAAACATAACTATAGTACCAATTGTCTCAGTCCCTGCTCACCACAGGAAAACATTTAATTAGGTGAGTCGATGGGTGTCAGATAGCGTAGTGGTGGCAGAATCCAGGACTGAGGTCCTTCTGTAGCTACAAAGTCATCAAGTTTTGGTTACTCGAATTAAAAGTGGAAACTAGTAGGTGTTTGTAAAAACATGTGTCAAGCTTGGCTATTCCTGTTTCCTGAAAGCATTTTAGGACACATATATGCTGCCGTCTCCCAGAAATAGAAGTGTGGGCCACTTAACCCAAAGTTGCGGTTCCTGTGTCCAGTCAGTGCTGGATCGTACGTCAGCAGAATGAGTGGTGAAGAATCTCAGCGGAGGATATTCTGGAGTGTCCTAAGAATGCCCCATTAGGATCATCATGGAGGCTGGGGTGCTGGCCAGGCTGGCTAAGGGAAGTCCACACCTGGCTCTGGTTGAGACAGTGCCTTTAGATGGATGTGTTTCACTCCACACTCCATGACTCTGGCTTTTGCTTTTATAGGTGTAGTGCTGGTGGGTACAGCTGGTGGTATGCAGCAGGAGGACAGCCTCAACCCAGTGAGCTATAAAAGCGCCCTCTCCTCACACCCTCCCACCTGCCGCAGAGGTGACGTTAGAGTACCTCGCATGTTAGTGCAGCGGGTGGGCACCCAGCATCGATTAGGCAGATATTTAACTAGTTGCTAGAAATAACAACTCCTCTTGCCTGCTGATGTGTGCTAGAGACTCTGACTGACTCCTTCTCAGAATGTGATTGTATCTCAGATTTATGGCAGCAAGACTGTACGTCCTTTATCTTACTGGACTTGAGAGGGTTGGTTCCAGTCCTACCTGTGAGCCGGAAATTGAGTAATTTGTCCTGAAGCTGCTCCACTACTTCCTTTCCTGACAGTCTTTAAGTAGGCAAGGCAGCACTGAGCAGCAACTGGCAAACCAAGACCGGATGAAATCAATATCCGAATGTCAGAGGGTTTGGAGGGAGCCCAAAATGTGTGCCAGCCAGGATGATTGAGAGCCCACACCTGGTTCCAGAGTGCAACACGGACCTGCCAGCGCATCCAGGAAAGTTCACGGTGCTCATTGCAATCTATGCTCCTGGTACAGGGAGGTCCCAGGTGTGTCTGCCTGCAGTCACACTTCATACACAAGGTCAGGTGTTTTGCTAGATGCACCCTGAGGTATAAAGGGAAGAAATGTCATGATGTCTGGGATTAAAAAAAAAAAAATTTAAATCTAAGGATTTCAGCCAAGAATAAAGAAGAAAATAATAAAGGGGCTAGATAGAGCAAGTGTAGCCCAATCATAATTATTGCCGAATCTGGACGTTGGTGAAATCAGATTTATTATTCTACTAGAGGCCCGGTGCATGAAATTCATGCACTAGGGAGGTGGGGGTGGGGGAGGGTCCCTCAGCCTAGCCTGCACCCTCTCCAATTTGGGACCCCTCTCACAATCCAGGACTGCTGGCTCCCAACTGCTGGCTGCCAGCCTGATCACCCCCTAACCACTGCCCTGCCAGCCTGATCGACACCTAACTGCTCCTCGATTGCCCCCAACTGCCCTCCCCTACCGGCCCGATCATCCCCAATTGCCCTCCCCTGTAGGCATGGTCACCCCCAACTGCCCTCCCCTGCAGGCCTGGTTCCCCCCAACTGCCCTCCCCTACAGGCTTGGTCGCCCCCAACTGCCCTCCCCTGCTGGCCCGGTCACCCCTAACTGCCCTCCCCTGCAGGCCTGCTCGCCCCCAACTACCTTCCCTGCCAGCCATCTTGTGGAGGCCATCTTTGACCACATGGGGGCAGCCATCTTGTGCGACAGTGTGAGGATCAATTTGCATATTACCTCTTTATTATATAGGACTAGAGGCCCAGTGCACAAAATTCGCCCATGGGGGTGGGGTTGTCCCTTAGCCTGGCCAGCACCCTCTCCAATCTGGGACTCCTCGGGGGATGTCTGATTGCTGATCCCACAGGGATAGGGCCTAAACCAGCAGTCGGACATTCCTCTCACAATCCAGGACTGCTAGCTTCTAACTGCTCGCCTGCCTGCCTGCCTGATTGCCCCTAACCGCCTCTGACTGCCGGCCTGATCGCCACCTAAACGCCTTCCCCTGCCAGCCTGATCACCCCTACTGCCCTCCCCTGACGGCCTGATCACCCCCTGACTGCTTGCTCCCCTGCTGGCCTGATCGCCCCTAACCATCTCTGCCTTGGCCCCCCGCAACATGACTTTGTCTGGAAGGAAGTCAGACATCCGGAAGATGTCTGGTTGATCCGGTCTAATTAGCATATTACCCTTTTATTAGTATACTAGTAGGTTCTTTCTAATGTTGTATATTCGAATAGTTTCATAATTAAAAATCTGTTTGAAAGGTCAAATTGATCAGAATAAAGCTCATAAGTCTGATGGAAGTTGATGCGTGCCTTTTTATACTGCCCACTTCTTTTAGGTGGTGACAAGCAATAAGGAGCCAGACCGGTGTGGAATTGGGTTTAGAATGTCCTTCCTGCTCAGCCCCATCCATCACCACTTACTCAGGCTTAGGACCCTTATTTGTCAGTGAAAAGATGGTAAGACTCGGGCTGAAACCTGGGTGCAGGTTTATTCTGTTCACTAACAGTGAGACATTAGATAAGTCATTGGCCTGCTCCTCAGCTTCCTTCCTTCCTCTGTAAACTGGGTATGAGCCTGGAATAATGCCAGCCTTGTGGGTTATTGAGGGATCACGTGAAATAAGGAACCCGGTAAAGTGTTAAGGAAGTGTTGTTATTAACACCAGCAACATGACCTTGGACCAGGTGGCCAAGTACACTGGCCTCAACGTCCTCATTTATAAGACGAGGGGAGAGATTACATCGCCATTTCTAAGGCTGTGTGAGAGTTTTATTAAAATTTCGATGCTTGCTCCCACCACAACCCACCAAATCCTACTGATTTAGGATGTCTAGGGGTGGGGCCCAGGAAAGCTATGCAGCTGATTCTGCATGGCAGCCTCGCTGGGGTCAACTGAATTAAGTAACGGTAGAGGTTCTTTTGTGCTCTAACAGCTGGGAAGGCTGTTTGGGGAACTGAGAGTCTATTATAGCAAGTTACTTTGATGGTTATGTGCAGGTCATAGATTTGGTGTGATTTCATGGTGATAAACAGTTCAAGAGAACCAGAATTAATGAGGAGAAGGGAGCGGGAACTGGTCTGGAGAACCAAGGCCTTTATAGCCACAAGTAGACACATAATTGCAGAGGGGAGGGAGTCTGCTGTTGGCTTAGTTACGTGAAATGACTGGTGGGAGGGCTTCCTCAAGCCACCTGGAAGAGCTTATAGCAGGAAAGCAAACCGTCTGGAGTGAGAGCAGCACCTATGACTTCTGCAATCTAGGGGACCCGCAGGCAGCTGATCCAGACAGCAGGGTCCCATGTGGGAAGGTGACCTTGCAGCCCTGGCGCTTCCTCCTTCACTGCTGGGGGCACATGTGATTGGCTGTCCCCCAGGCCTGTGTCCATCTCATTGGCTGCCTGCCCTCTCTGCTTTCCCTTCAGCACCTTCCAACATTTGTGCATACCGTCCTTGCTTTACAAGATGCTCTTCCCACATTCTCATGCCTTCCGGAATTCTTGTTTGTCTCACCTGAAAATCAACCCAATTGAGTATTTGTTGACTGCCTGTTAGGGTCACGACCTTGTGCTACCCACCTCAGATGGTACAAACAAAAGCAAAAGGGAGCTTTTGCACCAGACTCATGCGAAAGGGAGGAAAGTGCAGGAGTAAAGGCACAAAAGGAGAATAAGGTGATGCATGTTTAGAGAAAAGCAAGCAGTGCCGTCTGGCTGGGTCCTGGAATGAGGAGGAGACCAGGAGGACATTGAGAAAGGCTGGGATCCTTCAGAAGAGGTACTTACTTCAACTTGCTAAGTAAGAAGGGGCACCATGAAGGTTTTTGAGAAAAGGCCTGATGTGATCCATGCAGTACTTTGGAACATTGACTTAGTGCCAGTGTGCAGCCCGGAAGGTCACGTGGAGCAAGTTACCTGGCGTGGAGAGGATAAGAGAGTGGTGGTCCTCAGGATGGGCCACAGGGACCGCCACGTGTCAGCACCCAAAGTCCAGGAAACCATGGAATCAAACTAAACAGATGCCATAATAATTCTGATTAACCTGAGAAAAGAAGCCCTTTTTCTAGATCAATACTTGAGGTCTGGAAAGGTCAACATTTTCCTATTAAACCCTGAAAACACAAGTTTCCTCCCCAAGTGAGCCTTCTTTCAACTTTGACAAATTCACCTTCCGTTTAATATCAACAGCCATTCTGCAGGGATCTGTAGGGAAAAAGACAAAAGTGGTTGACATGAAAGCCAGAGTTCCCTGCCTTCTTTGTGCCTCAGAACGTCTAAACAGCCCCTGGGTGTCGATGATTTTATTCTTTCATGTAATAGTTTTCCTCCTCTTCCCCCTTCCCCTCCTGTGCTCTCAGGTATATTTCTTCCCCATCCTCACAGCATCTGCAAGGTCTCCCTCTCTGATGGCTCCAACCCCCAAGCATCCATCTCACACTCCTGCTCCAAACCACTATTTCTCATTTCAGCTACTATAAGAGCCTCCTAACTGCCTGCTTGAGCTCTTGCCTCCTCCCTAGCCCCACCCTTCAGGCCACAGTCAGATATTCCAAGTGATCTTTCTCAGGATAAATTAATGCCATATCACTGTCTTGTTTCAACCTTTCCCTGGGGCCCCTCACACAGGCTAACATCTAACGTCCTTCACATGACCTACATAGCTCCTGGCTCTCTTACCCACTCTGGCTTCCTGTTGTTTTCATACCCAGACTCAGGCCTGGCCCTTGCTCTCCCTTCTGCCTAGAATGTTCTCCCTCAGATATGTGCATAGTCCATTCCCTCACTTTAAGGTTCTATTTAAATGCCACCTCCACAGAGAGGCCTTTTTGGACCTGTCATTCTCTATCCACTTACTGTGCTTCATTTTTCATCATAGCATTGATCACGGTCAGTATTTGTTTAGTAAAGGTCTTCTCCAGTAGAATGTAAACTCCATGAAGATAGGTCTCTGTTTTGCTCACCTCGGTTTGTTCAGGGCCTGGATAAAGGCCAGTTTCTCAATAAATATTTGTTAAAGAAATGAATGAATATGGAGATCTTCTCTCTGGGGAAACACTTTTCCTTTGCCTTCGCTTTTGTTTCTTGGTTCTCATTTGCTTTGGTCGTTGAAGGTTTTGACCTAAACTGAATACCACAGCCTTGCCTCTTGAGCAACATGGAGCTAAATGTTTCTCCTTCATTTCAGACCATTCCTGATACTTTCATAGACTGTAGTATGAAACATAGTCATTTCTGTCTCACAGTTCTGGAGCTGGCAGGCTAAGTCTCTGTTGGCAGGGTCGGTTCCTCCTAAGGACTTCCTCTCCTTTTCTCCCTCCCTCAGCCTCTTCTCCATCTGCATCTCCAATCTCTCTATACTAGTAGATGATATACTAATAATGTATTTACTCTCAGCCTAGACCCCTCTAAACTCCAGTCCTTTCAATGCCTGCTGGGCATCCTGATGGCACCTCATATTTCTTCTTCTCACTTTTCTATGTGTGTGAATAGCACCATTATTTTTTTTTTTTTGGCTCCCAAGTTAAAAGTCTTAAAGTTTTTCCCCCATTCTTTTTTCATATCCCCTTTCCTACTAGTCATCAATCCAACCGAATCTTCCTTCTAAATGGCTCTTACCTCTCTCCTCCTTTTTCCATTCCCACAGCTACCACCCTGATCTGGCCTTTACCTGCCTGGTCTGAATGAGCTTGACCACTTTTGTGGTTCCCATCCTGCTTATAGGCCCTATTTAAGGCCCCCTCCCCTTGTATCTCTGCTTCCAGGGCTCCTTCTGGACTCTGAGCCAGCTGGCCTCACCTCTCTGATGACCATGTATGCGTTTCCAGCCCACATTTGGCATCCTGCTTGCCCCTGCACTGCCCAAGGCCCCCAACCCTGCTCTTAACTGAAAGTCTGGAAGCCATGTACGCCAGGCTCACTCATTTCACAGCGCAGGCCCCGCTCCTAGCTACTCAGTCCAGCAGGAGGCCCCAGCTGCCATTTCCCTAGGCAATGAGGCTTAAAGTCACCTCTTCACCAGCCTCCTGCACCCTGTCTCCTGCTCTCATCCCCAGCTTCAAATAAAAGTCAGAATCACTTCTGAAAGGGTTGCTTCAAACCTTGGCTAACCTACTGAAAGTTATTAATGGCTTTCTATTTCCTATGGAATGAAGACCACATTCCTCAGGTTTGAACTCAGTTTGACTGTGATCTATCGTCTTAGCCATAGAATTCCTACAATAGGCCTAAGACTCCAGTGCTTCTGAAGGGGTGGGAAGGAAATGGAAATGGATAATATGGGTCCTGCATCACACAGTCAGGAGTGGTGTGACGGTGGCAAACTGGAGAGTGTATGTCCTACTTAAAGGGGCAAGCCAGCTGTTGCCATAAAAAAAAAAATTGGGGCCTAGCGTTGCCAGATGTTCAGATTATTCAACAGAAGCTAGAAATCTGGATTTTTAGGCAAAATTTTCTGCATTCTAAAATGCATGCAAATCATATCTGCAGGTTGCATCCAGCCGCAGAGCCACCAGTTTGGGATTCTGCCCTCTGTGTCAACAGAACCAGCCAGGAGCTCTGAGCCTATACCTGTTAAAATAGTAATAGTAATAACAGCAGTAAGCAAGTGTTGGAACCGTGTGACAGATCTTTGAGCTCCAAACTGAGACCTCCTACTTGCAAGCCAATGACTTCGGTGTACAATCTAAAACCATCCCATAGCACCAGCAACAAGGGCCCAATTTAGAAAGCACAGACACGGTTCTTCCCAACCTGGCATAAAGTACACAAAAAATGCTTGTCATGGTACATTGGCGGGGGTCGGGGGCGGGGGAGGGGGAGGCATTTCCAGAGGCTGTAAGGCCACATTCTTTAAAAGGTCCGTGTTCCAAGTGTTTGTTTATCAGGGTTTTGTCTTTTTCAAACATGGAAACATGGAGCACACTTTCCCCAGAAACAATGAGATTTCTGGGGAAAGCAACAGTGCTGATGGGTCACTTCACATTTGCAATGTAAACAGAGAAGCAAAGGAAGCTGTTGCAAATGTATGGTGTGGCCGTTTCAACCCAACAAACGTCCTTTTGCCCTAATGACTCCTGGTTGCAAGCAAACCTCTGGCAGGCAGGCCTCTGAGAGGAGTGTGGTAGGGTGGTGGAGGGGAATGTTTGACAGAGCGTACAGTTTCTGAAGTCCCCAGAGGGAAAGGTATTGGTCTTTCAACCCCACTCGCTGGACGTGTCCTTGGTACTGTCCCAGGAATGGCCCTTCTTTGAGGCTGAGGACCTTGGTGTTTGGCTGAAAGTGAGGAAGGTGAGAGCAAGACTGTGGGGAGCATTCCTCCATCTGTCCCAGAGCTGGGGACCACAGGACAATGCAGTTTTCCTTCCTGCTAAGGTCACTGGTGCAGTGAGGTTGAGAGAATGAAAAAGGAACCACATGTGGAAACCTCTCCAGCTGACTCAGGTCAGGCGTTCCCCTCACCTCCCTGTTCCTTCTCCCAGTCCTGCTTCTGCCTGGGAGCTGGCTGGAGGCGCTTCCTTTATCCAGTATTTCACTCTTTCTCCGGAAGTTCAGTTAAGTGGAGCTGACAGCACCCCAGGGGACTCCTACCATCTCCTCAGTCTCCAGGGAGATGCCTCCTGAATGAAAGGATCTAAAAAGAGATACACACACATTTATATACACGCCTTCCTGTTCTCTCAGGCACCAGAATATTTTCTGCTCTGGGCTCCCACACTCAACAGCCTCATTATCTTCCCTTCTCTGAGATTTTCCTCTCCTTCCTCTTACCACTGCCTCTGCCACCACCCCCACCTTACACACACACACCACACACACACACACACACACACACACACACACACACACAGTTTCTGGGCTAGGAGAGCTGCTGAACAGAGAGGAGCATCTCTGGAACTTCATTCACCTCCCAACTTTGCCTCAGCCTCACTGTGTGAACACCAAGGAAGCTGTCGGGGTATTGGAGGGCACACAGCTCTTTCCCCCCTCCCCTGTTCATTCCCCACAATCTCACCCCATCCATCAGTGAGCCCATACTCATTTCACGGCTTCTGTTCAAACCCAACTTTCCTCAGCCAAGAGAGCCACAAAAACTTACAGTGCCCTCTGCACTCCTCCCTCCCCACTTGCTCCATTCTCCCAGCCCTCTCTCGCCCCCCCCCCTGCCCCGCCCCCGTCTGGGAGACTGTGTCTGGCTTTTCTGTTTTTGCCAATAGACAAGATGCCACGCTAAGGGTAAGACACCACAGGGTGATCAGAATGTCAGATTTTTTTAAAAAAAATTGCTTGTAAAGAGTATTTTAGTTACATTTCCAAAGAATATGCTGAATGTCTTTCTTCAACCTCCAAATCCCTTTCAGGTGAAGCATTTCTAAATGTAATGTAGTGAGTCCAATTGTTAACCAGAAAAATTCAATAAAAATAGTACAGGAGTACCCAAAAGTCTGGAAACATAGACAATATTGTGCATCTATTGTACTTTTTTTCAGATTGATAATTAAAGCCACTGTTCTACCTGGAGAGAATCCTCATCTGAATATAGTTGAAAACAAAAACATATTGAGTTTCTCCTATGCTTTCTTTACCAACACCCTGCATAATACCCTGTAATTTAAAAAACTTAAGTGGACAATAAGATTGGTGTACATTCTCCATTCAGTCTTCCAAGCTAATTGGTTTACTGTAAAAGCTATTTATCTACACATAAACCCTTCTATGAGGATGACCAATTCAAATTATGTGTAAGCTTATGATGTATTTGTCAGAATACACCAAAAATGAGGATGATTTTGAATTTTGCACTTTAATGAAATCCTGGCGCCTCCAATGAGAAGCAGAGTACAAAGGGTCATAGTGTCCTATTTCTCCTTTTCTCTAAAAATAGAATTCTTATTATATAAATATTCTGTGTTACACAATAAATCTAAATAAGTAGGGGAGAACTTTTGCTCCCAATCTTGTCAGCTCAGCAGAGCTAACTTTTCATTAGACTCTGCTCCCTCTAGCCCTTGTGGATAATCACGAGTGCATTCTCCCGTTTTCAGTTAATAGCATCTCAGAAGCATGTTCCATGTTGCTGTGTAGTCTTTGTAATTTAAATTTTAATAACTACACCATATTTTTAATTATTCTCCTGCTGTCAGACATTTATTTGGTAATATTTTCTATGATAATTAATGTGGCAGCTAAGCTTTCTTTCTTTATGGATTATTTCTGCAGAATACATTCCAAGCCTGGCTGGCATGGCTCAGTGGTTGAGCATGAACCAGGAGGTAACAGTTGGATTCCAGGTCAGGGCACATCTCCGGGTTATGGGCTCGATCCCCAGTGGGGGCCGTGCAAGAGGCAGCCAATCAATGATTTTCTGTTATCATTGATGTTTCTGTCTTTAAAAAGAAAGAAAAAAAGAATGCATTCCAAGTGGTAGGATTGAAGGTCGAAAGCCTGGATGTAAGGAGGTTATTTTATCCAGTGACCAAGAAGCTCTGAGGCCCCACCCACAGCCTTCTCCCTTCACCATTTTCCCCACCCCACCTTTTCCTTCAGATACAGGCAATTCTGCCTCAGAGGTTTATCAAATACCGGCAGCCCCACAGAATGCTGGGACAAGCTCAGAGTCTATTTCAGGAAATTATAAGCTTAAATACTATGACCTTAAATCCATATGGGCTTGTTATACGTTATTCTCAACAAGGACTAATACCAACACTTTAAGATTATAACAATTTCACTGAAAAAAAGAAAAAGAACAACATTTTTGTGGCCAAGTAGTGACATTTAAAGAGTTGTATGCCCCTTTAATAAATGAAAAATGGTCCTCATTGTTTTAATTTGCATTTATTTTACATTAGTGAGATTGAACTCCTTTCCATGTATTTGTTTACTAGCTATTTCCTCTTGAATGAAGCATCTATTTATTTCCCCAGTGTATTTACTTATAAGGATCTAATATTTTTGTATGAGTATTTTATATAATATACATTTTAAGCCTTTTTAATATATGCTAATATTTTATAATTTATTTTTTTCTTTTTAATGTAATTCTAAGATTGTCTTAATAAGCTATATCCACCTTCAATTCTCATACTATTGCTTCAGAAAGCTTTGGATATTGATTTTTCTTCACACATGTTTCCAGATATAATACAAAGTTGTCAAGTTTGGGGATTTTTGACAACATGCTAGGCATACTATGAAAATATCTTTGGTCAATGTCAAATTTATGTAGTAACTTGTTGGGTTTTGTGGTGTGTGTGTTTTTTTGTTTATTTGTTTGTTTTTTGCACTGTATAAACAAAATAGTCAATTAAAATAGATTGGGACTTTTGGGACCTCAGTGTGGATAATGGGGTTAGGGCCTTAGGAATGTGGAGAGGCAGGATCTGGGCTTTTTGGGGATGGCATGAGATAAGGGTGTATGGACTGGGAAGAACTACGATAAAAGGGGTTTCTCCTTTTTTCTCTGGCCTTCCCCATTCTCTTTTCCTTTAATCCTTTCTGATTACTAGATCAGATTTCCATAGGAAGTAGTTTGCTATTATTTTTAGTATCTCCCTTTATTTCTTTTCTCTCTGTTACACTCCTTTTTCTTTTTCTCTTATGGCATATAGCACAGTTACACTGGGGTCAGACAGGCTGAGACTAGGCCCTGCCATTTGATTACAGTATTCCCCCTTATCTGTGTTGGAGACATTCTAAGACCCTCAGACCCCAGTGGATGGCCTGAAACCATGGACAGTGTATATACTAGTATTTTCTATTCATACATACTTTTCACTTAAAGGAAGCACTTTACAGATTCTTTTTGGCATACTGAATTGCCAGCATCACTACTCTTGGGCTTTGGGGCCATTATTAAGTAAATTAAGAGTTACTTGAACTTGAGCACCAAAATACCTGGACAGTTGATCTGATAAGTGACTTAACAGGCCAGGAGTGTATGCAGTGTGGATACGCTGGACAATGGAATGATTCATGTCTGGGCAGAACTGAATGGGAGGGTGCAAGATTTCATCATGCTACTCAGAATGACATGCAATTTAAAATGTATGTATTATTTACTTCTGGACTTTTTTATTTAATATTTTTGGACCATGCTTGACCATAGAAAACTGAAACTCTAGAAAGCAAAACTGCAAATAAGGGGAGACTACTGTATTGTTTGACTTTTGCCAGGTTACTCTCTGAGCCTCAGATTCTTCATCTGTAAAATGGAGACAATAATAGTATCTATTTCTAGAAGGATATGATGAAGATTAAAGAAGAAACTGTTTGAGTGCTTACTACAGTGTGGTAGACTATTTCATTCACAAACATTTGGTGCTCCTTCCTGGGGAAGGATTAGATTTCCCTATCCTATTGATATTAGCCTTGGCCATAAGATTTGATTTAGCCAATGAGATATGAATAAAAGTGATATCTGGCACTTTGAGGTAAAAGATTTAAGAGCCAGTATATTGTTTGCAATGTCCTTTCCCTCTGCCAGCAGGACAAGTAATGTTCCAACAGTGACTGCTTCATTACTCTAAGTCTCAAAGTAAAGAAGATGCAGAATAGTCACAGCCAATATACAGTGGGCACACAGCATAATCAAGAAAAAAAAAAAAACTTTGTTAAGTCATAAGCCACTGAGCTTTGGGTATTGCTTGTTGTCATAGCACATACTAGTCTATACTGATTGATAAACATAGTATTGTAAGAGTTTATATACGGACTGGGGAGCAATAAGCCAATTTCCAGTGCTCACATTGGCTTCAAAATACATGAAGTGAAAAGTAGAACTGTAAGAAAAAATAGACAAATTCACAATTATAGCCAGAGATTTCAATACTTTTATCTCAATAAGTATTTGACAAAGCAGATTAAAAATTAATAAGGTCATAGAATATTTAAAAAAGAACCAAGTTGATCTAATTTATAAACTATTCCAACCAACAATAGCAGGATACATATTCT
This sequence comes from Cnephaeus nilssonii, assembly GCF_951640355.1. NCBI lineage: Eukaryota > Metazoa > Chordata > Mammalia > Chiroptera > Vespertilionidae > Cnephaeus > Cnephaeus nilssonii. The sequence continues at coordinate 21,089,834 of NC_137074.1, forward strand.
TTTCAGGTGCACACAGAATAGAAAAATCTGAGAAATCCATAAATATTTGGAAATTACACTACACACTTCTAAACTGGTGCATCAAAGAAGAAACATGGAGAAATTAGAAAGCATTTTGAATAGAATAAAAGTGAAAGCACAACGTGTCAAAATTTGTGGGATGCAGCAAAAGTAGTGCTTAGGGGGAGATTTATACCTTTAACAGCTTATATTAGAAAATAAGAAGGTACAAAGCAACAGTCAAAGCTTTCAACCTAAGAAGCTATACAGATCAAAATAAGTAGGAGGAAAAAAAATAATAAGGATAAGAGCACAAGTCAGTAAAATAGAACACAGACTAAAGAGAAAAATCAATATGTCCAAAGCTGTTTTTTTGAAAACAACAATAAAATCAATAGATAAGAAGCAAAAGAGGGAACAAACAATACTACGTATTCTATAAATATTGAAAGCATAATAAAATAATGTGAACACATTTGTTAATGAATTTAACAACTTAAATGAACAAATTCCTTAAAAGACATACACAATCAACATTGATTTAAGAAAAAAATAGAAGTGGTACATCTACACAATGGAATATTATGCTGCTATAAAAAAGGAGGAATTCTTACCATTTGCAACAGCATGGATGGAACTAGAGAGCATTATGCTAAGTAAAATAAGCCAGTCAGAGAAAGATAAATATCACATGATCTCACTCATTTATGGAATATAACAACATAAACTGATGAACAAAAACAGATCCAGAGACAGAGAAGCATCAATCAGAGCGTAAAAACCTCAGAGGAAAGGTAGGGGAGGGTGGGGTAAGGGGAAGAGATCAACCAAAGGACTTATATGCATGCATATAAGCCTAACCAATGGACACAGACACCAGGGGGGTGAGGGCATGAGTGGGGAGGGGAGAGGGAGCAATGGGGGTATAAGGACACATATGTAATACCTTAATAAAGAAAAAAAAGAAAAGAAAACCTTTTAAGCCTCATATCTACTAAAGAAATTAAATTTTAAAAATTGAAATCCTAATCTAGGCCTAAATCTAGACCCAGATAGCTTCACTGGTGAATTTCATCAAACATTTAATTAAAAAATATGTAAATTCTACAGAAACTTCTTTACAAAATCGAGGAAGGAGGAACATATCCCAACTCATTTATGAGGCCAGCTTTTCTGACACCAAAACCTGTTAAATACATTATAAGAAGAGAAAACCATTGATCAATATCCTTCATGAATACAGATGCTAAGATCCTTAGCAAAACATTAGCAAAATCAAGCATAGCAGTATTTGAAAGGACACTATATCATGATCCAATGAGGTTTATCTCAGGAAAATAACATTAATTTGAAATTCAAAAATTGATTAATATAATTCAGCATACTAACAAAACAAATGAAAATATAATATGATCATCTCAATAGATACGGAAAAAGCTTTTGATAAATGTTTCTTTTATGATAAACTTTCTCAACATATCAACCTGTGCAAGGACATTTACAAAAGCCTGCAACTAGCACCGTACTTAGTTGTAAAAAACTGGATGAGAAAACATGGAAGAAAATCTTCCTGAACTTGGATAGGCAAAGATTTCTTAAAACAAAAATAAGAGGAAATCACTTATTAATAAATTGAACTTCATGAAAATAAAGGACAAATAGACAAGTCACGAACTGAAAGAAAATATTTGCAAAATACACATTTAACAAAAAATTGGTATCCAGAATATATAAAGAACTTCTACAACTCAATGGTATGACGATAAAACAATCCAATAAAATAAGGGGCAAATGCTCTGAACAGACACTTCACAAAAGGAGATAGATGAATAACCACTAAACACATGAAAAGATGCTTCAAATCATTAGTCTTTGGGGGCAGTGCAAAGTAAAACCACAATGAGTCACCACTATATAACTACTGGAAAGTCTAAAATGGAAAAGATTGCAATATCAACTGTTGGCGAGAATAAGAAGCAGCTAGAGCTGTCATACATTGCTAGTGGGAACATAAAATGCTACCACTGCTTTGAAAAATAATTGGGCAGTTTCTTACAAAGCTAAACATACAGTTACCATACAACTCACCAATCCCATTCATAGATATTTACCCAATACAAATGGAAATATGATCAGTATATATCTATGCATGAATGTTTGTAGTAGTTTTATTCATAGTATCCAAAGCCGAAAACAACCCAGGTGTTCATCAACAGATGAATTGATAAACAAATTAGGGAATATCCACACAATGAAATATTACTGATCTATTAAAAAGAACTACCAATGTAAGCAATGTATCAATAATCTCCAACAGTATGCTGAGCAAAAGAAAATATGAATTTCATGCACCGGGCTCTAGTGTGTGTGTGTGTGTGTGTGTGTGTGTGTGTGTGTGTGTAGAAGAGTAGATGCTCTATGATTCTGCTTATATGAAGTTCTAGAAAGAAAAAAAATCTAATATATAGTTACAGAAAGCACATTACTGATTGCCTAAGCCTAGCGGTTGTGGGTCAGGGAGCACGAACAGCAAAAGGATACAAGGGAACATTTTAGGGTGACAAAAAAATGTGTTATTTCTTGATTGTGGTTGTAATCACTTGTTAAAACTCATGAAACCATAACTTAAATTGGGTGCATTTGTTTTATGGAAATTATGCCTCAATAAAATGTATCTTAAAAATAGTTACAGGTAGTATTTTAAGGGCATACACTCTGAACCTGTCAGCCTGGGCTAGAAACCCAGCTCCAACTCTTTTTAGCCTTGGGACCTTGGACAGCTACTTAATCTCCCTTTGCCTCAGTTTCAATACCTGTAGCATCATGATAATAATAGTAGCTGCCTCAAAGGGTTGTTGTAGGGATTAAGTTATTTAACACTTTTAAAGCTCTTAGGTCAGATAGCAAGTATTAATATTATTACTGATATTTGCATTGGTCACCTGGCCATTCACAGAAAGCATAAATGTTCAAAAATGGGCCACTCTATAGTTCACTCTTGCTCCTCATGGTTGTTTGGTTGTTCATCTCGTTTTGAGCACAGGATGATACATACAGTGGGTACTTAATAATTATGCTTTTAGTGGGTGAACTATTTATTTAATGAATGAACACTTACTCAACATGTTGCATAAAATATACCTAATGATACAGGAGTTTCTGTATGGGGTGATGGGAAAGTTTTGGTAATAGTGCTGATGGTGGACAATATTGTGAATGTAGTTAATGCATATTTTTGTTAAATAGTATAATGGCATATTTTATGTTATATATCTGTCTATCTATATAAAACCCTAATATGCAAATCGACCAAATGGCAGAACAAACGGCAGAATGACCAGTCACTATGATGCGCACTGACCACCAGGGGGCAGATACTCAATGTAGGAGCTGCCCCCAGCCCGCAGGCCCCGACCGTGGCAGGGGGGCAGGGCTGGCGAGCAGGTGGCGCCAGGCCAGCCAAGGCAGGTGCAAGTAGGGCCCCCGATTGCCCCGCCAGTCACCTTGTAGAGGGAGGCGACTGGCGGTAGTGATGGGGGGGCGGGGTCAGTGAGCAGGTGGTGCCAGGCCAGCCAAGGTGGGTGTGAGTGGGGGCCCTGATCACTCCACCGGTCACCCCACAGTTCAGCCCTGGTCGCCGGCCAGGCCTAGGGACCCTACCTGTACATGAATTTCATGCACCGGGCCTCTAGTCTCTAGTGTGTGTGTGTGTGTGTGTGTGTGTGTGTGTGTGTATGGACAACCGAACACAGGCTCCATGGGGCGACAAGGCCGGCAGGGGGGTTAGTGAGGGATGACCAAATGACTGAACAGTAGGCTGCCTGGGGTGACCAGGCCAGCGGGGGGGGGGGGAAGTTGGGGACAACCAGGCCGGCGGGAGGGGCAGTTGGGGTGACCAGACCAGCAGGGGGTCAGTGAGGGGCGACCAGGCCGGCAGAGGGGGGCAGTTGGGGGTAACCAGGCTAATGGGGGGGGGGGCAGTAAGGGGCAACCAAGCCAACAGGGGGAGCAGTTAGGGGCAACCAGGCTGGTGGGGGGGGCAGTAAGGGGTGACCAGGCTGGTGGGGGGGCAGTTGGGGGCTATCAAGCAGGCAGGCAGAGGTGGTTAGGGGCGATCAGGCAGGCAGGCAGAGGCAGTTAGGGGTGATAAGGCAGGCAGGCAGGTGAGCAGTTAGGAGCCAGTGATCTCAGATTGTGAGAGGGATGTCCGACTACCGGTTTAGGCCTGATCGGATCAGGCCTAAACCGGCAGTCAGACATTCCCTGAGGGGTCCCAGATTGGAGAGGGTGCAGGCTGGGCTGAGGGGACATCCCCCTCCCCTGCCCCCGTGCACAAATTTCATGCACCGGGCCTCTAGTATACACACACACACACACACACACACACACACACACACACACACACACACATATTACCACAATAAAAGAAAGTTCATACATATATAAACACATATATACATGTATGTATATACACATATAAAATGAAAAAAGAACCTGTAAACTTGTCTTTCAGCTTTGCAGAGGTAACTCAAAACAGTTACTACATCTGTTTTTTCTGTGGCTAAAATGTGAAGAAAAATGTTCATTTGTAGAGTCCTTTAAGGGGTTAAGATGGGGATATTTTTTGCAACATCTTGACAGGAAAAGCTAAAATTTGGATCCATCATGGGGTACATTAAGAACCAAAAAAACTTGATCTATTAAACATTTGTCTAGTAAGATGAAATTTCCAGCTAAACCACAGCTTTCTTCCCACACAAAAGCTATTAAAATATAGAAGATTCAGCTCCTGTTAGCAAAATTATGAATTGAAATATCTTGACTTCCGGTGGTAAATTGCTCAATAACTATATGATTAACATTCTTCTTCTTTAGAACTTACATAACATGAGTTGCTTGTATACCTTGAACATCTCTAGAAACACTGTAGAAACACTGATTTTGTTGATAATGGTCAAATTTTAGAAAATGTCCTTGAAGCATGACAGCTTGAAAAGTATTAGTTTATTTCAGACATTTTTAAAGTACATGAGTGAGTGTTTGTTTTATGAATATAAAAAATTTACATCTTTTTCCTCCCCTTGATGGAAATTATTTAAGAACCAATGGTGTCTAAAATGATTAAAATCACTTAAGAAGTACAGAGGAAAATAGAGTTTTAGTGCTTGAATTAGTTTTGCCTAGTATGTAGTGTTACTTCCTATCATAAAGACAGGATAAAAGGATACCTTCTAGTTCCATTAAAAAGGAAAGTTTTGGGCCCGGGAGAGGCCACGCGCCCCTGGGTCCGGGTGAGGCCATGCGCCCCTGGGTCCGGGTGAAGCTGAATCCTGGGTCTGGGCGAGGCCGTGTGCCCCTGGATCCGGGTGAGGCTGGGTCCCGGGTCCGGGTGAGGCCGTGGGCCCCTGGATCCGGGTGAAGCCGTGCCCCTGGGTCCGGCCGAGACCAAACCAGAGGGAGTCGGACCTGCATTACCACCATTTGTCCACCATCCAGAGCTGAGGGGTCAGTGCCGACATGTACTCATAAGGAACTGGTGGACATTGATATTGGGTCTCAAAAGAACTGTTGGTCCAGAAAGAAACTCACTACAGACTGATTCATTTGCCTGTCAGCATAACTATTATTGCTCGTCGCACATTCAATTCTTATAAGTATATCTCTAGTGACACATGATTTCGCTCATCTAGGGGAAATGATGAACAACATGGACTGATGAACAAGAACAGAACCAGAAACAAGGAGGCATCGATCGGACTATCGGGCCTCAGAGGGAGGATAGGGGAGGGTGGGGGGAGGGGGAAGAGATCAACCAAAGGTCTTGTGTGCATGCATATGAGCCTAACCAATGCTTAAGTTCAGGGGTGTGGGATGGGAATGGGGGGATGAGGACAAATATGTGACACCTTAATCAATAAAGAAATTAAAAAAAAAATAAAAAATAAAAATAAAAAGGAAAGTTTTATTCATTTCTTTCCTCTCCATTTCTCTGACTACTGCTGCATGGCAACCATTGGAGAAAAGAGGAGGCATGTTAGATTCCACAGTGGCATCTGCCATGATGTAGAGCAATGCTCTGCGTCTGTTAATGTATTTTGGTTTTCTGGTAGACTATCTAAACCTCAATTACCTTATTATCAAAATTCCATTGTGATAAGAGTTTCTCTCCCTGGGGGATCCCATTCACTTTACAGTTATTAATCTGTGAAGAGCCACAGGGAGACTTTTATGAAGAAAAAAGATAAATGAACCATGCATATTATTTTCTTTACAAAACATATATGCTAAATCTTTGAATGGAATATCAGGTGGAAGTTTGCAAGATATTTTAAATGTTTAAAAAAGCCCAGTGAAAATTCTATCTATATTAAAACAAAGCTACCCGGCCCTACTTTTTTTTGCTTGTATTTTTCATAGCATAATGGTTAATTAAATGCTCTAATTAGGGGTTATATATTTCTAATTAGGAATTTCATCTGATTAATAATGAAAAAGTAAATTATTGCATGAGAAATGTAGTTTGTTTACTAGATAAATGTTTTTCTTAAATATGAGGTCACTGTGGGAAAAGCAAATGTCTTTTGAAAGCTAATGAAACAAATCCTTGGTGATGAAAATGTTGGGAACCATGTGTCTATACAGTAATCATTTGGCAATTAGTCGTCTTTCTATACTGTGCTGCCTAAGTGAGTATTTTTTATTTAGATATGAACTATACCCTACCTTTTTCTGGAAGCACTTATATTGTCTCATGCCAGCTAAATATTATTGTTCTTTCAATATTTTGGTTATTTTCTTACTTGCGCAATGAGATTGCAGAATCTTTAAGGAAAAGGAGCACCAAGCATTTTCTGCACAGAGTGGGTGGTTTTCCCTTGTCCTAATCACTGACCTGTGAGTTGTTGGTAAATTTTCTTGTCAAATCCATTTGGTGCCCTTATTTAGTAAGTACTTATTCAAAGCCTAGTATGAGTCAATCACTGTACCTAATGTAATTAGGCAAAGAGAATACACATAAAAGGAGTAGGCAGAGTATTCAAGGAAAAGGGAAGTTTATGCAAAAGCCCTGAGGTGGGAAAGAACTCGGCTGATTCCAGGAACTGAAAGGACACCAAGTTTAAATTCTGTGGGCAAAGGAGAGAATGGGATGAGATGAGCTTGGAGAGGCTAGCAAAAGCCAAATCATGCATGGCCTTGGAGGCCACAGTAAGAAGTTCTTCAAAGTTTACTCTCTATCCAGAGTCAAGAGATTGGGGTGGGGTGGATGTGGCAAGAAGTGTATCAGAGAAATCAATTTAGAGGCCAGGCTTTGGCTTAGATCAAAGTAGTAGAAGGGGAATAAAGAGAAGTACATTTGAGATTTACTGTGAAGGTAGAAACCATAGGGTTTACAGATGGATTCGATGTGGGAGAGGAGGGGAAGGGAAAGGTTCCTGGCTTGAGCAATTGCATGAAATGTGATGCTGTTTACTAAGTTGGGAAGTCTGGACAAGGACAAGTTGACCTGAGAAGTTTTGAAAGAAAATCAAGACTGGTCAGGGCTGTTATGTTTGAGATGCCTGAGAGACACTGAGAGGGAGATATCAAGTTAGTAATTGTGTTTACAAGTCTGGAGCCTACTAGGTACATGGGGGATCTGAAAAGGAAAATGGCGGGGCTTGTAACCTAGTTCAATATCTGGTTAAAACTGTAGTCTTTTTTTAAAAAAATAGTTTTATTGATTTCAGAGAGGAAGGGAAAGGGAGAGAGAGATAGAAACATCAATGATGAGAGAGAACCATTGATCAGCTGCCCCCTTCACGCCCCTTACTGAGGTTGAGCCCACAACCCAGGCATGTGCCTTTGACTGAAATTAAACCGTGGCCTCTTCAGCCCGAAGGTTGACGCTCTATCCACTGAGCCAAACCTGCTGGGGCTAAAATAGTGATCTTACTTCCCCACTCTGACTGACTTGAGCAGAGCTGCAGAGCATGCCCCCATGGCCAGGCCAAGACTGACTTGGGCAGAGCTGCGGGGACCCTCAGGGGCCCGCCACAGGAGGAGATATATAGGTCAGAGCCTCCTCACAAGTTCAGTTCAGGCTTTGGATCCGGAATTCCCCTGGACTAGCAGATCTGCGAAATAAAAGTTAAACTTTCCTCCCTCAGAGTGCTGGCTGATTGTTTTCCCATGCATTCTGCCATAACATTTGGTGCATTTGGGCCAGGAAACATCAGTTGAGCTGGCTCTTAGGCCACTGCTGATGAGAGCAGACTTCAGGGCACTAGCTTCGGGCTCTGGGACCCAAGGCAGGCACACCACCGGCACATTCGCCAGTTCCTGAACTCACAGGGTCCAGAGGAACTGGGGCAACTCCGACTCCAGTGGACCCAAAAGAGGCAGGAAACACCTTTCTGGGAGTTCCCAGGAGGGAAGTCAAAAAGCAATCTTCTGAAGCTGTAATTTTTTCCCTGGGGAAATGGGTCTGAGTTCTGGCCTGTCCTATGGGACAGAAGAGGTAGCTGGCCCCTACCTAGGTAATTATTTACGTCAGGATATCTCGGATCATCTGGAGGAATGGCTTCTAGATGGTATTCACTGTCTCTGGGACTTCCTGGGAGGGAAGTCAAAATTCCGACTGGCTAAGGGTCCGAGTCTGGCCTGCCTTTGAAAAAGGTAGAAGAGAAGCATTCCTAGATAGTTTTCTACTGCCTCTGTTCAGGGACTTGTTCTGTATCTGTGCAATTTAAACTGATTTGGTGAGTGAAATGTGGTACACGCTGGTGTAAAAGTATTTATTTACTGTCTAGAGGCCAGGTGCATGAAATTCGTGCATGTGGGGGGGTGTCCCTCAGCCCAGCCTGCACCCTCTCCAATCTGGGACCCCTAGAGGGATGTTCGACTGCCCATTTAGGCCCGATCCCATGGGTTTGCCTTCTCTGAGATTCTAGAGGATAAAATTAAATTGGTTAATAAATAATTCTAAATAATTAGAAGGAAAGTATGGCTTTGGTGAAATAGAGAAAGCATAGGCATAGAAATGCATTTTGAAGGCAAAAGAAGGTAATTTCTAAAGCTGGTTATTTCTGAAACTTATAAGAATGTTTGTGTCTAATACACTTTGATATATAATCTTTTGGTAAAATCAAGTGTGACAATCCTTCAAGGGTTTAAATTTTAAGAAACTTTCTCTTGACCTAGAATTGGCTTTAGATCATCCCAATAGGCTTTGAAATGCCTCAAATGTTTGTTTTCTGAAGGTACATAGGATCCTTTGTCAAATACAGTTATAATTAATAATTATTAGTTATAATATTATAGAATACTAGAGGCCTGGTGCACAAAATTTGTGCACTGCGGGGAAAGGGGTCCCTCAGCCCGGCCTGCACCCTCTCATAGTCCGGGACCCCTCAGAGGATGTCTGTCTAAGTCGGAAGTCAGACATCCCTCTCATAGTCTGGGACCCCTTGCTCCTTACCACCCCCTACTCGCTGCTCCTTACCTCTGGGCTCGCTGCTCCTTAGTGTTGCTACAGAGGTGGAAGAGGCTCCTGCCACTGCCACTGTGCTCACCAGCCATGAGTCTGGCTTCTGGCTGAGTAGTACTGTGAGAGTGCACTGACCACCAGGGGGAAGCTCCTGCATTGAGCATCTGCCCCCTGGTGGTCAGTGCACATCATAGCGACCGGTTGTTCTGGTTGTTCCGCCATAATGGTCACTTAGGCTTTTATTGTATAGATTGGGTTTTACAGAAAGAATTTGCTGGGGATTATAATGTGAAGCTAGTTCCCTGAAAGTTAAGAAAATTCTGTGAATTAGAATGGCCAGCCTATGGTGTGGGTTGGCCCTCAGAAAGAACCCTAGATGTCCCAACTGTCAGAGCCCTCTTTGAGGTCATCACGAGTGATCCTGGTTATCCTGATCAGTTTTCTTACATAGATCAATGGCTGGAAATAGCTTGGCACATGCCTCCTTGGATCTGGCTCTGCGTGTTTAAGAAGAGACAGAGTAAGGTTTTAGTGGCAGGAGAACAGAAACAGGCAGGAGAAAAGAAGCAGGTCCCACAGAAGAAAGCTCAGCCCCCTGTTCTACGGGAACTCCCCCTCCCCCCGAAGAAGTGACACCAGTTTTACCACCTCCATATGTGCCTCAAGTGGCACCCAGTGCTCCTTTGCCTGGTCAGGGAAGCTTTATACATCACCTCCTTCCATCTCCCCCCAACCAGACTCTTCAGAGCCAGTTGGACGACGTTTGCGCTCAGCTGATGAGGGACCCAGGCCACCCCCGGCTTTCCAGATGCCTCTCTGAGAAACTTGGGGTCCTCCAGTATTGGGAGAAGACAGGACCCTACAAGAGGGGGTGGGGTTGGTCTTTTACTACCAGCCTTTCACTATGACCTATCTCTTAAATTGGAAGCCTCATACTCCCGCTTATTCTGAAAAACCTCAAGCCATGATTGACCTTCTGGAGTCAATTTTTTAGACGCATAAGCCCACCTGGGTCGACTGCAAGCAACTCCTTCTCACACTTTTTAACACTGAGGAGCACATGAGAATAACAGAAGCTCGGAAATGGCTCCAGACCCAGGCCTCACCAGGGACATTAGACACAGACAGATGGGCCAGGAAGGTGCTCCCAGATGTGGAACCCAGATGGGACCCGAATTCGGAGGACGGGAGGGCCAGATTAGAAATATATCAGCTGGCCTTCCTCCAGGGGCTCTGGACTGGGGCCAACAAGCCCACTAATATGGCCAAGACCTGTGAGGTTTTCCAGAGGCCTGATGGAAGTCCGGCACCTTTTACAGACCTCATCGGACTGGCGGCAGCTGACTCCAACTAGAACAGACTGGGCTCTTTCCAACTGGGCCCCCATGAGCCCATGGCCAAAATGAAAATCGGGGCTCAGACTGTGAACTTTATGGTTGATTCAGGAGCAGAGCACACAGTAGTTACTCAGAAAGTAGCTCCCCTCTCAGGACAGAAAGTCACCATTATCAGAGCTACCAGGACCACACACCTGCAGACCATTTTGCTGACTCTGCCGATGTCAGTTAGGCAGCCACCAGGTGGTTCATGAATTCCTGTATTTGCCAGACTTCCTGGTCCCTCTAATGGGCAAAGACCTTTTGGCCAAGATAGGAGCAGAAATACACCTCCCAGTCAAAGGACTCACCATTTGAGCCTGAATTAGAGAAGGAATTCCCACTGGTCTGGGCAGAAGGCCTTTTTCTGCCTTCAGCTGGCACCCTCCAGTCATCCCCTATTTGCCTTTGAGTAGGGAAACCCAACCACAGGGGCTGAGGGACAGTTCACCTGGACCAGACTGCCACAAGGGTTCAAGAACTCCCAGGACTCTTTTAGTGGAGCACTAGCATCAGGTTTGTCCAAATTTCCAGGATAGGACTTGGGGTGCATTCTATTCCAATATGTAAACAATCTCCTACTGGCTAGTTCCACGCGAGCTCAGTGTTGGGAAGGAACACAAGCCCTTCTAAGACTCTTAACTGAAACAGGTTACCAGATGTCCAAAAGGAAGGCTCAAAGCTGTCAGAGGGAAGTCAAATACCTAGGTTTTCGAGTCACCCAAGGGAAACGAAGACTAGGAACTGAAAGGAAGCAGGCAGTATGTGCCATAGCAGTACCCAGCACCCGGCAACAAATTCAGGAATTCCTAAGGGGAGCAGGGTTCTGTCAAATTTGGATCCCAGGATTCTAAGATCTAGCTAAGCCCCTCTATGAAGCCTTAAAAGGAGAGGAAAAGGCACCCATTAACTGAGGTCTGGGACAGGAAAAAGCCTTCTCGACCATAAAGACAAAGTTCGCTGGCCCTAGGGCTCCCAGATGTGACACGGGACTTTAACCTTTTCATTCAGGAGAACAACAGGGTAGCCCTAGGAGTTCTGACTCAGGAGTTGAGACCCTGGCAGAGACCAGTAGCCTACCTCTCCAAACAGATTGACCCAATTGCCTCTGGATAGTCCCCATGCCTCAGGGCCCTTGCAGCCAAAGCCTTATTAGTCAAAGACACAGACAAGCTCACTTTGGGACAGAACTTAAATGTCAAAGTGCCTCATGCTGTTGCCATCCTAATGGAAGCTAAGGGGCAACATTGGCTGACTCATGCTTGGATGACTCAACACCAAGGGCTTCTATGTGAAAATCCACTAATAAGCTTACAGGCAGTAAGAACTCTTAATCCTGCCACTTTCCTACCCATCACATAGGGAACCCCTGAGCATGATTGTCTAGAAGTCCTAGAGAAGGTTTACTCCAGACAACCAGATATAACAGATAGGCCTCTACAGAATCCAGACTTAGTATTGTTCACTGATAGCAGTAGCTTCCTAGATGAAGGAAAAAGATGAGCTGGGTATGCAGTAGTATCAAGCTTTCAGATAATAGAAGCATAGGCCCTGCCTAAAGGATGGTCAGCACAGAGGGCAGAACTTTGGGCCCTAGTCAGAGCCTTAAATCTCAGTAAAGATAAGCGTGCCAACATCTACACTGACTCGTGCTATGCCTTCGCTACCCTGCATATCCATGGGGCCATATACAAGGAAAGGGGACTCCTGATGGCTGGAGGAAAAGGAATCAAAAATCAGAATGAGATCTTGAAGTTACTAGAAGCAGTCTGGGAGCCCAATGAAGTAGCAGTGATCCATTGTAGAGGACACCAAAAAGGAAAAGACTCAGTGTCAGAAGGGAACCGTCACAAAGATGCAGCAGCAAGGCTAGCTGCTAAGGAGCAGGTGGCACCATCACGGATCATGCTGGTTCCTGAATTACCTGAACCTCTGAAATACACTCCTCAAGAAGAATGGGCCCAACGAGAAGGGGGTGAAAGGACAAAGGAAGGTTGGTGGATATTTCCAGATTATAGGGTCTACGTTCCAGAACAGTTAGCTCATAGAGTAGTGTTACAGCAGCATGAACTTACCCATTTAGGGAAGATGACTCTAGAAGCCTTGTTAAGTAGGTACTATCTAATTGCCCATCTCCCCTCCTATGCGCCTGTCCTCAGAGCTACCTCCTCTGTGCACAGAACAATGCAAGGCAGGGTCCTGTAGGGCTGATAAGAATTCAGTGCTGTGGGCAGGCTCCCTTTGAAGATCTAGAGGTAGACTTTACAGAAATAGAGCCTACTAGAGGAAATAAATATCTTTTAGTTTTTGTCTGCACCTTTTCAGGCTGGGTTGAGGCATATCCTACCCTCACAGAGAAGGTGAGAGAAGTCACTAAGGTGTTACTGAAGGACAATTCCGCGGTATGGAATGCCATTAACCATAGGGTCAGTTGATGGTCCAGCCTTTATAGCTGAGGTATTACAGCAAGTAGCTAAGGCCTTCAGAATTAAGTGGAAGTTACATACAGACTACAGGACCCAGAGTTCAGGGAAAGTAGAATGCATGAACCGGCTATGGCTAAGCTATGCCAGGAGATGAACTTACCCTAGACAAATATTTTCCTGTGAGTGTGCTGTGCCCTGAGAGCCGTTTGAAATTCTATATGGCAGACCCCCTCCCTTAATTTGGCCAAAGGGATATTTGGGGGAAATAGGAAACTTAGAAATTCAGAAACAGCTACAAGTACTTGGGAAAACTATCCTTAAAGTCTACAGATGGGTTACTGATCAATTGCCCATCTCTCTAGGAACAGCTGTGCACCCTCACAAGCCTGGGGACCAGGTTTGGGTAAAAGATTGGAAAAAGGAACCCCTTAAGCCAACCTGAAAGGGACCTTATGCAGTCATACTGACCACCCCCTCAGCTCTCAAAGTTACAGGACTGAACACCTGGACCCACCACTCCTAGGTAAAAGCAGCCCACCAGCTGGACAATCAGCATCCAGAGTGGAAGGTGACCTCTGACCTGAACCATCCCATGCGGATCATCTTCAAGAAGATGGTGGATCTGGCTGAATCTCCTTATTCCCTCCTATCTGGATAATTATTGTTTTTATTTTTTTCTAACAGTTTTATTCTGTCCTCATACAAATGTCACTGGAACTCCAGACTGGTACTGGGAGGAGAACTTCTCTGCCCTTGCTACTCCAAAGACCCCCTTGGGGAAGATGGGGAAGACTCGGGATACTGAACTCCCTTTTTCATCGCCCTCCCCTCCCTCTTCAGCAGGAAGTAGCAAGAGTGGTCATCAACCTTATTGCCAATTCCTGAGTCTTTTGTAATCCCCAAGGTTGAGAATAGCTTGTGGGACAAGAGAGGGGAATGAAAAGGAAAATGGGGGGGGGGGGGCGGCTTGCAACCTAGTTCAGTATCTGGTTAAAACTGTAGTCTTACTTCCCCACACTGACTGACTTGGGCAGAGCTGCGGGGACCCTCAGGGGCCCTCCACAGGAGGAGATATATAGGTCAGAGCTTCCTCATGAGTTCAGTTCAGGCTTTGGATCCGGAATTCCCCTGGACTAGCAGATCTGTGAAATAAAGGTTAAACTCTCCTCCCTCAGAGTGCTGGCTGATCGTTCTCCCATGCATTCTGCCATAACAGATCAACATATATTGATGATGTTTTAAGATATGTTAGAGGTACTCTGTATTTTAGAGTTTGAAGAGGAGAATGTTGAGAAATAGAGAGGAACAGGGAAAGGAAGCAGAAAGAAAATCAGGATGTGTAATGTACCTAAGGTCAAGAGAGGAGAATAGTCATCTGAGAAGTAGGCAGCTTGAATGCTGCTGAGAAGTAAGCATGAAGAGAATAAAGTGACTATTAGATTGGGCACCCCGGGGTCACTGGAGGCCTTAATCAGGCCGTTTCAGAAATGTGAAGGATACTGAAGGCAGGCTGGAGATTCTGGGGGAGATGAGCAATTTGAAATAGTACAAGTAGATTACTCTTTTGGGGGGAGTTTAGGAGAGATATAAAAATTAAATTCAAGAGTAAGAGAGAGATTTGAGGGAAGGAGATGGGGCTGAAATGAAGGAAGTTTTCAGGTATGGTGAGCTTTGGGATTTGACAGCTGCAGAGCATCCAGGTAAAATTATCTTATAGAAGACTTGAGGGAGAACTTTGGAACCATGTATGTGCAGCCTAAACTGGGACAAGAATCTCTGGTCCAGGTGCCCTTTTAGCATACCCTATCTCTTCTACAGCACATACTCAAGGTCCTGATATAAAAGAGGGGCTGCAACATATAATGCCTTTTCTAGACATAAGTCTTGGACTACCCAGCTCAGCCAGTAACCACTGACTTCATCCTCGCTCTAGAATCTATAAGCCACTTAGTCTTTTACTTGGCCCCTTGGTTTTCTCCTGAAAGAGAAATTTCTCGAAGTAGCATTTCTGGACCATAAGGTATATCTTAATTTGACATGTCAGAGGCAGCTTTGCATCCTCTTAGGGACTATGGGAGGCTGGAAAAAGCTGCATGAGATATGCTGTGTCTCTCTCTTCCTGCTCTGAGTAGCATTTTACTGCTTGGTTTCTGTAGCCTTTGCTAAATAAACCAGGAACTTAATCTTTCCTGGAGTCAGTCAGTGCTGTCTCTTGGGCCATTCCATAGCCCACAACTTTCTTTCAGTATTGGGAAGAAGAGAATAGCTATGAAAATCAGAAGAGGTGGGAGGACTTTTGGAGGTGGAACCCATTATGTATGACTGCAAAGATGTTTTCTCAGCACTTTGATGAAGGCTGTTTTAAGATTTCTCATGGGAATGTTTTCTTATGAGAGTAGCATGCAAGTGTATTTTACAGGCTTCTTTTCCTTTTTTCAAAATAACTTACACCTACTCAAATAAGCTACCAGTCTTGTATGAACTGACTCATTTGTCAATAATAAGTCCAAAAGCCAGTATGGGGGCTGACTACTCCATCAAGAACACAAAGTGTTTCAGCTTAAGCGTGGCAAGAAGCAGTGAATTTTTTCTTCTTGTTCTAATGGCACCCATTGACTTACACATGTTTCTTTGTGTACTGAGATAAACTGTAAGTTTAATGCAAAGGGACAGGGACACAGCATGGGCAGCATGTAAGAGAGATGATCTATTGTACATCATGAAAGGAATATTTCATCATATCAGTTATTTCATTGTACAGTATTAGTTTCCTAGAGCTGCCATAACCAAGTACCACAAACTGGGTTGTTTAAAGCAACAGAAATGTATTATCTCCTCGTTCTAGAGGCTAGGAGCCCAGAATCAAAGGAAAGAGGGAATCCTTCTTTGCCTCTTTCTAGCTTCTGATGGTTGGCCAGCAAGCTTTGCTGTTCCTGTGTTTGTAGCTGCATGACTCTAATCTCTGCCTTCATCATCACATTGTGTTTCCTGAGTGTGCACATTGCCATCTTCTTTAAGGACACAAATTATATTGGATTAGAGGTCCACCCTACTTCAGTATGCTCTCATCTTAATCACATCTATTTCCAAATTTTTGTAGCTCTATTTCCAAATAAGTTCACATTCTAAGGTACTAGGGGTTAAGATTTCAACATGTCATTTTTGAGGACCCATAATTCAATTCATAACACTCATTTTCACAAAAAGGAAAGAAGTAAAGGTGATAGTTATGGATAATTGGTTGAGAGGCTAGTTGTCCCTATTAGTTTCTAGACCCTATGATAGCAAAAAAAAAAAAAAAATGCTTTCCAGAGGTCCCTTCTCTTTGGCTAACCTACCCTCTCTTCCTTTCCCCTGATAAATATTATTATGTACTGACTAATCAGTTACTTACCTCCACTAAATATTGGACAGTGGTTCTAACACGTTGTTGTAAATTACAGATAACTTGGGAACTTGGTAAAATTAAACAGAAGTCCAGGCCCTATTCTACTTTAACAAGCCTGACTCTGTATCTTCTAATGGGTTTCCAGGTGACTCTAATACCCTCCAAAGTTTGAGAACAATTTACCTTGGGCACATTGCTTGCAGTCTTTCTACTCAAACTTTGCAGGCATCATGGAGGACTTTATCATCCACAAAGATGTCAAAGCCAACACCATATCTCTCATATCTTGACCTCTTCACCCTCAATGACATTCTATTCCAGTACATCAGAACCAACTGCTCCCTCATCCACACTCTGGAGCTTGTTATTATTATTTCACTATTTTGGAGTAACCAGTAGTACGGTGCAGAAATTCTACAGGGCAGAATTTTAAGGTGAGTTCTTTTTTTCTTTCAATTGCCCTTTTCAACTCCCGAGCTAGTTTTTCTTTTGTTTTCCTTGTTCCTAGGGTAGACCCCTAACTTTTCTGGCTACTTTTAGGTGATAAAAATTCTCCTGAGAACTCACAGTCACAAGAATGTTCAATAGAATTTGAGCCACATTCAAAGCTAAAGCTCTTCTCCTCTCCCACCTTGTTACTGCTGCTGGCTGGGAAGGAGTACTGACGCAGCTTCTCTCTGTCTTCCCCTTCTCACCCCCAGTTTGGCTACTCTATTTGCATTAGGAAGAGAGAGAAGAGATTGTCAAGGTTTCCCTTGATCGGCACAGACACAGTCCAGCATGATAGCCTCTGGGATGACAGAATCCTATTGACCACTCTTTTCTTAAGGAATTTTGAGGAGATACTCACTCCTTGATGGTGGCAATGTCTCTGGCCTCCTCCTGGTTTCCTATAATTTATTCCTCAGCCCCTGACCAGCTGGTAGCCACTCCCTCCAGCCAACCATGGAATCTGAGATAGCCCCAGACTGGCTTCTCCCAACCTCGCCCACTGCTGGTGGTTAGGTAGCTTGCTCCCAATGTAACCTTATATCTCCACCATCACCCCATCTAAATTGGTCATTTTCTCTTACCAGTGCTTACACTCTTCAAACTCAGGGAGGCACAGTTGAAGCTCCTCAAGTAGTTTCCTTGAAATATCTCTCTCACTTGGTTTAGAAAGAGAGAAACATCATTCCCTTCACCTAGAATAAAGGGGAAGAACAAGCCAAGGCACCCCAACAATTCTCCAAAGAAAACTTCCCTGTCAATTTTTCACCTCCAGTTCTTGTACAAACTCTAGGTGGGTGATGGATTAAGGGTCACAACACCAGTTGGACCCTCTCTTTGCAAGTCCTGTATTAGGTGATATAGCCTCTCATTACAGCACCTATTGTTTACTTCTTGCTCTGTAGGGCCTCAGCCACAACTAAAACAGAAAGAGCCCCAATGAAACATCCTCTTTACACAGAACATGGCTCCCTAATTTAGGAAATGGCTACTTTGCTAGTTAAATAATTCTCACTAGGACCATTATTTGACCTTAAGAGGACCCTTCCCTTTATCTCATCACTAATCTCCCTCCCAGGTTAGATTTCATAGTCCATACTTTCAGTAATCCTCTTGCCAATATCATACATTCTCTAGTCTCTTTATCTTTTCCTCACATCTATCTGGAAAAACCACAATCTTAGGTGAATTCAACAGCCCACATCCTCCATGTCTGAACCCAGGCAGCTATGCACCACATCTGAGAAACACAAAAGGGCAAGCTGATATGACTATAATTTTAAGGTCACTATCTCTGGGCCCTCAACACTGCCAACAATCCAGTCACATTTATTTGGCCGACTGGCTCTCTTGTTCTCTACAAGGTTCATTTCAAGTCTTCCTCACTCTCCTGCATCTCTGATCCCCCTCCTGCTACTAATTCTTATAAAATACCTTGCCTTTGCCTGGCCAGTGTTGCTCAATGGTTGAGCATCAACCTATGAACCAGGAGGTCACAGTTTGATTCCGGGACAGGGCATATGGGTGGCTGTGGGCTTGATCCCCAGTAGGGGGACATGGAGGAGGCAGACAATCAATGATTCTCTTTCATCATTGATGTTTCTCACTTAAATCAACAAAAATATATATTTTTTAAATAAAGAAAAAGAAAATACCTCCCCTTTTATTTCTTGGAGAATACAGAAGTCATTACACCTTCTCCTTAGCAAAATTACCACCCATCTGACACCTGCACCCATTCTATTCTCTTTCCCTCCTGTTAAAATAGAAATGCTCCTCCTTTAGCCTCTGTTTCTTCCTTGGATCCCCTCCCTTCCCACCTTCTTAGGAACCATACACCATTAATTATCCCTTCTTCTAACTTCAACCTCTCTCTTTTGAATTCTTACCAGAATCTAAACATATTAAAGTCTCCTCTATCTCAACAAACCTGAAACAGCTTATACTTATGAAGTAATTACTATGTACCACTATTCTAAGTACTTTATATATGCAACTTATTTAATAATTATATAATCCTATAAAGTAGGTAGTATTTTTATCTCCATTTTTTTTTCCGAGAAAACAGATTTAGAGAGATTGTATAACTTGCTCAAGATGACACAGCTGATGAGTAAGGTGGGATTCCAACCCAGGTCATCTGATTCTATTCTCTGATTTCCTATTGGTCTGTTTTTATTAGCTATTGTTTCTCTAGGTTTTGGCTTTTGTTATCTTACCTCTTCATGACTTGCTTCCCCACCCTAAATTTTATTACAATAATCTGAAATTTAAAGAAAAGCTGCAAGAATAGTACAGTGGACACCTATTATATATACCCTCTATCTAGAGTCACACACATATCTACACACACACACACACACACACACACACACACACACACAATGACATGATTCAAATTTTAATTCCCATGGTATATTAATAGTAATTGCATAAAGAACAAACTTGACTCCCAGAATTTCAATCTTCAAATCACCACAAAATTAACAGATGCCCAACCTGATTAGTGACAGTGACCAATCACAACACTTCTTTCCAAATCTGTCAGTGATGGGTCACTGCACATCTGTTATTCAGTTCATGACAGACAGCAAAGTATGCTATTGTGTTGCCTCCTTGTCTCCCGGTGATAAACTTACATGACATTTTATAAAAATGGATATTTGAAAGAGGAGTTTGACCAAAAAGATGAAGGTACAGGAAAAAATTAAAAGTGATAATGCTGAAAGTGAAATTAGAATCAAACATAAATGGAGTTATAGAAGAGATAACCGGGAGTATTAACACTGCCACCAGTAGAAACACTAGCTATGCTGCCAGAGGAACTTGGTGAAGGCAAATTTATGAAGATTAACAAGGAAAGTGGTTGTGATGAAAAGGATGAAGATGCCTTGGAGGCAGTGGCACTGACAAAAACTTCACATTAAGAGAAATTTTGGAGATATTTCATGACATAAGTGCAAATGACAAAATGATTTAAGCTGATCAAGCTTAGAAAGGAGTATGACAATTTGCAAAGGCATAGAGAAGATGCTTAATCCATATAACTAATTATACAATCAGAAGAGTTGTTCAAACTATCCTTTGAGTTTTTTACAAAGAAATGAAATGCTTTAATCCACAATGTTTCTAGTGTTTTAAATTATAGTGTACTAAAGAAAACATTGTTTTACTAGTTTTTCATTTTCCTGCCTTCCTAACTAACCATAATGTTTTGAGAAAAATGTTTAAAGGTCATGGAACAGTGGTAGTTTTTTCCACTATTAAAATAATTTTGGTCGGGCTGGCATTGCTCAGTGGTTGAGCGTCAACCTATGAACTAGGAGGTCACAGTTCCATTTCCAGTCAGGGCACATGCCTGGGTTGTGGGCTCAATCCCCCACTAGGGGGCATGAAGGAGGTAGCCAATCAATGGTTCTCTCTCATCATTTATATTTCTATCTCTCCCTTTCTCTCTGAAACCAATAAAAATATATTTTTAAAAATCATTTTGCATATCCATGGGGCCATATATAAGGAAAGGGGGCTCCTGACGGCCAGAGGGAAAGGAATCAAAAATCAGAATGAAATTTTAAAGTTACTAGAAGCAGTCTGGGAACTCAAGGAAATAGCTGTCATCCATTGCAAAGGTCACCAGAAAGGGAAAGACTCAGTGTCAGAAGGAAACCAGTGTGCACCATCACGGATCATGTTGGCCCCCGAATTACTTGAACCTCCAAAGTGCACTCTCAGGAAGGGGAATGGGCCCCGCAAGAAGGAGGCACGAGAACGAAGGAAGGCTGGTGGATACTCCCAGATCATAGGGTCTATGTCCCAGAACAGTTACCCATAAGTTAGTCCTCCAGCAGCATGAACTTACTCATTTAGGGAAGACTGCCCTATAAGCTTTGTTAGGCAGATGGGTAACTGATCAGTAACCCATCTGCGGACCTCAAAGACAGTTTTTCCAAGTCCTTGTAGTTGCTTCTGGATTTCTAAGTTCCTTATTTTCCCCAAATCTCCCTTTGGCCAAATTAAGAGAGGGGGTCTGCCAGGACCCGGGCTGGCTTCCCTCCGCCCCAGCTTCATCAGGAAGGACGTCCAGAATGAGGTCCGGAAGACGTCCAGTCTAATTAGCATATTACCCTTTTATTATTATAGATCTTAAGGTCTTATTCTCCATAGCTCCAACACATGCCTTACCTCTATAGCTGAGGTTCAGTAGATGCTTGCTGAGTTTAAAAATATATTTTTATAAGAATATTACATTGATGATGGTTTGTCCTCTCCTGTTAATCCTATCAGATGATACATAATATCTATTAGTGCTAATTTTAAGTTCAAATACTTGGTTAAGGTGATGTGTGCCCTATATTTGCCAGAAGGAGGACCTTTAATCTGTATGTCATTTGACATGTCCCATCAGTTTGTGAATGCTCACCTGGTTATTTTTAGTTGAGTACCATATACGGCATTTGGATAATTGTAAAAATAGTTTGAGTTCCAGAATAATATCATCTTTCTTCAAGGAGAATTTATATTTGCTTCTGGAAAGAGGTTAAGGCTACTAGCAATGATAGGTCTCCTTAATCCAACTGGAGGACCTCAGAGGATTTGAAGCTGGGAGGGCTGGCTTATTTCTGGTTTATCTTTACTCCCAATGTAGTCCTTTGGATCCAAAACCCAAAACCTGGAGTCACTCCCCTTGACCTTCCTCAAATTTTAATTTTATATTCCTGTTCCTAGTAGTCTGTCAAAAGTTCTGTTTAGCTTCCTGTGCCACACCAGCATGGCCAAGGGTGAACGGCTTAGAAAAGACAGACAAGAGAATGAAAGCTGGGTCTTGGTGGGACGCTGCTCCCTGAGAGATAGCGCCGACGCCCATAAGCCGTGTCTTTATTTTTTAGCAGATGCCACGAGGCAAAGTAAGGGCGTGGTCAAGATGTTTACAACATTCTCGTGGGTTTCGATCATACTCAACTACATATACCTGAACTCTATCAAGCCTACATTACTCAGGCACGTGAGGCAATGTGTTCGGATCATAGGTTCATGCTTACAACTATAGCTGTTGGCTATAATTGTGCTGGGAGGGCCCTGCCCTCCAAGCTGGGACTTGCATGTGGCAATGAGAGGACTGTGCCCTCTCATCAGTCCAAGCCTTGAACCTGTCAAAACACTGTAGCCGATCCCCACAGCTTCCCAATCACCTCCTTGGGAAAAGCATCTCTAAATGTTCTGCTCACCTCTCTGTGTTTTCTTCTCTTAGATCTTGTTACCCTACTTCATTGTCGAGCTAGCTCTTGGAGTGATTTAAAAAATATTTTGTCCAACTTCTGTGGGTTTGTTTCTTTGTTTCGGTAAAAGTGTTAGCCTGAATTACCTAATCCATTACTGGAAGCGAAAGTTCTCCTTGCCCCAGAGTTGACTTTTAAAAATAAAAATATGGTTATATCATTTTCCTAATTAAAACACATCAATGACTGCCTATTTTTCTTCAGAATCTTTTATTAAGCTTAATGGTCTACATCCCCAAATCATCTCCAGCCATTCTCCATCTCGCTTTGTACTTTCCAGACACAGTGGCTCTCTTTCGCAAAAATTATGATCTTCAATCATTCAACCTTTACAATTCTGGCATTGCACTGTGGTTTCCATCTCCTGACTACTGTTAACGGCTCCCACCCATCACCTCCCTCTGACCTAGTTAATGCTTACTAATTGCCAGAGCTCAGCCAAATGTTCAGCAAGAAAGACTTCCCTGAC
The DNA here is from genome assembly GCF_951640355.1 of Cnephaeus nilssonii. Taxonomy (NCBI): domain Eukaryota; kingdom Metazoa; phylum Chordata; class Mammalia; order Chiroptera; family Vespertilionidae; genus Cnephaeus; species Cnephaeus nilssonii. The sequence goes on from NC_137074.1 coordinate 21,112,724, forward strand.
TGTCCTGGCCTACGTAGGTCAGTCACAGCACCCAGTTTCCTCTTCAAAGCACTTATTAAAGTTTGCAATTATACGTTGATTTGAATGATTAATTGAATAATCTCTGTCTTCTTCATATGCTATATGATGGCAGGGGTCATGTCTGTTTTGCTCACCATTGCATGCTCAGCAACTACTTGTAACAGGTGTTTAATAAAATAGAGGAAAGAATAAAAATGATTGTCAATCAAAAGTCCTTTTCTGGGTCAGTTAGCTATGCAATTAGCCCATTAATTTGCACCAACAGTTCTGCACCTACGGTTTGTTGATGCAGCTGAAATTTCCTGGCTTTTACTTTGAAGTCTGATTAAAAATAAAACCACACACCGGTTTCGGTTTCCATTCCTCCTATGGTCACGCTGATTTCATGTCAATAGAGCGTTATTTTTAACCAAGGAAATGTTGCTTTCTTGGTGACTTTGTAAAACTTTGGAACAAACCGAGATTTACTTTGGTTTCAATGTAAACACACTGATTCTTGAGAAAAAGCAATTCCGATGCTTAGTTTCCATTTTGGCTAACTCCTCAGAAAGTCAAAAATGAAAGAGTCTCAGGCAGGTGATGGAAGTCAAAATAATACAGCAAATAATGTTGCAAATATGTTCTTTTGCTGACTATAGATTTCCCTGGTAGAGTGAATTTCCATCTGTTTTGCAGTTGAAAATAAAAGACAGCTGCTTCTTCAAAATTTGTAGGTAAGAAGTCAATAAATAATGGGAACTCTAATTAATATTATAGGTTTTTGTTTTAAAACCAAATTTAGGCTTACATAATTGTATACACCTGTGCCAATTTTGTATTTTAATAGGCTTGTCTTGGAATTGGCTATTTTTCTTTCTCTGGGTCTCTAGACTACACAAACAATAACTATTTTACTTTCTTAGTTTCAAAGTGATTTCTTAGCTTTCCTGAATGGGGTCTTCACTGACACAGTTGGGTAATGGTAGCTGTAAATTAGCTTAAGTTTATAGGGATTACAGTTTGCTTCTGCTGGAGAAATATGAAATGTGTCGACACACCACTGGGCAACACCTCACTTTCACGCTTTGTGAAACTAAATCTTCCTCTGCAAATGCAGTCCTCTTTTTAAAAGACACACGTTTAGCCCTAGCCACTTTGGCTCATTAGACAGAGCGTTGGCATGTGGACTAAAGGGTCCTCAGTTTGATTCCTGTCAAGGGCACATGCCCGGATTGCGGGCTCGATCCCCAGTAGGGGGCGTGCAGGAGGTAGCTGATCAATGATTCTCTCCCTCTACCTTCCTCTCTGAATAAATAAAAATACATTAAAAATAAATGTATGTACCTCAATATGTTTTCTATGTAGGTTCAGAAAGGGGAATATTCTTAGATATGGCAGCAAACAGTCCCAACTTTCCCCCTAAACTTTTGCCTTCATTATCCAACTGCCTACTAACCATCTCCTCTTGGATATTTAATATATCTCAATCTTAACATGTCTAAAACTACACTCTTGTTTCCCCTTGCTCCCAAAAGTCTAATTCCCATAGTCCTCATCATCTCAATAAATGAAACTTCATTCTTCTAATTGCTCAAGCAATTGAAGGGTCATCCCTGGCTCTTTAGTTTTCTTCATACGCCATTTCCAATTCACCAGCAAATCCTCTCAGTTCTACCCTCAGTACGTGTCCAGAATCTAATCACATCTCATCACTGCCACCATTACCCCCCTAGTCCAAATCCAAGCCACCATAATCTCTTGCCTAGACTATAAACTGATCTTCCTGGCTTTCACTCTTTCTATTGTATAATGCTCCTTCACACACAGCAGCCAGAGTTATCCTTTCAAAATGTAAAGCATATAGATTTTTGTCTTAAGGTAGAATCCAAAGTCCTTACCATGGGCTCAAAAGATAAAATATGGCCTCTGGCCACTTCTTTGACCTCTTCACCAGAACTTCCTTTTGTTCATTCCACTCCGATCAAACTGGCTTCTGTGATTTTTCTCTACCATGCCAGTCTTGTTCCTACCTCGGAGACTTTGCATATGATATCCCATCTACCTGGATTGCCCCTCCCCTAATATCATCATGACTAGCCCCTTAATTTTCCTCAGGCTTGTGCTTAAATGTTTCCATTCAGAAAATGCCCTTCCTGAATAGCACATTAATTTTAAAAAGTACCTCATCCCCTACCCACAGGACTCTTTCATGCCTTTCCTAGAATAAGGTTTTCCAGGATAGTCCTGATTTCATCTGTTTTGTCTTGACATAGTAATTATAAGTAATTATTCTCAAAATGTCCTTGTTTGACTAATTATGTTGTAGCACACCCTTACAATGTTTCCTTCTTATAGTTTTCATCACTACCTGATACCACCTGTCTATCTCTCTCCGTTTGAATGTTGGTGAAAGTTGACCATTTGTTTTATTTTCTGCTGTATCCCTATCATTAAGAAGTACCTACAACACAAAGACTCAATATATATGTGTTGAATGAATGGGGTCATTAGCTACCTGATAATGTCAATTGCTCTCCTGGAAACCAGGGAGGAAAAGATAAATAAGAGGCCCTATTCAATATACAAGCCCCACCTGAGAGATTGTGTTTTGATAGAAACTGGAGAAAAAGATTTTCAGGTTGAAAATCTATGGTCTGGGAGCTATCTGCCTAGTGGAGGAGTCAGAGATGAAAGGTAGATGGGCATCAGAACATCTCTCATCAGTGAATGGCTGGGATGTCCAATCTGGCAAAATCACCATATTGAGTTTACTATGTACATAGTCCTGCCCAGTGTGGCTAGTCAGGGCTAACGATAAATTAAATTGCTAAATTCTATTTTTGTCACTGGAAAAAGTTTTTACTACAGAGTATTGGCTTTGCAGAGCCTAAGCAGTAAAAATAGAAAGTATTTATAGCCCCAAATGTCTCATGACAGTATAAGAAGTGGGGACAGGGAAATTGTCTCACAGAGAACTGAGGTTGGGATTTGATCAAAATGAGCAGTTGGACACAAATTATTTGCTGCAGGGAACAGCTTTGTAACTAAACTTTTGCATATAACTCTAATTATATCCTTAGGATAAATCCACACAAGTTAGAAATGCTATTAACTCGGATGATCCTTGCATATGATTTTCAAGATTGTCTTGAAAACTACTTGGGAATTCATTTTTTTTTTAAAGAAAACTTTTACCCTCTACTAAATGTAGGTGTACTCCCAGTAGAAACAGCTGAGTTTCTTAACATTCTAAGGTATAGTAATCCTAGATACTTCAAGAAATCTGCTGCATAAATTCTCTCTCCTGACAATATAGAGGTAGGCTTAATTCCTCCTCTCTATATTATATTCCTAGCATCTTGCAGGTATACCTCGCAGGTACACCTCTATTATAGCACTTGCCACACTACTAGTATAGTGTATTTGTTTTCCTATTTGGTCACCCTCCAAGTCTCCTTTCCCTTCTACCCAACTCCCAAGGGTTTTAAAAGCCTGTGAGTTCTTAATAGTAAAGCAGCAGTTCTTAGGGAACATCTTCAAAGTGCAGAATTCGCTGCCCTCTCAGAATTTTTTTTTTAATACTCATTTGAGGGCATGTTCATTAATTTTAGAGAGATGGGAAAGGAGAGAGAGTAAAAGAGAGAGGGAGAGAGAGAGAGAAGGGAAACATGGATGTGAGAGAGGAACATCAATCGGTTGCCCCAGCTGGAATCAAACCCTTGACCTTTCAGTGCACTGAATGATGCTCAACTGAGCCACATCGGTCAGGTCATGCCCTCTCAGATTTTCACTCAGAAGTTCTAGGGTGGGGCTGGGGAATCTGTAGCAGACTTTCCCAAGTGACCTGGATAGTCAGTTCATAGACTTCACCATATGAAAATGACTGAGAGTAGGGACTATCTTAGTCATCATTGCATAACTAGTGCCTGGCACATACACACCCATAAATGTGTGCTGAATCAACTGAATGAATGGTCTGGAAAACATCTGGGGACTTCTCTAAGAGAATCCTTTCAAAAAGAATCAAAACCAGTTAGATTAGACAGCACTTTGCTTATATGCTATGGGAATTATTCAACAAACAGGTCCAAAACTAAAGGGGATTAAAGAGCACAGTTAGCTAGCCTGTGGGAAGATAAGAATAGTCCAACAAGTGATTAGGCAGTTTACAGATGCAAGTCTTAAACAGAATACAGCCCTGGCCAGTGTGGCTCAGTTGGTTGAGCGTCATCCCATGCACCAAAAAAAGGTCACCGGTTTGATTCCCAGTCTTAGTTGCAGGCTCAACCCTAGTAGGGGGTGTGCAAGAGACAGCCAATCAATGTTTCTCTTTCTCCCTCTCCCTTCCTCTCTCTCTAAAAAAATCAATAAAAACATATTTTTTAAAAAGTTAAACAAAAACAGAATATACAGGGTCCTAATTTATGATGGTTTGATTTATTATTTTTCAACTTTCTGATGGTGCAAAAGCTATATGTATTCAGGCGAGACTGTACTTCAAATTTTGAATTTTGACCTATTCCCAGGCTAGTGATATGTGGTACAATACTCTCTCATGGTGCTGGGCAGCAGCAATGAGATGATTTTGCCCTACAGTAGGGTAATGTAAGTGTTTTGAGCACTTTAAGTTAGGCCAGGATAAGCTATGATGTTTGGTAGGTTAGGCGTATTTAAGTGTACTTTTGACTTAACAAATTTTCAGCTTATGACAGGTTTATCAGGATATAACTCCATCATAAGTCAAGAAGCATCTTTAGTTTGTGAACTGGCATAAGCATTTTAGGACTCATCCTATTCATATTTTATCTGTTTATTTTCTAGTAGGCCTTGGACCCTCATCTTTTCCAGACAGAGGCACCTTGTTGCTTTATCAGAGGCAGAGAGAAGTGAGTTTCAAGAGAGAAGTGATTATAACTGAGAAGTATTTTTAAAACCCAGAAATGGTCTGCAAAGTGAATATTCTATCAATTTATGAAAGCATGAATCTGAAGTTTACATTTATCAAAGTATGTTCATGTCAGGCTCAAAACCAGTCCTGAGCATTTTATTAACTCACCATAAATTCATGCTGATTAAATAAATTCTCTACCTTTTGTGGCTCTGACATACTCTCCAGCAGCACTTTCCAATCTTCTCCCATAAATGCCATATTTAAAATCCACTTGATGTGAATACATTCAGCCAAATCTTTTATTGCCCTAGAATCCCAAAAGTACAGAACTCCCTCTCCAGGAAATAGGAAATCTTCCTTTAAATAAGTCCCTAGAGTTGGCCCAATAGTAACAGCATCAAGAGAGAATTTTCAATAGAATTTATATGTTTAAAAACAAGTCATTCAGTTGTTTAAATAATAACAGTTGGACTTTTCCTTTACTTTGGATATATTAGATATATGCACATTAAAGAGTAAGTTGTTCTTAATACATCGTCAGGAAACATTATAGCTTGGACTTGGCACTCATAGATAAGGAATTGTCATTCTGCCATTTATGCAACGTGGCTGCATTCTCCATGTAATCTCAGTACAGCATTGCTGAGAGCCAAGGCCTCTGTTTGCAAATCTCAGGTCTTTCACTGTGCTCTCTGAGTCACGTTAGTCACTGTTTCCTTCTTGGTGCAGTAACCAGAAATGATTTTCTTTCCACCAGAAGGTTGTTGGGGAAATAACTATTACTAATAATTATGAAAACAGAAAGCAACTGATATTGATACTTGTACTTTATAGCATGTACTCTGTTAATGAGCAGGGAAACGGGAGGTTTTGAGTCACTTGAAATTTCAAGTATGTAGTTTTGGCATTTACATTAATAAATTGTTCATTGGGAGTACTCTACTGAACTGATCTTTGCTGAGGCGAGTCCAGCAGACAAGGAAAACAGAAAGTGATAAAAGAAATATGTGTAAAGGAAATTAGAATATTTCAATCCTATAAGCATATTTTAAAAATATTAAATGGCTTTGGGCCACATATAGAAAGTATACACATGCATATGCTATATATGTTGCATGTACATATTTGTACCTTTTGCAGTTTTGAAGAGCATTCAGAGAGGCGGCACTTATTCATGTATGAGTACTTACAATATTTAATCCAGTGACTTAAATGTATTAGATACTCAGTGAAAAAATGATTTTTTTAAAAAATGAATTGATAGCTCGGGCAGTGTGGCTCAGCAGTTGAGTGTCGACCCAGGAACCAAGAGGTCACCAGTTTGATTCCCAATCAGGGCATATGCCCAGGGTTGCGGGCTCAATTCCCAGTGAGGGGCATGCAGGAGGCAGTGTTTCTCTCTCATAATGTTTCTATCTCTCCTTCTCCCTTCCTCTTTCTCTAAAAATCAATACAAACATTTTTTTAAGTGAATTGATAATTTCAATGACAAGGAACCAGTTAAGTAAAACTTGTTTATGTTTATTTGGAATATTCAACAGCTATTTGTTTAAAAGACTGTGTTAACATGAAAAGCAAGTTACATATACTGTTAAGCTAAATATGAATATACAGTGATGTTATAATAGAAAAAAATCTTTAAGTAAAACAAGATGGAACGTCACTATAGCAAAATGTTAAAATGGGACTTTATTTTATTTTTTAGCTTTTTTCTTTATTAATTAAGGTATTACATATGTGTCCTTATACCCCATTGCCCCCCCATCCCTCCATTCATGCCCTCACCCCCCTGTTGTCTGTGACCATTGGTTAGGCTTATATGCATGCATACAAGTCCTCTGGTTGATCTCTCCCCCTTACACCACCCTCCCCTACCTTCCCTCTTGAGGTTTGACACTCTGATCGATGCTTCTCTGTCTCTGGATCTGTTTTTGTTCATCAGTTTATGTTGTTCATTATATTCCATAAAGGAGTGAGATCATGTGATGTTTATCTTTCTCTGACTGGCTTATTTCACTTAGCATAATGCTCTCCAGTTCCATCCATGCTGTTGCAAATGGTAAGAATTCCTTCCTTTTTACAGCAGCGTAGTATTCCATTGTGAAGATGTACCACAGTTTTTTAATCCACTCATCTGCTGATGGGCACTTAGGCTGTTTTAAAATGGGACTTTAGAAGTATTTTTTGGTCTCCTCTCTACTTTCTATTTTTTCTTTAGTAAACATGGTTCTTAATCATATAATTTGGTATAGGTGTAGAATTGCCAAAAAAATGCTAGAGGAGTTGATGTTTTGCTTTGTGACAGCTTTTTTATCTCTGACATGCTATGTCATATTACTATCCAACTGGTAGAGCCTGCAAGCAGGAAGAATAGTTGGAAGATAACATGATAGTATATGTATCAGCTGGGAAAATTTGTAGCTACACATAACAGAAAACCAAACTGGGGTTTCTGTTACTTACATAAAAGTAAGTCCAGATGTAGCCAGTCTAGAACTGCTGCAGCAGCTTCCAGATGTCAAGAGTGACCCAAACTCATATCTTTCTGCTCAGCATCCCTATCTTGTAGATTCCATCTTCATATTTTCCACATCATGTTCATTTTTGTCATGAGGTTCACCTCCATCCTCATTCTAGAAGGGTAAAAAAGGGAGAAAGTGGAGTTTTGAGGTGGTTAGTAGACATATTAAGAAAAAACATTTTTTTCTAGAAATCTTCACCATTATGTCTAGAAATATATCCCATGGCCACCCATAACAGTATGGGATCTAATGAAATGAGTTTTTTAGCTAAGCTCATTGCCATCCTTCCTTCCACCCCCCACAAAAGTATCAGGATAGCTCAGCTGGTGTGGTTCAGTGGTTGAGCATTGACTCATGAACCAAGAGGTCACCAGTTCAATTCCCAGTTAGGGCGCATGCCTGAGTTCTGGCTCTATCCCCAGTAGGGGGCGTGCAGGAGGCAGCCAATCCAGGTTCCTCTCTCATTGACATTTCTATCTCTCTATCCCTTTCCCTTCCTCTCTCTCTAAAATAATCAATAAAAACATTTTTTTAAAGTATCAGGATATTTTTAATAGATAGGGACAATAAGCAGTGTCTGCCCTTTCTTTTCTTATAAGGAATACACTCATCCCCTCCCTAAGAGAAACAATCTCAAATTCTCATCCAGTTACTGCAATGAGCTCAAATCCAGAATCCAGAAGTTCTGATGATGTGGAGTACTTCCCATTAAGAGTGTGGATCTGGCAACCAATATTTAAAGAAAATTTATCTGCCTCAATACTCCTAAAAAGCAATGGTGGATAGACAGAATGTTGGTAAAACTACTATTCAGGAAAGGGGAAAATGGGAAACACAGTGGTCTCTGGCCCTTAGAAATATCAAATCCTGCTGGATAATTACTGGGATAGCAAGGAATCCAGGCCCTTGGTCAGTTAATATGTCAGTCCCTGGTTCTGTTCTATAAGAGGATCTTCCTATTCTATTGTCTTCCAGGAGTCACATCCGAGGTGGACATTGTGGAGGATACATTTTGGAGCATTAAAACTTTAGCAGTTTGAAGAGACTAGATCTAAGAGTGCTGAATGAGTCCAGAATCTCGTGCCATTTTACCTTCTGAGGCAACTGACATTCTGAAAGCAGTACTGGAGAGATTTAAAGTTCTCAAGGGCAGTGGGTGGGGAGTGGAGGGTGAAAATTTTGAGTTCAGGACCCAGAAGGGAAAGATTTTAAGTTGGAATTCCAAAGAGTTACACCCTGGAAGAAACTTTTAATTAATCCGATTGGATTAAGTTGCTCTGTCCTTAATCTAAATGGCCCCCAATGAACCACACCTCCTAATATTCATGGCCTCTTGCCATAGACCAGTGATGGGCAACCTTTTGAGCTTGGTGTGTCAAACTTCGCCAAAAAACTGAGCATAACTCGGGTAGTGTGTCACTTTGAGGAAAAAACATTATTTTGCAAATGTTTCATCCTCAGGAGCAGCAAATGTTTCATCCTGGTTACTGACACACGTGTCATAGGTTCGCCATCACTGCCATAGACTCTGCTCTTGGCTGTGTGACTTGCTTTGGCCAATGATACCTTAATAAGCAAAGGCCTGCACACTGAGGCTTGTTCTCTTGGAATGCTCCCTCTCGGAATCCTGGAATTAACCATGCTGTGAGGGAGCCCAAGTTAGTCACATGGAGAAGCCATGTAGAGAAAAACCAGGGAATCTAGCCAACAGCCCAAGACACATGGGCCTACTTGAGCCAGCCCCAACCATCTGAGCCACCCCAGTTGAGGCCCAAGGGATCATGGAGCAGATGTGGCTCATGCACTATGGCCTAACTGAATTCTTGAGCCAAAGAATCTGGAATCTTGAGCAAATAAGAGTTAAGTCATTAAGTTTTGAGGTGGTCAGTACACAGCAATAAATAACTGAAACACTACTAAAAGAATAAAGAATGTATAGCAAATAATTGTTGGGAAAAATACAATTAAAAGTAGGTAATCCAAAGGAAGGCATGAAAAGAAAGAAAACAGAACAGATTAGATAAATAAAAGCAAACAGCAAAAACATTTAAACTTGCTTCTAGGCAATTCCGTGTATGGGTAGACAAGTAGGCTTGTCTCAAATCAGTTTTTAAGCCTGAGAAATCTTGTCTTTTCTGTATTAGCCTCTGTATCCTGTCCATATCATTTCCACCTTAGTTTAATGGCCCAGCCTTGATGCAATTCGAAATAAGCCTGCAGTGGTGATCCTACCTTTAATCTATTCTTTGCTAAATAAATAAATAAATAAATAAATAAATAAATAAATAAATAAATAAATATTCTTTGTTGAATAGATTTAGAAGAGTTTGTCACCCGGTTTGGTTTAGAAGAGTTTAAGAAAAGCTTGGAAAAAAGAAAAGAAAAGAAAAGAAAAGAAAAGCTTGGAACCATATATCTATTAGGACCACCTCTCAGCTCCTATTTTTATAGGCTGTCACGTCTGGTAAGGTACTAGTTGGCTTTTTGAACGCAGAAAGTCTCCAAATTATGGAATTAAATTAGTTTATATTTCAGGCCCACAGGCCGAGAGCATCTTTTCGCAAGCTGTAGTTTGTTCTCTCTCTGCCAGCTGTTGGGGATAAAGCCATAATTAACTCTCTTTCATTTTGATCAGGGCCTTTCCTTCCCAGACATAGTGATTAAATGATTTTCACGTGTTTCTTCCTCCACCACTGAAAAGCTATTCAATATATGGACTTACCATAAAGGCATTTTACAGTCCGGACCATACGGCAAAGATTCATGGGGTATATGTGTTAGAGGTGAGTATGTGGTGCCCTGCACGCTGCTGGGCGGGTGTCCGGGTGGATCAGAGCTGCAGCCTAAGCCGAACACACGCCGAGCACGCAATTAGGCGCTAGACAAGCATTGAGTCCATTAATTACTACGGTGTCCGTGGGCTTTAAAACACATCTGTAGGCGCTTTTTCGTTAAAAAAAAAAAAAAAAAAAAAAAAAACCCAAAGGTAGGTCACCTGAAAGAGGAATGCCTTCGACCCCATTGAGGCCGGCGATACCTGGTGCGGCCGGGCCGGCCCGTTGGGTACGGAGCTGGCGACCCCGTCTGGCCGCAGCGGCCATAGCAGCCGTTTGCCGCCCCTGGGGGTGCGGTGGCGTCAGGGGCCGGAGGCGTCTTGTGAGGAGGGAGGCAAATAAACAAAGCCACCCGCACAGAAACGGGTCGTTCCGTTTCACATCCTCCTTCGGATGCCTGGGATTTCTCGGAACAAAGTGATCCTCCAGCTAACCGCAGGCAGGTGGAGCCCGCCCCACAAGGGAGCGCCCTCTTCCTCCTCGCCGCCCGCTCCACGGAGCGAGCTGACAGGGACCCTCCCGGCCCGAGCCGCCCGGAAGGGACACGCCCCCTCGAGGGAGCGCGCGGCCGCGGCCACCCCCGGCGCCTTCTCTGGCGAGCGCGCACGCGGGAGGGGGCGGGGCTCCTTCCCGGCACCCAGTGAGCGCCCGGCCCCTAAGCCCCACCCCCTCCCGGCCCCGCCCCTCCGGCCGGGCTGAAGCGAGCAGGCGACCGGAAGCCACTTTAAAGCAGAGCTCGAGGTGACAGGCGAGCCAGCCGGGTCGAGAGCGCCGTCGCCGCTTTCTGCGCTCGCGGCGGCGGAATGGCTCGGGCGCCGGTCACCGCGTCCCCAGCCTGCGACCCTTAGAAACCCGAGCCTGCACTCCGCGCCGACCCCCCGTGCGGACGTTGTGTCCGCGAATCGGCAGCGCCGCAACTCGGCTCCTGTGGTCGGCGCTCTCTGGGTGCCGGTTCAGGTAAAGGACTCCGGCTGAGCTCTGAGGAGCCGGTGGGGGACCCTCGCGGGGGGGCCTGGCGGGCGAGGAAGGGGGCGCCGGCCCCCCGCAGCGACTCTCAAGGATCGAGGGCGATGGCTACTTGGATTGTGCTTTTTTTTTTTTTTGTACCGAGTTCACTCGGATCCCGTCCGCATCGAGATGGAATCGGTTTCCACTTGGTAGTCCCTTAGGGCCTCTGGCAGGTGTATCTCTCGGAGTGAGACCCCCCGAAGGGTTTAGTCAGGGGCGCGACGTCTCCCCCGCCCGCCTTGGTCCGCGCGGGAGCGTCCGTGCGGCCTCCCCCGCGGGGGCACTCCGCAGACCGAGGGGGAGGCACGGCGGCTAAAGGGGAGCCTTCCGGCCGCCCCGCGTTCCGGCTGCAGCCCAGAAGTTAGCAGGCGGTTTTCGGGTGAACTTTGAAGGCGCGGGAGTCTCCCGTCGCCCTTCCCGAGAAGCGGCGGCCACTTTTTTTTTTTCCCCCGGCGCTTCGCGGGGCGGTCCTGCGACCCTCCGAGACTCGCGGAGCGATCCCCTTGGGAAGGTCGGTTGAGGGGTGAAGACTGGACTGGAAGGGCCCCCCGTTGAGTGGCTTCTGGGATGGAGGGAATCCCGGGGGGGGGGGGGAGGAGGCTAGCCCGAGGGTGTGGGGGGCATAGATGCTCGGAACTCCCAGACCCCAGTGGCCGAACCTGGCGGCGCCTCAGCCGCGCTGCGCCGAGTTGGCGCGGCCGGGGGGGTGCGGAGCTGCGCAAACCGCCGCGGCCCTAAGGAGGCGTCGCTCGGACCCGGGGCTCGGCGCCGGGGTGTCGGGCAGCGGCGGGCCTTGGAGTCCTGAGTTTGGAGCCGGCGATTCCCTTGGAGCGGGCTCTGAGCCGAGCGTGCCGGAGAAATCGGGGGCATCTAGAGGTGAGGGGAGGAGTGGTAGGTGGCCTGCTGAGGGGGGACCCCAGGAAGTGCCCTTCTAATCTTTATTTTTTTGGTAGCGCAAACTAATTGAGGAACTGGGTTCTGTTGACTTCCCCACTCCAGCCACTCCTCCAGTTCTCTGCTGCTTCGGGTTTTATTTCCGAGTGTGACCGAGGACAATCATGGGAAAAGTTGAAGTGTGTGACTCAAAAGATTGGGTTCAGGTCTGTTTTGCCTTGGTGGGGTGTGATAGGAGGGTGTGCGTGCGTGCGTGTGTGTGTGTGTGCGTGTGTGTGTGCGTGCGTGTGTGGAGGATGGCACAGGCCGGTTTGGTGTGGTGGAGAGGGAATACCACAATCTGTGCCAATTGTGCCTTGAGGCAAGAGCACTGAATGATGAATAATAACGCCTGGCTTGGCTGCTTTCCAGATGATTTATGTCTTCTGTCAAGTCCCTCCTTCTTCGTGAAGCTTTCCCTAACAATGGCAGCTCACACTGAACTCTTTCTACCTTTTCCTTTTGTACTTATCGTGGAGGCTAACACCTTGTGGGATGTGTTTTGTTTTGTTTTTTTAAAATCATTTTTCTGAGTTTGATCATTATGCACTTTTTACACGCACAGATTCAAGAATCCAATTAGATCTTTAATATCCATTTTTCTGGGGACTCAATTTTATTATTTTGTGTTATTGTTGACCCATAAAACCTAATAGAACTAGCCACTTTAGGTTATTTTTCTTCAGTTATTCAGACAAAAAAATATCCTGAGTACCCACTGTTTGCATTTGTGTTAGGCACTGAAATGGGCACCTGGGTTGCATACTTGATGAAGTCATGGGTCCTTGCATCAAATATCTCTTTCAGTCTATTGGATAAGAGAGGAGAGTATTAATTGCTCATCACCAATCCTTTTCCACTCGACACAATGCTTAATAAATATTTTCAGAATTAATTAATGAGTGCTAGATTATGGAGGAGATACCAGTTGTCATTTTACAAAGTTTCCTTGGCTTTAGTCTTTGTTCCATTTTTCCCCCAAAGGGTCTGATTCCTTGAAGAAATAACTTTTATTCTCTTTCAGTAGTTAATAAGGAATCTGAAAATGTGGCTTGTGTTTTATATTATTATGTTATTTTCTACAATATTCCTTCATTTGCCTTTAAAAAATACATGTGTAACTTTTTTGAAGACAAGGACAAAGGCGTCTCTTTATGAAGTTGTGTTTGGTTTCTAAAACAGTGTGTGCCGTAGTTGTTGATATACTTTCTGTTGCTAAACAAGCCCTGGTATTTATTCCTCCTCCAGCAGTGGTAATGTTTTGGAGATTGCAAAAGTAGACCCTTTGATGTCTTTGGGGTTTATATTGAAACTTTCTGAATACAGCAGGTCATCAAAAATGTCGTTTTGTTGTATGAACTTAACTCTTGTTTATAACAATTAGCCTATGGTAAAATTGGTTTCATTATACTTGTTTTTCCTAAAGTCACAGGTGACCTTAAGTAAGGACTTAGTTGAATAAAAATGCTTTAACAGGCTCCTGACTTTCTCCCATATAACATTTTGAGAGCCCCTATTTCCTGAGTATGTCCTCACACCCCAAATTCACTCACTATTTAACTTTGAAGTTTATCCTTCATTTGATGAACTTTTTTTATTTTTTTACAAAGAAACAGTTTTGTCACCTCAGGAGAAAGGCGATAAATAAACAACTGTGAAAAGAACCACAGAGCAGTGAAGATATGGTTTCCCTGCTGTCATCAGTTAGACACACTTATTTCTACCCCTCATTCTCCCCCTCCCATTCTACCCTAGACTTAGAGTAAAAATTCATACCCCAGCCGAAGTGCAAATCATTGTATATTAAGTCCACAAATAAATTTCAAGTGCCTAAAATACTCTTTCTCTTTTACCTTTACCTTCTGTGGGCATAGCCCTGGCTGTTCTGGAGCTTTAATTTCTCAATAAAATTTAAAAAGATGAAATACAATGTAAGAGGAGTGATTTCAGGAACTTACAGACTAAAACTAAACATTTTGATGAATGAATGGGTTCCAGTTGTTGTCAGCTTGTAAGTGATCATCTTCTTTTCTTTCCCGGTAGGATTTTAGACTCTGAGGAGCAATTGGAGCTAATCCACATTATGGAAATGGAAACCACCGAACCTGAGCCAGACTGTGTAGTGCAGCCTCCCTCTCCTCCTGATGACTTTTCATGCCAAATGAGACTCTCTGAGAAGATCACTCCATTGAAGACTTGTTTTAAGAAAAAGGATCAGAAGAGATTGGGAACTGGAACCCTGAGGTCTTTGAGGCCAATATTAAACACTTTGCTAGAATCTGGCTCACTTGGTGGGGTTTTTAGATCCAGAAACCAGGATGCAGATGAGAGCAGCTTACATGAACCTATGGTGAAAAAACCCCTGGAAATCAACGCATCCTGTCCACCAGCAGAAAACAATATGTCTGTCCTGATTCCTGAGGGGACAAATGTCGGGGACCAAATACCAGAAACTCGCCCTTCTACTGATGCTCCAGAACAAGTGATTCCAATCCAGGATCACAACTTTCCATCAGAAACCATTAGTGGGACAGTGGCCGATTCTACAGCAGGGCACTTCCAGGCTGCCCTTTTGCACCCAAGTGATGTTCCTGTTAGTCCTGACTGCATAGACAAAGTCATGGATTATGTTCCAGGGGTTTTCCAAGACAACAGTTTTACAATCCAGTACATTTTGGACACCAGTGATAAGTTGAGTACCGAGCTCTTTCAGGACAAAAGTGAGGAGGCTTCCCTTGATCTTGTATTTGAGTTGGTGAACCAGCTACAGTACCACACTCACCAAGAGAACGAAATTGAAATTTGCATGGACTTTTTGCAAGGCATGTGTATTTATGGCAGGGATTGTTTGAAACACCACACGGTCTTGCCCTATCATTGGCAGATCAAGAGGACAACTACCCAAAAGTGGCAGAGTGTATCCAATGATTCCCAGGAGCACTTGGAAAGATTTTACTGTAACCCAGAGAATGATAGGATGAGAATGAAGTATGGGTATGTATTTATAACTTCTTTAAAGCTGTTGTTAAATACTATCGAGAAGATAAAGAAGTTAAAAGCTTAGTAGGGTAGTTTCTTTTAAATAACCTAACAGGTTTTATTCTTTTTTCCACTGTTACTCTTCTGCCTGTGTGCTGTACTGATTTTTCATAGTGGTTGAATGAAGGCTATTTACCTAACCAGACAATAAAGTTTTTATGATTTGAATAATTCAGATGTTACTCTGTGCAATATGTATATGACTGAGAAGTTACCTGTACATTGAATGTTGTAAATCTAATACAATTTTAATCATACAGGAGAACTTGATTTTGAAAGAAAGTCCATGATGAGTCTTATAACATAAGACTCATACCTAATATATCTAATTTTCAAGTTTTGCACATTGAGTAGCTGCTACTTTTTAAAGGAAAATAGTATTGTTTGGAGATTTTTGTGGTCTCTTGATTTTGAATGGTACAAACTGTTTTTGTGAATGATTCAGAAGTTTCTTCCAAACTTATGAATCCTGCTCAAGAATATTAATTTTTTTTTAGTTTCCATAAAACTTTTTGCCATTAAGTTTATTATTTTAATTATCTTATAGGTAAAATAAATTCTACAATTCAGCGTACTTTTTAAAAAACTGAGTCTTTTAACAATGAGTAAAGAGTATGTTTATGTTAATGGGTATGTTTGTTTATCATTTACATAAAAACAGTTATCGTCATGTTTTCCTATGCAAGACATATAAGTAAATAATTTGGTTCTTTTAGTATGGATATCTAAGCAATATTCACTGATAGGGAACTGAAATTTCCACATCTGAATTCTTCTTTAATTGAATTTAAAAGTGAAGAAGGAAATGATAGTTGCCACATGTAAAGTTACTAGTGCAAAAATGGCTGCATAATAACATTAATCTTTATATTTCTAAGTTGTTTCTCCTGTAGTATGGAAGGAGTTAAAATGTGTGATGTTAATAGTTGTGTATGACCAAGAGTAAATATTCAAATTACTTAGGGGAAAAGAGCACGTCTATACATGCTACCTGATTTGGGAGACCATGAGGGCCTCCTGACTGCTTCACAGGTAATGAATTGCCTGATGATGTGTGTAGTACTGAAAGGAATGACCCATAGGGACGAAAACTACCCTGAATATCCTAGACTAGAAGTCCAGGGGAAAAACTTTCTTGAGAGTCATCTTTGTTCACAGATAAGTTGGGTTACTCTCTTCAAGAGAGTCAACAAGCAAATGGTGGCAGTAAACCATTTCCAAATTGTTTAATTCTGTTAGTCTTGATGTTCATCTCCTGTGTTCTAACATAGTGCCAAAGCATTGTTGGCATTGCAGAAGCCTGGTCTTTTTTCTTTTTTTTAACTTCTCTTGTTCCCATTTAGTATTGGATAAGTGGTTTCTTTTTAATATTTCAGGCATATAGTACTCAGATCTGTGTCTTTTTAACATCTCAACTATGAGACTAGAATTTTGAGATGCAAAGGGACATTTGAAGGGATGTATGGAACAAGATGAGAAACAATATGAGGCCCAGGTTTAAAGGCATTATTATATAGAAGACTCCTTGGGATAAAAGTAAGATTATATCAAGAATATAGTTTTCCTGATCATGAATGTATTATCTTTATTATAGAATGCATCCAAGATTCTATTTTGCATGGGTAGTGAAATAAAGCTAAATACTTTTAACTTCATATTTTAAAGCCGGCATTGGAAGACAATGTTTTCCATTCTCTTAAAACCTTTTTAATAAGGCTTTGTCTAAAATCTCTGTTGCCCATGAGCTAGCAATTCTAATTGGTATGTAAAGGATAATTAATTTTATATACTCTCAAAGCCACTCTATCTTTCCCATCTCCAGATTGCAAAACTGCAGAATAGTAGCCTCCCACTTCACTCTTACGAAGCACATTTCCTGTCTGCTGAGTACTTCAGCATCTGGTACATTAAGTTTCTCTCTGTTTGAATTGGTCAGGATTATTGTCCAACACATTACGTTCTGTTATTATCAGCAAGGCAAGATGGGTATTTTGATGGATAGAATCCAGGAACTCTTAAGTCAGCAGCATATTGGGTATTTTGTCCTTTGGTAAAATTACTTTGCTGAAGAATAGACATGGATTTTGTTGAATTAGTTATAAAGTAGTTGCAGTGAGTGCTTGATTTCCAAATCACTTTTACTAAAATAATGTTTATTTGACACTTGAGAGGAAAGGTATGAGTGAATTATTATTGTAACTATTGTTGCTAATACATTGGTAATGGTAGTAAGTTGTCCTGCCCTGATAAAAATAGCAAAGTATTAAGTTAATTATTAGTAATGTGAAGAAGGTTCTCCATGGACTACAGTGAGAAATGTTATAAGATTGTAGATAGCTAAGTGTCAAAAATTAGACTTTTGGGAAGTTGACCTGTGGTCATTACAACCTGGTTTTCCTTGTATTCCAAAGCGATGTTGTGTTTCCTGGCAACAAGATGCAGATAACGGCATGTTGAGCCTTGCTGAGAGATTCACAAACAAGCTGGAGCAGCCCAGGTTCACATGGTTACCACATTATTTGGCTAAAGCTATTAATCTCTGTGGTCAGGCCTGTAAAGCTGGTCTATCTGTGCAGATTGCACATAACCAGGAAGTGTGTGTTCAGCTGTGTATATGTCCAAGTCAGACCCCAGCAGTCTTTGGATTCAGGAAAAATGAATGACAGTTGTTAATCTCACTTGGGTTCAGTATTTTATATGACTTGATAAATCATTATTACATACTATATCTATAATACTTCATTGTGTGGAACTTGGGGAAAGTTCATAGTTCTGGGTCTGTTAAGCAGATAAAATTCTTTGTTTTTCAAATGTATTAGAGTTAACAGCTAAATTAATCCAAATTAGATTAACAGGGTTCATTTTATTCTCAAGAATGAAATTGGAAAGCAAGTTGAGTTAGATAAATTCACAAGTCCATTCTGCCTCTTTAATCACGATGCCTAGATACTAAAAATACACTTAATAAAGAGAATTTCAATAATAAATGCTTACTTGGTTAATTATAATGAAATTATTTTAATTATTTTCCAATTTTGCCTTCATCCCAAATTATGATATAATCCTACTTTTCCACCACACTCTGCTTTTGTACATCTGCAGATGTTCATTGCCAACATCAACTGGAAACTAGTTGTATGTGTGAACTCCCTGTATTTACATGCCGAGGCTTCTTTTACACACAGGATGGCTTTGGAGAATTTCCAAATTCCAAATATGAAGTTAAGAAAACAACATTGAATGTTATGTTTTCAATTAAGAAAACATAGTCTCTGACAGTTTAGGCACTCATCCTTATTAGAAAATGATACTAAATGGCAAGCTAAGTAGTTTTAAGAGAGCCTCACTAACTGTAGAATATTGTTGAGGATGATTGAAATTGAGGATGTGCAAATCTCCCATTAGCAACTAAGAACGCCATTGGTTTTCGCATTACATCAATTTTAAAGTGTGCCAGAAGTCTTATAGTTATTATTAACCATAAAGAAGAGGCATTCTGCAAACCTTAATTTGGGGTTAATCTGTAGATGAAAATATAGCCTGTGATTATTTCTAATTCTGAAAGTTTTGAAGGAGAGTAGGAGGGTGAAGTAGAAAGTTGCAAACCCCAACTCCAGGGTTAATTTTTCTCAGAGGACAGTGTTCTTTTCTCCTCTTTTGGAATTAAGGCATATTGATAAAAGAGGGAGTTTTACTTGATATGACTTATGCATAGAGTGTTTGTGATAAGTTAGTTTTGAGTGATTTTGATTGCTAATTGCTTTTAGAAGTGTGTGTGTGTGTGTGTGTGTGTGTGTGTTTTTAATCTGTGCAGAGGATAATAAAGATGACTTCACAGGGACTCTGTGAAAGAAGACAGGAGAATTGCATACTAATGATAATAAAGAGGATATGATGTTCTTTTCTATATGACTTGCAGAATGGATTATCTAAAATAGAGCCAACTCCTGACTGAACTCTGCTGGAATAGTTAAATTAGCCAAGTTAGCTCTGGCCTGCACAGCTGTGATGATGTATGAACTAACTCATTATGTGCTATTGATAATACTGGAGAGATGAGAACAGCTGAATCTTACTATGCCTTGTGACTTTTTGGTATTTCTTAAATATACACAGCTGGATGAATTTGAATTTATTTTTAAAATTCCTGCCTAAGAGAGAGAGCTCCATAAGCAATAATTGTATTTGAAGTGACTTTCAAAATGTGTGCCTTGTGCTTGAAGATAAAGCAATCTAATGAATTATATTTTCTACCTCTTTATGATGCTATTTACATATGAAATAAACTAATTGGCTTCTTTCTGTACTAATCCAGAGGAGTTACTGGGTCTGTTGAGCTGTCATGGGAATCAGTAGCAATCATTCATTTATTTTCTGTGTGTGTGTTTTTTTAAATCAATAAGCGGATTAGACTTTTGTTTCCCCATTGATTTTTTTTGAGAGAGAGAAACATCGATGTGAAAGAGATAGAGAGAGAGAAAGAGAGAGAGACACATAGGTTGGTTGCCTTCCACACAAGCCCCAAACCGGCAAACCAGGTTTGTGCCCTTGACCAGAAATCGAACCGGCGTTGGTCTGAGAGGCGATGCCCTAACCACTGAGCCAAGCCGGCCAGGGCTAGATTAGACTTTTTAAAGCACCTGTCACATAGTTTCAGGTTAGGTCAGTCTGTTCCTAATGTATTTATGGTAATGAAAATGAACTTGGCAAGAAGCAAAGACAGTTGGAGTAAATAGCGTATAAGGTTATCTGGCAATCCCTAAAAATACATCAGATATTATGCATTTTCTTATTGAGTTGACTGTAAAGCTTTTACTTTTTGTTGTAAGTAAATGGGTAAAAGCAAGTAGTAACTCCTTATTCTGCATATGTGTACATGCAAAAAAATGCAACTATTGATTAATTCTACTGTGTCCCTGTAAATCTATTTTCTATTGTTACACTAGAATTTCTAGATTTGCCATCTACCATAAAGCAAAGGTAAATGAATAAGTTCTTTCTATGCATCTCTGATCTTAGTGATTCTTAGTTTTGTATTGGATTTGGGGCTACTTCTAAAGGGTAAAGCAGTATGTAGCCCATACAAACCTTGACTACTCAAGGAATGCTACTAAAATACAACCATTTGAGATTATAACTGTTTTCTCATGGCCTCCCTTCTTTCTTATTCCATGATTTGAGACAACCAGATTCTCATCCTTTGTCTGATGGTAATAATTTTGATCACATTTAAATAAGGTGCTCTTAACCTAGGTCAGCAACCTTTAATAATTACCAGTGTCCTGCTTGTGAGTTGCATTTTTTAAAAATATATTTTATTGATTTTTTACAGAGAGGAAGGAAGAGGGATAGAGAGTTAGAAACATCGATCAGCCACCTCTGGCACACCCCCCACTGGGGATGTGCCCACAACCAAGGCACATGCCCCTGACCGGAATCGAACCTGGGACCCCTCAGTCCACAGGCCGACGCTCTATCCACTGAGCCAAACCGGTTTCGGCATGCAGTTGCATTTTTGTGGAAAGAAAACTTAAGTATATGTGTATATGTTACTTTTGCAGAGGAAAAAACAAATGTATTTTGAGTTACAAGATAACTCTTGATTATTCTGGCCCAAGTTTCTATGAGGGTGGGTAGGTTTTGCCCGGAAATCTCTTTGTTAAAAGCAGGAGAGTTTCTCTTCTAAAATAAATCTGGGAGTCTTAAAGTGAATATGAATGATTTTGAATCATTGGAAGACACTAGAGTGCTGAGGGTTGAACCATTTTCTGTCTCATCTGGGTTTGATATCTAGCTATATAAAAGCCTAAGCGACCGTTATGACCGAGTGACCGGAATGACCAGTCGATCAGTTGTTATGATGTTCACTGACCACCAGAGGGCAGATACTCAACACAGGAGCTGCCCCCTGGTGGTCAGTGCATTCCCACAGCCAACCTCCCACGAACTCTCCCCCTGGCTGGTCCCTACCCCTGGCTGGCTGGCCCTGATCTGCCCCATTGGTCCGGCTAACCTCCCGCAATCACTCCCTGCTGGCCAGCCAACCTCCCGCAGTCCCTCCCCGTCCCTCCCCTTGGCCAGCAGGCCCCGATCAGGACTGGGCAAGATGGCCCTGATCAGCCCTGATCGCCAGCCAGGCCTAGGGACCCCACCTGTGCACGAATTTGTGCACTGGGCCTCTAGTTGTTAGATAATAGCTTAAGGTTTTGGGTTGAACTGTACTTTGTACCATAAACACAAATTGTGCAAAGGAATAAAATAGTTCTATAGTTCACCATTTCTAGGAGCAAACAAGTCACATTTTAGATATGAAGGTAATTCTTTAACAAAAACAAAATTTTCTATTCATAGATTTATGATAGTGCTTTCTAGGGACTAAGGATTATGCTATTCAAACTCACCTCTATTTAAAAATCCTGTGTTAAAACTAATCCAGCCCAGTCCCTGACACATTAACTAAAAGCCTTGACTTTCCAGTGTAGATTAATTCCTTGTTAATAGGGAAATTTGAAATTGCAGGGGGTAGGTTGTGAAATATATTTTTTAATCCTTGAAAATAAAGGTTTTTATGTAAAATAAATAAATTCTACTTATTCAATTTGGTAGTTTGTAAAGATAATATATGTTCTGTACAAAAGACAGTTTTGCAGTTTTGTACTAAATATAACCAATTCTGTGATTAGGAACTCAAATTTTAGAAGTTGATGATATTAATTAATTTCTGATTCTGAAATTTCCAATATTTCTTGCTGACCTGGTCAGTTACTATTGCTAAGACAAGCATAGAAGGGAGTTAGCTAAGCGTTCCTAGTTGCAGTGTTCAGACAATAAAATGTGTCTGTCTCCTTGATCTTTCTCTGCTATATGCTATTTACTTATTGGTAACACCCACTTGACCAGTAGAGAACCTTTGCATGGTAATCACAATGAAAGGGTAAGCTCATATGAGAGCGAAAATGCCAGAATGACTGTTTCCTTTCACATGCTACAGAAACCAGATTTTCGAGTATGTGTGCCACAAAGTGTTGTGTAAAGAGTGTATTAGAATCCCCTATGACTAAATTGTCTGAGAAAGATTTGTTCAGGAAACTTGTATTCTTTATGCAAATGGTACTGTTGCTTCTGAGCATAAGGAAGGATTTGTGAATAGTCAGTGTTGAAACAGCACTTCTCACATGATTGGAAAAGATATTTCGTTTAGGCCACACTTACTGGAATTTGTTATATTAATTTTTATTTTCTTTTTGGATTAAGAAATTCTTAAACTGTCCCTTCTCATTTGACGTATAGCCATAGAATTTGGGTGACCTTATTTGCTCTAAAATTTACCATCACTGAATAGTCAGTCAGTGAAGAATGAATGGCTGGGGTAGGGGCCCAAGAGTGAACTTTGCTTGCAGTAGTGCATGTGCTTTCAGAATCTTGCCTGTACCCTGTGATCTTCACAGCTCCTGCAGCTGATCAGGGGACAGAAAGGGCAAATGGCAAAAAAATACTCTAAATAATTTCCTGCTGTGATTGGTCTTTGGTTTTTGACAGTCACCTGGCTTCTCTCTTTCATTTCCAGGCATTGAGAGAATAAAAATAAGCACAGGAGAAATACTAGGTTTGCCTTCCAAGTTAATAATAATAAAAAATAGGACATCCTTGAATGGGGCTAGAGTATGTGAAACAGAAGAAACTTTGCTTTCTTGCTTTCTGAGGTTTGGATTGTCCAAATGTTGCTGCACCTCAGGAGCATTGTGTAAAGTGTTCTACAGTTAATTACCTACTAAAAAATAATGTAGACTCTTAAATTTGATAAAATTAAATATATTAGAGAAACTTGGTTTTGTAGAATCCCTTTCCTCTAGGAAAAGTTGACTGGTGTAAGACCCTGTTGAAAGATTTTGTAGACATAGTTTACAAAATATATAGACAAAAACAAACAACCTCTTGATAAGTTTTCTATAGGAAGTCTTATTTTTCCCTTTCAGAAATTAGCCCAGAAATCAAATAAGCTAATAAATTATATCTTACGGGGAGTTAGAGTATATATTTTATGATAATTATTTATAATTAGTATTTCATTTATGTATAAGTGAGTTCTGAATTGTTTGAGCTTATTTGAAAACAGTTACTTTAAGCAATTTTAACACTTATACAGTATACACCTGATTTTATAATGTCTGTGTAGAAAAGTTTTATAAACAAATATATTTCAGCTCTCTCTAAATACTGTCAAATTCTATATCCACAAAATTGAATTAATCAGTTGTGTTTTGAGTACATGGCAGACATTTTGTATTGTCTATATTGAGGTAAAATAGAAATCCCTCAGTTTAAAAATATTTCATTTAACGAAGGGTATATTTACTCATCTTCACAAAAAGCAACATCTGCATAATTTAAGGTAGTACAAGGCATAGTACACATTATTTTAATCTATTGTGTGCTTTCTATCTCAAATTCTTGCAGAAATTAAGTTTCACTTCATCAGGCCATGGTAGTCAGAGACATGTAGAAGTATTTCTCGATTAAGTTACCTTCTAGGAGTCTAAGGACATGTGATTAAACTTGAATAAAAGTTAAAGCTGCCCTGCAGGCATGGCTCAGTGGATGGGCGTTGAACTATGAACCAGGAGGTCTCGGTTTTCGATTCCAGTCAGAACAAATGCCCAGATTTTGGACTATGATGTCTTCAGGGTGCAACATTAATCCCATGCCTCCATAAATAGATAGCAATGAGATCTTCCGAACTCTTTAAGTATAATTTTTATTCACAAAAGATTATAGGCTTATCCACATCTTATTAGAAAGTTCTTTTGTATTTTTTGCTTTGGTCCATTAGTTTTGTAATAAAAACCAAGAAAGCCCAACACAACAGTATTTTAGTAGATTTTTTTTTTTCTCGAGTGGATATTGTAATTTGCTTTTAGTGGTTGCATGAAGGGAACTTCAATGTATGGTATTAAACTGTGTTATGAGTTTAGTTTCCCACATTCTTTTGGAGACTATAGAATTACAAAAGCTTAAAAACAGTCCTAGCTAGTTTAGTTCAGTGGATAGAGCGTTGGCCTGTGGACTGAAGGGTCCCCGGTTCGATTCCTGTCATGGGCACAACCTGATCCCTGGTAGGGGGCGTGCAGGAGGCAGCCAATCAATAATTCTCTCTCATCATTAATGTTTCTATCTCTCTCTCTCCCTCTTTCTGTTTCCCTCTCCCTTCCTCTCTAAATCAATAAAAAAAAGTATTTTAAAAAAAGACAACAACCAAACAATACAGGGCATCCTTTCATTTAGTAAAACTACCTGCCTTTCATTTTTCTTCTGTCTTATCCTCATTATTATTTCACTGTGTTCACTTCTAAAATGACTTTAAGACCATCGATTAGATGTCTAACAATTAGATGTCTAACAATTTGTAAATCAGACACAGATAAATGTGATTCTAGATTCCACTCACTAACTGACTGCATTCTCATTCACCTATTTCTAAGATGTCCCAGAAGTGACCAAAGGAGCAGCACACACAGTCAGAATTTTGCTTTTTGATGATCCCTATATAAGAGTTGTTTCTTAAAAGTGGGGAATATTTTTACCTACCCAAAATCTTTTGAGGCATTTAGAACCATAATATAAATTTATGATTCAAGATGGATATTAATTATTTTACAGAGTGATCTAAGCCTCAGCAATCCTGCCTTGATTAGGTCAGGGTCTCCTTAAATATGGGCAGATTTAATTGAGAGTCAACATTTGATGTGTAGCCTACACATAATTACTGAGGGCCATATGCATAATAATAAACTCCCAATTTTGATTTATAGGTATATCTGTGTCTCCAGCTATTCTGGATACAAAGGGGAAAACCCAGTTGTTACCAAGACCCCATGTCATAGTATAAAATTTAAGTATAGAATTTTAACTTCTGGTAAATATTGAAAGATATTGCTTTGTATGTAAGCATTTATAGGTAATTTTTATTGCCTCCTCCAATAGCTTTGTGCTATTTATTTGAGTCAGTGTTAGCAAAAAATCTTAATAACTGAATAAATGACCATTATTATGCTTCTAATACAGAAAATTAAAAGTACATAGGACTGATCCTCTGAAGTTTAATAATTATGCTGGTATTGTATATGCCATGGCTTTGATTCTCATCACCTTATAACATATTTGAAGGGTTATATAAGCTGCCAGATATTCCAGTGTTGCTAAATGAGTTCCTGAAAACATCAAAGCCAGGTATCAAAAGCCAGCTATATTTCGTGTGCCTGTGAAATTTCTTTAGCAGCAGCAAACATACCCCATCTGTCATGCCTGTCTCAAGTCTGTAGGAGAAGAGCCTTAACACTCTCTTCATATTGCATTTGATCTTTAGCCTTCTATCATGATGACCCTCAGTTTGGGGAGACATTTCATTTTATATCATAGTAATAAAATAAAAGGACCTATTAATTGTGTCAGGTTAGTCTAACTGATTAGGGCAGGTGTTATTGAGGTCACAGGTTTGTCCTTGTAGAAACCAGTTAACTCTTATAGGCAGGAAGCCAAAGTGCCAAAGTTTAACCCATCCACTTGAAACTGTACAGAGTAGGATCCAGAAACTTATACTTAATTGACCTCTGTTAAAGTCTGATTTCTATATTTTATTTACATCATCTTCCCTCTTAAATGTGTTCCACCTCCTACAATTCCTGTCTCATTTAATGGCACTGTTAACCAGTCACCCAGACCAGAAACATAGGACACATCTTGGACTCTTTCTACTCCCTTCAGCCCCACATGTAATCATCCTCCATGCAGTTAGGTTCTAATTCTTAAGTACCCCTCAAAGCATCCCTTGCCCCCTCCATTTTCTGTCATCATTTGTCTTAAGAGCAATGCTAATAGCTGCAGATGGCTAAGCATAGAATAATAAATATTAAAGCAAATAAGTGCCTTCTCCACCCTTCCTCCATCTTTCCCTACCCTCCTCTTGCAAAAATAAACAAATCAGTCCATACCACTACTGCTGGAGTGACCTTTATAAAAGGCAATCTGAACCTTGTTGAAAATCCACCAGTGATTCTTATTGCCCATAGAATCAAATCCTAACCTCTTCACCCAGAATACAAAGCTCTTCATTATCTGGCCCCAGCCAACCTATCTAGTCCAGTTTTTTATCTTATCATCCCCCTCACACACACATACACCCTGACCTCCCACATGAACTGCAAGGGCTGCACGCTCTTGGGTCTCTCCTGCCTTGCTTGGTTAGAGTCTACACATGTCAGTCACTGTGCAAGTGGTGTCCTACCTCCCATTGTCCGCCTGGTGTCTGGCCAGATTTGGCTCTCATTTCATCCACTCTAGGATACCTCCCTTGACCATATTTCCTGACCCCCTTTTCAGCAGAGGTAGGCCCTCTCTATGAATTGTTCCCAAACCACCTTTGTGTCACATTTCATACTAGGCCACAGGGTTTGTTTTTTCTGTCTCTTCTTCCACTGACTCTGGCATTTTGTTATTGTTGCTCTTCCACACAACCCGTTACTTGTAGTATTTCCTATTATTTAAATTGTTCTTAGCGTTTTTTCTTTTATAGAAAGTTATCTTGGATTGATAAAGTCTCTTACTTTTCCTGACCTTTTCCATTTTTGGATGCCAGTAACCACCTCCTCTCTCATAATGCTGTATGCCTATTCTCTGTCCTCTTATTCCAGGATTGTACTTGCTGCTGATGAATATAAATAGGCAGATGCACTGCTTCTTTGGTTTTAACATTTGGTTTTTCATTTCTCTCAAAGCCATTGAAAGCCAGGGACTACATCTGTTTAATTCTTTGTGTGTTGCCTAAAACAGCCAACCACCGCTATTACCACACACATGACTTATAACTGCTTTCTGATAATAGAAAACAATGGTTTGATAAAGAAGAGTGGTAAATGTTGAACATTTACACATTTGTACTGATGCAGATTGAGGAGGAAAAAGACTCTTGGCTTTGGGGTTTTTAAGCATTGCTTGTTTATGGGAGAGCAGGTGGTAAAATTGATCTTATAAAAAGATAATTTAATGTTTTTCAGATTTGTTGTTTTGTCTCTGTCAGGTCTAGAAAAGCATATTGAAAATCAAATAGAGCTAAAACAGTACTTTGATACATCAATGCAAGGAACATTTGGTTGTAGTAAATTAGGATTTGTCATAGAAATTTCATAATGGCCAAAGGACTGAAATGCACAGAGAATGTAGCAAAAGCTGCAGTTTTAGATGTCTTTCTCATGCAAATCATTATCTATGAAGTCTTAGTAATACAGGCTTAAACAAAAATTGCTAGAATGATGCCCAGAATAAAATCTGACACTTTAATAGCAAAAAGCATTGTATATTTTACATACATGTTAACATAATGACTGCTGTTCTAAGAACTCCTTAGAAAAATACTGAGGATTTATTAACTCATAATTGGGAAATAAACATACTAGTAAAGCAGGAAAATCTGCTTAGAAATTGGCAATGATCTTAAGAGGTAAGTGTCTCTTGGCTCTTCGATAACATCAAATTCTCCTAAAGTTAAGCCCTGGCCAGTGTGGCTCAGTCCCATACACTCAAAGATGACAGGTTCGATTCCTGGTATGGGCACATACCCAGGTTGTTGGTTCGATCCCTGGTTGGGGTGTGTATAGGAGGCAACCAATTGATGTTTCTCTCTCACATCACTGTTTCTCTCCCCTCCCCCCCCTTCCTCTCTCTAAAATCAGTAAAAACCGTACCCTCAGGTGAGGATTTAAAAAAAAAATTATCCTAAAGTTAAGTGAAAATTGTTTACAGTAAGTTGATGTGGCTTTAGGCATAGGAGTTTGTTTTGGGTGTTTTTTCTTTTTTTTTTTCAAGGATTTCCCAAAAGTATTTTTTCGTTTTTGATTGGATATTCCTATTTACCATAACCTTTTTTTAATAATCCTCATCCGAGGATATTTTTCCATTGATGTTTAGAGAGAGTGGAATGGAGAAGGAGAGACAGAAACACCGATGTGAGAGAGACACATGGATTGGTTGCCTCCCACATGCCCCCCAACCAGGGCTGGGAGCCTGCAACCAAGGTATGTGCCCTTAACTGGAATCGAACCCAAGACACTTCAGTCCCTGGACCAATGCTCTATCCACTGAGCTACACCAGGGCTACCATAATCGTTTTTAAACAAAGCAGTGTCCAAATGTCATTTTAAAATACACTTTATTGTCTTATTCTCATTTTATAATTAAAATTATATGTTCTTTTTAAGCCCTTGTCTTAACTAGTTTGTCTGTTTCTGAGCAAGAAATTAGGGGTTTTGGAAACTTTGGGAATTTTTAAAGACCATACTGTTTTTTACAAGTTATGTGCTTCATGGCACTATCATTTGGGTTTATGACTTGAGTCTTTGTGTGTGTGGTTTGTTTGTTTTTAATATAAAAGCTGATTCACTAATTATGAACATTGGGATGGTGGGTGGAAAATAGATTTTCTTTCCCTGACATTTGTCAGGAGTGTTTATTGAGAGATGTTAACTGGTATTAACGAGGAAAAGGGAGAGCATTGTCATAGGTTTGGAAGAATACTTTATAGCCCTTATCATGGTACTTCAATGTCTGCCTTAGTATATTAAAGGGACTGAGGAGTGGCCACAGTATATAAATTGTTTAATTTTGTATAACCACTTTTTTTCAAACATTTGACCGCAGAATGCTTTTTGCACAGAATACCTAGTAACAGTCCTTGAAACATGTTTTCTAAGGGCAGAGTTTAGAAAGTTTGCACTAACCAACAAAACCCATAGGTCAAAATTAATACCCTTTTCAAAATCCAAATTTACAACAAGGAAATAATTATTGGGCATATCTGTCCAGACATCTGGATTTCACATGAGCCAGTCTTCCTGAGTGCCACTGGATCTGGAGTATCCTGTGTATTATAGACATCTGTTTAGAAATCTGTGGTGGAAAAGGGTGGAAGTACATCTCTGATGTTATTTTATGATATATTTAACACTTTGTTTTCTTAGGAAATTTTTGAAACATACAAAAAAAGAAAGAAGAGCAATGAACTGTTTATCAGTTACTGAAAATAATGGTTCAGATGTTTTAGACACTAGATGAAGTTCCATTTAAAAAGAAACACAAATATTTTAATTGGACCACCCTTTATAAAATTAATTTCTTAAGTGATTCGAATTTATACAGTGAATATTTTCCCCAGCAGTATTCAGATGTTTTACAAAGTGCTGATTCAGCAGCAGCAGACCAGATAACAAAAATAATCTCATAGCTAAACCTCATAATCAAATCATTTTTCTCTTCATGTTTTGCCAACTCTTTTTTCACTATAAAAGGTAGTATTGATGGTGAGTAGATTAGCAGTACTGACCTCCTGGAGTCATTTTATTTTTCACTTCTTTTGTTACCCCCCTGTCTCATCAGACAGTATTGTGTATTCCTACTTAGCTTAGGTAAACTGATGTCTCTGAAAAAAGCAACAAACCAAAACAAGCTTCAAGAGAAGTTTCTTTTGTTTCTCTGTCTTCTTTGTCAGTGTCATCCTCAGGGTTTGGCTTATCCCACTGTAGTGGTGAGGGTGAGATGCTGTTGATTGGTTTTCAGTGGTCGGCAAACTCATTAGTCAACAGAGCCAACTATCAACAGTACAGCGATTGAAGTTTCTTTTGAGGGCCAAATTTTTTAAACTTAAACTTCTTCTAACGCCACCTCTTCAAAATAGACTCGCCCAGGCCGTGGTATTTTGTGGAAGAGCCACACTCAAGGGGCCAAAGAGCCGCATGGGGCTCGCGAGCCGCAGTTTGCAGACCACGGATTTAGGTCAATGATGGTGTGGGATATAATCAATTCTACCATAACTCTATGGCCTGGAGATTTTTGTGTAGGAAATGGGGAAACAATCAGTAATGCCCTTTACTCCAAATAAGACTACTTTAAAAAATCTACAACATATGCTATACTAGTTATTTTTAATATCCAATGAGGTTTTTAAATATTTCTATTTTGTAAATGTATTAATATTAACAAATCATTTTTTCTTGGGTCTTTTTAGAGGACAAGAATTTTGGGCAGATTTGAATGCCATGAATTTGTATGAAACAACTGAATTTGACCAACTACGAAGGCTGTCCACACCACCCTCTAGCAATGTCAATGCTATTTACCACACAGTCTGGAAATTCTTCTGTAGGGACCACTTTGGATGGAGAGAGTATCCTGAGGTATTTAAAGGATTTTTAAATCCACAAAAGTACATTTAAATTTTTTTTGTCTTTCATTGTTCTTTTGTTCTTCCTTTCCAACAATGACTACACAGAACTACAAATCAAAGAGCTTCTGGTTATAAATATAAAATTCAGTCTTATTGATATAAGTAACACTTTTCTCTCTTCATTTTTCTAAAAATGTATTTTTTTCACATTAAATCCCTGGAATCCATAAGTAGAATACCTCTATTATTAGAGAGATAAAATGTTTCCCCAGTAACTTATATTATGGAGAGAAAGCCTTTGGAGTTGTAAGTACTCAGACTCAGAGCAGTTTTTGGAGTAATTTTAATGAGATGAGTACTGGTGTAACTTTTGGCTGTATCTGGTTCTTGGGACCATGGTGATTAGATCATGTGTTATGCTTAGCATTTCAGAAGTATAGTGGGAAACAGTCACTCTTAGGCCTCTGAAAGAAGTATTGAAAATGCTTATTGAGCTGTAGTCAGGCACATTCGTCATTTAAAATTGTATCAAATGTGCACATGCATCCTTAGTTTAAGGTGGTAAGAATAGCTTACCACAAAGCAAAATTTTAAAATGGTGATGGTTTATTTGCCTCTAAATGAGAATTCCAAGGTAAGTTTAACACCCTGAAATGGACTTTAGAGATTAATTTCGAGTTCCAAAGATCTGACTTCAATTTGATCAAATTTTCAACATTATGAAAAGGGGAAACTTAACTGCCTTTTAAGGCAATAACTAAAGAAAATGACATAGTATTTTAATTGCTAGAAAACACAATATTGAATTAAAATTTTGACTCTCTTTTAAGTAATCACTAGTATATAATACCTTCCAAAGAGAATAAGAGGCTATTTAAAAAGTATTCTCAGAATACTTGGACTGTCCCTTCGTTTGTCTTCTGAGAGATTTTTTAGGTTTTGAATTTATTTATTTGAACACTACTTTCTTTAATCCTCTTCTGAAAATTCCCTTAAGAAATATAAAAAATCTCTTTTCCTCTTCCGGGGATGGTGTCCTCAGGCATTCAGAATAGTTCAGTGTTTGACACACTGTCGGAGGCTGTCCTATAATGCAGCCTCTAACAAAACTAGACTGTCCTGAACCCCTGCTATTTGTTTACCTTTATACCAATATGGTTGGGAAAGCACCAAAATCTGCATGTGGGCTGTGCCCTGGCCAACTTCACAGAGTTTGTGCTGTGAGACCTAAAGTTGTAATAAGGTTGTCTAAAATGAGAAAACATGCCCGCAGGATCACCAGTGTCCAGGAGAAAAAAAAAAAAAAAAAAATCATTGTGAAAGTGTTGAAAGCACTAGCATAGAGTGAGAAATCTAAATCTTTAAAAAATGAAGCTTTTTTTTTTTGAGTAATTAAAACAATTAGAAGGCTAAATTAAAAAAGAAACAAAGCATATCTAGGACATTGCAAGGCCTCAAAATAGAAGAGAGCCCTAGGCCTCACAGGTTTCTTAAGGTGGAAATCCGTGCTCCTTTAAACAGGGAGCATCTTTCTACCCTGTATCTTTGCTCCAAAAGAAAGGAAAAAAATTTCTATGTATAAAGGGAATAATTTGACTCACTGTACTTTATTGAAACTCTTCTGATATTAACAGCAAGGTTAACTATGTGTGGCTTTAGTAACATTAACAGTTTTTATATTTCATAGAGATTGTATATTAAGTTGCTTTTTTTTTTCTTCACCTTCTGTTTACTACTCCATAGACTGTTATTCGATTGATTGAAGAAGCCAACTCTCGGGGTCTGAAAGAGGTTCGATTTATGATGTGGAACAACCACTACATTCTCCACAACTCATTTTTCAGGAGAGAAATAAAAAGGAGACCCCTCTTCCGCTCCTGTTTTATATTGCTTCCATATTTACAGTAAGTGTCCAGTGAAAACTCATTTTTACTCTGATTTTATATTAATGTACAACTGAATGCCAAAGAGAAAAAAATTAAATTAAAAAAACTTAACTTGGTTATTACCTCTAGAATGTGAAATTCTAAGTTATTCTTTGGGCTTAATTTTTTAAAAAATAAAATTCAGGTAAGATATAGTTAACTGACACTAAAAGAGTGAACATTGTATTAGATTTTTTTTTAAATGAAAGCACAGTAGAATTAACATTTTTTCACAACTAATAGTAATTATACCTGGAATAAGGCAAAATTTGCATATGCCTCCTTCATGCAAAATTGAGTTTTCTGTTGATACCCTTCTGTGTTATGGGACTACTTCTCAGTCCCAGAAAACTACCAGGTAAAGTAGGGAGAAACCTTCAAGGTGATGCTCTCCATTCTTCTTCCTTGAATGCATTTGCATGGGAAGAATTCACCTTTTCAAATAATTTACATTTTCATTTGCTAAGTAAGTCCCATCTTCCTATAATATTGACTAAAATTACTTGTAGCACTTTTAGGTTGAGACTGAACTCATCCTTCTGAATTATAGGTGAGCTCTTTCATTTTCCCAAGTGCCATTTCTTCTTTCCCTCTCTAGATAGCCCACTCACCCATCTTTGTAGATGTGAAAAGGTGGGGCACATTGCCATTTGCATAGCCATCTGTGAAAGTTAGTGTCTCAAGGGAAATCTTTATATACTCTAGTCAGATATACTGTATTTAGAGCCTTATTTTTAAAATGATACTAGGTTTACTTGTTTTATGAACTTTGGAGGTTAGAGTAATATTGGTTGGTCCCTTCTGCTTATCTTTGAGGTGAAGATGCTCTTTCTATATTCTTAATAGTAGTTTTGCTTTTTTTCAAGCCCAAACTGTGTTTTTCCCAGATCAGTATGACAGGATCTTAATGATTCTAATTCTGAGATTGCAAAGGGAACACTCAAACAAAATAGAAACAAATAAAAATCCACGAAATTCTCAGGATCCAAAAGTACTGTGTATTAAGTCCAATTTTAGAAATATATATTTGCTTGGGTAAATGTGTACTTTCCTTCTTGTCCAAGTGTGAAAAATTTTACCTTATGGTTTTTTAAATTAGAAATGAATAAAAATGCCAATTCTGTGATTTCATTAGCACAGTTGGAGATAGTGTGAGTGTCCAATAGTTAAGAACACATCGCCATCCTAGTGAGATGGTGGAACTCATTAATGAGAACAGCATCTTGGCATGCTGAGCCAGTCGAGTGAGATATTGCTTCTATGTGAGAGTAAGAATGCTCATTCAAGTGCTACATTGTTGAGGGACTTTCATAGAATGGTGAAAACTTGTTTTGATCCTAAGATAGTAATTATGAAATGCTACCTCCTTTTCCCCCTTTTAAAACCTAAGCTTGTTTTGTAAAAGTATAAACTATAATATAAGCAGTAGGAGAATTAATGTCACAAATATGGACTTACTATTTCTAACTTAGGCTTAATGAGAACAAAGTTCATACATTTTCTTTTTAAAATTTCCTATTTTAGTGTTGTCTGGAACAGTAGTAATCAGGTATAAAGTAAGAGCTTAGCAAATCAGAGGTTGTGCAGACATGTCAGTGAGAAAGGAGTAGAGAAGCATCAAGTTCACCAGGGTAGAATTGGTAAATGCAGCCCTTCAATTCCCATCCAACTGAGTCTGGGCCTAAGGGGTACTTCAACTGGCCTATTGGGGAGAAAGAGGAGTGAGGTAGTTCTAAAAGCAGGTTTCAGAAAATCTATTTTTCAGTAGTAAACCTGTTTACTAGTCCATAGACTGTTACTTGATTGATTGCAGAAGCCAACTCTCGGAGTCTGAAAGATCATGATTTTAGCCAGAAAAAAAGTTTAAGTGTTAGTAAATACGAAAGGTCAAAGAAAAACATAGGTGTCAAAAAAGCCGCAATTTTTAGGGAATCAGAGATGCCTAAGAATTGGGAAAGCCCTGAGTAGGGAGGTTGTAAGATGATTGGGGAGGGAGGCTGACTTAATTCATGAATTTCCTGCAAATTTAGCTCTTTAAATGAGGGTTTCCCTGCTCCTTTTTTTTCTTCCAGTTTTATTTATAACTAGAGGCATGGTGCACAAAATTCATGCACGGGGGGCGGGGGAGGGATCCCTCAGCCCAGCCTGCACCCTCTCCAATCTGGGACCCCTCGAGGGATGTCCAACTGCCCGTTTAGGCCTGTGGGATCGGGCCTAAACGGGCAGTCGGACATCCCTCTCACAATCCAGGACTGCTGGCTCCCAACTGCTCGCCTGCCTGCCTTCCTGATTGCCCCTAACTGCTTCTGCCTGCCAGCCTGATCACCCCCTAACCACTCCCCTGCCAGCCTGATTGATGCCTAACTGCTCCCCTGCTAGCCTGGTCACCCCTAACTGCCCTCCCCTGCAGGCCTGGCCCCCCCTAACTGCTCTCCCCTGCAGGCCTGATTCCTCCCATCTGCCCTCCCCTGCTGGCCATCTTGTGGTGGCCATCTTGTGTCCACATGGGGGCAGGATCTTTGACCACATGGGGGCAGCCATCTTGTGTGTTGGAGTGATGGTCAATGTGCATATTACTCTTTTATTAGATAGAATAGAGGCCTGGTGCATGGGTGGGGTCCAGCTGGTTTGCCTTGAAGGATGTCCCCGATCAGGGTGGGGGTTCCATTAGGGCGTGGGGCGGCCTGGGCGAGGGGCCTGTGGTGGTTTGCAGGCCGGCCACACCTCCTGGCAACCCAAGTGGAGGCCCTGGTATCTGGGGTTTATTTATCTTCTACAATTGAAACTTTGTAGCCTGGAGTGGAGCCAAGCCTTCTGCTTGCTTCATGGCAGCAGCCATTTCTGTTAGAATTTATTTATCTTTTATAATTGAAACTTTGTAGCCTTAAGCGGAGGCCTGGGCCGGCCAGGGTGTGCAGAAAGCTTGGCTTCTTCCATCGCCGGGGGCAACCTTAGCCTCCTGCTCTTTCCAGCTCCGTGGCTGCCGCCATTTCTGTTTGGATTTATGTATCTTCTATCATTGAAACTTTGTAGCCTTGAGTGGAGTCCTAGGCCGGCAAGGGCAGGCGGAAAGCTTGGCTTCCTCCATTGCCGAGGAAATCCAAGACTCCCTCCTCCTCTCTGTGGCTGTAGCCATCTTGGTTGGGTTTATTTGCATATTTGCTCCTGATTGGCTGGTGGGCATGGCTTGTGGGTGTAGTGGAGTGATGGTTAATTTGCATATTACTCTTTTATTAGGTAGGATTGACAAACAACACTGTAAGTTTAAGGTGTACAGCATAATGACTTGATATATGTATATATTACAAAATGATTACCACAGTTTAGTTAACATCCATCACCTCAAATTTACAAACATTTTTTTTCCTTGTGCTTGCTCTTTTTTCATGGGGCTGATAAAAAGGAGCTTATTCTTAGAATACTTGTGCTGAGGTTGCATAAAAGCAAACAAATCTCAGGTTTAGAGGTTTGTGAGTTCATTTCAGCTGAAAAGACATCTATTCCATGCAATCACCTCATGGTTATGAGAAGGCCTGATACAGTTTCTTTGGCTTCTCCTCCCAAAAGGATAAAATGAATTAGTTTTTGGTTCATTACTGAAGTTGGGTGACCTTGGTGACCTTGGATTCTGAAAATCCATTCGTCAGAGGTCCTTGAGTACAAGTTCCCTTACCCACCAGCTTTGCCTCCCTGAAGAGACTGGTGCAGCACTGTAAAGCACACAGTATGTCTTTGGAATATCTATGAGCTGACTACAAGCTCAGCATTCTCAGAAAATAAAGCCACATTTCTAACTGTGCTTGAAATATACATATTTTTAACCCATGTCAACTAGATTGTATAACTCCATCAGACATGTCTATATGCATTTTTATGTTTAGCCCAATTAGGATGTTGGCTTGTTAAAAGTAAGCATCTATTGATGGGAATGGGTGCTGACTAGATATATATGATCTAATTTAATATCTTAGGATGGATGATACTTAGTTACACTGGCTCATCTTCAGGTATGTGTGAGTAAATAATAGACCCTATCCCTCTGAAAAAGGAAAAGATAGGTTTGAAACTTCTATTTTATGGAACTGTTGTGTTTTTGTTAAGAGAGGAATGCTATTAGAATTAGAATGCTATAGAAGCAGAGTGTCCTCTATTGTTAGTGTCACGTTTTCAATAGAGTTGCAACAGCCTAAAACCTGTTTTGGGCAGAGTGGTTGGGAAGAATCTTACTTTCCTCCTTCAACACAGAAACCTCTGTTGCTAGCTTCAACCCTTGATAAAACTGGAAAACCTGGTGTGCTTGGATTTACCCTCTTTGCAGAGCAGGGATAGAGGGGACAGCTAAAAATAAGGAGCTTATATTCTGTGTTTCCTGCCGTCCTCCAGAATTGTGATGGCTTTTAAGGAGTTACAGACTTTTCAGAATCTGATTAAAACAGTGAGGCCTCTCTCCAGAAATATGTACCAGTGAACACAGGTTCTGGAGGGATCTATCAGAGCTTGGTGAAAATGCTCCAGAAGCCAAGAACTGTTCTGCCTTCTGTCATAAAAGTTGGAGAAACCAGCACTCCTTTAAATCTGCCCCTGAACTTAAAAGCACCTGTGGGATACAGGGACTTCAAGGCAGGTTAAATCAAAGGCACAGCTTGAAGGGATGGGGATTAAAGAAGGGAGTTGTGCCTCTATTAATTGTTAGCTTCTTATCAAGTCATCTCTTAAAAGGCAAAAGACTGTGAGGTGGTGGTAGTGGTGTTAGTGGGAGCCAAACAAACCCGAGTTCTAATCCTGATATCCATCACTTTTAAGCCTTGTTTGCATATATTGGGGGAAATGGAAAAATACATACTCTTTCCATTTCCACATATTTCACATATGCACTTAGAAACTAGGTAGACCTTGATTAAAATCATGTCTCTGGTCTTTGCTGGCTCTGCTAGCAATTTTTTTAAATTTGAAAAGTAGGGATAAGCAAGCCATCTTGCAGAGTGGTTATGACAGGGATACTATATGTAAAATGCTTGGTTTGTAGTATGTGCTTAGTATAAGGTGGCTATGATTATTAGGAGGAGGAGATATGTGCTGGAGATTAGATGCGTGTTCACCCACAGTTGTAACCTCTGTGTCACAAAGCTCTTGGAAAATTTCACTTTCCTAATCTGTTTGGCAGACTTGTTGCTTCCTTGTGATCACTTCATGCTGATGAATGTTACGGTACCCTAAACCTGAATCTGGGACTTAGGGTCAGGATTTCCTTTCTCTCTGCTTCCTTTTTGCTCTGTTTTGAAAATGGTCAAGAAATATGATTTGAATTTAAGCATTTAATCAGGCAGGAATAAGTAACTGAGCAAGTTGCTGCTTATCTAAATTCATCTTTCAAATTCATCTAAATTTAAAGGTTCAAGAATATGCATTCTGGTGTCTAGAGCTTAAAGTAATTAGAGCCATCACATCTAAAATTGTAAAATTTGAATAGTATTGGTGGGGTTTTTAGTTGTTGTATATGATACTGAAAAATGAAGCGAATTCCAAATGTCAGCTTTCAATGCCTATGCTATGATTTTGTTTGTTTTTATAAAAATTACAAAGTTTAAGCTTTTTTATTTTTAATATTTTGTGTCTTCTCTCTGTAAGCTCCCTCTTTTCTGCCTGCCTCACTTTTTTCTCCCCCTTATTCTGCTCTCCTTACTCCACATAGACATTAGTAATGATGTTTCCTATTTAGTACAGCAAAGTTTGAAGAACACATTTAAATTATCACTGCTCCCTTGAAACAAAGTTTCTTTAACATATAGGCAAAAGAGAAGTCCAGGATTCAAAGAGTAAAGATATTTATAAATTTGTTCTTGTTTGCTTACCTTGCAGCAGTATGTTCTATAGTTTTTCCCACAAAGAGGAGGCCAGGAGGAAGCAAATAATATCTGTATAAAGGCAGTTTTTGTTCTAAGATTTCTTTTGTCTTTAATCAATAGCATTTTATATATTGTTTTTTTAAACAAGCTTTTAAGCTGTACAGATTAGATATTGCTATAGTACACTCTAATGTGAAATGTTCTGAGTGGTTTACATTGACATTTCTTATTCTCCCTTCTAGGACACTTGGTGGTGTTCCCATGCAGGCTCCTTCACCTCTCGAAGCAACTTCATCATCACAAATCATCTGCCCAGATGGGGTTACCTCAGCAAACTTTTATCCTGAAACTTGGGTTTATATGCATCCATCTCAGGACTTTATCCAAGTGCCTGTTTCTTCAGAGGACAAAAGTTATCGAATTATTTACAATCTTTTTCATAAGACTGTGCCTGAGTTTAAATATAGAATTTTGCAAATATTGAGAGTCCAAAACCAGTTTCTTTGGGAGAAATATAAAAGGTGAGTCAGTAATATGAAAAGTTTAAGAGAGCTTTTCTTAATATAGCTAAGGACAAGTGTGGAACCTAATAGTAAAGACTTGCATAGAAATTAATATGTTTGTGTTTTTTATATGTTAGCTCTCATATAATCCTTATAACAGACCTATAAGTAGGAGTGGAGTATTGCAGTCTACATTTTACAGAGAGGAAACTGAGTATAGAAAAGGTTAGTAATTTGCCAAAGGACATACAGCTAATAAGATGCTGGAATTGGGATCCTAGCAGTCTAGCACCAGAAACCTTGCTCTTAATTACTCTACTAGGCTGCCTCTCAAGTCAACAAACCAATTAATGTAGTGCAAAAGGAATACATGTAGGTTTGAGGAATCTCATAATTAAGAGGCATTAGGTTGGTGGAATTAGACAAGGAAGGCATTCTGAAAAGGTAAAATGTGAGAACTAGTTTTAAAGTGGAAGAGAAAGCATGTGAACAGTTGGTAGAGAAAAAAAAGAAAAGGGCTTTTATCTGCAGTGGAAATGATAAGCTTAAACTTTTAATATGATCATTGATGGCATTTTGCTCTTGATAGCCACTTTAACATCTCTTCCCCATTGAAAGCATAAGGAAGTTTATGACCACATCATGCCTTTTAAATTGATGCATACCTTCTTTCTTCTGAATTCCCTATCCACTCTTGCATTAGGAAAAAGGAATATATGAACAGGAAAATGTGTGGCCGTGACAGAATAATAAATGAGAGGCATTTATTTCATGGAACATCCCAGGATGTGGTAGATGGAATCTGCAAGCACAACTTTGACCCTCGAGTCTGTGGAAAGCATGCTACAATGTTTGGACAAGGCAGTTATTTTGCAAAGAAGGCAAGCTACTCTCATAACTTTTCTAAGAAGTCCTCCAAAGGAGTCCATTTCATGTTTCTGGCCAAAGTGCTAACTGGCAGATATACGATGGGTAGTCATGGCATGAGAAGACCTCCTCCCGTCAATCCTGGCAGTGTGACCAGTGACCTGTATGACTCTTGTGTGGATAATTTCTTTGAGCCTCAGATTTTTGTCATTTTTAATGATGACCAGAGTTACCCTTATTTTGTTATTCAATA
Source organism: Cnephaeus nilssonii (assembly GCF_951640355.1). Classification (NCBI taxonomy): domain Eukaryota; kingdom Metazoa; phylum Chordata; class Mammalia; order Chiroptera; family Vespertilionidae; genus Cnephaeus; species Cnephaeus nilssonii. Next base: position 21,152,556 of record NC_137074.1, read on the forward strand.
TGAAGAAGTCAGTAACACTGTTTCCATTTGAAAAATCTTGGTACTGCTAAATTATTTGATATGAACTCAATCCAGCATTTGTAGCAGGTTTTGGATGGGTGGGACAGAGTGGGAAACAGCATTGGACATTAATAGGGCACTTTTAAGACCCATTTTTTTAAGTGTTAGTAAAAAAATTTTTAAAAACAAGTTTTAAAATGACCACTTACTCTTTAATTATTTACTAATTGTTGTTAGTGTACTCAGTGTGGGAAAGACTACAGATTGCATACTCTTCATTCACACTTGTACATATAGGCAGCAATGTTATTAGAAGCATTAAAAAAAAACACAAAAAAAAACAGCCTAACTAATTGAATGTGACTTAAGCCTGGTAGAAGTTTGGCCAAATGAAATGGAAGCTGTGAACAAAGTGAGGATTTGGTATATTTACAGTGATAAAACTGACTGGAACTAGTATTATCATGTGTACTCCCTGTCCAAAGTGGAAAGAAATATTTCTATCAGCAGGACTGAAATGTATCACCGAACCAAAGCATACCAATGACTTTAACTTTTGCAGAGTTTGCCTGAGAATTCAGAGTTCTGTTTAGAGGAAGTTTAAAAAAAGGAACTATTTGAAAAATTTTTGTCATCAGCAAAATTTTTCACTAGCCAGGTATATGTGATTCTTGTGTTGTTACACTTCAGCCTTGGAAAAAGTCTCTCCCATTATCCACTCAGTTTGAAGAAGTTGGGCAGCTAATTTGGTTTAAAGCCAATTTTGAAGATTAGGAGTATTACTTTATTTTAGGGTTCTAGAGCTAGGCCCTGACAGGGTTTTAGAGCAAGGAAGTACATCTGTAACCAAATTGATAGGGCTTATTACTGTGCTTTGCACAGAGTAGACTCTCAAAAGTATTTGCTGACTTGGAAATATTGTTAAAGGTGGTAATCCCACCCCTATGCCTGCTTTGCCAGATGCAGCTGGGTTCCCTGGCTGGCTCTGTATTTTACACTACTTAATAGAAACACAAACTTGGAAGTTGTGCTACTGGCCCAGCTGGAGCAGTGTTAGATGAATATGCTGACACCTCAGTTCAGAGAGGTAGCAGCTAGGTTTACTTTGCCTCAAGCAAAGCAAACACCTGGATTTACAAAAGTGGAAGTGGCTGTTCACAAAAGAATTCACAGAATTCCTTCAGTTACCAAGATTCTGAGTATTTTGTGGTCATTTCATTTACACAAAACTTTTCAGGAACTTCTGTGTTATTTAAAGCAAGATATATCTATATTGATGTCTCAGTGAATCAGTCTGTTTAAACACTTTTCAGGGCTTCCACACCATTATTTATTTTGCTCTAGTTGATCTTGTTTGCTGCCATTGGCATGAAGCGGCCAACTGTGGCTGTTACAGTTGTTGTTTCAATTAGAACTTGTAAACCTGTGATTCCCAATCTTTTTCAAGTTAAGACACCTTACCATTGCTTATTTGATTTTATGAAACTTGTTCCTTTTTTCTCCCTAAAGAAAAAAAGAGCTTTATGATATATTTATTTTTTTAATAAAAACTAAGCAAAAATAAAAGCTCTGGTAATTCTTTAAAACTTTTTGCTTTGGTTCCATTTAAAATAACTGAATTTAACACAGTAGATGATCTATAAATGATGGTTGGTTGGTTGGTTGGTTGGTTGGTTGGTTGGTTGGTTGAGTGATTGAATGAGCAGAACTAACCAGAACCTGCTGCTTAAAATGTGTGCTCTGGGAATCAGCAGAAAGGATATCTAACAATGGACTAAGTCAACAGAGAAGAGTGAATATTTTATTTTGCAGGTAAGTATTTGGGGCATCTGAAAAGGGGCGTGTTTTATATCAGCCAACAGCTACTATAGTGCAAAATATGAGCAGGGTTGTCCCTTCCAACAGGTGCTGAAGGAAATAGAAAAAGGAATTATAGAAATCTTGTCAGCTCTCAAGCACCTTAGCTTTCAGCCAATTTAGTCATCTGATTGGTAAATGTGAGCATCTGACAGTATTTAACCTCCAGTGTAATAATTTTGAAATTCCTATATAGTATTGTATGTTGTTTTAACTAAGCAAGAACTATGGAGTCAGCCCAGCCAGCATGGCTCAGTGGTTGAGCATTGACCTATGAACCAGGAGATCCCAGTTCGGTTCTCGATCAGGGCACATGTCCAGGTTGTGGGCTGTGGGCTCTATCCCCAGTGTGGGGTGTGCAGGAGGCAGCCAATCAATGAATATCATTGATGTTTCTATTTCTCTCTCCCTCTCCCTTCCTCTCTGGAATCAATACAAATATATTTTTAAAAAAGAACTATGGAATCAGTCTCAATTTTATAATGGTTCCATGGATTTAAAACATACTGAAAGGCATTCAGTAAATCTTTATCCCTACTGGCCCAGCTCTAATTTATACCATTTCAGAAAGTTGAAACTTAATGAAACTGTGGTAAAAATTTCTAAGGAGAGTCTGCAAACTCCCTAAGATATTTCAGTGCCATACAATCCTATATACAGGACAAGTTATTTTTAATGTGTTAAAAACTTACAAATATTGGATCCTATGTAATTATAAATTGTAAAACTGTTCTATTAGCCTGAAACCTGTTTATTTAGTAAATTATTATTTGGATATAAAAGTAAGTCCTGAAATGCTGATATTTATAGGAATTTTTATTATACTAAGTCTAAAAAAGAGAATATAGTCAACACCGAAACTGTACCTGTCAGTTTAAATCAGAGTATTTTTTTCCTCTTAAGGAAGGTAAGATGACCACAAAATGTTTCCAGTTTTTCTTCATTGGGATCAAATAATCAAAATGCATAGAAAATTTGGTATGCCACTTTTCTAACATCTAATTCACATCACTTAAGTTGCTATTATGTGATTTTTTTTTTAAATTGTAGCTTCCTCTTCTATGTTTTACAAGTCACTTAACCTTTCATGTGGTTTCTCATCTTTAAAATAGTGTGCGTGTTTTTCTTTTCTTTTTCAAAAGACTACAAATGAGCCCAGCTGGCATGGCTCAGATTTGAGCATGGATCTATGAATCAGGAGGTCACAGTTTGATTCCTGGTCAGGGCACATGCCTAGATTAGGGGATTGATCCCCAATGGGGGGAGTGCAGAAGGCAGCTGATCAGTGATTCTCTGACATCATTGATGTTTCTGTCTATCCCACTCTGAAATAAAGAATGGGGGAAAAAAGTTGCTTGCTTTAAAAATAAGTAAATAAATAAAAAGACTACAAATGATAAGAATGTTCCCACTCTGGGACCCTATAACGCAAAAATTTCTTGTAAAGTGCTATACAACTGATAGCATTTATTTGCAAATTAAAAGCCAGACATTTTCTTAGAAAAGATAGTGTTGGGTTTTAAAAACAGACCCTCTCGTTTACTGATTTAGGCACTCCTTCAGGCAAGCTAAATAAAGGAAATGAAACTTTTTTTACCTTTATCTTGCTAAACTTACTCTTAAGCTATCATTGTAGAAAGAAAAAGATGCTATTGAAAGGTTTCATCAGCATTATTAGTCTTAATATATTGCTCAACTCCTCAGCATCTTTTGGGAGACTCACTTCTGATTGAACTTTCAGATGACAGCTCTTTTAAAGCTTTAATCTTATATGAATGGAAACGTTGGTGTGTAAGAAGTATTTTGGGCCCACTGCTAAATTCAAGTCAGAGCAGAGGTGCCCAACCACTTTGAGGATATCAGAATTTCACACTTAATTGTACTGAAGTGCCTAATGATTAATAAAATGAAAATGACCAAAAGCTTCTATGAATTCAGTGATATTTTAAGCACATTTGTATTACTCATCACAACCATATCAACATTTGGTATGGAGGATATAATCTGCAGACAACATTTGGTACTCAAATGGATTAATGGACTCCTTACAATAACTTCCACATGTTGCTAGAGTTTATAGCCAACAGGCTGAAAATTATTGGTCTAGACTATTATCTATATTCAGGCTTTTATAACTATCATCTTAATTATATTCCGTCTTAAAATAGCCTTAAATCAGACAGCTAAGAGGCTCAACACAGTGTTCAAGAGCTTCTAACCCTCCTAATACTTAGGAAGTCTTATGTGCCAAATTGTCATTTGGGCCCTATGTTTAGATACATCAGCTGCACTTCTAAGTGTTTCACCGTACATTAAGGATTGCCTCTAACAGATTTGAGTGGCAGGAGTACATTAAACAGATGCTACTCAATCCCACGATAATGTGGGACTCTTTAATGCTAACAAATTCTTGTGCAACCACCAGTTTATAAATTGGATTTGAGTAGCAGTGATGGGTTTTGTGCATAAACCCACACTTTTCTGACAAAGGTCCTACTTGAAGGTTTGCATTTCAAAGCATCTTGGTCAAGGGTCTAAGACAGTTTCTTTTTTTATTTTCAATTTATCTTTATTGTTGAAAGTATTACAGGTGTCCCCTTTTCCCCCCCATTGACCCCTTCCACCCTGTATCCATCCCCCCGCCCCCAGGCCTACCCCAATCTATGTCCATGGGTTACACATATAGTCTCTTAAGCTAAGTGCAATGAACTGTTCCACTTAGGAGTAGCAATGATAAATCTAATTAGCATTGGTCTCAATGATCTAAGCTAACTGAACCCAATAACTACAAGGTTTCCTACCAGCGACTCAAATGTAGCTGAATTTCTTCTAAATGCAAATTTCTATCCATATGACTACATTTTTCTAAAAATACAGTTTGTAATCTCATAATTAACTTGTAGGCATATACAAGTCAGCGCTCAATAGGAGTGGGAATGCAGATTTTTGTATCATTATTACTCAATTTTGTGATGAACTACTGTCATTATCAGCAATGGCTTAGTCACAAGCCTGTCTCAGAAAGTTATACAATCTTAGTATGTGATTTATGGACTAATTGAGACGAAGAATGTAAAGCAGTTAGCACAGTGCCTGGCAAATTTTTGCTAGTAGTAGTAGTAATAGAAGTAGTGGTATGGAAGGCTGAATAAAGACATCCTATTCCAAATAAAGATTTGGTATCTCCCTAAGATATCCAAGTCCTAATCCTAGGAATTTGTGAATATGTTGCCATAGAAGGCAAAAGAAGCTTTACATATGCAATTAAATTAAGGGTCTTGAGATGGGGAGTTTATCCTGGCGAGCCCAATGCAATCACAAAGTTCTTTTTTATAAGAGTGAGACAGAAGGTCAGAAAGAAATTGAAAGATGCTATGCTGCTGACTTTGAAGATGGAGGATGAGGCCATGAGCTAAGGAATGCAGGTGGCCTGATCTAGAAGCTAGAAAAAGTAAGCAAACATTCTACCCTAGAGACTCCAGAAGGAACACAGCCCTGCTGTCACATTGATTTGAAGACTTCTGACCTCCAGAACTGTAACTTAATAAATGTGTATTGTTTTAAACCACTAAGTTTGTGGTGGTTTGTAACAGTAGCAATAGGAAGCTAATACAAGTAATAAGTAAAATAGAAATTATATTGAAGAATCTTTAGGAAGGTATCCTATACTAGAGGCCCGATGCACGAAGATTCGTGCAAGAATAGGCCTTCCTTCCCCTGGCTGCCAGCACCACCTTCGCTCTGGGCCAGAGCCACCTTTCCACCTTCGCTCTGGGCCAGAGCCGCCTCTCGCCTTATCACGTCAATTTGCATATTCCCTCCTTATTGGCTGTGGGTGTCGCCATCTTGGTCGCAGAGTTACAGTCAATTTGCATATTCCATCTTTATTAGATAGGATAATAAAAGGGTAATATGCAAATTGACCAAATGGTGGAACGACCGATTGCTATGATGTGCACTGACCACCAGGGGGCAGACGCTCAATGCAGGAGCTGCCCCCTGGTGGTCAGTGTGCTCCCACAGGGGGAGTGCTCCTCCGCCACAAGCCAGCTGACGGCTGGTGAGTGCAACTAGCCTTTTCCGCCTCCGTGGTAGCACTAAAGATGTCCAACTACACGGGCCTAAGCCATCAGTAGGACATCCCCCGAGGGCTCCTGAACTTCTAAAGGGCACAGGCCAGCCTGAAGGACCCCCCCCCCCCCACATACACCCCTGAGTGCACAAATGTCATGCACTGGGCCTCTAGTTTTAATATAAATTAATAATTAAAAAGAGCACTCCAAATAAGAAAAATTCAAATGCTTATTGGAAATTTTAAAAGATTATATGAAATTCCAAGAGAGTAGATTACCAATAGCTTTCCAAGAGTGATATATATCTGTCTGTATATATATATGTATATATATATACACACATATACATTTACATGTATATATGTGATATATATGTATATGTGTACATGCTAAGCACAAACCTCATTTAAAATAAAGCTTCTTGACCCAGTGATCCCACTTCTGAGAATATATCCTAAGAATCCAGAAACACCAATCAGAAAGAATATATGCACCCCTATGTTCATAGCAGCATTGTCTACAATAGCTAAGATCTGAAAACAGCCCAAGTACCCATCAGTAGATGAGTGGATAAAAAAGTTGTGGTATATTAACACAATGGAATACTATGCAACTGTAAAAAAAAAAGGGGGGGGGGATTCTTACCCTTTGAGACAGCATGGAGGGGCCTGGAGAGTATTATTGCTAAGCAAAATAAGCCAGTCAGAGAAAGACAAAATAAGCCAGTCAGATATTATTTCACTTATACGTAAAATCTAATGAATAAAATAAACTGACAAATAGGTCCAGAGACATGGAAGTATGGAACAGACACAGACCGACAGAACTTGGGGCGGGGGGGCGAGTAGGGGAAGAGAGAAAGAATTTATATTCATATATGCATAGCCCAAGGACATAGATATTAGTGAGATGAAGGCTGGGGTTGGGGCGGGACTGGGTGGAGGAGGGTTCAGGGGAGGGGGAGGGAATGGGGGACACCTCAATAATGAAAATAAAATTAAAAAATAATAAGGCTTCTTTAAGGAAGTGCTTAAATACTGAATAAAGATAAGCACTATACTTAGATAGCCCAGTCCTTATGAAAGCAAATTGCTTTAGAGAGTTGATTGGTGAAAAGATGTAGGGATGGAAAATTTTAGCATTTGAAGCTGTTTAATAGTGAGTTTACTTTGCATATTCAAGTTTCCTTTGAGTGGTCTCTTGTTCTTACATAGGAAAGAGTACACAGCTAGTAGAAAAGAGAAAAAAAAAAACAAAACAACCCACCACACATCTGTTGATTAACTCATAGAACTCCCTACAATTCCCCCTTGAAAGGTCACTGTGGAGGGCGGGGTTTATAGGTTGGGGCAACTCAGAGAGCAGGTGATCCAGGATATAAAGTTAGTTCAGTTGGTAAGTAATATTAGAAACCCCTGTCTTTTGTAGAGACCTTGTTAAAGTCTCAAACCTTATTAAAAATAACTCCACTCTTAGCCAGCTTGTTATTTTTTTCATAATCAGGAACTTCTTAGCAGAAGACCTCATTTGAAATTTTGCTTGGAACAAAAGCAAATTTCAAATTTTGCTTTGACCATCCAATTAGCTTTGCTTTTCTCTATTGTAGGTTATTCCAAAGAGTCTTATAGAGAGGGTCACAATAATCAGATTGTTTTGGTAAATAAAGGTGTCATTGTCATAATGAATATAATGAATTCTTTATCTCTCATAACAGAAATTGGGAACAGGCTATTCCAAAGGTGCAATATTCCCAAAGATTTTGAATGATTCTCTTGGTTCTCATGATTACAAGATGACTGCTCTGGCCCCAAATTCTACATTGCATTTGCAACATTGAAAAGTAGGAAGAAATTATCTTAATCTAGTGCCTTTTTTTTTTTTTTTTTTCCTTTCAAGACCTAGAAAGACTTTACAAAAGCACCCCAGTGGACTGCCATTTTTGTCTTGCTGTCCTGGTTGCATTACGTGCCCAAGCCTAAAGCAATCCCTGGCAAGGGAGACAGAATCACTAGGAATGATTTGGACTAATCAACATTCACCCTCTAGGGCAGGGGAGTGATCCATTAAGCAGGTAGTCAACTGGTTCAGTAGTCTAGTCACCTGAACAAGATTGGGGTTTGGTTAGGAAAAAGGAAAATGGCTGTTGGGGAGAAAAACCAGCAATTACCTGTCACACATGTTTTGCAAGATTAAGTCAAGAGATTGCATTAAAGGGCACTCCTTGGGAAACTTTTTCAGTCTATTTTCACAAAGACTCTAGGTATCCATTTACTTAAAGACCAAATAGTTATGGAAGCAAAAACGATGTTTCAGAAAGCCTATAAACAGACTTAAAACTGGATTTACCACTATCTGGTTTATGAAACTTCCAGATTCTAAATGAAGCTATTTTTAATGTGAAACTTAGGTCTTCCTATGGACTGATATTTAGAAGACCTTTGCAGCATGGGGGGCAGGAACAAAGACTCTGGTTAGATTACTTTGGTTGGAATCCTAGCATCATTATTTCTATGTGGAGTAACTTGAGCAGATTAGCATCTCAAAGACTCCGTTTCTTTATAAAAAAAACAACAAAAAAAAACCCCTCATGGGCCATAGAAGGATTAAAGGAGAATGTATGTAAAACTTTCAGCACAGTAAGAATGCTGACTTCTTATTACTTGAGTCCAAGGGCTTGAATGTGACCAAATTGAAGATTGATATTTTTATAAACTAAAAAGATAATAAATACAGCTAACCACACTATAATGAAAACAAAAAATTAACTCTGTCTACCACATCTCTTATATCAAAGCCAACCTCCCACCTTCATGGAACTGCAATGAAAGACTAGTTCTCAATAAAAAATTTGGGAGGAGACCTGAGGTTGGCAATGAGCAGCATCAGAAATGGACTTTCATCCCTCAGAATTTGCTAGGACAGGCCTTGAGCTTGTGGCAGTAAGATAAGCCTACTTGAAGATGATAAAGTTAAGTCATCTCATTCATTACCAGCAAGCAAACTCAGCTAACTTTCTCCACTGATACAAACCAACATCTAATGGAATGAGGGTGTTACCATGCAGGATTCTGACTGCGATACCCAATTCTGGGCAAACCCAATTCTGCCTTGGATCAGTCACTTCATCTTCCCTCAAGATCTTTGAGGAGATATTTGCACAAAGGAAACAGAACAAAGAGATTATTATTAGCTGGAGTCTTGGCTCTAATCTCAGATAAAGTAAACTTAACTGATAGTTGAAAGGCTACTTATATTATTGGTTAGGACCAAAAACTACTCCCTACTTCTAATGCCTTAACTGGGATATCAACCTTTACTTCTATGATATAAAGAAAGACCAGTACAATTCATGTTTCTGCCAGTTCCAGGAAGAGAAAAGTATTTATTATTTAGAGCAAGGGTTAACAAACTTCTAAAAGAGCCTGAGAGTAAATATTTTAGACTTGGTAGGTCATACAGAATTTCACAGCTACTCAACCTTGCCATTGGAGCACAAAAGCAGCCATAGACAATGTGAGAGTGAATGAGCCTGGCTCTGTTTCAGCAAAATCTTACTTCTAGCCTGCTGCCACCTATGCTAAACACCACTTTCATTCAGTCTAATAATTGAACCAAAGTTAGTTTGATTTGTTCCTCAAGATGTCCAGGTATTATATTAAAACTAGAGTCCCAGTGCATGATTGAATCATGCACGTGTAGGGTCCCCTACACGCTTTTGCTTTTCTCGGTGGAGCTGGGTGCCTGTCCGCTGGTGCCAGAGCAGACAGGCACCCAGCTCCCCCACTTTTGATGGTCCACGGCCGCTGAGGGGGGCTGCCGCAGACACCTGGCTACCCTGCCGTTGAGAGGCGCAGCTGGGTGTCCGCGGCAGGCCCCCTCAGCGGCCGCGGATCTGGCCTTTGAGAGGCACAGGGGGCGGGAGTCCCGCCCCCTGCGCCTCTCAACAGCAGGGTAGCCCCCCTCAGTGGCAGCGGATCCGTGCCTCTCAATGGCCAGATAGGCCACCCCAAATCCCGCCCCCCAGCCTCCTGCCGCCCAATCGTGGGCATAGCAGAGTGATGGTAATTTACATGTTACTCTATTATTAGATAGGATTTTTCTTCTTTCTCTTACTATAGCTGTGCTCCTAATCACAGGGAAAGCATTGTTATTATTATTTTTAAAAATCTAATTTGTTTTCCTTCCCTGTTCTATAATAGACCATATTCAATTCAAGAAGAAAATTAAAAGCCTTTAGGAAGACTATGCTTTGTGTCTGATGTTATTTGTGAAGGCATGCTAAATGCTCATATTCTCCACTCTGCGGGAGTGGTGGATCAGGAAACTATGAGCTTCCACCATTGCTCTATGACACATCCACCAGATGAAAAGCCGTCCCATCCCTGCTGTTTTGGTTCAACAGAAACCTCACGTTAGAGGGCAGAGTAGATGAGGAACCAACTGGCTCCAATAGTGGCAGATAGTCTCTTCCTGGGGTCCCACGTGGATGAAAAACTTTGGGGGGTTTTCTGTCATAGGATGGCCAAAGGGCATACAGAAGCTTCTAAAGGCAAGGGGTCACATTACACTTCACACACACCCCTTTTTCAAGCGTTAGAGTTGGTTGGATGGTGGAAGTATTCTCCAAGACCAGAAAATAGAGCAAGGAGCTTTCTCTAAAGACAAAGGGAGGCAGCAGGGTGAAAAGAGTGGAAAACCATTACAGAAGCATGGCCATATGTTTGATGAGGCTCAGGATCAGATCCAGGTCTCAAGAGGCCAGTGTTAAAGCCTGCATTTGGGCTGTATGGAAGCAAGAGTTCAGGAATAGAACACGGGTTTTATTCTAGCTCTCTCTACAGAAACAGGGGATAAAGTTATCTAATGAGAAAAAAAAAAAAAACGTTGGAAGCTGACAGCTGGAAGACATGCCTATAGATTTCCCAAAATAAAAACTCTAGAGAGCTTTGGCAGCTTTTCACAGAATTGCCACAGGGTCTCCAAAAAGCCAACAAGGAGGTAGAGATGGCTATGGTGATGGTGATCATAACCATTGAGGTGATAACAGTGGTCCTTCATGATGGTGGTGACTGTGATGTTAGTGATAGTAGCCATGGTGACATAGTGACGATGGAGAAGATGATACGCTGATGGTGATGATGGTGAGGGTGATAGTGGGGACAGTGATGTCATGACCCAGGCTGTTATGTGGGTTATAAGGGTCATAAAGGTGGTGATGGTGATGATAATATTGTTATTTTTAGTGGTGGTGGTGGAAAGGGGAAGAAATCAAGACCCATAGGACTTGATTACAGAGAAAGGAAAATAAAAAAGATCTAGAAAGTAGGGATAATAAAATTTTTATTGCCCAGCTCCACTATAAAGACTCTTAGGAAAAAGGAAGTACAAAATTTTTTACCTTGAGCCCCTGCTTCAGAATTCAATCTGATAATTTTGGATTCAGGAAAGACTCCAGGTTTTTTTTTATTTAGGAAGTGATATTAATGGCTTATTGAGTTTGAAAGTCAAGTGTTTCCATCCATCTCCACTCTGATGGAAAAGGTCAGGGCTTCCTTATTGAACAACATCAGGGAGCGTTATTCACTCATCAGTGTTAATGATGTCCCTAGAGGAGTTTAATGCCCAGACTGAAGCTGTGCTTAAGACCTTGGCATAACAGAGTAGGCTGCAGTGGTCTGAGAAACGGGCTGGACTCTGAGTTCAAGGAAGAACTAAGCAGGCAGAAAGTTCTCTGAAGTGAAAGAACTGTGCCAGCAACAGGAAGACAGTCTGGGCCCAGGGCTGTACAGAATCAGCAAGACATCCCAGCAGTGGACAGTAGTCCATGAGCTTAGAAAAGGGCACTGTGTGATATCTAAATTTTAAGTTGCTTACTGTTCTGAACTATATTTACCCTGTGTTATTCTGAAGTCATGTCTTACAACAGCCTTGAGTCTTAAGAAATGCTGGAAAGGAGGCTATGTCCGCTCTTGGGGACATGTGGAGAAGAAATAGGACAGAAGCCTGCAGGTGAGGGACAACTGAGCCAGGAGAGAGGCATCAAGCAACCAGCAGGAAAATGAAACTCTCCCCGAATTTAAGCACCCTCTGTAGAAATTCGGGGACATAGGCTGGTCTTCCCATAAATAAGTGAGATGAGAGGGATTGAGTTATTCTATTGGGATAATCAAGAAAAGGGTGACCCTAGAACCGTGGTCGGCAAACTGCGGCTCGCGAGCCACATGCGGCTCTTTGGCCCCTTGAGTGTGGCTCTTCCACAAAATACCACGGCCTGGGCGAGTCTGTTTTGAAGAAGTGGCGTTAGAAGAAGTTTAAGCTTAAAAAATTTGGCTCTCAAAAGAAATTTCAATCATTGTACTGTTGATATTTGGCTCTGTTGACTAATGAGTTTGCCGACCACTGCCCTAGAAGACTGAAGCATGTGGAGATATTTAGGTACAATAATCTTGTTTATTGATGTTTATCAAACAGTTATTAATATTTATTGAACATTTACTATGTGCTAGATTCTGTATTAAGTGTCTCACGGGAATTATCTCTATTTTACAGTTGAGAAAATAAAGAGTTATAATAAATTATTCTGACCAAGAGAATGTAGCCAGTGAGTGGCAGAGCTCTATTTAAACTTGTCAACTAAATTCCAAATTCACACTCAGAATCAGTGGTCTCCAAACACTGTACTGATACATTCCTATTTTTTAAAATATTTTGGGGGCATACATCCCAATGTATACATATTTATTTATTCATAATTGTATATATTTTCTTCTCCATTAACAAATTATATACATTATAAAACTGACACAAAATAGATATGAAATGAATAAGAAAAAGATGAAGTAAATAATATAAAATAAAAGATTTAAAAAATTTAAAAACAAGAAATGTAGTTTTTTATATTTATTAAATGTACACAAATATTTTTTGTTTTCACTAAAAATAAAATAATAATAATAGCTGGAAAAAGAGTATCACAAAGACACATGTCCAAATGGGAAAAAAAGTTCACCATTGACTGAGCTTACTAAATCACAATGCTCATTTTTTCATTCTTAACCTCCTTAAACACAGATTTCTGTTGAAATTCAGCTAGTAAATATTCATATTTCCAGATGCCAGTCATTTTTGAAAACCAGTAGAAAAGTGTTGTATTTGTGTAATTTTAACATATGGCTTCAAATTCTATTGAAACTCTTCATTTAGATGACTTTTAAACCGAAAATATTCTGCTTCCCAGTGTCTAAGAATATACATATGAACAATTTTCTGTGATACACTTATTTTTTTAGAAGCACACTCACATAAAGTAGGAACACATCAAAGTATATTTTTTCAAAGTGTTCTCTCCACAGAAGGTTTCTTATGAAATACACAATCATTTCTCACACATTGCTCCAAAGTGAAAAGACAGTTCCACTTAAAAGGATAGTTTAAATGTGTGTGGGTTTTTTTGTTTTGTGTTTGTTTTGTCTTTCTCACAAATATCTTCTTGGTCACTAGAGTCAGCTACTTGTCACCAGAATAAAAGGCCAGCAACTTTGAAACATTCGTGTTTTCATAAAATAAAAATGCATAATTCATCTTTAATTCTACTTTCCTTTTAAGAACTTTGTCATGAGATAACCAGTGAACCTTGGTGTGATATTAAGATTTTCATGGCCACTATCCTCTCTCCCCATCTTATAAAAATTTTCAAAAATTGAACAATTTTGGGGGTGGAACTTGGCCAATGTTGTCTGTAAAGGGCCTGATAGTAAATGTTTCCAGTTTTTTCAGGCCATACAATCTCTGTGGCAACTACTGTCCCTTATCCCTTTAGTTTTTCTGGCTGGTTGAACACTAGTAATTTAAACAACATACAGCAGATTAACAGGAGAAAATCAAATTTTAATGCATGCATACAGGGAATTCACATAAGCATGAAAATTCCAAAGACAGTGAGGCTAAATGAGGTGTATATGTCACTTTAGAGGGAGAGAGGGGAAAGTAGGCAATTCACAGGTAGGAGAGAACGAGCAAACGTTTGCTAAGCAAATTCTTGCAGGGCCACCAGAAACAAAGGGGCACTATGGGGAATCTAGCAGCCGGGTTTTGCTTGTCTCCTCCCTGTCTGCCATGCTTAATTTCATCTGTGCCTAAGTGAAAATACTAAGATAATTATTCTAAGGTTCCCGTCCTGAAGCAGGTTCTTCTATCTGAATCTCTTTAGGCAAGAAGAGGTGGGGTGGAAGTAAAAAAAGAACACAAAAAAAACCTCTCCTTGAGTTTGTTGGGCTTTAATTGTTTTCAGCTCGAAATAATCTTCATGCCAGGATGGCACATCCCCAGGAGACTGACTCTTGACCCCCACCCTGCTCAACTCTGCCACGGCTATCTGCAAGCAGACACAGACAATATGCAAATCACTGAGCATGGCTGTGTAAATAAAACTTTATTTACAAAAAGAAGCATCACGCTGGATTTGACCATGGCCATAGTTTGGCAACCCTAGATTTTGGATACTATAATTCTTAAATCCACTCCACCAAGCACCGATAACCTGCAATATGTTCCAATACCCGACGGTAGATGCCCCCCTCTGCTCTGAGAACTCACTTTTTCCTGAGGGTACACGCCTACTCCATATGTGCCCATCCAACAGACAGGCCTAATGAGGGTGCCAGTGTCATAAAAGTTAAAAGTTGGGGACATTTATTATTTTTCTTTTAAATTAAAAAACAAACAAAACACACGTTATTGTTGGAAGTATTACATATGTTAAAATTTCTTAGATAAAAATGAATGTAAGTGATGTTCCAATACTTTTGTCCTTCATCTTAATTGATCCTTGTTTACACTCCCATCCCCCTCCCCCTTTATTGACTTAAAGCTTCCTCACATCTGCCTGTGAAAGCAGGGGATAGGTATGAAAATGGCCGGAGAGATGAAGGTGAGGCTGTGTGGGACCTTTCCAGTGTCTATAGCCAACTTCCACAAGGGTGTCAACGTGATGGCTGCCTTCAAGGATGAAGGTCAAGGAGTAAGAGACGAACTAATGGAAGAAGAAACAGGGCTTGTGGCTCTTGGACAGACTTTCTAAGCACCACCCAGACACTATGTTGTTACCACACTACATTTTTATTATTGACTTAGACCTATGCTTTTACCACTAGACTGAGTTCCTCGAGGGAATCTTTGTATCTTCAGTACCTTTGTATGATGAACACTCAATCAGTAATATTTGTTGAGTGTGTGCAGAGGTGCAGAAGATATGGGATCCATTCTTAAGGAATAAGGTGGAGATTAGCTAAGATAAGGCAGGCATATAAAAATATAAGGCAGCTTATGTCCCCAAACTGTCACTGTGCATCACAGACCCACCCTAAGTGATGGAGGGAGAAAATGACTGTGACTCAACAGACTGGGATGTTTCACCACCATCAGATCTGTTACAGGAGGAGGTGGCAGGTAAGGCCCCAGGAATTGTAATTGTGTGTGTTTTTTTTTCACAGATAACCAGAGTGGCAATACTTTAGTTGATTGGATCAACACAGACTGCAGGACTGGAAAAGTTTGATAAAACACAATCTACTTAATGCCAAATTATGTGGTTTGTTTGCATTTATTGAACTGGAAAATACCAAATCCCTTTTCACTTGGCAGTGCATGAATATTGCCTGCAATACTTAAGTGCGAAATCCTAGGCCATATCAAGATATCAGCCAGCTGACGATGGATTGCCCTTAAGCAGGCAGGCCTCCCCTGAAGACAAAGGTTAATCCTATTTTCTGTATTTCATGTGTTTGTACGGGTGTCAGTTTATAATGTCTCAAGTGTTGTTAAATCTGGATAGTGTTTGTCGATTAACATTCTTTTGGTCACATTAAGCTTTGTAGGCTCTGATGCATAGGTTTGCATTCTTGCTCTTGCTCTCTCCCCCTCTGCTCCCCCTTTCTTTCTTTCTCTCTCTCCCTTTCTCAGCTCAGCTCTTGGAAAATTCCTGCTGAACCAACATATTCACTTCTCTTTGGGACAGGGAAATGGACCACATAATTTGAAACACAGTGAATAAATAGAGGTGTGAGCAGAATGCAAAAGCAGGAAATTAATGTTACTTTTCAAATAGCAAAGGACTCTGCTTGGTGGAGAAAACCTTGAATCCTAGCCCCAGCTTTTCTGATAGCTTCATCCAAGATCCTTAACCCTTCTAGTCCTCGGTTTCCTCATCTCTACAATGAGTGGGTCAGATGTCTACTGCCCCTTCCAACTCTGATTCTAAGACAAATTATCTATACTAACAAAAGAGAAAGATGCAAATTGACCTTACCTTCACGATGCCCACCAGCCAATCAGGAGTGAGTATGCAAATTAACCCAACAAAGATGGTGGGTTAATTTATATACACAGGCACTGAGCAGCTGGGGACCGGACACTTGCGTCATTGCCATGACAACAACACAGGCGTTCTGCAACCCCCAGCCGCTCTGGGCCTCTGGGCAGCGTGGGAAGGCGGAAAGGTGGCTCCAGCCAGAGCAAAGGCGGTGCCGGCAGCCAGGGGAAGGAAGGCCCATTCTTGCATGAATCTTTGTGCATCGGGCCTCTAGTGGAATAATAAATCTATAGCTTGAACCATTGATACTAAAGACCTTGACCTTAGAGACAGAGTATGCTTCATACAGAGAGTCAACAAATTCTAGGCTGAGTGATTCCAAAGAGGGATCTCAAAAATAGAAGGTGGAAATACAAGTCCAACTCCAAGATTATTTACACTTGTCACACCGACCTCCACCGGACTGTCCTACGTATTTGCTGCCTGTACTAGAGCAGCCCCTCCCTGGGACAGAGTCACGTCCAGTTGTGATTTCCAGAGTTCTGTCTGAATTATTCTGTCTCTTTCAGGTTCCTCTCTCTCCACCTCCACTAGCCAGGGCCCACACCACAACCCTCTCCCTCCCTTCTCCAAGAACAACAGAGGGTGTGTGACCTCAAGGGCCACAGAAGCCTTCCCTGAAACCTGATCTTGAGGACAAGGGACCCGGACCTGGAGTTGGCCCAGCCCTCTTCAGTGACCCACTTTTTAAAAAAATTTTTTTTTAAATTATTTTTATTGATTTCAGAGAGGAAGAGTGTGGTGGAGAGATAGAAACATCAATGATGAGAGGATCATTGATTGGCTGCCTCCTGCAAGCCCCACACTGGGGATCAAGCCCACAACCCAGGCATATGCCCCAACTGGGAATCGAACCGTGACCTTCTGGTTCACAGGTCTTAATTACGGAGCCACGCTGGCCGGGCAATGACCTACTTTTTAATAACTTCCTCCCCTGTGATCAGGTGCTGTTGGCACAGATAACAGGCAGGCCTGCCGCCTGCTAAGGCGCCTGGGATCCTGACTGGGATCCTGACTCTGGCTTTCTCTGCGGCACTCACGCTGCGGTGCCAGACCAACAGCCTTAGCAAATGTCCAAAACACCTTTCCCCTGAACCCGCTTCACGGAGGGGTAGACTCTGCCAAGAACCGATGACATTCACTTCTCGGATGATACGCTCAAAGCTGCTGTCCACACGCTGACTGCGAGCGGCTTCTCCCTGCTCCTCCTCCGTAGGTTGTGCTCTCTGACTCAGCTTCACACACAGCTGTTCTCTGGGGTGTTGTTACCAAGGCTTCTTTCTAATGAGCCATTTGCCCTTCCTGCAGCCCCACTGGCATCAAACCGCAGGCCCCTCCCCAGGCTCTGCCCCGGCGAGAGTCTCTCAGCCACCTTCATGCTGATGGAAATTTTGCCTCCAAGCGAATTAATTCCTCACGATTCCACTGGATACATATTTAATGCATTTTTAAAAAATAGATACGGAATGTCATTTCCACAGCTATTTCGGGTTATTGACAGCAATTTTTCTTTCAAATAAAACTTTTATATGCACAAATGATTTATGCGTCGTGGGGCAGGTTTTATTCCCAGGAGGAGGAGTAAATACTTCTCTGGCACAGCGTTGTAGGAAACCACAGAGACTGGGCTTGGAATAAGAGACGTCTAAAAACATCTTATTTTCATCGTATTTCTTAAAATTTTACTGGTAGCTGAAGACTCTTATCAGTCCATAATTATGAATGGACCAGAACATGAAATAGCTGTGAGAGTTTAGAGAAATATGCTTGCTGGAACAAGTTCATTCTTAAAAACCCAGGCCTGTTCTAACTTAGAAGGAAGCAAACTGTAATATTGTATATGCATCGGAAAGTATTTTTCAAGAAAAGTCACCTTTTTTTTCAGTTCTCTATCTGAACATTGGTCGACGGTGAGTTGTTGAGATCTTCAAATGGATAGAAATGAGTGCATTGTTTTCCAAAAGTTATGTCCATCCTAAGAGAAAATGCCTTTCCTGAAACGATTCCTAAGCTCATCCTAGAGACCGGTGGTCGGCAAACCGTGGCTCGCGAGCCACATGCGGCTCTTTGGCCCCTTGAGTGTGGCTCTTCCACAAAATACCACGTGCGGGCACACACGTACAGTGCGAGTGAAACTTCGTGGCCCATGCGCAGAAGTCGGTTTTCGGCTCTCAAAAGAAATTTCAATCGTTGAACTGTTGATATTTGGTTCTGTTGACTAATGAGTTTGCCGACCACTGCTAGAGACCCTGCCCAAGCCCTGGCTGAGAAATGCCATATGTTGAGTTAGCCAAGCAGGTGACTAATTCTAGGAGCTTTTCCACTCTTAACACTTAAATTCATTCCAGCTGGAACTGTGATGTATAGGTACACATGAAAAGAACTTCTTATGAACATTACATACATAATTATACTCCAATGCTTTATTTTTCAAAACATGTTTATTCGATAGCTAAGATATGCAAAAGGTAAAAAGTGAAAACATCACAAAAAATATATAGAGTTTCCCTAATTCTCCCCCAACCCCGGTTGAGGCAAAAACTGTTATCATTGTCTTACATGCCCTCCCAAAGATAATATGTACGTGTATATTTTTTTTTTTCCAAGACGACAGCATATTGAGCACAGTTCCTGCACCTTGCTTTTCCTCACATAATTTATCTTGGAGCTCAACCTCATTCTTTCTAAAGACTGCCAAGTTCTCTCATATGGATGTTCCATAATTTCTTAGCCACTCCCCAGTGATGAACTTTTGTGTTGTTTGAAGTCTTTTGCTATTGCAAGCTATGTTGTGGCAAATATCCCTATATATACACATCTTCATGCATAAGTGCCATTATTTCTGTAGATTAAATTACTAGTAGTAGGGGTTGTTGGGTCTAAGGATAGTATATCTTTAATTTTGACAGATATTCAATGTTGACCTCCTTCGAGGCTGAACCAATTTACCAGTTATCTTTGTATACCTCCCCCAACTGAAAACAAAACAAAACAAAAAACAGTATGAGAAGACAATGCTCTCCTAATCAATCTCTTCACTCTATTTGAGTTTCTGCCATTGTGGAATGGCTTTAAACAGAAGTGTATCTAACAGAACATGACACAGTTAGCATAACATCATCATTCAGGTCTCAAATCCAGGGTTATTCCCTCAACAATGTTTCTCTGACCATCCAGCACACACATCCCCAGTCACTCTCTAAGCCATTATCCTTTGTATGGTCTTACTATAACTTGTCACCATTGGAAATTACTTTGCTTTCGTGTTTATTGTTTGCCACTACCCTGCGCCGCGCCCGCCCCCCGGAAATTGAGCCATGAGAGTGCAGAAAGCATGATGGCCCGTGTTGTTCACCTCATGCCTGGACCAGTACCTGCCATGGAATCAGCACTCAGTACAGGTGTGTTGAATAAAACTCTGGGTCCAAAGGTACCCTTGGTCTCCATGGATGTGAGTTTGCTCTGGAATAACTTTCCAGAGCCCCCCAAGAAAGCCAGGAGGGTGGAGGGCTCAAAGGAGTTTCTAACCCATTCTGGGAATATCTTACAGGCTTTGGAGGTAAAATAAGGCTCACACTAATTTCAAGAAAAAAAAATAAAACAAAACAAAAAAACAAGCCCTAGCTGGTTTGGCTCAGTGGATAGAGCATCAGCCTGCAGACAAAAGGGTCTTGGGTTTGATTCCTGTCAAGGGTACATGCCTGGGTTTCGGGCTCGATCCCCAGTAGGGGGTGTGCAGGAGGCAGCCAATCAATGATTCTCTCTCATCATTGATGTTTCTATCGCTCTCTCCCTCCCTGAAATCAATAAAAAATTATTAAAAACAAACAAACATGGGGCTGGTAGAAACTATCCAGTCCTTTGATTTGGGCCTGAAGAAAAATAAATTCCATAATCCTTGGTCTGGACAAACTGTGGAATAGAAATTAATATTTGTGAAGTGGTTTGAGTGTTAAGCACCATAGCTCTGATTATTAAGAGAATAGAGAGAGATTCTTTAATGAAAAATAAAGCAGAGGGCTTTGACTTTTAGTGTATAGAGCACCCTGTTTTGAGGAAGCTCTGTCAGATGGCATCTGCTGTAGAGGTGATTCAGTGAAGACAGGTCGTAATAAATGAGTGTTTGTCGAAGGAGTGTTTCTAAATCCTCTGAGGGTTATTGGGCTGGGTCCCGGGTGTGGCTGGCAAGTTCGGCTAGGCCTAATTAATTAGATTCAGCCATGTGGGAAAGTTTAATAATGACTGTTGGTGTAAACATTTCTTGCCAGCCATTCACTGGCTTGGCACCAGCAAGACATGAAAATGTCATGTGAGCTTTCTAGACCTTAAACACGGTGGGCAAAAGTAGG